>NC_142584.1:111436512-112061512 GCF_965207765.1 Zootoca vivipara | reverse complement strand
TGGTGGTTCAAATGGAAAGTCCTGAGGGCAGGGCTTCTTTTCAGCCGGAACTCGCCCATTCTGAGAGAAGGAAGGTGAGTTATCGGCTTTCCACCCCCCCTAGAAAAATAGCACTGCCTGTAGGGCCGAATCAGACCCATGGGCTGGAGGTTCCTCACTCCTGCTGTAATTTTATAGCAGGGGATGGGGGGACCTCAGGGGTGGGGCCACCTCTGGCCCACTGAACCTCACTATGTGGCCCATGCCACATCCCTCTCTCCAGGCTACAACCCTCACTTGCCCCCCTACACACCCATGTTGTTCCACCCACTTTTGCCTCTGGCCCGACCTACTTTTAGCATGCGGCCCTCAGGAGGCTGCCCAGAAAGGAATGCGGCCCTCAGGATTGATTAGGTGTCCCACCCTTGTTTTATTGGAAGGCAGCCGGGTTCAGCTCTTCCACCTGAGGTATCATGTGAGGGAGCTCTCACTCATGTTAAACCCCAGGCTCCAGTCTGAGGTGACTTTCACACTACACCGTTAAAGCGCCACGAGACCATGTGTAAACCGTCATGGCTTCCCCCAAAGAATTATGGGAGGTGTAGCTTGCTAAAGGTGCTGAGAGTTGTTAGGAGACACACCCACCCCACCATTCACCCCTCACCAGGCTACAATTCCCAGAGGGGTTTAACCAGGCACCCCCAGACTCGGCCCTCCAGATGTTTTGGGACTACAATGCCCATCATCCCTGACCACTGGTCCTATTAGCTAGGGATGATGGGAGTTGTAGTTCCAAAACATCTGGAGGGCCGTGTTTGGGGATGCCTGGGTTTAACAATCCATCTCTCTTAGACCACTGTAAGCAGATGAAAACATTAGCAGGATTCTAATAACACTAGTAATGTAACAAAAACCATGGATAATATGGACACATACAAAATATAGATTATGAAATTAATATGAAGTTGAAAATGTTGATTACAGGACCCAGGGAGGGGATGGTAGGAAATATTGAGATTCAGATAAATCTCTTTATATGTATATGTACTTGCTATTGTTATAACTTTACACTTGTAAAATCAAATAAAAACGATATTTTATTTTTTAAAAAAACACACCCAACAATCCACCTCTCTTCACAGCGAAATCTGGGAACTGTCGGGCCTAGTATCCATAACAAATGACAGCTCCCAGAATTCTTTGAGGGAAGCCATGACTGTTTAAAGTGGTATTGTGGCACTTCAAATGTAGGGTGTCAATGTGGCCTAAAGTAGTAGTAGTAGTAGTAGTAGTAGTAGTAGTAGTAGTTACTTTAGGCCATATTCAAACCCTACATTTGAAGTGCCGTGATAAATAATAGTAATAATAATAATAATAATAATAATAATAATAATCATAATCATTTATTTATTCATTTATTTAATTTGTACACTGCCCTTCATCCATAGATCTCAGGGCTAGTTCACAACATAAAATACAATGTAACCCCCCCAAACACAAAATACATAATAAAAATAAGAACAAAACAAACCAATAATCCCCCCTAAAACACAACACACTTAAAAGGGTATCGGGAAAGACAGTAGGCAAAGTGAACTAGGCAAATGTGAGGGAGCAGAGAGCACACCTACACGAGTCGCTGGCTCCTGCCCTGTCGTGAGGGGCAGCGAGGCTCCTCGGAGAGTCCACGCCTTCGCCTTCCCCCTCAGACTGCCCTCGCAATGGCTCCGCTGCCCCTTCGCCTTCGGAGCCGCTTCTGTGACTCTGCCTCCCCTCAGAGCGCTGGGGGCCTTGCACCCACGGCTCTCCCTGAGGTGCCATGTGGGAGATGGAGTCGGGCGCAGAAACCAAATATTCTAGTTGGGAGGAGAAAAAACAAGAGAGCAGTTACACAAGAATAGGAAGGAGTTAGGCTGAGGAAGCTTCAGTTGTAGCTCAATTGGAATGAGACCAGAAACAGGGAATGAGGAATCCTCCAGAGGCACGGCGAGAGAGAAGTTGGTTTGGGAAAGACAAACTAAAGTACTTCTTCCACGCAGCAGCAGTCACATGGGTGGCATCATGTGATGCAGCAGCTAAAAAAGCCAATGCAATTCTGGGCTGCATCAATAGGAGTATAGCATCTAGATCAAGGGAAGTAATAGTACCACTGTATTCTGCTCTGGTCAGACCTCACCTGGAGTATTGTGTCCAGTTCTGGGCACCACAGTTCAAGAAGGATACTGATAAGCTGGAACGTGTCCAGAAGAGGGCAACCAAAATGGTCAAAGGCATGGAAACGATGCCTTATGAGGAACGGCTTAGGGAGCTGGGTATGTTTAGCCTGGAGAAGAGAAGGTTAAGGGGTGATATGATAACCATGTTCAAATATATAAAAGGATGTCATATAAAGGAGGGAGAAAGGTTGTTTTCTGCTGCTCCAGAGAAGCGGACACGGAGCAACGGATTCAAACTACAAGAAAGAAAATTCCACCTAAACATTAGGAAGAACTTCCTGACAGTAAGAGCTGTTCGGCAGTGGAATTTGCTGCCAAGGAGTGTGGTGGAGTCTCCTTCTTTGGAGGTCTTTAAGCAGAGGCTTGATAGCCATCTGTCAGGAATGCTTTGATGGTGTTTCCTGCTTGGCAGGGGGTTGGACTGGATGGCCCTTGTGGTCTCTTCCAACTCTATGATTCTATGATTCATATTAGTAGTACAGTAGTAGTAGTACAGTGGTACCTCTACTTACGAATAACTCTTACTTACGAATGTTTCTACTTACGAACGGAGCTCTGTCCGCCATCTTGGATGCGGTTTAGATAAGTTTTTTCTACTTACGAATTTTTAGATAAGGTTGCTTCCACTTACGAATTTTTTCTCCCAATGCATTCCTATGGGATTCGACTTACAAATGTGCGTTCGGAACACATTAAATTCGTAAGTCGAGGTACCACTGTAGTAGTAGTAGTATGAATTGGTTCCCACAAGAGGTAGTGATAGCTACCCACTTTAAAAGAGGACTGGGCAAATTCATGGAGAAGGAGGCTATCAATGGGGACGTTCTATACCCCATGTTGAAGGCAGTTCCTAGGAATCGCTCTCAGGCTTCCCATAAGTATCCAATTCATCACTGTGAGAACAGAATGATGAACCAGGATGGGCTGCTGGTTTGATCCAGCATTTTTCACTACAATTATTGACAACTGAAACCATGTACAGTGGTACCTCAGGTTAAGAACTTAATTCGTTCTGGAGGTCCGTTCTTAACCTGAAACTGTACTTAACCTGAGGTACCACTTTAGCTAATGGGGCCTCCTGCTGCCGCCGCGCTGCCGGAGCACAATTTCTGTTCTCATCCTGAGGCAAAGTTCTTAACCTGAGGTAATATTTCTGGGTTAGCGGAGTCTGTAACCTGAAGCGTCTGTAACCCGAGGTACCACTGTACTGCACTGTTTGTGGACTTCCCCTAGACACCAGAAGAGTGTGTGTGTGTGTGTGTGTGTGTGTGTGTGTGTGTGTGTGTATGTATATATTTATATATTCTTGTGTCAGTTAATAAATATTTAAATAAATATTGACAATTTCCCTTTTTTACCAAAAAGTTGAGCATAAAATCACAGAATCATAGAGCTGGAAAGGAACACAGGGTCACCTAGGTCAGCGTTTCCCAAACCTTTTTCTCAACATGGCCCCCCTCTTTATCTTGTTTCCTTCCTGTGGTCCGTCCTTGGGCATAGCTGGGGGGAAGGGGGCAGCTGCCCCCCAATAAGCAGAAATCAATGAAAACATGAGGTTCTCCCTCCCCCTAACAAAAATCCTGGCTATGCCCATGGCCCCTCTCCTACTAGTAAAAAGGTAGCTATTTAAATGTTTTGTTTGTAAATAGAACATGTTTTATTTATATATATATATTAATTTATAGAAAATACAATTACATAAAATAATGGGAAAATAATGAAATATTGTTGAAGCAGAAAAACATAGAATCATAGAGCTGGAAGGGACCCCAAGAGTTATCTAGTCCAACCCCCTGCAATGTAGGAAACTTAACTAAAGCATCTATGACAGATGGCCATCCAACTTCTGCTTAGAAACCTCCAAGGAAAGAGGGCCCAGAACCTCCTGAGGGAGATCCATCTTCTACGTATTATAAAAAGTAAACATCACTTTTTATATATATCCTGGAGGAACTATGAGGGGAGAGACTCCGTCAGGCAAGGCCTCCTTCCACCTGCCTTGCCCCACACTCTAGTCTCTGCTTCTCAATTTGTATTGTATTATTTTATGTACTGTGGCTTGCCGTTGTTTTATTGATTATAGTTTAGAAATTATTTATTGTAACTGTTGAGTGGATTTCTGTTTAATTTTTACATGTTGATATTATTATTTTATACTACTCTAATAATTGTTGAATGTTACTTTTTGCTTATTGTAAAGTTTTGTTTTATTATCACATTTTTGTATTGCATTAGATTGCTATAAGATGTACATTTTTTGTTTCTTCAGCTTGTAAACCGCCTTGAGTATTGTAAGATAGAAAGACGGCATACAAATAAAAAATGAAACGAAATGAAAAATGAGAATCACTTATTTTACCCGTTATTTGGCACAGAGGGGGAAACCTACAGATAGTCCAAAAGGCACACAAGGGGTTCTGTATATATGGGAGAATTTTAAAAAGCAAGTGGTCCTCACAGACCTGGTGCAAAAAGATCTTGTCCTCGAGGAGCCCTAGCTGCCTAGATAAAACACTATAGCCCCCCCCCTTACCTGGGAGTAAGGCCCAGTGAGCGCAGTGCAGCTTTCTTCTGAGTAGACAGTTATTTACTAGATGCACGTTAGCAGCACCAGATAACCCTGCTTGGCTAGGTGCTGGGGTGGATTTCACCCCACGCCTTGCAGAGCCAGGCCGACGCTACTGACAGGCCCTGTGCACCTCGGCAACATCTAAAGGCCCTGACCCACTAGGCGCTGGATTGCACCCTGCGCCTTGCTGAGTCAAGCCCAGGCTGCCACCAGGTCCGGCACTGGCAGCAGCAACAAGCAGTTCCGGCTCGCCCAACTCTAATCATTGCCATGCCACCACTGCACTTACCTGACCAGGGGGTTCTGGATCACGGGCTCCACTGGTCAAAACAGGAATCCCAGCGATCGCCCACTCCCGCCGGAAAACCCCCCCAGGACTACTCAAAGAAAACGCACATGGCAAAAAGGAGCACCAGTCCCTGGTGGGCACCCCCTTACCTGCTTGGGATTGGCCAAGTGGATAGTCAGCCAATCAGGGGATATATATATATATCACTTCCCTCTGTGGCCCCCTAGCCTCTTGCTGTGGCCCCCCCCCATTTATGCATTTTTAACCTGTGGCGCCCTTGGAATATCCTGGGGGCCCCCTGGGGGTCATATTGCCCCCAGTTGGGAAACACTGACCTAGTCCACCCCCCTGCAATACAGGAACCTTTTGTCCAATGTGGGGCTTGAACCCACAACCCTGAGATTAAGAGTCTCATGCTCGACCAACTGAGCTATCAATCTTCTGATTGAGATTATTATTGCCGTATAATGTTGCCTGCTGCTTTGTTACACATTTGATGAAGAGCTACACTCCTAAACATTTAAATAAAAGAAGGTGAACCCGACTGGCCGATGCGAGGAGAGAACATGGAGCCAGGACGGGACTTTGGCCTGATCCGGCAGAGGCCTCTCCTCTTTACGGCACCAGCTTCCGTACCTGGGTGGATCTCCTCCTGGTGCTCAGAGAAGGCCGGGCTGTCATAGAGGCTCTCCCCGCCGTTAAAATACTTGTAGGCGTTGTCCCCCGAGTGGACCCTCTGGTGCTTGGTGAGGTAGGGCCTCCATCGGAAGCTCTCGCCGCACTGGAGGCACTTGTAAGGCTTCTCCCCGGTGTGGATGCGCAGGTGCTCGGTGAGGGTGGAGCGGCGGTTGAAGCTGCGCCCGCACTTGGGGCACTCGTAGGGCTTCTCCCCCGTGTGGATGCGCAGGTGGGCGTTGAGGTGGGTGCTCTGGAAGAACCTCTTGCCGCACGCCAGGCATTCGAAGGGCTTCTCCCCCGTGTGCGTCCGGTGGTGCTTCACCAGCTCGAACTTGTACTGGAAGGCCTTGCCACACTCGTGGCAAACATGCTTCTTCTCCACCTGAACGATCTTGATCTGGCTGACGTCCGTGACGTCATTCCCTTCCACTTCAGTTTTTATAGGCCTCTCAGGCGGCTGGCCTTCCATTTCTGGGTTAAGGCCGGCCCCACCATGCTGTCCTGCCACCTCCTCAAAGGTAGCATGCTGGGGAAAGGCCTCCACGTTTCCACTCCCCAAGGCATCATCTTCTGGAGGGCAAAGGAAAGGGCAAGTCAGAGAAAGAGAATCCCACGTATATTTCCGAGCATAATTTTCAAAGTGTTTGTGTTGACCTTTAAAGCCCCAAGTGGCCTCGGCCCTTTATACTTAAAGGAGCATACTGGTTTACCCCAGTCATTCAGCCCGGACACTGAGGTCCAGCTCCGAGGGTCTTCTGCTGGTTCCCTCACTGCAAAGTATGAGATTACAGGGAACTAGGCAGAGGGCCTTCTCAGTAGTGGCGCCCGCCCTGTGGAACACCCTCCCATCAGATGTCAAGGAAAGAAACAACTATCTGACTTTCAGAGTCATCTGTAGGCAGCCCTGTATAGGGAAGTTCTTGATGTTTGATGTTTTGTTGTGTTTTTATATTTTCCTGGAAGCTGCACATTGTGTCTGGGGCAACCCAGGCAGATGGGTGGCATATAAATAAAATAAATAAAATAAAATAAAATAAAATAGTAGTAGTAGTGGTGTCAGGGGACCACCAGAGGTCAGCGGAGAGTCCAGGAAGTTGGGACCGGGGCTCTCTGAGGGAGAAGCAGCCTGGGATGCTAGTGAGTAGGGATGCTGAGAGTGCTGGAGGGGGAGGCTCCAGAGGAAACAGCGCTGGCTCCTCAGCTGAGCAGTTCGGGTGGAGAGGGTGCTCCACCAGCCCCATCATCCCAACAGCAGAGGGGGGGAAAGGGGCACGAACAAAGGAGGAGGTTCAAGGCGCCAAGGGTGTTCTGTTGGCGAAAGTCCCGAAGGTCAGTGCTTCCGGATTCTGATTCTGACTAGGACAGTCATGGATTTTGATGCTCTGTTTTGTACATATGTATATAATAAAACTCTGTAAAAACCAGCCGCAGAGTTTGGACTCGCTTACTTGTGAGGAAGCAACCAGCATCATACAAGTACTACAACTACTACTACTAATAATAAAGTCCTGAAAAGACTCTCCCCACCCCCACATTGTCTTAGGACTCAGCTACATTAGTAAAGAAAAAGCTATTTGAATGTGTTATAAATATGCAACACCAGATGGAACTAAAATCCAAAAGAAATTTATTTGTGATTTTCCATAGCATTTCCCCCCTTTTGTTCTAACAATTAAATTTCTGACTTATTTATAGCAGGGTTTTCCTCCCCTGTGTAGACCCACCCCTAGCCTATTTATAGTCTTAAAAAGCATGGATGCAGACAGGTTAGAAGAACCAATTTCTGCAAACCCTACATGTTGGTCTATCTAGAGCACAGGTGGAGAACCTCCAGCTTGCGGGTCATCTTATTGTGTTCTTATGCTGTTTGGGTTACAAAGTGAATAGCACCCACAAACAGGACATTGGAATGATGCCCTATTGTTATGGACTGATTCACAGAATGTAATCTGTCTGAAAGTCCTTTGGAGAGCAGCGCAAGTTTATAAATATTCTAAGCAATAAAAAAGTTCGGAGTCTACACCATCTTTCTCTATTGTTCCTTTCTTAACACTGCAGGGTTCAGTAATCTGGATGGGCATCACAATCTCAGTGAATAAACTCATGACCATTTCTGCTTATTCAAAAGAGAGCTCGAGTCCAAGATGAATCTAATCCAGCACATTTATCAGAACCCATCATTGCATGACATTTGCACAAATCTTTTAATTTGCATACATCAATTCTGCTCAAGAGCGGGCAGGGAGCATGCAGAAGTGGCCACTGAGACTGCCTATTTTTTCAGGAATTACATTCCTGGCACAATGCTGGAAAGAGCAACCAAAACCAAAACCAAAACCAACCTTCCAGCATGCTGAACAACAGAGCATTTGACTGCAACTCTTAGCTTTGAATTGTACTATAGGTGCCCTCCCAGCCATGCAAAGTCAGAGGTATACCTAGGCAAGCACACAAACACTCCTCCTTCCAGGAAAGGAAGTATGTGTTTCGGGTCGATCCCCTTTCTCTCATTGCAATTTCAATCAATTATAAGAATGTATTATCATACTGCTATAGCCGCTCCGTAGCCCATCAGTTACAACCTTCCACTACCCATTTTCATTCTGCACGAAACCTGCACACCCTCCCATATAAAGATCCCAAATTGGCAAATGCCACGACACATCGCTGGGTGCCCTGTGCTGTTGCTGGCTGTTTAATCGCTCGCACTCACAGAATCACAGAAACGTAGTGTTGGAAGGGGCCCCAAGGATCATCTAGCCCAAACCCCCTGCAATGTGGGAATCTCAGCTATAGAATCCGGACTTTACCAACCCAGCAAAATGAATAAGGAAAACAAATCTGCCGCTGTTCCCTCAACACATGGGCTAGACAACACTGCAGTCTAATTTGCAATATTTGTGTGACAAAGACGACGCTCACCTGGGTGGCTTCCCTGCTGCTCATCAGGGGGCGGGCTCTCAAACATGGCTTCCCCATCGCTCAGGCCTTTGTAGACGGTGCCGCCCACGTGAACCCTCTGGTGCTTGGTGAGGTAGGGCCTCCATCGGAAGCTCTCGCCGCACTGGAGGCACTTGTAAGGCTTCTCACCGGTGTGGATGCGCAGGTGCTCGGTGAGGGTGGAGCGGCGGTTGAAGCTGCGCCCACACTTGGGGCACTCGTAGGGCTTCTCCCCCGTGTGGATGCGCCGGTGGGCGCTGAGGTGGGAGCTCTGGATGAAGCGCTTGCCACACGCCAGGCACTCATAGGGCTTCTCCCCCGTGTGGGTCCTCCAGTGCAGCAGGAACTCGGACTTGCAGTGGAACCACCGGTCGCACTCGGGGCACATCAGCTTCTTGCGCCCCACGTGGAACATGCTGCGTTTCGAACTCGCCGCCCGCAGGTGCCGCGACGGCTCCCGCCACACTGTCCCCGGCGGCATCTCCCACTGCCTCTGCAGCCCGCGGCGGCTCACTGGGTTCAGGGGCTCGAGCCCTGGCGGAGAGCCCAACAAAGTCCACTGGGGCTCTGCTTGGTCCAAGATTTCTCGTTCAGGAACCTCTTCTTTGATTTCCCGCACAATCACCTCGCTAGCCGGGATGGCGGGAGAATTCAAATAAACGTCATTCCCTGAGAGGGAGAGAGAAAGTGGTCTGAAGGGAGAATGCAAGGCAAAGGCTGGAAGAGTGAGTCTCTGCCTGACTCACAGAATCATAGAATTGTAGAGTCGGAAGGAACACCAAGGGTCATCTAGTCCAACCCCCTGAAATGCAGGAATCTTTCACCCAACGTGGGAATCGAACCCACAACCCTGAGATTAAGAGTCTCATGCTCTACCGACTGAGTTATCCCTCTCTGGTCTTGCCCACTTCCTAACTACCCTCGGTGTGTGAGCAGCTCTGCTATATTCATTCATCAGATGTTTCAAGCACTCCTGATATACAAAGACAGGACGATTACCCGCTCTCAAACAGGTCGCCTGTTACGTCTCTAAATGAGTCCTTTCTCGGCACTTGCTTCCTTTTTAACTGGCCTCTTTAAGCATGCAACTCGATTTCTCAGCATCAAGGATGAAGAGAGAATTTTGGCTGTGGCAATGCAGAGTCACAGAACCTTAAAAGGAGGCTGCCTGTTGCATCTCTGAATGAGCAAGAATTTCTGGGTCTCCTAAAGAGTGCAAATGGAATTCTTTTGCATCTCTACGTTCAGGGTGCACATGGAGAGGGAATGCGTGTGAGGGAACATGCTGTCACTCGTGGTACAGAGGAAGGTTTTGTATCTCTGAATGAGTTCTTGCTCTGTTTTTTCTTTCAAGCTGTAGAAATATCGCTTTTTCAGTTGCCAGAATGAAACATGCCTCCAGTTTAATGTGTTTGTGTGTTTGTGATGTCCCACTGCTAGCAGAAGTTTGAGAAATCCTGCTCTATCCCCTACACTACACTGCCTCTCTATGCATTAATATATGTATGCAAAATTCTAAATCTCAGGCAATGGATAAAACCTACCCTCAGTCCTTCTTAAGGAAACATGAAGGAATTGCGCCTGGCATGCAAATCAATGCAACTCCACCTCTTCCCAATTTGCATAATCCCCAACTGAGGAGTCTGCTAGGGCAGCTCATGCATTTCAATGGGGTCTGCTTTTCACCTACTGCCCTATTGTCATTTGCATGAAAATTGATGCCAGAACCGCTTTCCCCATTGCATCCATTATAAATCACACTGGCATTCAGAGAGAAGCCTTTTGTATAGTTTCCCCAAAGTTGCTCTGGGCACCCTGAAATAACCATTCCAGGCACGCTTTGGGTGGCATCAACTGGAAGCCTCAGAGGCCCAGTTGTGTTTTCTGTTTTTCCACCCTTTTTGCAAAGGTGGGTTGTTTTTTTCCTTTCGGAAACTGCAGGCGAAACTACCAACAAGCCTGCCGTTTTTTTGGGGAAGTGGGGCCATAAAAAAACACAACCCAAGGCATGCGCATACACTTCTAATCCCCAAACTCCCAGAACTGGCCCAACCATTAGGGAGAGTGATACAGTCGTCTCAGGCAGCTGATTTGGGGTGTCCTGACAAGGCAGAAAAATTATTGGGTTAATTTTGTAATATTGTAAAGCAGAAGGAGGGGCACTTGTGGGGTTTTCTGCTTTAGCTGCCAATATATGACTTGACTAGCCACACACCTTGTAGGGTAGGTGGGGAGAAAATTGCTATTTTTGCCTCAGGCAGCAAAATGTGTTTGGCTGGCCCTGTCGGGACCCCTTTTTTGAAGGTTGTAATCAACCCCAGACAGGGGCCTGTTTTATCCTCCTACAAGTACAAACTTAGTACTACTACTGCTACTACTACTAGAATTAGTACTTCCAGCATAAAAGAGGCCATAACTATACATAACTACTACTGGCAATATATTACTATGGTCTTTACTAATACTACTAATATTTGTAGTAACAGTGGTCCCAACACAATGAAAGCAAAACTACAAAAGGGAGGGGCTTACATTTTATACTACTATTGTTACTACTAATAATACACATAGTAGAAGTTCCAGCACAATGAAAGCAGAACTACTCTTTTAGGGTAGGAACCTACTCTTGCCAACCTAGTAGTTCAAAAGCACATCAAAGTGCAAGTAGATAAATAGGGACCGCTCCGGCGGGAAGGTAATCGGCGTTTCCGTGCGCTGCTCTGGTTCGCCAGAAGCAGCTTTGTCATGCTGGCCACATGACCTGGAAGCTGTCTGCAGACAAACGCCAGCTCCCTCGGCCTGTAGAGTGAGATGAGCGCCGCAACCCCAGAGTCGGACACAACTGGACCTGATGGTCAGGGGCCCCTTTACCTTTACTAGTAATAATAATAACAATAATACTAAAGTGGAACCTCGGTTTTCAAGCATCTCGGAAGCAGAATGTTTCAGCATTTGAACACCGAAGACTCGGAAGTAATTGCTTCTGTTTTTGAACGTGCCTCAGAAGTTGAACGGCTTCCGAGGTGCGTTTCTCCATTTTCTCAAGGGACTCTGCAGACCGTCCATTGAGCCTCGGTTGTCAAATGTTTTGTAAGTCGAATGGTCTTCCGGAATGGATTATGTTTGAAAACTGAGGTACCACTGTAATATTAGTAGTGGTGGTTCCAGCATGAGTGTAGGGATCATGTAAGTGACTGCATCTCAGGGATTATATTGGGAATCATGCATTCATAGCTTTATGTGCGGTTTGAGGGGAATGTTCTTGAGCTGGTGGCTCCACCTGAACAGACTACTCCTGCCTGGGTTATGGAATGTGTGGCTTCTTGGTGTATATCCTGTGGAATGTATGCACACTCCATGATCCTCTACCTGGCAAGCACTTTCAGTCTGGGTTTCAAGAAACAGGCCTGTGTTGCCATTTGTTTCCTGCCTGGTTGTAAAACATTTGGTGTCTTTGACCAAAAGGGCATTCTGCATTCCTCTCTGGCAAACATCCTCCCAAAGTGTCTTTGATGTAGATCTACTATCTTTCACAGGTTTCTGTGTGTGTTTACTGCTTTTACAATTTCCTGCTTCTGCTCCTGTTCACATGCTTTGTAGTGTTAATCAGGGGAAGGTGAGAAGGGGGTAGGATTTCAGGATAGTCGCTGTTAATTATTCACTGTACTAGAATCTTATTGGAGCATTTGAATCTTGGTGTCGCCTTAATTATAATAAAAATGGCCTGGAGAGGAAGGGGGGAGATTCATTCTTTTCCTTCTCTCTCTCAGGCTACTTGCTGGTCAAGAGCTCTGTTCCTTTGTCTTATTTCCAATGTGGTTTTGCCACATTTTGGTGCCCTCTCTGAGGCTATTGGAATGCCAGTGCAGCTTCTCTGAGGCATCCATGAAAAGAGGATCAGGTAAATGATCGCTCTTCTGATTTTGGGCTTAACAAAGCTCCCTAGGTGCTGTTTGACTCTATCTGCAAATAGAGTGCTTTCAGACTGAAAGATTCTTATCGTCCGGAACCTTGGACAGAACCTGTGCGCACAGAAAATAGGTAAGAATGGGGGGAGATCTAAGTATTTTGCAGAAAAAACATAAAAGAGATTTGCTCTTTTTGTTAAGTCCTCATGGTCACAATCAGGTGATGTCCCCACTGATTGACCAGTTATTGCATGAGATTTCTCATGTTGCGTCCTTCTTCCCTGAGGAAGGTACCCTAGATCTAGAAAAATGGGACAAAGTGGGTTTGGTTTTGAGTAAATCTGACCGACCTTCTGTTCAAATCCTACATACGTGGAAGCTTTGTCGATCAGCTATAGCAAGGGTGGCAAATCCATTGCTTCAGCTTCAAGATGCTTCCTCAGCATCTCCAAGGATTTTGTCCCCTTCACAGCCTCCAGGTTTGGGGGGAGATTTTGTTTCGAAGGCAGCTTCAGCTCCTCCAGCGCCTCTGCCTTCTGCCAGCTCCCTGTTGCCTGGGTCTGGTTTAGAAGTAATGCCACCTTCTTATTCTGTGGGTTCTCATTCTGAGGTACCACAAACGGTAGTGCAACAGATGGTTAGTCAGGCTTTAAAGGAGGGTGATAGTGAGATAACTTTGGATGTTCTGCCTTTAATGGCTAACCTTCCAAATGAGCAAATAGTCATGGTAAAATCTCAAGAGTTGCCTGTATTTCCATTGATTTTGACTGAAAGAGAGCAGCAAGTTGCTGCTGATGATAGTTTTTTGGATGCAAATGAGAGCAGACCTCCACTGAGAAAGCTCTCTAGCCCTGATTTCACTGAGTTGCCAATCTCTGTTAATGTAAGCAAGGTCAAAGATTTTTTTCCTGTCTTGAATGAGCAAACATGCATTGTTGAAGATGGCTGGCAGGAATTGTTTGATACTCCACAACAACACTTTTTGGTTGTTACAAAATATGCTGGAGACTCTTTTCCTGCTTCCAGTAAGCATCAAAACTTGTCATGCATGGTAAAAAGGTTTCTGCAGGAAGTTTTTGAGTTTAGTACTTATCAAAGCAGTTTAGGGAAAATCTTTTTTCCAGAGCAGCTCTGCCGTGCTTCAGTTAGTAGAAGATCTTTTGAAATTGCTGCATATGAACCAGATTGAAGGAAAGATTTAAATTTGCATGTCTTTCCTTGAGGCAAATTTGTTTGTTTGGCTACCAGAAAAGTTTTGCTAGTAGATGGTTTTTGTTTCTCAGCTAACCAGAACTCTCTTTGTTAGAGACGCTTGTTAAAGTTTTAATTCTTTAGTTTTCAGTTGGTTTTAAAATATGTGCTTACCAGCAACCAGACTGGAAAAATGGAAATTTGATGTTTTTGCTGCATTGAAGTAAATTCTACATAGCATACATGCAGTGAATTGGTTTTGAGTTTTAATACTTATCTCTTGATAGCAGTATTGTTTAGCTTCATGTATTTTTATGTTTAGATATGCAGACATGAGCATGAGTAAATTTATAGGCTCAATTCTGCTCTATGTATTTAGTTTAAATCTTTTTTATATCTATATGTGGGTGAGAGAAAAATTGAGGATTGTTTTTTTTTACAAATTTTTTCTTTTCAGAATGCCTAAATGTTCTCTGACTTAAATTTCATTTCTAAGGAATCCCAGCATCAAAAATTAATGGTTAATGTTTTTTCCTCAAAGACTTAATTATTTTTTCTCTTAGCACTGAGTGAGATGTTATCAGACTGGAACATGCATTTAAGTTCCTCTTCTTTGTGTGTGAAATGTTGGTTCTTTGTTCTCATTTCATAGGTTTACTCTCTGCACATGCTCAAGCACCCTCGGATTGTGGTTTCTTCTTTAAAGGAATCTCCAGTGACAAAGTTATGGGTTAATGATGTTTTTACCCACAGTAACTATTTACTCTAGCGTTATCTTCAGAGTTTTGTTTCTTAATATTTT
This sequence comes from Zootoca vivipara, assembly GCF_965207765.1. Classification (NCBI taxonomy): domain Eukaryota; kingdom Metazoa; phylum Chordata; class Lepidosauria; order Squamata; family Lacertidae; genus Zootoca; species Zootoca vivipara. The sequence goes on along the minus strand of NC_142584.1, from coordinate 112,046,940 downwards.
ATTTTCTGATAAATGTTTGATAATTTCTTCTATTGATATGATGTATGATATTTTAGGATGCTGTGACTGGTGTTTAAAGAGCAGGTCCTGATTCCTCAGACTACCAGGAAATTACTTGAAGGGAATTTAATTTAATGCTAAATAACATGCCTTTCTTCTAGGTAATGTTTCAGAAGTGCTGAATATGTTTGTTGGCTGAAATTTTCCTATTTAGTCTTTGGTGGTATAAATTTGGTTAACATGTCTAATTTTTTTTTATCTAGCTTTTTTCATGGTTTTTATTGCTGTAATTCTCTCCCATATTAGATTACTCTGAAGGTGGATACAGAGCAACTGCATGATTTCTTTGTTCCTTCTTTGTTGTTTTGGTTCAAGTCAAGTTGCCAGTCCTCAATGAGGAGAGCTAACAAAAGTTGTGTTTTTTAGCTAGTGAACTTGCTTCAACATATTTTTTTTCTCATTGTATGTTTTTGGGTAATAACATGTTTTCTTTTCCAGAAACTATTCTTTAACTAGCTTTTGGGAATGGGTTACATAAATACTTTGTAAGGATTTCTTTCCTTGCAAGTTTTTTTTCAATTTAGCTGCATGTGCTCCTTCTACATTCCTAGGTCCTTTGTTCTCAATTCCTCCTCCCTTTGGGGGGTGGGGGAAAGGGCTAATCAAGTTTTTTAAGGTTTACTTTTACCTCTAGCTGGAGAAAACTTTACTCAAGAGTAAATTTACCCACCAGGTTTTTTTTCCTTCACATGTTTTTTTAATGAACTTTTTCTGAATGCCAATGGGATTTTAACTTCAGTTCTTATAAGATACTATATTTTAACTTCCTAGGTTTTTTACTTTTATACTTATTAGTTGCATTACTGTATTTTATATTCCTGATTTTGTGAATTTCTTCTTTCTGGACCTTCTACACAAAAAAAAAAAAAGGTGAAATATGGGAATTTAGCTAGGAAGCTACAGAAATATGTTAGTACTATAATACTATTATTTAGTCTTTCACTTATCTCAGTTTAAACTTTTACTATTCAACTTTAATTAAAACAAAATAAAATAAAATAAAATAAAATAAAAAATAAAATAAAAATTAAAAATAAAAACTTTTTTGGATTTTAAGTTTTTATAATATATGTTTTAATGGTCATAGTTTTCCCTTAATATACTATTTTAGGATTATTTTAGGTTCTTCTCCAGTTGCTGGAACATCTGCTGATTCAGATGGAGAGGAACAGATTTTTGCTAATATTGCTCAAGCTCATAATTTTGGGGCAAGGGCAATTCTGCTTACTTTAACAGGTTTCTGCGGAAAGTTTAAGTTGATGTGGTGATGTGGACCTAGCACCAGATTCCTTCTACAGAAGTTTCATCCTAGTCCTAACTGAACAACACAGGCATAACTGGACAAAGTACAACGAAAGACAATTTGGAGAACCCTGAAGACTTAATGAGTTTCAGATGTCACATGTCAACTACAAGTTTCTAAACACCCAGAAAGATCCAGAGTTTGCCCAGAGACGTTTTAGCTAAAGACTTTCCTGTAGTTATCAAATTACCAGAACATACCATCAATCAATTGATTGCTGTGATTTATATTAGCCTATTCATTTATTGCTTATGATCTTCTGTAATCATTGTGGTTGTATTTTATGATTTTGTTTTATATTGATATTGTTGTATGCTTATGTCTATTCAATATTTTCCTGATATAATGTAGTCTAGTTTCAATCTTGGTATTATGGGTAATTGTTTATTTCAGGATTGCTAGGGTTTATAAGGTTGCTTAGTTAGAATTTATGAACACCTATGAGTTATTAATCTTAGTTAGTATTTGATGTTTTCATATTATATTCTTTCTTCATGCTCCTTTTGTTTTTCTCAATCTACCTCAGGAATCTCTCAGATCTCTGTTATTCAGGCATCATCTACAGGAATGTGATGAGGATGCAGTGCCCTTACTATCCTAATTGCAAGAGATGTTTTTTTTTCTCTCTGTCTCACAAAACAAAATTAAAAAGAAAAGTTGACATGTAGGGATCATGTAAGTGACTGCATCTCAGGGATTATATTGGGAATCATGCATTCATAGCTTTATGTGCGGTTTGAGGGGAATGTTCTTGAGCTGGTGGCTCCACCTGAACAGACTACTCCTGCCTGGGTTATGGAATGTGTGGCTTCTTGGTGTATATCCTGTGGAATGTATGCACACTCCATGATCCTCTACCTGGCAAGCACTTTCAGTCTGGGTTTCAAGAAACAGGCCTGTGTTGCCATTTGTTTCCTGCCTGGTTGTAAAACATTTGGTGTCTTTGACCAAAAGGGCATTCTGCATTCCTCTCTGGCAAACATCCTCCCAAAGTGTCTTTGATGTAGATCTACTATCTTTCACAGGTTTCTGTGTGTGTTTACTGCTTTTACAATTTCCTGCTTCTGCTCCTGTTCACATGCTTTGTAGTGTTAATCAGGGGAAGGTGAGAAGGGGGTAGGATTTCAGGATAGTCGCTGTTAATTATTCACTGTACTAGAATCTTATTGGAGCATTTGAATCTTGGTGTCGCCTTAATTATAATAAAAATGGCCTGGAGAGGAAGGGGGGAGATTCATTCTTTTCCTTCTCTCTCTCAGGCTACTTGCTGGTCAAGAGCTCTGTTCCTTTGTCTTATTTCCAATGTGGTTTTGCCACACATGAGGTCAGTACTCTTCAAGGCAGGTGACTGGTAGTAGTAATATGCTACTATTGCTACTGCTACTACTCATAGCAGTAGTAGTTCCAGCACAATGAAGGCAGAACTACATGCTCCCACGTGCTTCCAACAATCTGTTCCCTTTGGTGTGGGCTTTTGGCAGGGTGGAACTTGATGGGAAGGGAAGAAGAAGAAGAAGAAGAAGAAGAAGAAGAAGAAGAAGAAGAAGAAGAAGAAGAGTTTGGATTTGATATCCCGCTTTATCATTTCTCTAAGGCAGGCATCCCCAAACTTTGGCCCTCCAGATGTTTTGGCCTACAACTCCCATGATCCCTAGCTAACAGGACCAATGGTCAGGGATGATGCGGATTGTAGTCCAAAACATCTGGAGGGCCAAAGTTTGGGGATGCCTGCTCTAAGGAGTCTCAAAGCGGCTAACATTCTCCTTTCCCTTCCTCCCCCACAACAAACACTCTGTGAGGTGAGTGGGGCTGAGAGACTTCAGAGAAGTGTGACTAGCCCAAGGTCACCCAGCAGCTGCATGTGGAGGAGCGGAGACATGAACCCGGTTCCCCAGATTACGAGTCTACTGCTCTTAACCACTACACCACACTGGCTCTCACCATTTACCTTTTTAAGCCTTTTACCTGATTCTTCATCCACTCATGCCCTATCCCAAAACAGTTTCTTTACCTTCTTTACCTTGACATACCGGTACTTATTCCCAATATCACTGCTTACCCGAATCTGAAATCCCACCATTTTGGTAACAATACCAGGATGGAGACAGGCAGAGAGGCGTTATGCTCCCGGTATTCCATGAAGGAAATACTATTTGTCACCCGCATTGTCATATTTCAGCTGGAAGCACCCAAAGACAAGGCCCTCCTCATGAAAATGGCACTCATTTGCAATGCCACTGGGAACCTCTCCTCTCACCTTGGCAGGCACTGATGGAGACCTTCTTGTCCTCCGTGGCCTGAGGGTTGGAGATCCATGGCTCTTGCCCTTGCTCCAGCCGGGAGATCAACTCGGGTTTAGGAATTGGAACAGCTCCATCATCCCAAAAAAAAGAAGAGGGGGAGGGGGAATCAAAATCTCCCATTAAATGGATGTCAGGTTGCAACCACTAGGAACATTGGCACATTTCAGAATGCTTCGTTTGACGAGTTTTGCTCAGTTTTTATTGCAGGAAAACACTAATACCTTCTTTGGAGGTCTTTAAGCAGAGGCTTGACAGCCATATGTCAAGAATGCTTTGATGGTGTTTCCTGCTTGGCAGGGGGTTGGACTGGATGGCCCTTGTGGTCTCTTCCAACTCTATGATTCTATGATTCTTAATAACATGAAGCAGAAGAGCAGGGCTGGATCCCGGGCAAAGGGTCTTCCGTTGAACCCCCACCCCCCTCAGCTAGTTGCCAACTCTGGATAGCTGTGCCAAGGCACTCTTTTTTACAAAAAGAAAAAAGTTCCTTAATGCCTGATGGAAACATGGTTTGGTTGCACCAGATCAGCAACAAAAATACTGGGGAGAATCAGAGACTCAGACCCATCTTTTTAATGTGGTATTTGTTTTTAACTGCATGGAGGAGCATTTAATAAAGGTCAAGTCTTCCCATTCCTCTGCTAGCTGCAGCCTGACACAGGATTGCAGACCCAACACATCTGGTGTGTTGCAAGAACTGGAAGCGCCTTTTCAAAAGCTCGCATCTTCTGGAATTTATGAAAATTATTTTGAAACATTTGTATTTTTAGAAAGCAAGATTGTAAACCGTAACCAGCATTGCACGGGGAGTTTGGAGGGGGGGAGAGAACCCTTCCGATGAACCAGGGTTGTGAGCATTGAAGATTTAGGAGTGAATTAGATGTAACCCATGTTCTTGCCAAGGGTGTGACTTTGCAAGGTCTCAAGACGGAGGTGTCCTAGACCAGGCATCCCCAAACTGCGGCCCTCCAGATGTTTTGGCCTACAACTCCCATGATCCATAGCTAACAGGACCAGTGGTCAGGGATGATGGGAATTGTAGTCCAAAACATCTGGGGGGGCGAAGTTTGGGGGTGCCTGTCCTAGACACAAGCAGAAATAAAGCGGAAACCTTCCATGTGCAAAGTGTATGCTGAGCTAATGGGACACTCAGCTAAGAATGGAGGAGGAGCTCTCTTACACTATGCTGGAACAATGTAAGATTAGAGTCAAAATGGGGCTACAAAGAATTAAGAGGGGGAGGGGTTATTACATGCTCAGGGGAAACCAAAGGTCTGAACTAAGGGAGCAGCATTTCCCCCCAAAATACTGTAGCCCAATAAGGACCACTTCCTGGTGCAACTGGACCCTTCCCCTGCAATTCCTTACCCAAGGATGCCACATTCTCATAATTCTCTTGCATGACATCCCAGTAAAGGTCCCTTTGCTCTGCGTCCAGGAGAGCCCACTCCTCCTCTGTGAAATACACGGCCACTTCTTCAAAGGAGAATGGCGGTGCCTGTAGGAAAAATGAAAATAAAAGATTTGCTGAATCATTATTTTTTTTGAAAAACCCCCTTTTTATTTTAAAACTGCTGAAGTGCTATTGTTTCCCTCCCAATTCCATTCTCTACCTGTGCTGGCTCTGTGGCAACCATCTCTCTTCCCCCAGGAGGAGGAAATGTTCCAAAGACAAACACACACATCATTTTGCCAAGATCTGTCAGGGAGAAAAGGGGGATGTCAGAAGGGGTGGCTTGGCTTGGCCAGCCATCCGTCAGGGATTCCTTTAGCTGTGATTCATGCCTTGCAGGGGGTTGGACCAGATGACCCCTTAGGGTCCCTTGCAACGCTATGATTCCCCCCCTCTCTTTACTATTGCAACCATTTTTTGTTTTAAAAAAGGAACACCAACAGGGTTTTGCTTTCAGCCCCATCCCGCCAACTCAGCCCTCTCCAAATATTGTATACTCAGCATCTTTTACATCTTCTTTCCCCACCCACCTTATTTCACTGCACCAAACATATCATTTTCTGGAAGGCCACAAGGGGGAGGGGGAAACCCCTTCACGTGATTTTAGAGAGGAATCGCGTTCATGTTTCCCTACACGACAGACGCGCAAACTTTTCCTCCGGCCGCCTGCGCTTTCCCCCCATCCTCCAAAAATGCGTTTCTCCAGCCCCACATACCCGGGACGATCACCTTTTGCAGGCTGGCTCTCTCTCCTGCTGCAGTTGCATTAAACTAGGCTTGGGGCCAGTACCTGCGGGGCTCCCTCGCCTTTTGCAAGGAGGAGAGAGGAAGGGAAAGGAGAAAGGAGGACTCTGCCACGGGAGAATCCTGCCCGCGCTGCCCGCTCCCCCTTCCTGCAAACGGCCTCTCCGGAGAGCGCTCCTCCCGGGGACTCGGCCGGCCGGCGGCCTCCCTCCTTCTAGGCTGGCAGCAGCCCCGGCGCCCGGGAGCCCCAGCTTTCCATCTCCATAGACGCCGCTGACCGGATCTCGCAGCCGCTGCTCCAGGAAGCTCTGCCCACCGCCGCTGAGGCGCCCGGCGGAGACGGGAAGAGCGGAGCCTCGGCGAGGCGCCGGAGCAGAGCCGCCTGGCGGTGGGACGCGCACGGGAAGGCGTCGGATAGAATTTGGATCGCAGCGCTGCCTGCGCCTGGGAGAGCAAGCGGGAGATCGGCAGCAGCGGCAATAAAGGGTTGCAGTGCAGGGAGGGTGCCGCTGGTCAGGGTTGCGGCCAGCCATAACCTTTCACAAGATACTCCATTGCACACCCACCCCTCTCCCCAATTTTCTGTTTCCGTCCACCCCGCACAATCTGCTTTCTGATCATGCTCCTGTTATTAAGGGCACCTGCAACAAAATGTTGCAGCGTTAAACGATCCCCCGTTCACCGACACCAGGCCACTGTATTTCATTAATTTACCGCCCCACTGGGTTTCTGTCCTTCCCCCCCACACTCCACAATAGTCACCATTCTGTCCTCCCCGACCCTCACCTGTTGTAGTATATATTGTTATTAATCAGCTTGTGGGCAATGCAAAACGCTGGGTTTTCGTTGCAAAACTAGTTGGCGCTAGTTTGAAGTGATCTGGACACTGTTGGATTTTGGGGTGTTAACTACGAACCCGGTGTTTCAATTACTCAGTTCGTGGGGCGCTGCAAAATGCGAGGCTTTCGCTGCAAAACTCTGCCACAGATTTGGAGGGGACCTCAAATTTAGTTAATTTTCAGGAAGCCTGCTGAAAGGAAGAGCAGCTGCTTCTGAGCAAACCAGTCGGACGGGAACGTCTTTTCCACTTGCTTTTCTCTTCGCATTTTCCTGGAAGTGAGCACGTTCTCCGCAGAGAAAGTTTCTTGGGATGAAACGCAACTCGCATGGAGGCAGCCTGAGCCCCTTTCAATGCCAAAGTCCGAGAAGAGCAAAGGCCCACCTCGGCCAGCTCCACCTTCTCACGGTCAACAACTTGATATGGAGAGAAACCTACAGCTTCTCTCTGCAGGGAACCGCCTTGCTTTCCCTCGATCTCCGGGGTGGGAGGGAGCAAGGAAATGGGGGAGGAGAGAAAAAAAATCCCAAATCGAAAGCTACTCGGCTCACTTCCTCTCCCTCGCGACAAGCTGGCGGCGGAGGATCCTTGCCTGGAAGGTCAGTCCATTCCTGAATTAAACGGGATCCGCTTAGCCTCGCCCTTGGCAGCCCCAGGAAAAGCCCCCTGTCCTTTCCCCCTTGCAGAAAACAGGCGAAGCAGAAACTCAGGCGGACCAAGTGCTAATGGGGGTTTCATATTTCTCTTTACAAAAGGGGAGCTTTCATCTAGGAAAAGAGGGCTGGGTTTTTGTAAAACTTAAATATGATTTCAAAAAAAAGCTGAACCAGGTAAACTTGAAGAGTGCTTGCCCACCCATCCCCGCTGCCGCCAACTTTTAATGGCAAGTGTCCAGTCCTCAGGGAGGAGAGGAAATGGGTGTTATTTTAGCAATCCTGGGGAAAGGAAGTGGATGGACAAAGATGCAGTTCACCCAGCAGCAGTTGAGTGGGGCACGCCAATCTCTGGTTGTTGCCACATCTCTAACACAGAAAACATCTTGTATCACGAACTGGGGGGGGGGGGCAGAGCGGGCAGAAGTGACTATGAGGAAGCGTCACCTCGGACTGTGATTCTGATCAGTCCAGCTCCCTGTCCCCAAGTTGCTAATCTCCCTTTCATGAGCAAGCTTCTGGAGCGAGTGGTCACGGATCGGGTCCAGGCGCTTTTGGAAGAAACCGATTTTCTAGATCTATTTCCATTGGGGTTTAGACCCGGTTTTGGCACAGAAACTGCTTTGGTCGCCCTGTACCTCTGTCAAGGTAAGGGTAAAGGTAAATGACCCCTGGGCGCTTAAAGTCCAGTCAAAGGTGACTATCGGGTGCAGTGCTCATCTCACTTTTCAGGCTGAGGGAGCCACTGTTTGTCCACAGACAGCTTTTCGGGTCATGTGGCCAGCATGACTAAACCACTTTTGGCACAATGGAAACACCGTGACAGAAGCCAGAGCGCACAGAAACGCCATTTACCTTCCCACCGCAGCGGTACCTATTTATCTATTTGTACTGCTGTGCTTTCGAACTGCTAGGTTGGCAGGAGCTGGGACAGAGCAACGGGAGCTCTCCCTGTCATGTGGATTCGAACCTCCAACCTTCTGATTGGCAGGCCCAAGAGGCTCAGTGGTTAGACCACAGTGCCACGCACTGTCAAGAAAAAGAGAAGGGAAACATATCCCTGTTAATTCTCCTCTACCTCTCAGCACTTTTGACACCATCAACCAGGGCCGTCTCTAGGCCTGAGTCTGGTGGTGCGGGGCGCCAGGGCGCCTGGCCACCAGGGGCGCCGCTGCGTCCGCCAGACCCGCCAGAGGTCCGTGCCTCCCGTCGCTGCCTAAAAAGCACAGAGCAGAGGCCGCTGCTGCGTCTTCTCTTTCCCACCCGGCACCCGGATAGGAGAGCCTCCCTGCTCAGAATTCTCGGCAAGCGGGCCGAGGAGGGCATCACAGCAAGAGAGGCCAGTGACCGGAGCCTTCCCTCCCTCCCTCCTCCTCCTCCCCCTTCCCCGGGCCGCTCGCTTGCTGGCCTGACTGGCAGCAGGAACTCGGAGCAAGTCCTGCCGCCGCTTCTTAAGTAGGAGGAGGCCGCTTGTGTCGCTGCTGCCGTCGGTGCTCACCGCCCGTGCTGCAGAGCCGCTCCTGTCTCACCCCAGTTGGTGGTCAGCAGCAGCAGCAGCAACGGGCTGCGGTGCAGCAGTTAGCCAGCTGCAGTGGGTGGCGAGCCCCCTCGGGCGCCTGCCTTGAGCGTGCCACTCTCCCTGGGCCCGGCGCGATCCGGAGAGAGGAGCGAGCGAGCGAGCGGCAGTCCGCAACAGAGCCGCCGTGTTTCCGAGGACATGAGGGCAAGAGCCCGCGCCCAGGCAGGTGTGTTCGGGTCTAGATTATTGTGGGCTTGCATCTAAAGAAAAGAAGCAGGATTGGGAAAGCAAAGGTGACTGCCTCTGTCAAAGAGGCTCCACTGAGGAATCCTAAGCAACACCGAGAAGAGCTTGGCTGCTGGATCAGGACCCAAGGGGGGGAGAGGGGGTCCCATCCAGTCAGGCTTCCTGTCCTCAGAGTGGCCAACCAGTTCAAAGCAGCGACTGGACCTCATTCCTGCCTCCAGCAGCAGAGGGGCATCAACACCATCCTTGAAAGTCTTCTCCTTCCCCACCACATTCCTGGAATTCTGCCCACCCACCACCCACCCCCAAATCATTGGAGCTTGATTCAGGATCCAGCCTTGCTTCTCACCCGAGAAAAATCCCACCACCACCAATGATCTAGGAATATCAGTTATGTTTAAAGTATGTTTGCACATTGTTTTAAGGTCTCCCTTATTAAGGCAAAGGATTAAAGTGTTAATAGAACCTTAGAATGTGAGGAAAAACTATTCCATACAATATACTGCATGAATAATGTGGGTATTGTGAATTTAAAAAGGAATCGTCATTGTTAAAAACAAGGTTTATATAATAAGATAATACTTTGTATTTTAATAAAGTTGTGGCCAAATTTATGCCAAAATGAAGAAGTTATGACCACTGCAAACATTTGTAGGCACAAATGGTATTGAGACTGGGAATGCATGAGTCCCCAGAGAGCACTATGCTTAGAATATCATCACAATTACAAACAAAAAAGGAATATGTATAAATCCTGGGAGTGTTTGCATTTTGTGTTGGAGTCGAACAATTGCTGAGAGTTCCGACTCTGGGTGAATGTGGGCTGAGGACATAAAATGCGGGATCAGCAGCGGCGCGGCACTGGACGTCGCTTCTACGCATATCCCGACATGCGTAGAAGCAACTTTCAGTGCCCAGGCATGAGCGGAGCAGTTCCAGTGCCGCGCTACCCATGTCTGGGCACCAGAAATCGGGCAGCACCAGGACCCAAAATGGAGCCTCCCTGGCAGGTAGGAAATCCAAGCTGCGGGATTTTTTCCAATCTGGGCTGCCAGCGGGAAATGGTTTAAAATACGGGGGTTTCCCTGCGAAACACAGGAGACATGGCAGCTATGGGTGAGGATCATAGTAGAAAAAGAAAAACCCATTCTACCCACTATTTTAATATATTCAAAGCTGGCACCCATCTATCTAGGTGGGTCTCTAGGGAGACAATGGAGTGAGCCTGCTGTGGCTGTAGAGACCAATACAGGAGAGACATGTTTTGTGTCAACTGGGGCAGATGAAGGCACCCGGTTGTGCTGCTGCAGATGCACCGGGGTGTTTCTGGTCTTTGTACTCCTTCCAGAGATCATTCCTCCTCTGGCTACTGCTATGCATACAACCACCTGACTGACTGTCTCCAGGCTCTGCCATCGTCTGCAGGGGATTCTCAGATGGCGGGGTTAATGTTGCCAGCCTTCATGTCATGTTTGCAGATATCTTTGTAACCCAGAGTTGGTCTGCCAATGGGCCTGCTGCCTGAAGCCGGCTCCCAGCCAGATCAGATCCCAGAGCAGAGCAGGGGACTCAGATGTCTCCTCCACAATGCCAGTGATTTCTCTTCCCTTATTCATTCATTGTAGGAAATCAGGCAGAGGGCTTTCTCGGTAGTGGGCGCCCGCCCTGTGGAACGCCCTCCCATCAGATGTCAAAGAGAAAAACAGCTACCAGATTTTTAGAAGAAATAATAATAATAATAATAATAATATATTATAATTTATTATTATAATTTATTATTTATATCCCGCCCATCTGGCTGGGTTTCCCCAGCCACTCTGGGTGGCTTCCAACAGAAACATTAAAATATACTAATATACTAATTTCTTAAACATTAAAAGCCTCCCTAAACAGGGCTGCCTTCAGATGTCTTCTAAAAGTCTGGTAGTTGTTTTCCTCTTTGACATCTGATGGGAGGGTGTTCCACAGGGCAGGTGCCACCACCAAGAAGGCCCTCTGCCTGGTTCCCTGCAACTTGGTTTCTCGCAATGAGGGAACCGCCAGAAGGCCCTCGGAGCTGGCAGAATTGACCTGTGCCTCCATGGACAGCTGTGAGTCCAGAATGACTCCCAGGCTGCGCACCTGGTCCTTCAGGGGCACAGTTACCCCATTCAGGACCAGGGAGTCCTCCACACCTGCCCGCCTCCTGTCCCCCACAAACAGTACTTCTGTCTTGTCAGGATTCAACCTCAATCTGTTAGCCACCATCCATCCTCCAACCACCTCCAGGCACTCACACAAGACCTTCACCGCCTTTACTGGTTCTGATTTGAAAGAGAGGTAGAGCTGGGAGTTCCGGTTCCGCCTGCAGGAATGGCTGACCCTTGTTCCATCCCTCCGACCTTCATGAGGAATTCGGCGGTTGCTAGGGGAGTAAATGGCAACCCCCCTACCTCTCCGGGGGTTACGGAGAGGGCCCGCGGGCCCGCGATGCCCCCAAACCCACCCCGACTGTTCAAGGGGTGGGGGGTGGGGCCTGGGCTGAGAGCACTTATGAAGAGTCGGAACTCCCGGACGCTAAGCTGCATGGCGGGATCTCCATGACTAAAGAAAATAATTAGGCTTAAATTCATGGACATGCTTCAGAAGGAGGGGCAGAAGCTCTGTTTACTGCCAAGGAATTTGCGCTGCTGAGGGTGAGAAGTCAAAGCTGTATTTTATCTGGAAGAAAGATTGATGGGGACGTAACGAGAAGGGAAGCGAGCTTTTTAATTTTTTTCATATACTCTACGAGTTACTTCATACCTTCCCGGACGTGATGTCCTTGTTTGTTTGGAACAAACGAGAGATAAACGATACCTGAGTGAGTAATGAACTTTATAAACTATTGTATTGAGCATATTTTTTGAAGTTGTAAAACTGCTGAAGAGAGAACCCCCCCTCTAACTGGATGGTCGGAGTCCCTGGAATGCGTTCGGTGGATTTATGGGCTGTGACGCACTTTGAATTTGAACAGCGATCTGAAGCTAAGTTCAGCTACAGGGCAAGGAGAGCCACAAATTTATCAAGAGTCTATGCATAATGTGACGGCTGTGTCTTTGCTTGGAAAAGCTGTAAATTTTACAAAGATTGTTGGTTTAAAAAAAAGTTCTAAGAAGAAGCGAAAGTGATCTAAGCTTTCTAAGATGGCGCTGCTCCGTGTTGAAAGACTGACGCAACAGGACACTCCAGACAGAAGATTTATGGGGGGGGGGCGGAACGATTAAAACTCACACAGGAGAAAGAATATATGTGAAATTTCGTTTGATACTTATCTCAGCAGCTGTGGAAAAATCGGATGAAAGAAGAAAACATTTTAGTGACTGGTGGGGAAAGATCGGGATCATTTTGGACTTTGAGTGACGATTTGGACTTCAGAAAAAGACGGCAGTAGACAGTTGCGAGGAATCCCCAAATTTTTGAAGCATGGGAACTCCAGAAAATATTATATGATTTGGCATAACATTCGGTTTAATTGATATGTATTTGTATAATTTGAAATAATGAAATAATGGATGTGATATAATTGTGTTTTAATTGGAAAATTAATAAAAATAGATTATAAAAAAAGAAAGAAAGAGAGGTAGAGCTGGGTATCATCCGTATACTGATGAACACCTAGCCCAAACCCCCTGATGAGCTCTCCCAGCGGTTGCATGTAGATGTTAAAAAGCATGGGGGAGAGGACAGAACCCTGAGGCACCCCACAAGTGAGAGCCCAGGGGTCCAAACACTCATCCCCCACCACCACTCTCTGAACACGGCCCAGGAGGAAGGAGCGGAACCACTGCATGACAGTGCCCCCAGCTCCCAACCCCTCTAGACGGTCCAGAAGTATGTTATGGTCGATGGTGTCAAAAGCCGCTGAGAGATCCAGCAGAACTAGGAAACAGCTCTCACCTTGTGCCTAGCCCGCCGGAGATCATCAACCAGTGCGACCAAGGCAGTTTCAGTCCCATGATGAGGCTTGAATTCTGACTGGAAGGGATCCAAATGGTCCGCTTCTTCCAGGCGTGCCTGGAGTTGTTCAGCAACCACCTGCTCAATCACCTTGCCCAAGAATGGAAGATTTGAGACTGGGAGATAGTTGGCCATATTGGCCGCATCTAATGATGGTTTTTTAAGAAGCGGTTTAATAACCGCCTCTTTCAGCGGGTCTGGGAAGGCTCCCTCACAGAGAGAGGCATTCACCAACCCGCGAAGCCCAGCCCCCAGCCCTTCCTGGCTCGCTTTTATAAGGATCACTCGTCCAAGCAGCCTGTCCACATCCTCGGAGGTAACAGATTGGAATTGATCCCACGCAACTGGACTAGACAGGACTCTAGCACTCCCCCGCCCTGGCCCTGCTCCCACGGTGGAGTCTATCTCTTCCCAAAGCTGAGCGACTTTATCTGAAGGTAGACCTGTTTAGGGAGGCTTTTAATGTTTAATCAATTATTTTATTTTATTTTTTCTGTTGGAAGCCGCCTAGAGTGGCTGGAGGAAAAATAATTATTATTATTATTATTATTATTATTATTATTATTAATAAAACGCTTTACACATCATCCTCTCAGGGCAGCATACTGCAGCAATAGACAGGCATCAGAAGCAATGCAAACCATTCGAGGCTGCTTGATACAATGCTAAGCAGCTGCGCAGGCCTGCCAAGATATAAACAGCAAAATCCAATCAGGTCACTTCTGAGATGGTGAGTCATTTGCAGACAGGGCAGGGAAACTCCCAGAAGCTGAAAACTGAGGAAGTGAAAGTCAGCTGTGCCTTCACTGTGTTGGGAGAAATTTTACTAAGTCCACGCCTCCCTATTTCCAAAGAATAATAGAACTGTCATGTTGGAAGGGACCCCAAATGTAGTCCAACCCCTTGCACAGAATCATAACTAACGTGCACTTTATAAATCAATAAGCAAACCGAATCACAGCCACTCATTCACATTTGTACTTCTCTGAATTTTCCTAATGCACTTTCCCAGTCACGTAATATGTACAAGAATTCTTTTTGTTGCTGCTGCCTGGCCATATTTCAGGGGTGTGTGTGTTTGTGTGTAAGGAAGACTACCCAAAGATAGAAAAAAGGTTGCAATTTTCCCTGTGTGAAGTCTTGATCCAGAACAATACATAGGATAAAATAGATCTCAGAGCCTGACCCCATTGCTGAGTTGTCACACAAAACTAGGGTTGCCATACTTCAAAAAGAAAAGCTGTTGAGCTTTTTTGGCCACAGTTTTGGAGCTTTTTTCATTTTTCTTCGTGCCAAATTGCAAAGAAATTGGACATTTTTGAACTACTTCTGAGGGAAATCAGCAAAAACGACTTTGCCGACATGGGCTGCCATACCCCTGCATTTTCTTGGATATTTCAATGATTTTCGCCTTGACACTGCTTCTGGCCGCAATATTCCAGATATGCCCGGGAAATTCCGGATGTATGGCAGTCCTACCCAAGTAATAATAATACAGACCAACAACTGAGAAAGTGAAAGTCAGCTGTACCTTCACTGTGGGGCAGCAGCCATGATCCAGGATCTCTGTGTTGAACCTATTCACATTTGTACTTCTCTGAATTTTCCTAATGCACTTTCCCAGTCAAGTAATATGTACAAGAATTCATAAATTCAAAGCAAATTTATAACTGCGGGTTAAATCACAGAGCCTAGGGATTGCTGATCAGAAGGTCGGTGGTTCGAATCCCCACGACGGGGTGAGCTCCCGTTGCTCGGTCCCAGCTCCTGCCAACCTAGCAGTTCAAAAACACCTCAAAGTGCAAGTAAATAAATAGGTACCGCTCTGGCGGGAAGGTAAACGGCGTTTCCGTGTGCTGCTTTGGTTCGCCAGAAGCGACTTAGTCATGCTGGCCACATGACCTGGAAGCTGTACGCCGGCTCCCTCGGCCAATAACGCGAGATGAGCGCGCAACCCCAGAGTCGGTCACGACTGGACCTAATGGTTAGGGGTCCCTTTACCTTTAATGCATTTTGTATGTTATTTTCACTAATACCCATGCTGTCATGTACCTATAGTTGGGATATAGTGGTAGCTGTGTCTAATTTCCTTTTGTTGCTGCTGCCTGGCCATATTTCAGGTGTGTGTGTGTGTGTGTGTGTGTGTGTGTGTGTGTGTGTAAGGAAGACTACCCAAGGATAGAAAAAAAGGTTGCAATTTTCCTGGGTGAAGTCTTGATCCAGAACAATACATAGGATAAAATAGGTCTCAGAGGCTGACCCCATTGATTGCTGAGTTGTCACGCAAAACTAGGGTTGCCATACTTCAAAAAGAAAAGCTGTTGAGCTTTTTTTGGCCAGAGTTTTGGAGCTTTTTTTCTTTTTTCTTTGTGCCAAATTGCAAAGAAATTGGACATTTTTCAACTACTTCTGAGGGAAATCAGCAAAAACGACTTTGCCGACATGGGCTTCCATACATCTGGATTTTCTCGGATATTTCAATGATTTTCACCTTGACACTGCTTCTGGCCGTAATATATGCCCAGATATGCCCGGGAAAAGGGATACATTTGTCCTTTTTTGGGGAGGGGGGTGTCCCTCTCTGGGTGGTGATGTGTATTCCTTCACTTATTTTAAAATATGGCAAATGTTCCTGGGCCCTCCTGCTCCTTCTGCCAAGTGGGGCCCTGGACTGAGGGCTCATCCACCCTCCTGCTTGTTCCGTGCATAGAAAACATAGGTCTGAAAGGTTTTCCGTTTCTCCTGTGCTTTCTAGGAATGGGTCAAAGCAGTTTTTTTGTTTGCCCCACTGCTTTCCCTGGGAAAACCCACTGAATTAGGAACAAATGTCAATCCTCAGAAAAACCAATGGATCTTTCCCCCGATTCAGCTGCAAACAGCAAACAGAAGTGTGGGTGACCCCCAAGTGCGTCCGTGGGGCAGAGTCTGCCCTAAAGTGCTTCCCTGATAGCACCATGGAGAGGAGGACGAGTCAAGGATCCAAAGCGGAAAGTAAATAGAATTCTTTTTCTGCATCCTAACAAAACGGGTGTGGTGGAACATTCCGGCAAAGTTCAAAGCTATCACTTATTAACCAATGTCAAATTTATGATAGCTGATGAAAAGACCTGTTCAGAAAAAACATGGATTTGTTTTCTACAGTTATAAATATATGCCAAATGCTTGGTTTTTACCCCAATTCATTATTGAAAAAGAGCAGTTTATGTTCGGAGTGAGATGAGGTGGTGAGCAAATGGTTGTTCTGTTAGGAGGAGAGAAGATGGAGAGGAAAGCTGAGCACACCCAGCAGAAGAAAAGAACAGTTGCTGGTTGTATTTACAGCAGTACAAAGTGCACACCCTTTGCCTCTCCATAAAAAGGGGCAAGGAGACAGGAGCAGGAACAGCTGGAAAGAAAGAAAGGTAACCCCAGTACGTCTCCTTGATCTCCCTGCCCACAAGAGAAGCTAGTCTGGGGGTGAGTATCTGACAACCAAACTCCATTGTATGTTCCCAGGCTGCCCTTTGTCCAAGCAGGTCTATTTTCATTCAGTTCCCAGTGTGTATAGAGGAGCCTTTTAACTGTTCCTCTTCCTTGCCTTCCCCCACCATTCAGCTGAAAGTCAAGCACCTATGGAAATGCTGTTAGCTCTGGGAGAGGATCTCCCATGGGTGTCAATGGAGGTCTTGGCTTGGCACCCAAAGGAGGGATTGGAGCCCTGCAATGGCTTCTGTCCTTGTCTGTCACCCCGGTGCCCTTCCTGGGCCACTCTGGATGCAGCGCCAGGAAAGTGGACCTGCACATGATTGTGTCCCACTGAATGATTATTTAATGGAGCTCCATTATTCTTCCTACTGGACAGGGAATGCATGAAGCAGGCAAACATTTCTGAAAAGGTAACCTGTTTTGCTTTCAATGGGCAATTTTAAGGATGAAGATTTTTGGCGATAAATTAAATTCTTCAGCGGAGCTCTTTTTTATTTGACAGACTGCCTTGTTTTAATAGCTATTTTAACAGCTCAATATATTTCAGCATTTTTTTATGTATTTTGCTTTGTAACGGCTTTGGCTACAGATATTTTTATTTATTTCATAAAATACTGCCTAATTGTGGAAGAACCCAAAGCAGTTTACAAAAAAGATAAAAACAATTCAATTATCTCTAAAAAAATTATAATTACGGTATAATTTAAAACATACAAACCATTTAAACCACAGTAGAGTAGCCTAAAACAAATGAGAACCCATTGAAACTTTCTAATCATCTGGGTTGTCTTGTCTGAATAAGAATCAGCAGGTGCTGAAATGAAGACAGTGAAGGTGCCTGCTTGATATCAATAGGAAGAGAGATCCAAAGTGTTGCTGCCACCATGCTCAATGTTTGACTTCCGACAGATGTAGTGCAAGTATTATGTGGCACCTGTTAAAGTGCCAATTCCTCTGACTGAAGCAGTCAAGTGGGCACATATGGGGTAAAGTGATCTTGTAGGTGAATGATGAATGAGTCTGCAAACTGATTTTTCGTTTGGGTTTTATAGTTGAGTTTCAGAGTGGGACTGTTACACAAAAAATTGGGGTTGACTTTTACGGCCCATCTCTCCATCAAGGGACCCAGCATCCCTAAGTGCATTATCAGTCAGAGAAGAAGCATTTTGTGTCTGTTTGATTGGCATGCAAACATGCACACACTGTTTTTGGCCCAGATTGGGGCGGACTTGCATGCACTCTGCCAACATGGGGGATGATGTGGACAAAGAGTTGCCTGTACAAACAACACAGAAAAGGGTTGTACTTGTAAATCAGACTATGCTCAGAATATTATGTTTGTCCAACATTTTTACAAATCAGTCACTCAGAGATCTGAACAATACATGCAAATTGTTTTTCCGGGGCATGCCAGAGCAAGGTTATGGAGCGAGTGGTCACGGATCAGGTCCAGGCGCTTTTGGAAGAAACTTATTTTCTAGATCTATTTCTATTGGGGTTTAGACCCGGTTTTGGCACAGAAACTGCTTTGGTCGCCCTGTACCTCTGTCAAGGTAAGGGTAAAGGTAAATGACCCCTGGGCGCTTAAAGTCCAGGCAAAGGTGACTATCGGGTGCAGTGCTCATCTCACTTTTCAGGCCAAGGGAGCCACTGTTTGTCCACAGACAGCTTTTCGGGTCACGTGGCCAGCATGCCTAAACCGCTTTTGGCACAATGGAAACACCGTGACAGTAGCCAGAGTGCACAGAAACACCATTTACCTTCCCACTGCAGCGGTACCTATTTATCTATTTGTACTGGTGTGCTTTAGAAATGCTAGGTTGGCAGGAGCTGGGACAGAGCAATGGGAGCTTTCCCTGTCATGTGGATTCGAACCTCCGACCTTCTGATTGGCAGGCCCAAGAGGCTCCGTGGTTTAGACCACAACGCCATGCACTGTCAAGAAAGAGAGAAGGGAAACATATCCCTGTTAATTCTCCTCTACCTCTCAGCGCTTTTGACACCGTCAACCTTCTGGAGCGGCCATCCAAGCTGGTGGTGGGTGGCACGGCTTAGCGGTAGTTGCAGTCCTACTTGGATGGCCATTCCCAGAGGGTTTTGCTTGTGGATTGCTTCTCAGCCCATGGAGCCTTCAATTTGGGATTCCTCAGGGCTCAATCCTATTCCTTATGCTGTTTAAAATCTACATGAAACAACTGGGTGGGGTTATCCGGAGGTTTGGAGTACGTTGTCAGCAATATGCTCTATTTCTCCTTTATATCTGCAGGTGAGGCAGTGGAAATGCTGGACTTTGTATTGCCTCGATAATGGACTGGATGAAAGCCAACGAACCTGGTTCCCTAGACTGGATGGGTGGGAGATCGCCTACTCTTGATGGAGTTACACTTCCTCTAAAGGAGCAGGTTCATAGCTTGGGGGTATATCCTGGAACCTTTGCTGTCACTCGAAGCTCAGGTGGCCTAAGTGACGTGAAGTGCCTTCCATCTGTTTCGGCTAGTGGTCCAGCTGCATCACTATCTGGACAGGGATAGATAGGTTAGATTACTGCAATGCGTTATACATAGTGCTGCCTCAGAAGATGGTTCGGAAACTTCGGCTAATGCAGAATTGGGTGGCCAGGTTGCTCATTGGAGCAAGACGCTTTGAGCATATTACACCGATCCTGGTCCAACTGCACTGGCTACCAACTAGTTTCCGGGCCCAATTCAAAGTGGTGGTTTCACCTATAAAGCCTTAAACAGCACAGGACCGCAATACCTCAAGGACCATATGAACCTACCCAGACCCTGAGATCATCTTCTGAGGCCCTTCTTCATGTGCGTCCTCCTCAAAAGGTCAGGAGGGTGGCAACATAAGAACGGGCCTTTTCTGCAGTGGCCCCCCCCCCCCCCGTCTGGAATGCTCTCCCCAGGGAAGTTCACCTGGTGCCTTCATTTTACACCTTTAGACTACAGGCAAAAATGTTCCTTTTTAACTAGGTCTTTGTTTGATTTAAAGATGTATGGAGGGGGATGTTATTGGGTTGTTGTTTTTGTTTCTGCGTTTAAAACACTCTTTACATGAGAACATAAAAGAGCCCTGCTGGGTCAGAGAGAGGCCTGCCAATTTTACCCTCCTGTTCTCACAAGATGCCACACTATAAACGATTCAGTTCTTGCAGATGCAGTGCAGGTATTATATGGTACCTGTAAAAGTGCCAATTACGTGGATCAAACTGCTCAAGTAGGTAAATAATGAAGGAGTGTGAAAAATGCTTTTTGGTTTTGGTTTTATAGATGAGTTTCAGGCAGTGGGACCAATCGTGGAGGTGCAATTGCATAAGAATGTAAAATGCAGAATTGGCTTCATAGGAAGAATGTGGAAACGCTTAACCCTGAATAGTTTTGACCTTACAGGCTTTTTTCTTCTTCCCCAGTCCCTTCACATCCTGCTGCCATTCTACAGCCGCCTCTCATCTCAACAAAGCCACACAGCCGTGATCTGTCATGGCCTCAGCCCCATCATCCATAGATGTGGACCAGGAAGTCTTGTGCCCCATCTGCAAAGACTACCTGACAGAACCAGTGACACTGGACTGCGGCCACAACTACTGTCAGGACTGCATCACCAACTATTGTGACAAATGGGAACCAATGCAGGTGGGGGACGTGGAGTGTCCCGTCTGCAGAGTTCGGATCCAGAAAGGGAATTTCCGCCGCAATTTCCAGCTGGCTAACATAGTTGAAAAAATTAAACTCCTGCCACTAAATGAAAGGTTGGAGGATCTTTGTAAGACACACAAGAAAAAACTCCACCTCTTCTGCAAAGAAGATGGAGAATTTGTGTGTTGGTATTGTAAGCAATCCCCAGAACATAAATGGCACACTGTGGTTCTCAAGGAAGAGGCTGCCCAGCAATACAAGGTAGGAAATCATTTAGACACAATACTTTCATCTCTCTCTCTGTGTGTATATAATATGCTTTCAATGTTGCTGTAAAGTAAACATCATAAATTGCTAATCTGTACATTCATGAGAATCAGAAATTGGACTTCATCTCTGTGTATCCAAAACTGAACAAAAACTCCGTTCTGCTTACAAAGCAACTTTTTAAAATATAAAAATTCCTTCAGTAGCACCTTAAAGACCAACTAAGTTTTTATTTTGGTTCTGGTTACAGGTAGGTAGCCGTGTTGGTCTGGATCGAAGTAAAAATAAAAAAATTCCTTCAGTAGCACCTTAAAGACCAACTAAGTTTTTATTTTGGTTCTGGTTACAGGTAGGTAGCCGTGTTGGTCTGGATCGAAGTAAAAATAAAAAAATTCCTTCAGTAGCACCTTAAAGACCAACTAAGTTTTTATTTTGGTTCTGGTTACAGGTAGGTAGCCGTGTTGGTCTGGATCGAAGTAAAAATAAAAAAATTCCTTCAGTAGCACCTTAAAGACCAACTAAGTTTTTATTTTGGTTCTGGTTACAGGTAGGTAGCCGTGTTGGTCTGGATCGAAGTAAAAATAAAAAAATTCCTTCAGTAGCACCTTAAAGACCAACTAAGTTTTTATTTTGGTTCTGGTTACAGGTAGGTAGCCGTGTTGGTCTGGATCGAAGTAAAAATTTTTTTATTTTTTTATTTTTTTATTTTTTTTTAATTTTTTTTAATTTTTTTATTTTTACTTCGATCCAGACCAACACGGCTACCTACCTGTAACCAGAACTTTTTAAAATATGTTTTTGTTTTTGAAAGCACTGTTTTTCTGCACTTGTGCCAAAGGGTTCCAGTGTAATGTAATCATAATGATGAACTACAGTAAAAATAAAGAAATGAAAGTTCTCACGCTTTAGATTTTTAAATGTATATAAAAAAACAAACCTAGAAACTCCCAGAGCAATTACTAAGCAAAATTGAACAGTGGGGCCCCAGGCACCAGAAGTAAGCATAATATTAAAGACCCCTCCAGCCCTAATCAAATCTGATATTTTCTTTTCTCTTTAGACAGTCATCTGTGGTCACCTGGAGCATCTGAGGAAAGAGAGAGAGAAAATTCTGGCGTATGAAGCAAAAATAGGAGAAGAAAGCCACAGCCTGCTTGTAAGTGTCACCATTACTATAGAGGGGACAAGTGCTGGAAGGACCAAGTCATGGTGTAGCCTCATTGCTGAGTGATTTACCATAAAATTGAAGGTCTTTCAAAACACACTGGCCTCCTCTTTTCCTCTTTCTTCCTGGTTCATGCAGAAATTAACAGAAACTGAGAGGCAGAAGATGGTGGAGAAGTTCAGTCAACTGCACCAATTTCTGGAAGAACAAGAAAAGCGTCTGCTGAATGAGATAGAAGAGATGGAGAAGGAGATCACAAGGAGAAGGGATGAGCACCTGGCCACACTCTCCAAGGAACTCTCCTCTCTTGAAAGGAGCATCCAGGAGATGGAGGAGAAGAGTCAGCAGCCAGCGAGTGAACTCCTGCAGGTAAGACTGTGGCAGGAACAGCATAAAGTTTATCTCAGGGTTTAACCATACAGTGGTGCCTCGCTTAACGAATGCCCTGCTTAACGAAATTTCCGCTTAATGAAAGGATTTTTCGAGCGGAGGTTGCCTCGCTAGATGAATTCGTTTTATTAAAAATTCGTCTAGCGAATCACGGTTTCCCATAGGAATGCATTGAAAATCAATTAATGCGTTCCTATGGGCAAAAAATAATAATTCAATGCATTCCTATGGGATTCGCTAGACGAATTTTTCGTTATAAGAAAAGACCCGTGGAACGAATTAAATTCGTCTAGCGAGGCACCACTGTAGTTACCTTTTGCCTCTTTGTCCAGGCTGTGTCCAAGTGCTCTTCTCTTGCCCCCACAGAGCTTTCCCCACAAAGGTTCTCTCTTTAAAGCTTAGTGCAACAAACAGCATTTGATTCAACTTTAAAGAGAAGATTTTTTTTTTTGCAGGGAAAGCTCTAGAAGGGTGGGGAAGTATGCTTGGACAACTATTCATTCATTCATTCATTCATTCATGAAATTTATATACTGCCCTATACCTGGAGGTCTCAGGATAAAAATAGGATAAAAATTAGAATATAAATACACGGAATACACAATCCAAATAAAAACAGAAACAATTGATTAACCCCTCCAAAAACACATTTTAAAAGGTCATTGGATGACAAGCAAACGCCTGGTTAAAGGGGAATATTTTTGCCTGGTGCCTAAAGGTGTATATGAAGGAGCCAGGCGACTCTCCCCGGGGAGAGCATTCCTGTTCTCATCTTGCCACCCTCTGGACCTCTCATGGAGCTGTTTAAGGCTTTATAGGTCAAAACCAACACTTTATCTGGCAATTTTATTTGGCAAAGGAAACACATGAGAGTGGATACTTTTACTATACAGACTCCTATGCAGAAAGGAGGACTGGCAGTACCTAATTTACCTTAGCTAAATAGTATGAAGATGCCCAGCTCACGTGGTTAAAGTTAAGGATATCTCAGAAATTGGAAATGAAACTCTTTCAGCTGGAATCATTATTCATAAATTCTCCTTTGGCCACTATAGTATTGATACCTTGGAAAAACAGAGGAGAAGATCCTATGAATTTTCATCAGGTTTTAAAAAAATAATAATCAGAAAATAATCTGGAGAACTGAATTTAAGATCAGAAAGATAAAAACTCAGAGAAATTCATCCCTTTCCAAAACTAGGTAGGCTCACCCCAGAGGGCCAGAGGTCATCCCTTCTAGGGTCTGATTGGTCTTCATTATAGGCCCTGTGGTAGGCATTGAATCCCATTCTTCTTTTCCTCTTTTTCCTTCTAGGATGTGAGAAGCACCTTGCAGAGGTAAGTGGATCCTGCTCATTTCCATTAATATCACTCTGGGAAACTGGGAAAGGTCCAGGAGGTGAGGACATAAAACTTGCCCCTCCAGGCTTTTAGGATGTGGGTGGCGAAAGGTTCCTACAAGAAATCAGGGGTTGGGGTGTGTGCCATGTTCCATATCTCAGCTGTAACTTCAAGGTGTCACTCGGGTTCATGTTGTAGGTAATGCAGCTGAAATTGAAAAGCTCTGAGCAGGATGGTATCACTTGATTTCATTTCTCCATTTGAGTAGATTTAAGTGAGGAGGTTCAGAGATCTAGGGCTGCTCCTTTGCCCCTCAGATGTCTGGCTCTGGAGTCCCAGTAAGGAGGAATCTTCTCCCCTCTGTGACACCATTCCTCTGTGTGTTTGTCTCGGCTTTTCTCCTCTCAATTCCTTTCTTTTGCTGCACTCAGAAATTCTGCAATTGAATGGGTTAATGTTTATTTTCCCCATCAGGTGTCAGCAAAGGGAGACATTTAAGGATCCAATGGCTTTCCCACCAGAATTGAATAGGAAGATCTCAAATTTCTGGGTTGCAAATCCCATTCTATATGTTGAGATGAAGGAAATCAAAGGTAATGAGTGGCTGCAAGGATTTTACACTTGAAAATATATTAGTTCGAAAATTGAACATGTCAGGCTCTTACTGTATTTTATTTACTTTTGCCACAAACAGCAATAGGAGCTGTAGAGTTTCCTTCTGGGTATCATGACCCCTGTATGCTGTCACTCAGAGGCTTGGTGGGGACAGGGAAAAATAAAGGCAGCCTGCACCACAGTGTACAGTAATGACAGGATTTAGTTTTGTTCCACTGTTCAGTTTACAGTTGTACTGAACCTCCTTTGCATTTTAGTTCTTAAAACTTCACTAGTGTTTCTCCATCCTGAAGGGCATTAGAAAGGCTCTTATCTTAGCAAACACACAGTTCCTCCACTCCCAGCTCAAGCTTGCTTCCCAGCAGTGGAGTTATCTCCAGAGTTAGCTCTTCTTCCTCACACTCTCACCGACAGCTGCCATATCTAGCACTGCAACTATCACAATCTCCTGAGTTTTCTGGTTTCTACAGCAATTTGTGGTGGTTTTTTTTTATTTTTTTAATCTCCTTGAAAATTCACCAGCCTCTCTTGACATTTATAGTTCCACAGCAGTTTCTGTTGGTGGTTGTTTAATGCTCACTAAATAAATCAGCGTCTTTCATCAGCAAAGTTCTCCTAAGAAACAGATATTTGGTTAATGTACAGAGTTCTTCAAGCAGTTTCCAGGAAGAGAATTCTATTTTGTGGATGACTTTCACTAACATATTCAGCTTTATGTAGAGTTTCCCCTAATATATCAGTCGGTTGGACAAATAAGTGGTTTTTTTGAAGGATTGCCGTGCTTTATTTCCCATTTTGTTTCATAAAGCATGAGTTTAGTAGATTCACCAATCAATGCAGAATGAATTGAATTTCTACCCATTCTTACCTCTACCAAAATGTTTGTTAAGTTGGAAAGAATTTAAAATATTTAAAATATTTTCTTAGGAACAACCTCCTGTTGCATGAGCCCCTTGCCAATTCTTCCTCTGCAAATTTAGTTTGTCATTATGATTAACAATTCTGCCTTTGATTATTGATTTTTCACCAGTTTATTTGGGGCAGCTGTTAAGGTTTTGGACAGTTCTCCTCTAGATTGTTTTTAAATATTGATATTGCAGTGTTTTATCATTTCTCAGTTTTATTTTTATTTTTTCTTCTTCATAGTTTTCTTATGTGTAATTGTTGGTTTTATATCTTAATATTTTACCTGAAATAAAGAAACAATTGATATTATGTCATTTAGTGAAAATGTTGTTACAAAATTACTTGAGGTATAAAAATCTAGCTCTCAGTCTTTGTATCTTTTTGCTTCCTCAGATGTTCTGTCATTTGGACAGCCTCAGAAAGGTAACTTTTGGGTGAAGGACCAAATTTAAGCACATGTTGGGAGCTGGTGTTTCATTTGGATTAAATGATGTGTCCTTTCCTTGGTGTTCTCCTCCCTCTCTTAGAAGTACCTGAACTTCTTTGGCCTGTCCTGCTTCCTCTGGCATGCATAAATCTTCATCCACCCTTGTGGATTAGAGGATTTAGAATAAGTCTAAAGGTAAAGGGGCCCCTGACCATCAGGTCCAGTCATGTCCGACTCTGGGGTTGCGGCGCTCATCTCGCTCTATAGGCCGAGGGAGCTGGCGTTTGTCCGCAGACAGCTTCCGGGTCATGTGGCCAGCATGACAAAGCTGCTTCTGGGAAACCAGAGCAGCGCACGGAAACACCGTTTACCTTCCTGCCGGAGCGGTCCCTATTTATCTACTTGCAGTTTGATGTGCTTTCGAACTGCTAGGTGGGCAGGAGCTGGGACCGAGCCACGGGAGCTCACCCCGTTGCAGGGATTCGAACTGCCGACCTTCTGATCAGCAAGCCCTAGACTCTGTGGTTTAACCCACAGCGCCACCTGGGTCCATAGAATAAGTCTAGATAAAGGTAAAGTATAAATAATAAATTATTATTATTATAAAGGGACCCCTGACCATTAGGTCCAGTCGTGGCCAACTCTGGGGTTGCGGCGCTCATCTCGCATTATTGGCCAATGAAGCCAGCGTACAGCTTCCAGGTCATGTGGCCAGCAGGACTAAGCCACTTCTGGCGAACCAGAGCAGTACATGGAAACGCCGTTTACCTTCCCACCGGAGCAATACCTATCTATCTACTTGCACTTTGATGTGCTTTCGAACTGCTAGGTTGGCAGGAGCTGGGACAGAGCAACGGGAGCTCACCCGTCGTGGGGATTCGAGCTGCCAACCTTCTGATTGGCAAGCGCTAGGCTCAGTGGTTTAACCCACAGCATATAGTATTTTGGACTGAGGGGAAAAGAATCTTTGTTAGTGTGTATGTAGGCTCAGTCTTCTTTTTCCCCTTTTGCTTTTACTGGATTCTTTGGTCTTGTCTATATCTGAGTATGATTTGACTGTTAATTGGCACTTTCCCTCCGTTCCAATTAGACGATTAGTCCACACACACAAATACCTGAATTTATCTATGTTAAATTCAAAGCAGTAGGTGTTCCCTGTTGCATTTCTTCCTATCTTCTCATTTGCTGGTTCTAATTATGCTGATTTAGTACCAGCAGGGCATGTGCACAGAGAGCTGCTAGCTTCCACTTGTTTCCCCCCAAAATAATTCCTTACCCAGGAAGTCAAAAAACACAGACAGGCAAATGTATGCTCTCAGTACACACTTTATAACATGGTTTGCATGTGCAGTATTTTGATTTGGGGCTATGCTCCTTCATTTAGTTAAAACCAGAAAAGAAATTAAGCACTGATGAAGAAGTGGGAATGGAAAGTTGAACAGCAGAACTTGACAGTTGATCCCCCCACCCAAAAGCAGTGAAATAAACAACAACCATGAGTAGACTGGTCAGGAGCTCAATTATCCCCATATTATTGCTGATCAAATCATGATTTTGTAATGTATCAGCGAGACTTGCATCTCAGATATAGGGGAGTACCTGAAATTCCAAATGAAGCTTTAAAAATGAGAATGGCAAAAGAATTAGGCCAGTTGTTAGAGACAGAGCAAGAAGAGTTGGTTGAAGTGATTTAAAGAGCCTACAGAATTAAATCCACATATGCTAAGGGATTTCCGAAATTAAAAGGGCCAGAGGGTCATCGTGGCTATTCTAGAGTAACTCCGCTCAAGTCCAGTTTGTCATTAAAGACTTTTATTGTGCATAGTATTTACATTGCAGAGAACGCTTAAAACATGACCTCTCAGTCCGAATCAGAATCCGGCAATGGTGTGTCTGTTCCTGCGCCAGCAAAGTAGTCTGGGCACCCCAAAATGCCTCCCCCTTGACCTGCATCGCGGTGCTCTCCTTAATTCTTGTCCCGGAAGGAGCGATGCCCTCTCAGCCTCCTCCTGGTCAAAGTAGTGTAAGGGCTCCACAGCATCCTGGAGCCCTCGCCTCCTTTCGGGGGGAGGAAAGGAGGCTGTTCCCATTGTTCCACCAGCTGACTGCTCCCCCCCCCCGAGTCTCTTCCTTCCCTATTGGCTACTCCAGACCCACTGCTGCTCCCTGTGCTGGGTGAGGTGGACGTCAGGATGATCATAGAATCATATAATAGAATCATAGAATCATAGAGTTGGAAGAGACCACAAGGGCCATCCAGTCCAACCCCCTGCCGAGCAGGAAACACCATCAAAGCATTCTTGACATATGCCTGTCAAGCCTCTGCTTAAAGGCCTCCAAAGAAGGAGACTCCACCACACTTCTTGGTAGCAAATTCCACTGCCGAACAGCTCTTACTGTCAGGAAGTTCTTCCTAATGTTTAGGTGGAATCTTCTTTCTTGTAGTTTGAATCCATTGCTCTGTGTCCGCTTCTCTGGAGCAGCAGAAAACAACCTTTCTCCCTCCTCTATATGACATCCTTTTATATATTTGAACATGGCTATCATATCACCCTTAACATGGAAGACATGCTCTCCCTTAACATGGAAGACGAGGAACAGACTCCATTTGAGGATCTCTCCCTCATCACAGTTGATCAGGAATATGAAGACGAGCAGCAAAGTCAGTCCTCCGGGAATATGCAGGTAACCTTGGAAGGGACAGCACATGAAAGAATCCCGACCAAGCCTATGAAGAGGCGTGTAGTGGTTATAGGGGATTCCCTACTGAGGGGTACAGAAGTAGTGATCTGTGGGCCTGGCAGGATGTCTCGAGAGGTGTAACAGAACGGCTGCAAGGAATCATAAAACTCACCGACAAATACCCCTTCCTTTTGGTGCATGTGGGAACCATTGACACTGCAAGCCATAGCCTACAGAAGATCAAAAGTGATTATGAGGCTCTGGGCAGGAAGTTGAAGCAATTAAATGCACAAATTGTCATCTCATCTGTCCTCCCAGTTGAACGACATGGCCCAGGGAGAGGGAAAAATAGGGGAAGTGAACAACTGGCTTCGCAAATGGTGCAAACAGGAACGGTTTGGATTCTTAGATCATGGTCTGCAGTTTCTTGAAGATGGACTTCAGGCAAGTGATGGGCTGCACCTCACAAAAGTTGGGAGGAATGTTTTTGCCATGAAACTCAAAAACCTCATCAGGAGGGCTTTAAACTGACTTATGTGGGGGAGGGAGACAGTGGTCCTGAAGGTAGGAGTCTATCAAGTTCTGAAGATGATCATCCAAATGTCAAGGACCAAATGGAGCAAAAAGCATGCAGACCTAGTGGTGGGAGGAAAATATCCTTAAATAAGAGACATGGGGGAATGATAAATGGTCTTCAATGTCTGTATACTAATGCACAGAGCATGGGAAATAAACAAGATGAACTTGAGCTATTGGTACAGCAAACTAAATACGACATAATAGGCATCACTGAAACCTGGTGGGATGAGTCTCATGATTGGAATGTAGAAATAGAGGGATACAATCTATTTCAGAGAAATAGACCAAACAGGAAAGGAGGAGGAGTAGCATTATATGTCAGGTATGTGTATACTTGTGAAGAGATTCAGGATTTAAAACTTCAAAGCCAAGTTGAGAGTATCTGGGTCAAAATTAAGGGAGAGAAAAATAACAGTGATCTCATTGTGGGAGTTTACTATAGATCCCCAAGCCAAACTGAGGACACAGATGATGCCTTCCTGGAACAGATGACCAGGCATTCAAAAGGAGGCGAGATAGTAGTAATGGGGGATTTCAACTATCCTGATATTTGTTGGATGTCAAACTCAGCCAAGAGCATAAGGTCGAACAGATTCCTCACTGGCCTTGCAGACAATTTCATTGTCCAGAAAGTGGGAGAAGCAACAAGAGGATCAGCCATTTTAGATCTGGTCCTAACCAATAGTGATGACCTGGTTAGTGGGGTAGAAGTGGCAGGATCATTAGGTGGGAGTGATCATGCTCTTCTGGAGTTTATTGTTCAGCAGAGAGGAGCAACCAAGCATACTAAGACTCAAATCCTAGACTTTAAGAAAGCCGACTTCAGAAAACTTAGGGAAACGCTGGGTGAGATCCCATGGACAGAAATACTAAAAGGGAAGGGAGTTCATGATGGTTGGGAGTTTGTTAAACGAGAGATATTAAAAGCACAACTTCAGGCAATACCAATGAGACAGAAACATGGAAGGTGCCTAAAGAAGCCAGGGTGGCTATCTAAAGAACTTTTAACTGAGTTAAGATTTAAAAGGGATATGTACAAAAAATAGAAAAGGGGGGAAATCTCCAGAGAGGAATTCAAACATATAGCCAGCACGTGTAGAGACAAAGTCAGAAAAGCTAAAGCACAGAATGAACTCAGGCTCGCCAGAGAGATTAAAAGCAACAAAAAGGGCTTTTATGGGTATGTCCGTAGCAAAAGGAAGAACAAGGAAACAGTGGGGTCACTTAGAGGAGAAGATGGTGAAATGCAAACAGGGGACAGAAAAAGGGCAGAACTCCTCAATGCCTTCTTTGCCTCATTCTTCTCCAAAAAAGAAAACAATGCCCGACCTGAAGAATATGGAGCAGATGATTCAGCAGGGGAAAGACTGCCCAGAATAAGTAAGGAGGTAGTACAAGAATACTTGTCTAGTTTAGATGTATTCAAGTCTCCAGGGCCAGATGAACTACATCCAAGAGTATTAAAAGAACTTGGATTGAGAAATGTCCGAGGTCTGATCTGGTCGAGGTGTCTTTTCCAAACCAATCCACCCTCCAGCCCCACCTCATAGGACACCGGGCCTGTACAGCATCCTATGGTCCCCGGCACCCAACTCTGTCCTAGCCCATAGTTTCGGACATACACAGGATCCCCTGGGGCAAACCCCTTAGGTGCCTTCCACTCCACGGTAGATGGTTGCTGCTCTAAAGCCCTGTTGGGATGTATGCCATCCAGGACAGTAGTGAGCCTTCTTCCCATTAGCAACTCAGGTGGGCTATGGCCAGTTGCTGCACTTGGAGTTGTGTTGGGCCAGCAAAACCTCCACTAGACAAGGGGTCCAGTCTCCCTGTATTGTACGCCTGAGCGCATCTTTAGTTGTGCGTACCATACACTCAGCTTGGCCATTAGTGGCTGGATGAAAGGGAGCTGACCTGACGTGGTGGATTCCGTTCTTGGTCACAAACTCTTGGAATTCCACTGATGTGAAATCGGTTCCATTGTCACTCACCAGTGTCCGGCAAGCCGTGTGTGGTGAATAGCTTCCTGAGTGCATTTATAGTAGCTCTGCTGGACGTGGTTGAGGTGGGTGTCACCCCAAGCCACTTGGAATGGGAGTCCACCACAATGAGGAACTGTTGGCCCTGGAAGGGCCCTGCAAAATCTATGTGCACCCTTGACCATGGAGACTGTGTGGATTCCCAGGACTATACTGGTGCCTTAGGGGGATTTGGCCACGACACTTGGCAGGGCACACAGTGTTTGACCCATCCTTCTATCTCAGCGTCTATGTCCAGCCACCAGATGTAGCTTCAGGCCAGTGCCTTCATCTGGACTATCCCCGGGTGAGACACGTGCAGGCCCTCTAAAACGTTTCTCCTAAGCAGGGGAGGGACTATGACTCGGCTATCCCACAGTAGACATCCCCTGTGTGGATAGCTCGTCCTTGCGAGCCGTGTAGCCTGCGAATTCCGGTCCTGGTTTCCCGGGCCACCCCCTCCCCACCCACTCCGCAATACTGTACAACAACCTGTCTTTCGCTGTTGGGGCAGCAACGTCTTTCACATGCAAGGGCTGGTCCAGTAAGTTCTCCAGTAGCAATATCTGATGAGCCAGGGCAGAATCTGATCCACTTTCTGGTAGCAGTAAGCGGCTGAGAGCATCAGCGTGCCCCATGGCTTTCCCTGGTCGGTGCTGTAGCAAGTATTGGTAGTAATAATAATAATAAAAATGTATACCCCGCCCATCTGGCTGGGTTTCCCCAGCCACTCTGGGCGGCTTCCAACCGAATATTAAAAACAGTACAGCATCAAACATTAAAAACTTCCCTAAACAGGGCTGCCTTCAGTTGTCTTCTAAAAGTAAAATAATAGCCGGCCAAGAAGATGGAGCAATGCAAAACATGAGGAGAGCGTCTCTGGGGTGTCTGGCAATCCGGGGCTAGGAGTCCCAACAGGGGCTTATGGTCTGTCACGATCGTGAAGGGCTGTCTGTAAAGAAAGTCATGAAATTTTTAAACTCCTTTAACAACATCTAAACCCTCTTTGTCTATTTGGGAATAGTTGCGTTCCACTGGTGTGAGGGTTTGAGAGACGTACACCACTGGGACTTCTCTCCTGTCTGATAGTTGGTGGCCCAGTACCGCGCCCACCCCGTAGGGGGAAGTGTCACAACCAGCACAACTGGGAGATTTTAATCAAAGTGTGTCAACGCCGAATTAGATATAAGTAGTTCTTTGACCCCTTGGAAAGCTTTTGCCTGTCGTGGGCAACAGACCCAAGGTGCTTTTTTGTCCAAAAGCCTGTGCATAGGCTCAGCCACCGCCACCGCCTTGTGTGGCAGGAACGCATGGTAAAAATTAAGGAGTCCCAAGAAAGCTTGCAATTCTGCCTTGTTCTTAGGGGCTGGGGCATCGCAAATGTTATGCACCTTGTACTCTGCTAGATGGAGCCGCCTGCGTCCACTCGGAACCCCAAGAAATCCACGCTGCTCACTCCCAATAGGCACTTTTTCTGTTTGACCTTAAGTCCTGCCACCTGGAAGCATTGAAGCACTGTCCGTAACCTGCCGGCGAAATCCTCTCTCGACGATGTGGTGATCAGCACATCGTCAAAGAATGGCGTGACTCCAGGGATACCTTTAAGAAGATGGTCCATGATACTTGGGAATAATCCTGGAGCCACACTAACCCCAAACTGCAGGCGTTTGACCCTGAAGGCGCCTTTATGGGTCACAATTGTCTGGGCGTTAGCTGTGGCCTCATCCACAGGAAGCTGCTGGTACGCTTGTGCTAAGTCCAGCTTTCTGAAGACCTTGACCCCAGACAGGGTTGCTAATACGTGGCTCACTACTGCAAATCCCCGCAAATGCGGGCAGAGCAGTCAGGTTTCACCGGGGTGACGGTTGGGGTTTTCCATGTGCCTGATGTGACCGGCTCTAAAACCCCTTGTGCTACTAAACAATCTAGTTCTTCCTCAATTTTGGGTTTGAGGGCAAACAGAACTCGACGGGCCTTGACCCTGATGGGTTGCACCATGGGGTTGATCTGTAGGGAAATCGGGGGCCTGTTGTAAAGGCCCAAGGTTCCGTCAAAGACTAGTGGAAACTCCTGGCAAATCAACTCAGATCCTGTCCCATAGGAAATCTGATTAAGTCCTGACACGCTTAAGCCTAACGGGCCAAACGATGCAAAACCCAGAAGGCTGGTAAAGGACCCTTCGTTGTGATGAGGTCCAATTTCTTAATGTGATTTTTAAACTGGACCTTGAAGGTGCCCATGCCCCTTAGCTGAATTATCTTTCTCTGAAAGTCTCGTAATACCACGGTGGCCGGTCGGAGAGGGGGGCCCCCATCAGGAAAAAGCTCTTTAAATGTCTTTTCAGATATTATGGAATACGATGAGTCGGTATCTAGCTCCATATTGCACGGCTTTCCCTCGATTCTAACTTGCACCTTAAGCTTATTGGACCCTGAGGACGAAAATTGATATACCCTGGCTGAAGAGATTGACTGCAGCTCCTTATTGAGGGCCTCATGAACGCGCTGTTTGGGTCATGTTCCTGCATTCTTGGAGTGGCAGACATGAATGATGGGCCCGGCCTTGCCACAGCCTTGCCACGTGACATCACGGAATCTGCATGTCTTATGATCATGGTTCTCCCCACAACTGGCGCAGGTATTGCGTGGATCTGACTGGTGCTGGTTCGACGATGCGCGTGCAGCTTGGGAGCAGCGGTTGTGGTCAAGTCGGACTATGGTTTGGTGGACCTCCTCATGGGGGAACTCGCCAGAAGACGATCGCTCTCGCTGGATCCAATGGGTGCCCCCTTCAGCTCGGGGGTTTGGAGCCTTCTTGTGGGCACTATCCTTCTCAAAAGCCATTGCCATGTTCATGGCCTCCGCCATTGTGATGTCATCTTTCGCCAGCAGCTTCCGGAGGAGATGGCTGTCTCACACGCCAATGATGAACCTTTCAAGTGGTTGCTCCTCCAGGTTAGTGAATTGGCAATACATCACAATTGCCCGGAGAGCTGCAATGTACTCACTCACTGACTCTTGCGCTTGTTGCTCTCTGTGGACAAAATCATAATGGCGATGGTTCTTTGTCGGCTGGGGTGCAAGGTGCCTTGTCATCACGTTCCTTAGCTCATCGAAGGAGCAGGCCTCAATGTCCTTGGGTGCCATCAAACCCTCCAGTAAGGTGATGGTGGAACTTCCCAGCACTGTGAGAAGTATGTCTACCGTATCAATTTCCCTAGTGAACCCTTGAAGCCTGACATAGCTCCTTATCCGGCGGAACCATTGTGGCCACTGCTCGGGGTGGCTCATGTCAAAATCTGGTGGTGGCCAACTCTGCCCAGTGGCCATTCTCGTACCTGGTGCTGTTGCTGGAGCAGTAGTGGGTGATTGCGAAGGCGCGACGGGCCCTTCTCCGTCACTGGGGTTCTCTGCAGAGTCCATGATGGCATTGTTGTCGCGCTCACAGTGAGCGGCAGTGCTGACTCAGGCCTCAACTCAGGTCTCAAACTCAGGCCTCAAAACTGGATGGACCCTGCATCCCATTCTCGTCGCCAGTATTAAATATTGAGTAGACGACACAGCAATTCATCAAAAGCTGCTCTTTATTATGGAGGCTGGAACATGACTGAGCAGACTGCTGAGCCGGCCTGCTTCTATAGAGGACTGGCTCAAACAATGTAACAAAACATAATTCAAAGATCCCTCCTAAAGTTCCCTCCTAAAGTTCCCTCCTAAAACAACTGCCAAGAACCTAAGGGAAAACTATATGCACCAATACAGAACACTGAGGGTCTCTGTTGAGTGAGGGGATTAGGGCTGAGTTAAAAACTTTCCCTTTCCATGAGTGGTTAACACCGAAATAGGGAGTCCTTTACCTCTTCTGGACACGTTTCAGCTTGTCAGTATCCTTCTTGAACTGTGGTGCCCAGAACTGGACACAGTACTCCAGTTGAGGTCTGACCAGAGCAGAATACAGTGGTACTATTACTTCCCTTGATCTAGATGCTATACTCCTATTGATGCAGCCCAGTGATAGGGATGATAGGGTCTGGCTCCCTGTAGGGAGTCATCCTTACACTAAGGGATTACCCAAATTAAATGGGAATATAAACAATTGCAAATACATAATAAAGTACTGTTTGAATAAAACCTTTGTCTCTGTGCCCAAGTGGGGTCCTGTAGTGTAAGAGCAGTTTAGGATTCCAGGCAGGACCAGGTGGCCTGCAGGGAGGGGTTATAGAGACCAGAAGAGAGCAACCAAAATGGTCAAAGGCCTGGAAACGATGCCTTATGAGGAACGGCTTAGGGAGCTGGGTATGTTTAGCCTGGAGAAGAGAAGGTTAAGGGGTGATCATAGAATCATAGAGTTGGAAGAGACCACAAGGGCCATCCAGTCCAACCCCCTGCCAAGCAGGAAACACCATAAAGCATTCCTGACATATGCCTGTCAAGCCTCTGCCATAGCTACCAAGTTTTCCCTTTTCTCGCGAGGAAGCCTATTCAGCATAAGGGAATTTCCCTTAAAAAAGGGAGAACTTGGCAGCTATGGCCTCTGCTTAAAGGCCTCCAAAGAAGGAGACTCCACCACACCCTTGGTAGCACATTCCACTGCCGAACAGCTCTTACTGTCAGGAAGTTCTTCCTAATGTTTAGGTGGAATCTTCTTTCTTGTAGTTTGAATCCATTGCTCCGTGTCCGCTTCTCTGGAGCAGCAGAAAACAATCTTTCTCCCTCCTCCATATGACATCCTTTCATATATTTGAACATGGCTATCATATCACCCCATAACCTCCCCTTCTTCCCGCCGCCACCAAGCCAGTCTGCAGGGGGGCTTTTCGCCGTTTGCGTTCCCCCAAGGGGATTCCTCCCCTTCTTCCCACCACCACCAAGCCAGTCCCCGAGCCGAATTGCGACGCAATTTGCCTCCCCCTCGCCGCGCCGCAATTCGGCTCCGTCCCCCGGGCGCTGCGGCTCAGGGAAGCAGGCATGGAGATGGCAACAGCCCCGCAAGCAGCGCCCGTCGATCTTTGTGTGACACTGCTGCCAAAGTCAGAAGCTTTTAAACTCTTAGTCAGATAGCCTTTAGCCTGATTTAGGACAACAAATGTGTGTGTAGTGCTATCATTGTTGTAAGAAAATAATGCTGGAGGTTTGCTAGGGAAGAACATTTGCCTACATTGATTTCTTCCCTCTGATTTCAATGTAAGCCACTGAAAGCCCCAAATGGGCAATTCACACAGAGAGATTCAAAAGAGGACAATTTTTCTCCTCCTACCCCCATCCTCCCCTCCTCCCCTTCACTGAATAAAAGAGCTGAGGGGAGTGTCCCAATCCTGAATCAAATGTGAGGACCCCCATTTATCTGAGAGGAAATTTGGTTCTTCTGGGTGTTTCATAAATCAAGATTTCCATTTCTAACCATCAGCTGATTCTGCCTCTTCTCTTTCCCTCCTCTTCTCCCCAACAGCAAATGTCACTCTGGATCCAGACACAGCCCATCCCTGCCTCATCCTGTCAGAGGATCAGAAAAGCGTGAGATGGGGAGACAAACCTCAAGACCTGCCCGACAATCCTGAGAGATTCAATGACCAGCCTTGTGTGTTGGGATGTGAAGGATTCACAGCAGGCAGACATTTCTGGGAAGTCAATGTGGAAAATGGGGGAGAATGGAATGTGGGGGTTGCCAGGAAGTCTGTGAGGAGAAAGGGCTTCTTCTTCTTCTTCAGGTCTGAGGATGGGGTCTGGGCTGTGGGGAAGTCGGGAGGTGAGTACAGGGCCTTCCCCTACTCTCATTTCTCTCCTCTGTCCCTGAGGGAGAAGCCCAGGAGGATCCGGGTGACTCTGGACTATGAAGGGGAACGTGTGTTGTTTTCTGATGCTGACTCAGGAGCCAAACTCCACACATTCTCAGGAGCCTCATTCTCCGGAGAGACCCTCCTCCCTTTCTTTGGTCTGTGGGAAAAGAAAACACACCTCTGGATCTCCTGAGGAAATCTGCCTCAGAAGCCCAGTTGGAGTTTTTCTCCACACCAGAATGACTGAGATGAAAACATTTGCCAGTTTTGGCCTCTTTGCAGAGACTTTTTGAGAGGAGTCACAGTCAGCAGAAATAAGAAAAGAAACAAAACCTGGGATTTTCTCTTTCCTTCCCTTTCCCAGAATTTCCTCTGCAGCTGAGTCCTTAACAGACCATAATACTTTAACTGTGTCAATTAACAATCTGTTTATCAAAATGGTTCAGCCTCCACCAACTTTAACCCACTTTTCATTGCTCACCTACACCAGCTGTTAGAACACACACACATTACTAGAAAAGAACCCCTCCCCACTTTTGCAACTAAAGCTCATTGCCTTGTGGTCCTCAGGCAGGAAGGAAATGCAATGAATATTGTTTCAAGATAACTACGAAGTAGTATGGAATGAAATAAAGAGAGACCTGGAAGTATGGGAAAGAATGAAACTGTCGTTACTAGGAAGAATCGCAACAATTAACATGAATGTGCTACGAAAAATTTTGTTTTTATTCCAATCAATTCCAATAATAAAAGGGACATTTTAAGGATTGGCAGAAAACAATATCAAGATTTATCTGGCAGGGGAAGAAACCCAGAATTAGATTTAAACTATTGACAGACTGCAAAGAAAGAGGTGGATTCTCCTTGCCGGACTTGAAGTTGTACTATGAAGCAGCATGCATTATATTGTTAAAGGAATGGATGATATTGAAGAAAACAGACCTGTTAGATCTGGAAGGACATGATAACAGATTTGGTTGACACACATACCTTTGTTACGACAAGATAAAAGCGCACAAAGGATTCAATAACCACATATTCCGCAGGTCTCTCTTTGAGGTATGGGACAGATATAAAAATCTTCTAGAAAGGAAAACACCCTGGTGGTTATCACCATTGGAGGCTATGGGTGTGAAAAAAGTGAATATGAGTAAAAACTGGGTAACATATGAAACATTGTTACAAAAGGTAGGAGATAAGTGGAAACTTAAGCCATATGAGGAGGTGAAAGTATATGTCAATGACTGGTTGCATTACTACCAGATAAATGAAATGTTCAAAGAGGATATGAAGAAAAATGGTTTTGGAGAAATAAAGATCACAATTTGAAATTGAAATATTGGATAGTAATTTTAAAATATTGTCAAAAATGTATAAGGTTTTGCTGGGATGACATTTAAAAGATGAAGAGGTGAAGTTGGTAATGATTCATTGGGCAAAAGATTTTGGGTATAATATAATGATGGAAGATTGGGAAAAACTTTGGAAAGAAGGAATGGAATTTACAATGTGTAATGCATTAAGAGAAAATATGCTTACGGTAAAATGATGTATAGGTGGTATATTACACCAGTAAAACTAGCTAAAATGTATAAAGTTGACAATAAGTGTTGGAAATGTAAAGAAAAAGAAGGAACATTTTATCATATGTAGTGGGAGTGTAAAAAAGGGGAAAGCTTCTGGGTGATGATACATAATGAACTTATGAAAATGTTGAAATATGCATTTACTAAAAAACCAGAAGCTTTTCTACTGGGAATAATAGGTACAGATATTAAGAAAGCAGATACGAAACTTTTCCAATATGCAGTAACAGCAGCTAGAATAATGTTAGACCAAAAATGGAAACAAGAAGAATGATGGGAAGAATCAGAGAACAGCGGGACAAGAAGTTCATCAAAGACTGGAAAAAATTTACAGAATATTTGAAAGACAATTGTACAGAAATGAAAACGTTAGTAGGATTGAAAGAACCTTTGTAGAGGTTAGCAACAAAAGACATTGCAGAAGGATAAGAAGATATGAAATGATAATATAAAAATCTGGACAATGTTAGAAATAAGAAATATAGATATAAGAAAAAATGTTAGAATGTCATAAGGAGGAGTTGAAGGAAGTCAAGGCCCTAAAAGGCCGAAGTGAAGAAAATGTAATGAAAGTGTAAAATGTATAAATGTTTGTAAAAATTAATAATAATGATTTGGCAAAAAAGGGAATGTAGTGAATATCTCCGAGGCACCAACTTAACCCCTCCTGTGAAATTTATCTTCACCGTCTCTACCTTTCCTCAGACATAAGTTTCTCTGAATTCAGTGATGCCTCTGACTCATTGTTTTTGGGATTGCTTCATAAATCTTTTGTATTAACAGTTGAATTCTCTGTATCTGGGGTAGCCAATATGGTGTTTCCTGGATGATGTTGGACTACAACTCCCATCAGCCCCAGACAGCATGGTCAGGAGTCAGAGATGATGGGAGTTGTAGTCCAGCAATTTGGCTATGTGTGCCCTATATAAATAATAATAATAATAATAATAATAATAATAATAATAATTTATTATTTATACCCCGCCCATCTGGCCGGGTTCCCCCAGCCACTCTGGGTGGCTTCCTACAAAACATTAAAATACAGAAATCCATCAAACATTAAAAGCTTCCCTAAACAGGGCTGCCTTGAGATGCCTTCTAAAGGTCTGGTAATTGTTGTTCTCTTTGACCTTTGGTGGGAGGGCATTCCACAGGGTGGGTGCCACTACCGAGAAGGCCCTCTGCCTGGTTCCCTGTAACTTGGCTTCTCGTAGCGAGGGAAGGCCCTCGATACTGGACCTCAGTGTCCAGGCAGAATGATGGGGATGAAGACGCTCCTTCAGGTATACTGGACCGAGGCCGTTTAGGGCTTGAAAGGTCAACACCAACACTTTCAATTGTGCTCGGAAACGTACTGGGAGCCAATGTAGGTCTTTCAAGACCGGTGTTATGTGGTCTCGGCGGCCGCTCCCAGTCACCAGTCTAGCTGCCGCATTCTGGGTTAGTTGTAGTTTCCGGGTCACCTTCAAAGGTAGCCCCACGTAGAGCGCATTGCAGTAGTCCAAGCGAGAGATAACTAGAGCATGCACCACTCTGGCGAGACATTCCGCGGGCAGGTAGGGACTCAGCCTGCGTACCAGATGGAGCTGATAAACAGCTGCCCTGGACACAGAATTAATCTGTGCCTTTTATTATGGACCCACCCTGGGGAGCAACTTCTTTTAAAAAGAGACAAGGAAAAAAGAGCAAAGGCAGCGGTGAGGGAGGCACTTTGTGCATGCTTAGAGACCACCCCATCCCCAGCTATAAACCCACCCCGGCTTTCCAAGACGCCTTTTCCCCGGCACTGGACTGGCGGGGGGATGTGAAGGGGGTGTCTCTGTGCATGCTCAGAGGCAGCCTCGTCCCGGGTGCCGCTATGGGAGGGGAGGGCACTCACCTAACCATGACCCAGATCCCGGCCACGACGAGGCACCGTGCGCCGGCAACGGACTGAGCCGGAGCCCCTGGCGCAGGCCGGCGCAGGCCAGCGTTGAGCTCACTACCGGCCCTGCCGAGCGCAGCCACGGGCCCATCGCCCAGCCCGCCTGCCTGCCTCCCGCTTCCCTGCCCACAAAATTCCGGCGGCGGGCCATGCAGCCCACGCCGCTCTGGCAGGGCGGAAGGGGCCAGCAGCGCTTCCGCTGCCGTCCATGCCCTGGCGCCTCTGCCTTGGGCCATGTGGCCCACAACGTTCCGGCGTCGCGGAAAGGGCCAGCAGGGCTCCCGCCGCCGCCCGTCACCCTAGCAGGGCCAGCGGGGCTCCCGTCGCCGCTCTGCCTTGGGCCATGCGGCCCACAACGTTCCGGCGGCGCGGAAGGGGCCAGCAGGGCTCCCGCCGCCGCCCGTCACCCTGGCAGGGCCAGCGGAGCTCCTGCCGCCGCTCTGCCTTGGGCCATGCACTCTGCCTCGCCGCTCTGGCTCGGCACTCCGCCCAGTGCTGCTGGACGTTCCGAGCGCTCGGCGCTGCGGAACGCTCCACTCTGCAGCCGCCTGTTCCGGCGGCGGGGCGGCAGGCCTCCTCGGCCGGGCCAGGAAGAGGCCAGGCCGCTGGCTGGGCGCTCTGCCCGGCACTGCTGTGCGCTCTGAGCGCTCGCCGCTGCGGAGCACTCCACTCTGCAGCCGCCTGTTCCGGCGGCGGGGCGGCAGGCCTCCTCGGCCGGGCCAGGAAGAGGCCAGGCCGCTGGCTGGGCGCTCCGCCCGGCACTGCTGTGCGCTCTGAGTGCTCGGCGCTGCGGAGTGCTCCACTCTGCAGCCGCCTGTTCCGACCGGTGGCTTGCCGCTGCAGCAGCTGGTTCCAGGCCCCGCTGGCTGGCTGGGTTCCGCTGGCTGGCTGGGGCGCTCGGCGGTCTCGCTGTACACGGTATGAGAGGTATGTCTTATTTTCGGGGGGTGTCTTAGATATAGCAACTCCTAAAAAATGCTGCCATGGCTTACTTTATGGCTACGTATTAAAAAGGGGGAAACACGGTAGCAAGGAACTGCTAGGAGTCAAGTATAATAAGAACAGTCTTCTTTATTGCAGTAGGAATCTTGACTAACAGGAGGGAAAGGGTGAGCTCCTTTTATACTCTCAGGAGCAGGGGTTGGGGAAAGGATACACTTAGGTTTTGGTGGGACCCTATCAGAGTGAGGATCCAAATTGTGCTAACAAGTTAACCAATAGCAACTGTCACCGCACCCATTTGAATCGCCCTGGAGCAGGAAAGGTAGTTACAGGACTAGCAGAGAAACTCATGTACTGTACACAAATTAAACCAATACATAACACACACACACACACACACACACACACACACACACACACACACACACACACCACCCAAAACAGAAACAATCGTAAAACCATGGGAAATTTTTAAAAAATGGGTAGACAACTTTTGTATTGTTTTCAATCAAGGGAGACAATGGAGGAGTGAGCCTGCTGTGGCTGTAGAGACCAATACAGGAGAGACATGTTTTGTGTCAGCTAGTCCAACCCCTTACATGGAATCATAACCAACCAGATATATGACAGTCCTACCCAAGGGTTACATTTGTCCTTTTTTGGGGAGGGGGGTGTCCCTCTCTGGGTGGTGATGTGTATTACTTCACTTATTTTAAAATGTGGCAAATGGTTCTGGATCCTCCTGCAAACAGCAAACAGAAGTGTGGGTGACCCCCAAGTGGGTCTGTGGGGCAGAGTCTGCCCTAAAGTACTTCCCTGATGGCACTACAGAGGGGAGGAGGAGGAGTCAAGGATCCAAAGCGGAAAGTAAATAGAATTCTTTTTCTACATCTTAACAAAGCGGGTGTGGTGGAACATTCCGACAAAGTTCAAAGCTACTACTTATTAACCAATGTCAAATTTATGATAGCTGATAAAAAGACCTGTTCAGAAAAAAACATGAATTTGTTTTATACAGTTATAAATACATGCCAAATGCCTGTTTTTTTCCTTTTCATTATTGAAAAAGAGCAGTTTATGTTTGGAGTGAGATGAGGTGGTGAACAAATGGTTGTTCTGTTAGGAGGAGAGAAGATGGAGAGGGAGAGGAAAGCTGAGCACATCCAGCAGAAGGAAAGAACAGTTGCTGGTTGTATTTACAGCAGTACAAAGTGCACACCCTTTGCCTCTCCATAAAAAGGGGCAAGGAGACAGGAGCAGGAACAGCTGGGAAGAAGGAAAGGTAACCCCAGAACGTCTCCTTGATCTACCACCATCTCCCTGCCCACAAGAGAAGCTAGTCTGGGGGTGAGTATCTGACAACCAAACCCCATTGTATGTTCC
This sequence comes from Zootoca vivipara, assembly GCF_965207765.1. Taxonomy (NCBI): domain Eukaryota; kingdom Metazoa; phylum Chordata; class Lepidosauria; order Squamata; family Lacertidae; genus Zootoca; species Zootoca vivipara. The sequence continues at coordinate 112,004,739 of NC_142584.1, read as the reverse complement.
CAGGCTGCCCTTTGCCCAAGCAGGTCTATTTTCATTCAGTTCCCAGTGTGTATAGAGGAGCCTTTGAACTGTTCCTCTTCCTTGCCTTCCCCCACCATTCAGCTGAAGGTCAAGCACCTATGGAAATGCTGTTAGCTCTGGGAGAGGATCTCCCATGTGTGTCAACGGAGGTCTTGACTTGGCACCCAAAGGAGGACTTGGAGCCCAGCAATGGCTTATGTCCTTGTCTGTCACCTCAGTGTCCTTCCTGGGCCACTTTTCATGCAGCGTCAGGAAAGTGGACCTGCAGATGAATGTGAGATTGTGTCCCACAGAATGATTATTTAATGGAGCTCCATTATTCTTCCTACTGGACAGGGAATACATGAAACAGGCAAACATTTCTGAAAAGGTGACCTGTTTTGCTTAAATGGACAATTTTAAGGATGAAGATTTGTGGCGATAAGTTAAATTCTTCAGAGGAGCTCTTTTTTATTTGACAGACTGCCTTGTTTTAATAGCTATTTTAACAGCTCAATATATTTCAGCATTTTTTATGTATTTGCTTTATAACGGCTTTGGCTACATATTTTTTATCTATTTCATAAAATACTGCCTAATTGTGGAAGAACCCAAAGCAGTTTACAAAAAGAAAAAAAAACCAATTCAATTATATCTAAAAAAATTAAAACTACAATTTAAAACATACAAACCATTTCAACCACAGTAGAATAGACTAAAACAAATGAAAACTCATCAAAACTTTCTCATCATCTGGGTTGTCTTGTCTAAATAAGAATGTTGTCAGCAGGTGCTGAAATGAAGACGATGATAGGAAGAGTGATCCAAAGTGTTGGGGCCACCAGGCTAAATGAGCTAAATGATTGACAGATGCAGGGCAAGTATTAGGCCTGGAAACAATGCCTTATGAGGAACAACTTAGGGAGCTGGGTATGTTTAGCCTGGAGAAGAGAAAGTTAAAGGTTGATATGATAGCCATGTTCAAATATATAAAAGGATGTCATATAGAGGAGGGAGAAAGGTTGCTTTCTGCTGCTCCAGAGAAGTGGACACGGAGCAATGGATTCAAACTACAAGAAAGAAGATTCCACCTAAACATTAGGAAGAACTTCCTGACAGTAAGAGCTGTTCGACAGTGGGATTTGCTGCTAAGAAGTGTGGTGGAGTCTCCTTCTTTGGAGGTCTTTAAGCAGAGGCTTGACAGCCATCTGTCAGGAATGCTTTTATGGTGTTTCCTGCTTGGCGGGGGGTTGGACTGGATGGCCTTTGTGGTCTCTTCCAACTCTATGATTCTATGATTCTATGATTCTATTATGTGGCACCAGTAAAAGTGCCAATTCCTCTGACCAAAGAAGTTAAGTGTGCACATATGTGGTAAGGTGATCTTGAAGGTAAATTATGGAAATTTGGGGTTGAATTTTACATCCCATCTCTCCATCAAGGGAGCCAGTATCCCTGAAGTCCATTATCAGTCAGAAGAATGAGTGGAGGAACCAGTTGAGGAAAGCAAAGGAAATATTTGATATCTGTTGCAACTGAGTTCCCCCAACCACCCACCTTGCAAGGAAGTGAGGGGACCCAGAACAAAGATGTATAATAACTTTTAAAGACTTAAGAATTTGCCCAGCCCTTATCCAAGGACCACCATCATGCAGGTACCAAGCATTTGAATCATGGAATCATAGAATTTGGTGTGTGTTCAATTGACATGCGAACATGCCCACGCTGCTTTTGGCCCAGAATGGGGACAGACTTGCTTGCGCTCTGCCAAGGTGTGGGATGTTGTGGACGGGGAGTTCCCTGTGCAGACAATAAAGAAAATGGTTGTACTTGTAAATCAGACCATACTCAGAATATTATGTTTCTCCAACATTTTTAGAAATCTGTCGCTCAGAGATTTGAACAATACATGCTAATTTTTTTTCCTGGGGGTTGCCAGAGCATCCTTTTGAAATGGTGAAGACCTTAGTGTCAGAGTTTATTGACACAGACCGGCCCCTTTTCAAATACAGTGATTTGAAAGTATAAAGCTGTGCCAGGCTGTGGAAGAATGATTTTACCGAGAACTTCCTTCTACCTATACGGAGGGGTCCCACAGTTCAACTGGAGGCTAAAGATGGCCTTGCTCTTGCTTTGTGAATTGTCTAAATTTTATACACTCAAAGTGACTAGTTTTTCAGGGAGTATTTCATAATTTTTTGAAGGCCTGAGGTTTGGTTTTCTGTGGTGAGTACAGTATGTGCTTATTATCTGTGTTTACCTTAAAAATAGTGTAACAGGACCAATTGTGGAGGATACGTTGCATAAGAAAGTGAAATGCAGAGTTAGTTTTACTGGAAGGATGTGGAAACGCTTAATACTGAATAGTTTTTACCTCACAGTCATTTGTTCCCCTCCTAAGTTCATTCACATCCTGCTGCCATCCTACAGCTACCTCCCATCTCTTCCTCTATCATGGCCTCATCCTCATTCACGGATGTGGGAGAAGAAGCCACATGCCCCATCTGCAGGGAGTATCTGACAGACCCTGTGACCTTGGACTGTGGTCACAACTTCTGCCAGGGATGCATCGTAAACTATTGTGACACATGGGAACCAATGCAGGTGGGGGACTTGAAGTGTCCCCTGTGCAAAGCCCGGATGCGAAGAGGAAATTTCCGCCCCAATTGGCAGCTGGCCAACATAGTGGAAAAAATTAAATTCCTGCCACCAAATAAAGGGGGAAAGGATCTGTGTAAGAGACACAACGAAAAACTCCACCTGTTCTGCAAAGAAGATGAAGAATTGGTGTGTTTCTTTTGTGAGCGATCCCCTGCACATAAATCACACACTGTGGTTCTCAAGGAAGTGGCTGCCCAGGAATACAAGGTAGGAAGTCATTTTGACGCTTGCCAGCACAATCCTTTCATATATCTCTGTGTGTCTGTGATCTGTGTGCAGAATATGCTGTCAATGTGGCTGTAAATGAAACATAATAAATTGCTAATCAGCACCTTAATGTGAATCAGAAATTGGGCCTGGTCTCTGTGCTATCCAAAACAAAACAAAAACTTTGTTTTGCTTCAAAAGCAACTTTTTAAAATGTGATTTTGTTTTTAAAAGCACCATTTTTTCCTGCTTTTGTGTCAAAGGGATCCTGTGTAATATAATGTAACGTACAGCAAAAAACAAACAAACCCTAGAACCTCCCAGAGCAATGATCAGATAAAAATCTAATAGTAGGGGGCCACACACTACAAATTTATGGATAACACTGAAGCTCCCAACCTCCAGTCCTAATCAAATCTGATATTTTGCATTCTCTTTAGACACTCTTCTGTGGTCGCCTAAAGCATCTGAAGAAAGAGAGAGAGAAAATTCTGGCTTATGAAGCAAAAATAGGAGAAGAAAGCAACAGCCTCCTTGTAAGTGTCACAATTACTACGAAGTGAACAAGTATACTTGAAGGACCAAGGTTGAATCTATAGTGTAAGCGGGACTCCCTACAGGGAACCAGGCCCTATCATCCTGACGTCCACCTTGCCCAGCACAGGGAGCAGCAGTGGGTCTGGAGCAGGCAATGGGGAAGGTAGAGACTCGGAGGGAGAGAGCAGTCAGCTTGCGGAACGATGGGAATGCTCAGGAGAGGAGGTACCGGTAGGTAGGTGAGGGCTCCAGGATGCTGGAGAGCCCAGACACCGCTCTAACCCTGAAGAGGCTGAGGGGGCATCGCTCCTTCCGGCACAAGAAGTGAGGCAAATGCAGAGGCGCAGGTCAAGGGGGAGGCGTTTTGGGGTCCCCCGACTACTTTACTGGCGTAGGAACAGACGTATGCCATTGCCGGATGATTCTGATTTCGGATGAAAGGTCATGTTTTAAGCTATCTCTGAACTGTAAATACTATGCACAATAAAAGTCTTTAAAGGCAAACAGGACTCAAGCAGAGTTACTCTAGAGCAGCCACAACGACCCTCTGACATATAGTTATACGGAAAACACTATTAAAAATTAGCTCTGAGTACAATTTCTCATTGGGACAGATCACAGCTCTACAGGGGTCACCTGGGGTCACATGTTTATAATGCATATATAACGTTTTAATCAGTCCAGTGTAGCTGAATCCCAAGTCATTATGTAGCCCCATTCCTGAGTGATTTACCATAACACTGAAGGTCATTCTAAAGACTCTGGCCTCCTCTTTTCTTCCTGGTTCATGCAGAAATTAACAGAAACTGAGAGGGGGAAGATGGTGGAGAAGTTCAGACAACTGCACCAATTTCTGGAAGAACAAGAAAAGCATCTGCTGAATGAGATAGAAGAGATGGAGAAGGAGATCACAAGGAGAAGGGATGAGCAGCTGGATAGACTCTCCAAGGAACTGTCCTCTCTTGAAAAGAGCCTCCGAGAGATGGAGGAGAAGAGTCAGCAGCCAGAAAGTGAACTCCTGGAGGTAAGACTTTTCTGGAACCTGTTCGGTAGAAACGGGAACTGCAATGGCGTCCAGCACGCTTCCAGTTGCGTGACTTTGCTGCGCCTCTCCGCATCTCCCGGCTTTAGCAGAGTATCTTCAGCAGCGGTATGCATGTGTGTAAGGAGTTATCGGCACGGCAGTAAAACATGCTGACACAGCTTCATCTACTCTATGAAGCTTTGATGTACAGCAGCAAAAACAACAAACCAGCCAGGAGAGAGCGAGGACATATTGACTCTCCTGTCGCAGTCAATAAAATCTCCTCACAAATACTGTGGCAGCAACAAACAGCATTTGATTCAACTTTAAAGAGAAGACTTTTTTTTTTTGCAGGGAAAGCTCCAGAGGGGAAAAAAGTATGCTCAGACAACTATTCATTCATTCATTCATTCATTCATTCATTCATTCATCCATGAAATTTATATACTGTCCTATACCTGGAGGTCTTAGGATAAAAATCAGGATAAAATTAGAATATAAAAACACAGAATACACAATCCAAATAAAAACAGAAACAATTGAGTAACCCCTCCAAAAACAGATTTTCAAAGATCATTGAATGAGAAGCAAAGGCCTGGTTAAAGGGGAATGTTTTTGCCTGGTGCCTAAAAGTGTATAATGAAGGAGCCAGGCGAACCTCCCTGGGGAGAGCATTCCTGTTCTCATCTTGCCACCCTCTGGACCTCTCATGGGGCTGTTTAAGGCTTTATAGGTCAAAACCAACACTTTATCTGGCAATTTTATTTGGCAAAGGAAACACCTGAGCGTGGATACTTTTACTATACAGACTCCTATGCAGAAAGGAGGACTGGCAGTACCTAATTTTTCCTAAAATACTGTAGTATGAAGCTGCCCAGCTCACGTTGTTAAAGTTCAGGATATCTCATAAATTGGAAATGAAACTCTTTCAGCTGGAATCATTAATCATAAATTCTCCTCGGGCCACTATACTATGGATACCTGGGAAAAACAGAGGAGAAGATCCCATGAATTTCCATCAGGTTTTAAAAAATAATAATCAGAAACTAATCTGGAGAACTGAACTTAAGATCAGAAAGATAAAAACTGAGAGATATTGAAATTATAGATTAATCCATCCCTATCCAAAACTAGGCAGATTCACCTCAGAGGGCCAGAAGGCATCCCTTCCAGGTCTGATGGGTCTTCATTATATGGCCCGTAGTATGCAGTGAATCTCATTCTTCTTTTCCTCTTTTCCCTTCTAGGATGTGAGAAGCACCTTGCAGAGGTAAGTGAATCCTGCTCATCTGCATTAATATCACTCTGGGAAACTGGGAATGGTCTAGAAGGAGAGGACATAAAGCCTGCCCCTCCAAGCTCTTAGGATGTGGTGAAAGGTTCCAACAAGGGAGCAGGAGCTGGGGTGTGTGCCATGTTCCTGAACATATCTCACCTGTAACTTCAAGGTGTCACTTGGGTTCATGATTAGAGGCTAGAAGGAACATTTCATTTTTGTCAACAGCAGCAACCATCTTTTACTCCTCCACATCTTTCTTGTAGGTAATGCAGCCGAAATTAAGAAGCTCTGAGCAGGATGGTATCACTTGATTTTATTTCTCCATTTGAGTAGATTTAAGTGAGGAGACTCAGACAAAGGGCTGCTCTTTTGGCCCTCAGATGTCTGACTTTGGAGTCCCTAGCAGGGAGGAATCTCCTCTCCTCTGTGCCTCCATTCCTCTGTGTCTCCCTCTGGGCTTTCTACTGTTTCTTTCCTCCTCTCAATTCCTTTTTTTTTAAAATCAAATTTTATTAAATTTTCCACTTTGACCATATCACATTAAATATTCCAAAAGTTAGTCGGACTTCCCATTCTTCAGATTTGGAAGATCTGATCATCTTATAATTTACTGCATTCCTAATCATTATAATCAAAGTCATTTCCAATAATTCTGTTGTTATCCTTCAATCTTCTTTTCACAGCCTCTGAGTTGTTCCAACAAGCGAATTTAACCAAACAGTATATGATTCTGTGTCGATTTTATGCCTATGATTCCCTTCCATAGGTTTGCAATGTTTCCTCACACACTGGTATTCTGACAAGTCAGTCCAAGAATACAAGAGCCATTTCAGTGCTGGCAGCCGCCATCTTCAAACAGTCCCAAAAATCAAATCCAGGCCTCAGTTCGATAGTTTCTCAAAACTGGTGACATAATATAGTCTTTCCAGGAGAGATTTGCCAGATCAAAGCTGGAAATACACATCTGATGTCGTAATTAAGGCTCACTCCCCCTTTTAATGTTATCTTTAACATGGCAGATTCCCCAATTAAAACTGCGTCACATCCAATAAACTTCTTGAGAAAGCTCCAGCTGCTAATGAGATTTGCTTCTCTTTGATGTTAATGATTTAGGAAATCTTTAATTGTCTTCCAAGCAAGTCCAAAAATAAGGGCCTTAATTGTTTATATTGTCATTTCCACACAGTTTATATTTAAGAAACCATATTATATCAGCAAATTCCAAACTTTCCAGTCTCGCTTGTTATACATGCCATAAACGGTTCTTCTAGGGGTTTTTCGTTAAGTAAAATAATAAGGCACAATAATAAAAAAAGTCTCACCCCCCCCCTTTCCGTTCCGTTTCAACATACCACTCTGTCTCTGGTGTAATCTTTCTCCATCTTTTTTATCTCAGTGGCAGGGCTTTGCAGAGTAATTCCTTCCTCCTCGTCTGAAGCATGCCCAAAACTTAAATCCATTTTTTCATTTTAAGTAATGGAACTTGGCGTGCTCCAGGGATAGCGTTTGGGAGAGCCGGCTATCTCGGGTGCTTTCCATCCAGTGCCCCCCAGCCCCTCCTTCCCTCCAAATTTGGGACCGGGTTGAATGGGCATCTGCGGATGACACTGCATCTTCCCTTCTCCGGAAAGATTTTGGGAGGCTGCTTACTCCCATAACATCCTCTAATTAGCCCCTGATAGTAGGAGTGATGGAATGTTCAGCCATCTTCCGTCACGTCTCAAGCAGATGTCCTCTCAATTCCTTTCTTTTGCTGTACTCAGAAGTTTTACAATTGAATGGGTTAATGTTTATTTTCCCCATCAGATGTCAGCAAAGGGAGACATTTAAGGACCCAATGGCTTTCCCACCAGAATTGAATAGGAAGATCTCAAATTTCTGGTTTGAAAATTCCATTCTATATGTTGAGATGAAGAAAATCAAAGGTAATGAGTGGCTGCAAGGATTTTACACTGGACAATAAATTAGTCCGAAAATTGAACATGTCAGGCTCTTACTGTATTTTATTTACTCTTGCCACAAGCAGCAATAGGAGCTGCAGAGTTTCCTTCTGGGTATCATGACCCATGTATACTGTCACTCAGAGGCTTGGGGGGGACAGGGAAAAATAAAGGCAGCCTGCACCACAGTATACAGCCAAGTCAGGATTTAGTATTGTTCCAGTGTTCAGTTTACAGTTGTACTGAACCTCCTTTGCATTTTGGTTCTTTAAACTCCACTAGTGTTTCCCCATCCTGAAGGGCATTAGAAAGGCTCTTAACAAATACACAGTTCCTCCACTCCCAGCTCAAGCTTGTTTCCCAGCAGTGGAGTTATCTCCCAAGTTCTCTCTTCTTCCTCACTCTCACCGGCAGCTGCAACTATCATAATCTCCTGAGTGTTCTGGTTTCTACAGCAATTTGTGGTGGGTTTTTTTTAAAAATCTCCTTGAAGATTCACCAGCCTCTCTTGACATTTTTATTTCTACAGCAGTTTGTTGGTGGTTGTTTAATGCTCACTAAATTAATCAGCGTCTTTCATCAGCAAATTTCTTCTAAGAAATAGATACTGTATTTGGCTAATGTACAAAATTCTTCAAGCAGTTTCCAGCGAATTCCATTTTGTGGGTGACTTTCACTAACATATTCAGCTTTATGCAGAGTTTCCCCTAATATATCAGTCGGTAGGAGAACTGCATAGCAAAATTCAAATGTGTGTGTTTTGAAGGATTGCTGTGTTTAGTTCCCATTTTGTTTCAGAAAGCGTGAATTTAGTAGATTCACCAATCAATGCAGAATGAATTGCATTTCTACCCATTCTTACCTCTACCAAAATGTTTGTTAGGTCGGAAAGAATTTAATATATTTTCTGAAGAACAACCTCCTGTTGCATGAGCCCCTTGCCAATCTTCCTCTGCAAATTTAGTTTGTCATTATGATTAACAATTCTGCCTTTGATTATTGATTTTTCACCAGTTTATTTGGGGCAGCTGTTAAGGTTTTGGACAGTTCTCCTCTAGATTCTTTTTAAAGATTGATATTGCAGTGTTTGACAGGAGTGCCTGGCGTGCTATGGTCCATGGGGTCACGAAGAGTCGGACACGACTAAACGACTAAACAACAACAACAAAATTGCAGTGTTTTATCATTTCTCAGTTTATCATTTTTTTATTTTTAATCTCTTCTTCATACACTTTTCTTATGTGTAATTGTTGGTTTTATATCTTAATATTTTACTTGAAATAAAGAAACAATTGATATTATGTCATTTAGTGGAAATGTTGTTATAAAATTATTTGAGGTATAGAAGTCTAGCTCTCAGTCTTTGTATCTCTTTGCTTCCTCAGATGTTCTGTCATTTGGACGGCCTCAGAGAGGTAACTTTTGGGTGAAGGACCAAATTCAAACACATGTTGGGAGCTGGTGTTTCATTGGGATTAAATGGTCTGTCCTTTCCTTGGTGTTATTCTAAGAGAGGGAGGAGAAGTATTGGAACTTCTTTGGCCTGTCCTGCTTCCTCTGGCAGGATCTAGAATCAGTCTAGATTGGCATATACTATTTTGGACGGAGGGGAAAAAATCTTTGTGCTCCAAGTGGGTTAGTGTGTATGTAGCCTCAGTCCTCTCTTTCCCCTTTTGCTTTTACTGGATTCTTTGGTCTTGAGTATGATTTCTTCCATTCCAATTAGACGATTAGTCCACACACACAAATACCTGAATATATCTATGATAAATTCATACCAGTAGGTGTTCCCTGTTGCATTTGTTCCTATCTTCTAATTTGCTGGTTCTAATCATGCTGATTTAGTACCAGCAGGGCATGTGTACTGAGTGCTGCCAGCTTCCACTTGTTTTTTTTTCAAAATAATTCCCCACCCCACCCAGGAAGTAAAAAAACACAGACAGGCAAATGTATGTTCTCAGTACATACTTTATAACATGGTTTGCATGTGCAGTATTTTGCTTTTGGGCTATGCTCCTTTATTTAGTTACAACCAAAAAAGAAATTAAGCACTGGTGAAGAAGTGGAAATGGAAAGTTGAACAGCAGAACTTGACAGTTGATTCCCCCACCCAAAAGCACTGAATTTAATAAACAACAACCTTGAGTAGAGTGGTTAGGAGCTCTATTATCCCCGTATTATTGCTGATCAAATCACGGTTCTGTAATGTATCACCGAGATTCTGAAAATTTAAAAATGAGAATGGCAAAAGAATTCATTAGGTGGGAGTGACCATGCTCTTCTGGAGTTTCTGTAATCCCCACGTGGGGCTAAGGTGTGCCTCAGGGATATAAACCCCCACTGAGAAAAGGGTCTTTGTTCAACAACATGGGCGGGAAATCTTGGTCTATGCTGTTTGTTCCACCAGTCAGCTGATTGCCGGAGGGCTCTAAGTTGCGTCTGCCGAAAGGAGACATGTAACTTTGATTTAATTTCTTCAAGTAAGTTAGTTGTTTCTTGTTTTAACTTTGTAACCTCTTTTATGAGAACTGCTTTTACTCTGGTATATTCTGTAACCTTTTGTTAGACTTGTTTGCTTAACTATTCTTATTAATAAATAGTTAAAAAGGATTTCTGTTCAGTTTGTTCTTTCCTGAGCCACAGTACTAAATCTGGTTCCTACGCTGCTTGGTTACCTACCAGACCTGTGTTAAAGTAAGAAGTTGCAATTTGCTGGTAAAGGCAAGTTGCTGGTGGCAGCTACCGTTAGTTTTGATTCCGCGGTTAGCCCACCCGGTCATAGCTTAGTCGTCCTAAGACAGGGGTGCCAGCCCGACTCTGGAGGGAGGTGGGTGGCACCGGGTGGAGGACAGACGAAAGGTGACTGGACACAGGTCTGGTAGGTAACCAAGCAGCGTAGGAACCAGATTTAGTACTGTGGCTCAGGAAAGAACAGGGGACAGAGAAAGGGCAGAACTCCTCAATGCCTTTTTTGCCTCAGTCTTCTCCAAGAAAGAAAACAACACCCGACCTGAATAATATGGAGCAGATGATTCAGCAGGGGAAACACAGCCCAGAATAAGTAAGGAGGTAGTACAAGAATACTTGGCTAGTTTAGATGTATTCAAGTCTCCAGGGCCAGATGAACTACATCCAAGAGTATTAAAAGAACTGGCAGAGGTGATTTCAGAACCACTGGCAATAATCTTTGAAAATTCCTGGAGAACAGGCGAAGTTCCAGCAGACTGGAGGAGGGCAAATGTTGTCCCTATTTTCAAAAAGGGGAAAAGAGAGGACCCAAACAATTACCGCCCAGTCAGCCTGACATCAATACCAGGAAAGATTCTAGAGCAGATCATTAAGCAAACAGTCTGTGAGCACCTAGAAAGAAACTCTGTGATCACTAAAAGTCAGCATGGGTTTCTGAAAAATAAGTCATGTCAGACTAATCTGATCTCATTTTTTGACAGAATTACAAGCCTGGTAGATGAAGGGAATGCTGTGGATATAGCCTATCTTGATTTCAGCAAGGCCTTTGACAAGGTGCCCCATGATATTCTTGTAAAGAAGCTGGTAAAATGTGGGCTAGACAATGCTACCATTCAGTGGATTTGTAACTGGCTTACTGACCGAACCCAAAGGGTGCTCATCAATGGCTCCTCCTCATCCTGGAGAGTAGTGACTAGTGGGGTGCCACAGGGTTCTGTCTTGGGCCCAGTCTTGTTCAACATCTTTATCAATGACTTGGATGATGGGCTTGAGGGCATCCTGAGCAAGTTTGCAGATGACACCAAATTGGGAGGGGTGGCTAACATCCCAGAGGACAGGATCACACTTCAGAATGACCTTAACAGATTAGACAACTGGGCCAAAGCAAACAAGATGAATTTTAACAAGGAGAAATGTAAAGTACTACACTTGGGCAAAAAAAATGAAAGGCACAAATACAGGATGGGAGACACCTGGCTTGAGAGCAGTACATGTGAAAAGGATCTAGGAGTCTTGGTAGACCACAAACTTGACATGAGTCAGCAGTATGATGCAGCAGCTAAAAAAGCCAATGCAATTCTGGGCTGCATCAATAGGAGTAGTGATGTATACATCAATAGTGATGTATGGAAGTGAGAGCTGGACCATAAAGAAGGCTGATCGCCGAAGAATTGATGCTTTTGAATTATGGTGCTGGAGGAGACTCTTGAGAGTCTCATGGACGGCTAGAAGATCAAACCTATCCATTCTTAAGGAAATCAGCCCTGAGTGCTCCCTGGAAGGACAGATCGTGAAGCTGAGGCTCCAATACTTTGGCCACCTCATGAGAAGAGAAGAATCCTTGGAAAAGACCCTGATGTTGGGAAAGATTGAGGGCACTAGGAGAAGGGGACGACAGAGGACAAGATGGTTGGACAGTGTTCTCGAAGCTACGAACATGAGTTTGACCAAACTACGGGAGGCAGTGCAAGACAGGAGTGCCTGGCGTGCTATGGTCCATGGGGTCACGAAGAGTCGGACACGACTAAACGACTAAACAACAACAAATCAATAGGAGTATAGCATCTAGATCAAGGGAAGTAATAGTACCACTGTATTCTGCTCTGGTCAGACCTCACCTGGAGTACTGTGTCCAGTTCTGGGCACCGCAGTTCAAGAAGGATACTGATAAGCTGGAACGTGTCCAGAAGAGGGCAACCAAAATGGTCAAAGGCCTGGAAACGATGCCTTATGAGGAACGGCTTAGGGAGCTGGGTATTTTTAGCCTGGAGAAGAGAAGGTTAAGGGGTGATATGATAGCCATGTTCAAATATATAAAAGGATGTCATATAGAGGAGGGAGAAAGGTTGTTTTCTGCTGCTCCAGAGAAGCGGACACGGAGCAACGGATTCAAACTACAAGAAAGAAGATTCCACCTAAACATTAGGAAGAACTTCCTGACAGTAAGAGCTGTTCGGCAGTGGAATTTGCTGCCAAGGAGTGTGGTGGAGTCTTCTTCTTTGGAGGTCTTTAAGCAGAGGCTTGACAGCCATCTGTCAGGAATGCTTTGATGGTGTTTCCTGCTTGGCAGGGGGTTGGACTGGATGGCCCTTGTGGTTTCTTCCAACTCTATGATTCTATGATTCTATGAATTAGGCCAGGTGTTAGAGATGGAGCAAGAAGAGCTTGTTGAAGTGATTGAAAGAGCCTACGGAATTAAATCCATGTATGCTAAGGGATTACCCAAATTAAATGGGAATGTAAACAGTTGCAGATGAATCCCAAGCCGGAATTAAGATTGCCGGAAGAAATATCAACAACCTCAGATATGCAGATGACACAACCTTGATGGCAGAAAGCGAAGAGGAATTAAAGAACCTTTTAATGAGGGTGAAAGAGGAGAGCGCAAAATATGGTCTGAAGCTCAACATCAAAAAAACCAAGATCATGGCCACTGGTCCCATCACCTCCTGGCAAATAGAAGGGGAAGAAATGGAGGCAGTGAGAGATTTCACCTTCTTGGGCTCCTTGATCACTGCAGATGGTGACAGCAGTCACGAAATTAAAAGACGCCTGCTTCTTGGGAGAAAAGCAATGACAAACCTAGACAGCATCTTAAAAAGCAGAGACATCACCTTGCCGACAAAGGTCCGTATAGTTAAAGCTATGGTTTTCCCAGTAGTGATGTATGGAAGTGAGAGCTGGACCATAAAGAAGGCTGATCGCCGAAGAATTGATGCTTTTGAATTATGGTGCTGGAGGAGACTCTTGAGAGTCCCATGGACTGCAAGAAGATCAAACCTATCCATTCTTAAGGAAATCAGCCCTGAGCGCTCCCTGGAAGGACAGATTGTGAAGCTGAGGCTCCAATACTTTGGCCACCTCATGAGAAGAGAAGAATCCTTGGAAAAGACCCTGATGTTGGGAAAGATCGAGGGCACTAGGAGAAGGGGACGACAGAGGACAAGATGGTTGGACAGTGTTCTCGAAGCTACGAACATGAGTTTGACCAAACTGCGGGAGGCAGTGCAAGACAGGAGTGCCTGGCGTGCTATGGTCCATGGGGTCACGAAGAGTCGGACACGACTAAACGACTAAACAACAACAAGAGAGCATGGAAAAGGACTCCCTATTTCAGTCTCAACCACTCATGGAAAGAGAAAGTTTTTAACTCAGCCCTAATCCCCTCACTCAGCAGAGACACTCAGTATCCCCTTTGATTCTGGAAATAACTAAGCAAGGGTTATTGTCAACTTTTAAAGAATACATTTTTTAATTGGTAATATTTTCCCCAACTTTATAAGTATGCAACAAGAAATATAAAACACAAACAAGCTATTAACAAACAATGACTAAACAGAGTTTAAAACATGTTTAGATTACCATGATTAAAATCAAGCATTAGCAGGATCTAAAATAACACAGTAAACACAAAAATAAAATAAAATGTCTTTGGTTCCTCTTTGTTACCTCCTTGCAGTCACACCTTTAGGTTCTGTGCTTGTACAGAGCCTCATTCAGGATAAAGTTTTGGTGGGGACTTCATCCACATCCAGAATGCAATATACTATATACTGTACATAGAACAAAATTATATATTTGTTTTTCTAATGTATTATAATTATTTTATGCCCCACCTTTTTCCCTTACAGGGACTAAAGGTAGCTTACAAATAAACATAAGAACTGCTAAAACATATGGGGAATATTAAATCTATTTTTCATTGTTTATTAATTAAAACAAATATTGCAAATTTGAAAGTACAGTTTAAAAACCACTCCAGAATGGGGGTGGTGGTGAGAGGTATGTGAGTGATGGCATAGGCCCTGGCCATTAGGGCAGCTCCCACTATAGCCAACTTGTCCTTGATGTGGCAAAACTCTCAAGTTCAATTTCTGCACAGTTTATTTCAAGATGCTTAAATATAAAAATACAGGTGTGTTTTCAGGACCTTAAAGGAGCTTTAGCATCACTGCTGCCAAAGCCAGAATCTTTTTAACTCTTAGTCAGATAGCCTTAAGGTCCACAAATATCAACATTTTGGAGATCCTGAGCCATAAGGTGGTTAGATTGGCCTCAACTATTCAGTACTGGCCCCGACTTGGTGGAACGCTCTCTCACAGGAGACCAGGGCCCTGCGGGATTTGACATCTTTCCGCAGGGCCTGCAAGATGGAGCTGTTCCGCCTGGCCTTTGGGCTGGACTCAGTCTGACCCCTATGTTTTCCTCCCTTATGGTTTTGATTTGGGCCATTTTAAAATGAGGCTGCATTTTAACATTTTAAATTCATATTGTATTTTAACCCGTATTTTAATTAATTGTTTTTCTTTCTTTTATGTCTTATTGTAATTTTACTGGTGTCATCCGCTCTGAGCCTGGTTTTCACTGGGGAGGGCGGGGTATAAATAAAATTTTATTTATTATTATTTATATTATTTAGCCTGCTTTAGGACAACAAATGTGTGACTAGTGCTATCATTATTGTAAGAAAATAATGCTGGAGGTTTGCTAGGGAAGGACATTTGTTAGGTTGCCTCCATACATTGATTTCTTCCCTCTGATTTCATTGTCAGCCACTGAAAGCCCCAAATGAGCAATTCACACAGGGAGATTCAAAGGAGGACAATTTTTCTCCTCTTACCCCCATCCTCCCCTCCTCCCCTCCACTGAATAAAAGAGCTGAGGGAATATTTTCTGGGTTGTTTTGCTTCTTGAAGGGTGACTGGATTGACAGGAGGGGCACAATAAAATACATTGAGTAAAAAGGAACAAAAAACATTATTTAAAAACCTGCAGGGAAGGTATTTATTCTGAGGTGATTCTGGCAGAAAGAGGGGAGTGAGTGTCCCAATCCTGAATCAAATGTGAGGAAACCCAATTTATCTGAGAGGAAATTTGGTTCTTCTGGGTGTTTCTTAAATCAAGATGTCCATCTCTAACCGTCAGCTGATTCTGTCTCTTCTCTTTCCCTCCTCTTCTCCCCAACAGCAAATGTCACTCTGGATCCAGACACAGCCCATCCCATCCTCATCCTGTCGGAGGATCAGAAAAGCGTGAGAAAGAGAGACAAACCTCAAGCCCTGCCCAACAACCCTGAGAGATTCAATGACCAGCCTTGTGTGTTGGGACGTGAGGGATTCGCAACTGGCAGACATTTCTGGGAGGTTGACGTGGGGAGAGAGGAAGGGTGGGCTGTGGGGGTTGCCAGGAAGTCTGTGGAGAGAAAGGGCCTTGTCTACAAAGGAATGGGGCCTGAGAATTGGGCTGAGGGGGTTGACAGGAAGTCTGTGTGGAGACAGGGCTTATTCTCCATACGGCCTGGGAAGGAGATCTGGGCTGTGGAGAAGTGGGGAGGTAAGTACTGGGCCTCCACTTCCACTTATTACTCTCTTCTGTCCCTGAGGGAGAAGCCCAAGAGGATCCGGGTGACTCTGGACTATGAAGGGGGACGTCTGTCTTTTTCTGACGCTGACTCAGGAGCCGAATTCTACACGTTATCAGGAGCCAAATTCTACATGTTCCCAGAAGCCGAATTCTCTGGAGGGACCCTCCTCCCCTTCTTTTATCTGGGCGAAAATAAAACCCACCTCAGGATCTCCTGAGGAAATCTGCCTCACAAGCCCAGTTGGAGTTTTTCTCCACACCGGAATGATTGAGATGAAAACATTTGCCAGTTTTGAGAGGAGTCACAGTCAGCAGAAATATGAAAGAAACAAAACCTGGGATTTTCTCTTTCCTTCCCTTTCCCAGAATTTCCTCTGCAGCTGAGTCCTTAACAGACCACAATACCTTAACTGTGTCAATTAACAATCTGTTTATCAAAATGGTTCAGCCTACACCAACTTTAACCCACTTTTCATTGCTCACCTACACCAGCTGTTAGAATACACACATACAGTGGAACCTCGGTTTACGAACACAATTGGTTCCAGAAGTCTGTTCATAAACCGAAGTGTTCATAAACCGAAGCGAACTTTCCCATTGAAAGTAATGGAAAGTTGATTAATCCGTTCTAGACAAGGAAAAACATCCCCTAAAGCAGCAGTGCTCCCCGGCCTCTGGGAGGCATCGGAACGAAGGCCCGGCTCCGGTGCCTTCCTTTGGCAAGGCTATGCAAATGCCTTCCTTTGGCAAGGCTATGCTGCAGCCCAGTCGCGGAAGCACTCCCCGGCCTCTGGGAGGCATTGGAGTGAAGGCCTGGCTCCGATGCCTTCCGGAGGCCGGGGCTTCGCTCCGATGCCTTCACGGAGGTCGGGGAGCGCTTCCGCGGCTGCAGCCCAGTCGCGGATGCGTTCCCCGGCCTCTGGGAAGCATCGGAACGAAGGCCCGGCTCCGATGCCTTCGCGGAGCCCGGGGAGCGCTTCCGTAGCTGCAGCCCAGTCGCGGAAGCGCTCCCCGGCCTCTGGGAGGCATCGGAACGAAGGCCCAGCCTCCCCGAAGGTATCGGACGCTCTGGTGTATTCAGGGAGGTTTGGCGTTCGCTCCGATGCCTTCGGGGAGTCTGGGGCTTCGCTCCGGGCCTCCAGGAGGCATTGGAGCGAAGGCCCAGCCTCCCGGAAGGCATCGGGCGCTCAGTAGGCCTCGGGCACCTCGGTTTACTAACTTCCGGGTTAGGATAGTTCGTAAACCGAAAATTTGTAAACCGAGGTGTTCGTAAACCGAGGTTCCACTGTATTCCTAGAAAACAACCCCTTCCCACTTTTGCAACTAAAGCTCATTGCCTTGTGGACCCTAGGCAGGAAAGAAATGCAAAGAATATTTCCGAGGCACCAACTTAACCCCTTCTGTGCAAATTTATCCTCACCGTCTCTACACTTCCTCAGACTTAAGTATCTCTGAATTCAGTGATGCCTCTGGCTCATTGTTTTTGGGATTGTTTCATAAATCTTCTGTATCTGGGGTAGCCAATATGGTCTGTCCTGGATGATGTTGGACTACAACTCCCATCAGCCCCAACCAGCATGGTCAGGAGTCAGAGATGATGGGGGTTGTAGTCCAGCAACTTGGCTGTGTGTGCCCTATATATGTCACATGGAGACTTCTTCACTACTTCTTCACTTCACTTTTAATTTGTTTACCACCTTTCTATTTTACTATACTCAAGGCGTTTTACAAGCTGAAGAGACAGCAAAGAACATATACCTTATAACAATCTAATCCGATACAAAAATGTGATAATAAAACATAACTTTAAAATATGCAACTTATCTATATAAATAAAAATGTAATGTCTGTTTGTGGATGACCAAAAATCTCCGAAAGTGCTTGACCGATTG
Organism: Zootoca vivipara; assembly: GCF_965207765.1. Taxonomy (NCBI): domain Eukaryota; kingdom Metazoa; phylum Chordata; class Lepidosauria; order Squamata; family Lacertidae; genus Zootoca; species Zootoca vivipara. The sequence goes on along the minus strand of NC_142584.1, from coordinate 111,986,868 downwards.
CGTTGAAATTTGGACACAACTTTCCTTACGAATACACGAGTGTTTGCAAATACTTTGATTAGGCAGATATCACACTTGTGGCAGGTAAAATCCTGTTCTTTTGCGAACACAGCCCCATCTATGGTGTGTCGAAGTAACACACACTCTACTAAATGAATCAGCGAGCGGAGGCTGCTGGGAGCAGCTGCCCAGCGGCTCCTTCTCCGAGGCAGGGGGCCAGATCCTGCCATCAGCGGGTGGAGCCTACTGGGAGCGGTTGCCTGGTGACTCCTGTTCCGAGGCCGGCAGCAGGATCCTGCCCCTTCGCCCACCGGCCCCTCTGGGAGCATGAGGTATGCAAGGGGGGGGAAGGGAGATGTCGGGGTGCCGTGTGCCGTCATGCTGGTGGAATATGACGTCACCCACCGATGGTACACAGACAGGGATATCGCGACGTCATGGGAGCGTGAATGGATCAGGACGGGGTGGGGGGATTTGCCAAAATGTGTGGCCGGATACAGCTAGTATCGAATAAAATAACATTCAACAATCCATTAAAATAGTATAGAATATTAAATATCAGTGTATAAATATTAAACCCACTCTTAACAATTACAATAAATAAATTCTAAATTGTAATCAATAAAAACAATGGCAAGTCACAGTACATAAAATAGTACAATACAGTACAAATTGAGAAGCAGTTGCGCACAACTTATAGAGTATTTATTATTATTATTATTCTCTGAACTCATCTCCTCCCAGCTGCTTCTGATGTTTCTGGGAAACGAGGTGAAAAAAGGCCTTGCCTCACAGTTCTTCCTCTAGGCTAAGCTCTCTTATGACGACTTCGAGAGGTGGAGGGTGGGACAAGGCAGGTGTAAAAAGGCCTTGCCTGATGGAGAGCTGGAAGTCTCTCCCCTCACCCTTTGCTGTGGTCCCCATCTCAGTTATGGGATGTACCCCCAATGAGTGTTTTTTTTTCAGAATCAGCAGAATCTCCTCCACCCCTTGGCTTTTATTAACTGGTTTAATATACTTTAATCTTTAGAACTATGTTATTTTCTCTCTTGCTGGTTTTTGGTGCTCTGTTAATTGTTCATGATCTTATGCTGTCCCCCCAAAACAGAAACAATTGTAAAACCATGGGATTTTTTTTTAATGGGTAGACAGCGTCCGGTTGTGCTGCTGCAGATGCACCGGAGTATTTCTGGTCTTTGCACTCCTTCCAGAGATCATTCCTCCTCTGGCTACTGCTATGCATACAACCACCTGACTGACTGTCTCCAGGCTCTGCGCATAGCTGTCAAGTACCCCGTTTTCCCCGGGAAACCCCCGTTTTTACTTACCTTTTCCCGGTGGTCCCCCGTATCACTTCGTCTCCCGTTTTTCTCCGTTATTTTCTCCTGCCGGCGGCCATTTCCCCCCCTTCTGATTTGCCCTTCTATGGGCACAAAAAATGGCCACCGCCAGCTTCAAAAGTCGCGTCTACGCATGTCCGGACGCATGTCCGGTGTCATGCGGCTGCCGGTCCCGGATTCTGCAGTCCGGGACTTGGAAGGTAAGGCTCTGCGATCATCTGCAAGCGATTCCCAGATGGCAGGATTAATGTTGCCAGCCTTCATGTCATGTTTGCAAATATCTTTGTAACCCAGAGTTGGTCTGCCAGTGGGCCTGGTGCCTGAAGCCGGCTCCCAGCCAGATCAGCGGGAGCAGAGCAGAGCAGAGCAGGGGGTTCAGGTGTCTATGCCAGGAGGAGAAGGCAGTCTCCGCTGTGCACTTCTTTCTTGAAGCAGAGGCTGCTCCCCCACAATGCCAGTGATTTCTGTTCCCTTCTTCATTCATAAAATGCTTTACACATCGCCCTCTGAGGGCAGCATACTGCAGCAATAGACAGGCATCAAAAGCAATGCAAACCAATCAAGGCTGCTTGATACAATGCTAAAACAAAACAAAAAAGGAACAGAAGCCGTGAAAATCTTTGGAACGGGTAATTCTAATGCTTAATTTTATGCACAGAACGTGAAACAAACTTAACCTAACTTAAAAGTGCCTAACGTGAAACTATAAATAATGAACCTAAATAAGAATTCTCTGAGAAGGGAAAATACCCTAGTTATAAATTTAAATAGGGATTTTCTAAAATGAAATTAAATAAACCTGGAATAAATAAACCTGATGGGTTGCCAACTAGAGGGGTCCCGTTTCACTGAGACTATCAGTTTCCTCAAAGGAAAATTGAGAAAAGGTTTCAAAACCTAAATTAATAATCATTCATTGTAAAACTCAGAAAGGGTTTACAAACCTAAATTATAGAACTCCCCCCCCCAAAGGGGCGTGAGGAAGGATCCCACTTAAATAATATTAGCTCAAAACTTAGGCTAAAGAGGTTCTCATGGTGTGGGTACTTCTAAAGTCGGCAATAAGCAGCTGCGCAGGCCTGCCAAGATATAAACAGCAACAGCCAATCAGGTCAGTTCTGAGATGGTGAGTCATTTGCAGACAGGGAAACTCCCAGAAGCTGAAAACTGACAAAGTGAAAGTCAGCTGTGCCTTCACTGCGAGGCAACAGCCATGGCTGCTTTGGGGGGTCCCCTTCAGGAACTCTGTGCTGAAGCCACCTGTCCCATCTGCCTGGATTACTTCAAGGATCCAGTGACCGCTGTGTGTGGGCACGATTTCTGCCGAGGCTGCTTATGCCGGTACTCCGGGGTGGTGGGTCCACAGCCTTCCTGTCCTCAGTGCAGAAAGGTAGTCCAGCCAAGGAGTCTTGCCCCCAATCGGAAACTGGCGAACTTTGTAGAAATAACCAAGAAGCTCAGCCTTCAAGGGGGGAAGGGGGGAGTGTGTGAGAAGCACCAGGAGCCCCTGAAGCTCTTCTGCAAGGAGGACGGAACCCCCATCTGTGTGGTGTGCGACAGGTCGAGGGAGCATGAAAACCACAAGGTGATCCCTCTGGAGGAGGCTTCCAGGGAGTTTAAGGTAGGAAATCACTCTGGATCTCAACAGGGGAATTAATAGCTGTGGATTTTTCTTGGGACGTTTTCTGCAGATTCACCCAGCGAAGTCATCATCCGGTCCAAATTAGGCTAATTGTATGGGTACTGCTTACATGCTGTATAATCAAGCAATTAGCAGCTGAGGAGAACATATTTAAGGAAGTTAGAAGCAGATAAAGATTCGGAGGGAGAGATAAGAGACTAAAGAATTGTTGTGCGGTCTGTGGAAGTTGTTTCTGTTTCTTTTTTTTCTTTTTGTTTGTTTGTTCTTTTTTGCTATTTTTGTTTTGTGTTTTTTTTCTTTCCCCTTTTTTTTCTAACTGCATATACAGTAATACCTCGGGTTATGAACGAGATCCGTTCCAGATCGCAGTTCGTAACCCGAACGCTGCACAAAAAGGGCCATTTTGCGCATGCGCAGACCGCGCGTGCCACTTCTGTGCACGCGCGCGGGGCGAAAACACTTCCGGGTTTGCGCAGTTCGTAACCCGAACTGTTCGCAAACCGAGGTGTTCGTAACCCGAGGTACAACTGTATGTATATTTCTTTTTGAATATGCATATAATATTTTTCTTTTCTTTGTTTTGTGTTGTTGTGCAAGTTGATGTGCAAGTTTTATGATTTGTGTTGTTGTGTAAATGTGCATTTGTAACAAAGAATTATTTTTCTAATAATAATAATAATAATAATAATAATTTCTCTTCCACGGTGCCATAGCAAACTTTCTCTGAAATTGTAAGGGGTAACGGGCTGAAATTTGGGGGTGGTGTACAGGTGGCTATTTGGGACAGTGCCCTAGAAGGACTAACCTGCAGGTCTAGTTTTATGTGTGAACTGCACAATGAAAAGTGTGCTGAAGTTAAGTTTCTTGCACACAGAATTGGAATGTGAATGTTATGCAGAATTGCATACAAGCATGTATGAGCAATTCATGCAATAATGCTAATTAATTTAATTCCCCCCTATAATTTTTATTACGTTTTCTGTTTTACATTTTAGAATATTCATTTAAACATCCTTAAGATATCAATGACTTACCTTCTTCTCTTTGCATGGTTCATTTTGCATACCGTAAATCCCTGCATATTTACATAAACATAATGCTACTTGCTTTTTTTTTGTCTCTGTTAAAATTAAACTGATATGGATATGTGGGGAACTGAAGGAAATTGACAGAAATTAAAATTGGCTGGTATACCCATCCCTACCCCAAACCCTGGTGTGGGCTAGGCTGACTGTTAAGAATGCATCCATTCCAGGGGCTGAGTGGTCTTCATACTGGAGCCTGTGGTAGGCAGTGAATTCCTTTCTCTCTCTCTCTCTCTCTCCCTCCTCTAGGATATGAGAGGCACCTTGCAGAGGTAAGTGGATCCAGTTCATTTGTATTAGCATCGCTCCACAAGGCCAGGAAGGGTCTAGGACCCCAGCACATATAACCTGGCCCTCCAGGGGCTCCTGGGGGAGAGACAGTAGGCATCCACACCCAACAGCATTCCACAGGTGAACATAGGGTGCCCTTTTCTCATCTTGCAAAGACTGAATTCTCTATGCAAAGACTGGGGCCAGATCACTCCCTACAACCCCCCCCCCCCATTTGCATGGCTGGATAATCTTCTTTGCCTCTTGTACATCATATTCATTTACTCTGGAATAGTTCCAAACATCTATACAAATAGATATACCCAGTGCTTTTTTTCTTAAAAAAATGTTTAGGGGCCCTCTCATTTTCCTACTCATATTGATATACTGCCCCTCAATGAGGTCACAAAATGTTTAGGCCGGTATGCATCCCCCTGCGTCCCCCAGAAAAAAAGCACTGGATGTACCTAAGGTATAATCAAGGCAAAGATGGATTTTGGCATCCAAATGGAAGAGGGCAGAGACAGCCAGAGCATGGCTGTGTCCTTGGGCAGGAGGTGCTGGTTCCCATCTTCCTGAACAGTCCCTCAGCAGTGGCAAGGCTGACTTATTGTTGGCTGGACCGCCTGTCCGTCTCACCAGATCTCCTTCTCCTAACCTGCCATGTGTCACAGGCATATTGGGAAAGGCCCCTGACTGAAGAGCAGGCAGAGAAGTAGCCACCCTACTTCCTCTGCTCTCAGGACACACCTTGCTGCTTCTGTCCCTGCACTGAGAACCTGCTGTACTTCTTTCACTAAAGGCTATTGTGTGGGAGAGAGAACAGGACTCCTGTTTGGGGGACATGCCAGGGTCTCTGCGGGTGAGGGGCCCTGGGGGATGCCCATCAGTTTCTTCTCCATTGCTCCATGCATGGAGTTGGGAGAGAGGAACTCATGGCATGATTGATTCTGTTTCTACATTTGAGGAGATGTAAGTGAAGGGGTTGCTGTTTTGGCCCTCAGATGTCTGGTTTTAGAGTCCATCGTAAGGCGGAATCTCCTCCCCTGTCTCCATCCCTATGTGCTTGTCTCTCTCCCCCCCCCCCCCGGCTTTCTAAAGTTTCCTTCCTCCTATCAATACCTTTATTTTGTTGTACTTTGGATCTGAATGGGTTACGCTTGGTTTTTCCAAACAGCTGTGTAAAAATGGAGACATCTGAGAATTCACTGGCTTTCCCACCAGAGCCAAGGAGTGTTGTAAATCCCGTTCTAGATGTTAACATGGATCAATTCAAAGGTAATGAAGTATGGTTGCAAGGGTTTTATGATGGACATTGTATAAGTTGAAACCATGAACTCTTATTGACTTTTATTGGTTCTTGCCACAGACAGCGGTAGCACTAGCAGAATTACCTTTGAAATGTAGATAGAATCCTAGAATTGTAGAGTTGGAAGGGACCCCGAGAATTAACCAGTCCAACCTCCTGCAATACAGGAATCTCAACTAAAACATCAATGACAGATGACCATCCAATCTCTGCTTATAAACCTCCAAGGAAGGAGAGTCTACCAACTCCTAAGGGAGGCCTTTCCACTGTCAAACAGCTCTTACCCTCAGAAAGTTCTTCCTGATGTTTAGTCGGAATCTCCTTTCTTGTAAAGAAAGGTTGACAAGTGAACCTCAAGCTGTTGCACCTTCTCCTCCAGCCAGGCGGCCATGCTCTCCCCAGAGAGGCTCGCTTGGCACCCTCCTTACATATTTTTAGGCCCCCGGCAAGAACATTCCTCTTCTCCCAAGCCTTTGGTGGTCTCTTGAACTATGAGGGGGTGGGCAGGCTATTGCTTTTGTTTGTTACCATGTTATGTAGTTTTGTGTTCTTATGTTGTAAACCACCCTGTGGTCCTCAGATGAAGGGCAGTATAGGAATTTTAATCGCCATCATCATCAACTTCCTCTTGCTGCAGGTGTAGCTTCCTACATACCCAGGCAGGAAAGCAAAAATGGCTCAGGTTTTGCAGTAGCAGCTTCCTCACCATTCATGTCTTTTGCTTCTACATACACTGTGACACAGCTCTCTAGGCCTCCCCCTCTACGTCCCTCGCAAATGCCCCTGTTCACGAGCTCCTGGTTGCGAGGTCCCAGAGACTGAGGGCAGCTATGTAGACCTGAGGGCTACAACAGGGTCAGTTGCTTGCTTCCTCCTCTGGCCTCTCTTCCTTTCAGCAGCAGCCCGTCCACCTGAGATCATGCACAGCGTGAAAATGCAAGCAGGCCTCCAAACAAGCAACCTGTGTTAATTCAAAAGATGCAAGCTCTCTTTGTTCTGTTTCTTCTACCAATCTCTCACCAGTCACTGCGCCTACAGCTCTGTTTACTAGCCCTCTTCTCAGTCAAGCTACCCCTATCCAAATCATGCCCCATATGCACGGTCATTCTAAGGCACTGGTGGTGGTGTTGGGTTTAGGAAGAAATGGTGGTAGTGACAAATAAAAGGCAGCCAGCACCATATTCACTTTTAAGCCCACATGCCCCAAATAAATGCATATTCCTAAGCATCTGTTGATTGGAGAACTGCATAGCAAATTGCAGAGAAGTGTGGATTTTGGAGGAGTGATGTGTTTTGGTTATCTTGCTTTGGAAAGTGTGAATCTGGTAGATTCATCTTTGAATCTGAACTGTATTTAATTCCACCCCTGTCACTACCTCTTCCTCAGTGTTTCTGGCAAATCTCCTCTCTTGCCCCCATCCATTCCCCCTCTGCTTCACTATATACAAAAGCTTCAACCTTTTTCTGGGTGGTTTTGCTTTTTGTGAAGGGTGCCTGGATTAACACCGGGGGGGGGGGGGCATAAAAAATAAACCTGGTTCAAAAGACTGAACAAAGAAGATATTACGTCTTGAGAAGGAGGGGAGTGTCCCAATCCTGACATCAATGCATGAATGGGCTCATCCAGACTTCCTTTTGTGCTATGCTTATAGGCATAGGTCTGAGCACTTTTCTTTCTTTTTGCCCAGGCGCTTTCCCTGTGAAAGCCCACTTTTCACTGCTGAATTGGAGCAAATGGCAATCTACCCAAATTGCCATTTGTTCTGATTCATCCTTAAAGAGCAGGTTTTCCTGGAGAAAGTGGTGGTGGATGAGCGTTCAGATCCACAGCTTTAAAGTGCAGGATTGTGCCTAAAAAGGGTTGGGCAAAAAGACAAGTGTGGATGAGCCCAAAGACCCTGAGATGTTTCCTTGGATCAAAACCTCTCTCTGACTCGGCTGATTCTTTCTCTCTTCCCACTTCCTCATCTTCTCCCGAACAGCAAACGTCATTCTGGATCCAGACACAGCCCATCCCATTCTCATCTTGTCCGAGGATCTTCAAAGTGTGAGATATGGAGCCAAACTGCAAGACTTGCCCAGCAATCCTGAGAGATTCAGCAAACGTCCTTCTGTAATGGGATGTGAGGGATTCACAGCAGGCAGACATTACTGGGAAGTTGTTGGGGCAAGTGAGGAAGGATGGGCTGTGGGGGTTGCTAGGAAGTCTGTGAGGAGGAAGAACTACTTTCCCTTAAGTCCGGAAGGAGGGATCTGGGCTATGGGGAGATGGGAAGGAGAGTACAGGGCCTGCAACCCTCCTGACTACTCTCTTCTGCCCCTGAGTGGGGAGCCCAGGAAGATCCGAGTGGCCCTGAACTATGAAGGGAGGGAGGTGTCTTTTTTCGAGGCTGACACAGGAGCCGAACTCTACACGTTCTCAGGAGCCTCATTTTCTGGACAGACTCTCTTCCCTTTCTTTTTTCTCCAGAGAAGTGAAACCCACCTCAGGATCTCCTGAGGAAAACAAATCTGCCTCACAGGCCTGGTTGGAGCTGGAGCTGGAGCCAAGAAATATCAATATATAACCAACATATTTATTCATCAGCAGCCACCAAGAATGATAAAATACCAAAAAAGTAAACAAAAAGGGGACTACTGTACTGTTGTGTTGCAGAATCATCTTACAAAACAGAGGTTCCTTGTTGAAAAGGGAGGTGCACTCTGTACATGCCCAGGCCTTTTCTTTCTGAGGCTCAAAGCTCCTAAGTAAATTTTTCCTCCTCAAATTCTTTCCCACCCCTCAGCCTTTTTCAACCCCCTTTCAACCCCTAGGTCTTTATTTATTCCCTGCTCAGTCCTGTCTACCCGGACGGGGGGTGGGGGGGATTGTGAATATCGAATTTCGGAACTCCCATAAAAACATGTAGACAAAGAGCCAAAGCAGGGTTAATTAAAAAACAACAACACCAGAAGCAGGATGGCTTTAACATTTAACGTCTCACATCAAATATAACTGATCTGTAGAAAGGACTTTATGATCTGAAAACAAAGGTGATGTACGTACTTATGTAACCCAAAAATATATAATAAAAACGATTTGTTTAAAGAAGAGGGTTAGGCGATTTCATTATTGGCCTATTCATGGCAGTATTTTGGAGGCAGTATGCCGCTGTATACCCAATTACTGGGAATTGCAAGTGGGGAGAGAGCACTCTTGCACCCGGGAGCTTGAGGGCTCCCAGCCCCCCACCACCCAAGAGAAACACTTTCCTCAAGTTTGGCCCCTGTGAGAACAGGGATGTCTTTGGCCCGATCTAGCAAGGATTTTTCCTCTCATTAAAGCACCACCCCTTCCTGACCTGGGGAGTTGTAGTCCCAAAAAATATCCGAAGGGCAGCAGGTTTTGGGGAGGTTGCTCTAAGGAGCTTAGGGCAGCATGGTGTTCTGCCACTGCCCATATGAGCCTCACACCAACCCTACGAGGTGGGCCAGGCAGAGTGTCACCCCAGTCCCAGTCTGACACTCCAGTCATTAATTAACTATCCTGGATGTCAATACAGTCGAATTCCCCATTATGAACATGTCTATGACCTGGTGTGCATGAATAGATTACGTTTTTTGAAGTCCAGCATTAGAAGGGAAGCCTTCCCCAAAGTCTGAGCACTCGAAGGGCTTCTCCTGCACATGCGTCCCCTTGTGGGTGATGAGAGAGTCCTTCCGGCAGAAGCTTTTCCCGCAGACGGCACATCTGTAGGGCTTCTCTCCCGAGTGGATCCTCTCATGCCTCACGAGCTGTTGCCTCCGGCTGAAGCTTTTCCCGCAGTCCCGGCACTCGTGGGGCTTCTCCCCCATGTGGATCCTCTTGTGTGTGGTAAGGTTTCCTTTCTGGGTGAAGCTTTTCCCGCACTCGGAGCATTTATGCGGCTTCTCGCCCGTGTGGATTCTCTCGTGGATCACCAGGTGGGCGCTGCTGTTGCAGATTTTGCCGCAGTAGGTGCATTCGTACATCTTCTGGGCTTTCTTGGGAAGGTCTGCTCTCGGAGGGCAGCTTTTCTCGCTGTTAATGCCTGTTTTCTCTCCCACAACTTCCAGAAGGCCCTTTTGGGAGGGACACCCATTGAAACCTTTGTTATACGGGAAAGCTTGGCCTTCTGTCTCCTCTGGCTGTTCTGAGGGGGACATCTCTCTCCCCGCCACCTCTTCTAGCTCCTCCGGGCCCTGGGGTAACCCCCCTTGGGCTCCTGTCAATGGCATCCCATCGACTTTCTTGGGTCTTTGCAAGCCGAAGTCCATCCAAATGTGCCCATCAGCTTCTGGAACAGAGGATTAAGGACATGAGTCATATACCCCATGGCGGAGTGAAAAGGGAACAGCGGGTGGCCGTGCCCCAGACTGGAAACGCCAGGCGTGGTGAGAACCTGACCCGCTGCTTTCAAGGCAGCGAAGCAGAATAAAGGCAAGTGTAATTGAGACGGCTCATTTGGAAGAGCATGAGACTCTTAATATCAGAGTCATGGATTCGAGCCCCACATTGGGCGAAAGATTCCTGTATTGCAGGGGGTTGGACTAGATGACCCTCAGGGATTCCTTCCAACTCTACAGTTCTATGATTCTAAATACTAAATTATGTGTGTCCCCCCATATGCATTGTGTTTCCTTTGCATTGAAATGAACAGGGTGGAATAACATTAATGGCCACCTAATTTATGTAATATATGTAATTTCACCACAGAGGGAAGTGAGACAAATATTGTAGCAAACTGTAGCAGAACAGAAACGGCACCACATACGAAAAATACAGCGGAAACAGAAAAACCATGTTTTCCCTACTCTCAATTGCTACCTAACGGCAGTCATTCCATTAGGAATCCTGAACTGTTTTCATCCAACCTGGTAGTTGGAAGAAACGTAGTTGTAAGAACAAAAACCTAGCCCTTTCCCTTTCATCTCAAGTATTTTTGTTATGTTATATTGTTTTGACTGATTTATTATACTTTTACTGTATCTTACTTGTGTATTAATGTAACGTTCACGACTCGGGAGTCTTTGGCCCCCAAAGCAGTATATGAATAATTGTCTGGTTTTATAATTTTATGATGCTTTAACATTTATATTACACATAATCATATTGGTAGTCATTTTTGGGGGGGTTGGTGGTTTAGAAATATTCCTACAAATATATAAATAATGTTGTTGTTTAGTCGTTTAGTCGTGTCCGACTCTTCGTGACCCCATGGACCATAGCATGCCAGGCACTCCTGTCTTCCACTGCCTCCCGCAGTTTGGTCAAACTCATGCTGGTAGCTTCGAGAACACTGTCCAACCATCTTGTCCTCTGTCGTCCCCTTCTCCTAGTGCCCTCAATCTTTCCCAACATCAGGGTCTTTTCCAAGGATTCTTCTCTTCTCATGAGGTGGCCAAAGTATTGGAGCCTCAGCTTCACGATCTGTCCTTCCAGGGAGCACTCAGGGCTGATTTCCTTAAGAATGGATAGGTTTGATCTTCTAGCAGTCCATGGGACTCTCAAGAGTCTCCTCCAGCACCATAATTCAAAAGCATCAATTCTTCGGCGATCAGCCTTCTTTATGGTCCAGCTCTCACTTCCATACATCACTACTGGGAAAACCATAGCTTTGACTATACGGACCTTTGTCGGCAAGGTGATGTCTCTGCTTTTTAAGATGCTGTCTAGGTTTGTCATTGCTTTTCTCCCAAGAAGCAGGCGTCTTTTAATTTCGTGACTGCTGTCACCATCTGCAGTGATCAAGGAGCCCAAGAAAGTAAAATCTCTCACTGCCTCCATTTCTTCCCCTTCTATTTGCCAGGAGGTGATGGGACCAGTGGCCATGATCTTGGTTTTTTTGATGTTGAGCTTCAGACCATATTTTGCGCTCTCCTCTTTCACCCTCATTAAAAGGTTCTTTAATTCCTCCTCGCTTTCTGCCATCAAGGTTGTGTCATCTGCATATCTGAGGTTGTTGATATTTCTTCCGGCAATCTTAATTCCGGCTTGGGATTCATCTAGTCCAGCCTTTCGCATGATGAATTCTGCATATAAGTTAAATAAGCAGGGAGACAATATACAACCTTGTCGTACTCCTTTCCCAATTTTGAACCAATCCGTTGTTCCATATCCAGTTCTAACTGTAGCTTCTTGTCCCACATAGAGATTTCTCAGGAGACAGATGAGGTGATCAGGCACTCCCATTTCTTTAAGAACTTGCCATAGTTTGCTGTGGTCGACACAGTCAAAGGCTTTTGCATAGTCAATGAAGCAGAAGTAGACATTTTTCTGGAACTCTCTAGCTTTCTCCATAATCCAGCGCATGTTTGCTATTTGGTCTCTGGTTCCTCTGCCCTTTCGAAATCCAGCTTGCACTTCTGGGAGTTCTCGGTCCACATAACTGCCTAAGCCTGCCTTGTAGAATTTTAAGCATAACCTTGCTAGCGTGTGAAATGAGGGCAATTGTGCGGTAGTTGGAGCATTCTTTGGCACTGCCCTTCTTTGGAATTGGGATGTAGACTGATCTTCTCCAATCCTCTGGCCATTGCTGAGTTTTCCAAACTTGCTGGCATATTGGGTGTAGCACCTTAACAGCATCATGTTTTAAAATTTTAAATAGTTCAGCTGGAATATCATCACTTCCACTGGCCTTGTTATTAGCAATGCTTTCTAAGGCCCATTTGACTTCACTCTCCAAGATGTCTGGCTCAAGGTCAGCAACCACACTACCTGGGTTGTACGAGACCTCCATATCTTTCTGGTATAATTCCTCTGTGTATTCTTGCCACCTCTTCTTGATGTCTTCTGCTTCTGTTAGGTCCTTACCACTTTTGTCCTTGATTATGGTAATCTTTGTACAAAATGTTCCTTTCATATCTCCAATTTTCTTGAACAGATCTCTGGTTTTCCCCATTCTATTGTTTTCCTCTATTTCTTTGCATTGCTCATTTAAGAAGACCCTCTTGTCTCTCCTTGCTGTTTTTTGGAAATCTGCATTCAGTTTCCTGTATCTTTCCCTATCTCCCTTGCATTTTGCTTGCCTCCTCTCCTCCGCTATTTGTAAGGCCTCGTTGGACAGCCATTTTGCTTTCTTGCATTTCCTTTTCCTTGGGATGGTTTTCGTTGCTGCCTCCTGTATAATGTTACGAGCCTCCATCCATAGTTCTTCAGGCACTCTGTCCACCAAATCTAAATCCTTAAACCTGTTCCTCACTTCCACTGTGTATTCATAAGGGATTTGATTCAGATTGTATCTTACTGGCCCAGTGGTTTTTCCTACTTTCTTCAGTTTAAGCTGGAATTTTGCTATAAGAAGCTGATGATCTGAGTTACAGTCAGCTCCAGGTCTTGTTTTTGCTGACTGTATAGAGCTTCTCCATCTTTGGCTGCAGAGAATATAATCAATCTGATTTCGATGCTGCCCATTTGGTGATATCCATGTGTAGAGTCGTCTCTTGTGTTGTTGGAAGAGAGTGTTTGTGATGACCAGCTTGTTCTCTTGACAGAACTCTATTAGCCTTTGCCCTGCTTCATTTTGAACTCCAAGGCCAAACTTGCCAGTTGTTCCTTTTATCTCTTGATTCCCTACTTTAGCATTCCAATCCCCTGTAATGAGAAGAACATCCTTCTTTGGTGTCATTTCTAGAAGGTGTTGTAGGTCTTCATAGAATTGGTCAATTTCACTTTCTTCAGCACCGGTAGTTGGTGCATAAACTTGGATTACTGTGATGTTAAAAGGTCTGCCTTGGATTCGTATCGAGATCATTCTGTCATTTTTGAGATTGCATCCCATCACAGCTTTTGCCACTCTTTTGTTGACTATGAGGGCCACTCCATTTCTGCTACAGGATTCTTGCCCACAGTAGTAGATATGATAGTCACCCGAACTGAATTCACCCATTCCCTTCCATTTTAGTTCACTGATGCCCAGGATGTCGATATTTATTCTTGTCATCTCATTTTTGACCACATCCAGCTTACCTCTATTCATGGTTCTTACATTCCAGGTTCCTATGCAATATTTTTCTTTACAGCATCGGACTTTCCTTTCGCTTCCAGGCATATCTGCAACTGAGCGTCCTTTCGGCTTTGGCCCAGCCGCTTCATCAGCTCTGAATCTACTTGTACTTGTCCTCCGCTCTTCCTCAGTAGCATGTTGGACGCCTTCCGACCTGAGGGGCTCATCTTCCAGCGTCATAACTTTTATATGCCTGTTGTCTTTGTCCATGGAGTTTTCTTGGCAGGGATACTGGAGTGGCTTGCCAGTTCCTTCTCCAGGTGGATCACGTTTAGTCAAAACTCTCCACTATGACCTGTCCATCTTGGGTGGCCCTGCATGGCATAGCTCATAGCTTCTCTGAGTTATTCAAGCCCCTTCGCCACGACAAGGCATTGATCCATGAAGGGGATATAAATAATATATTCCTACAAATATTCCTACAAATATATAAATAAAACATAACATAGCATGTATTTATACTATGAGTATATGAGGGCAGCAAGATACAAATGCTTAAAATAAATACAATGTTAATTACCGTATTGGCCTGAATATAAGCCTTACTCCCCCCCCCAAAAAAAATTCTGTCCGTGAAAAGTTAAAGTGCAGCTTAAATTTGCAACCGTACAAAAATTGGCTTTTACGATATCGCAGCTGAAACGGACATACGGTAAAACGGAACGGGAACGGGTGTGAGTGCCTGCAGAATTTTAAGGGAGCGGCTTATATTCAGGTATTATCCTTGAATTTTAAAGGTGTGGCTTATATTTGGGCCAGGCTTATATTCGGGCCAATATGGTAATAAGCCTTTACCCAGCAAGCTGGCCTCACCATCCTCCTCCGGCTTGACCTCCATGGGCAGAGGCGACTCCATGGTGGCGTTCGACGGATCCCATTCTGCCTTGGGGGAATTAGCAGCTGCCTCGTCCAAAGGCCCCTGTACCTGGAACGAGAAATGAATGGTTTTGTGATGCCACTACTTGGAAACCTGGGGAACCATTTCCTTTGAGGGCAAGCTCCTCTCCCCGTTTTGCTCGCACTTTTTCTTAAGGGGAGAGACAAGAGAGCATGAATTGAAGGGGGAAAGGTGGGGCAAGGGGTCACCGGCCTAATGGACCAGCATCCCTTGCTACCAGGGAAGGCCAACAACCTGGGGACACCTCCAGTCTGTCTCTCCTTTCTGGCTTTACCTCTCTAGAAGACCAAGATATAAAGGGGGCTATTGAGATGGAGGAACAGAACTGGCAATTTAGCCACACTGAGTACCCTCACCTTTCGTCCTGGCACCTTGACCTCACACAGCCTCAGCAAGAAATCCTCTGCCAGGGCCACCGCTCGGGCGCAGGTCTCGGGGCCCCGTTCTCTCACCCAGCTCTGCATTTCCGGAGGCAGGATGGCCAGGAACTGCTCCAAGGTCACCAGATCCAGAATCTGCTCTTTGGTGTGTGTATCCGGTGCCAGCCACCGATGGCAAAGTTCACGGAGTCGGCTCAAGCCCTCACGGGGTCCCTCAGCCTCCTTGTAGCCAAACCGCCGGAAGCGCCGGCAACGCAACTCCAAGCTAGCGGTGTCTTCCTCATCCGGAACCTCTTCCTTCACTTTCACAGAAGGATCCAGCCTTTGACCGACCTCTTTGGACTCTCTGAGTAGGCCTGGCATGGGCTGGGCCATGTGCTCCCCTGCAGGCCACCGGATGGTATCCACAATGGCCTTGACGGAGGCCTGGAAGTCCTCAGAATCGTCCTTTGACCAGAGCTGAGGCAGACGTGGGCTTTGTCGCCCCCATCCTGACTGAGGAGACTGCATCCTCCTCAGGAACTCCTGCCACTGGGTCTCCCAGTGCTGTTGAAGCGCCTCATCTGGTTCCTTTTTAATTTGTGGCGGGGCTGCCCTGGTCAGAAGCTCCTGGGTGGTCCCAACCTGAACAACACAAAGATCTTGTCGTCCTGCCTCCAATTCTTCTTTGGCCTCAGGGCCCGCTAGGCCCAGTTCTTCTATTTTGTTTGGTTCTGCAAATTTCTTCTCAAGTTCTAAAAGCAAGCAAACAAAAAGGGAGTGTGTGAAGTACTCCTTGCTTCTGACCTATCCTGAATCTACTGCCCATCACTTTCGTTGAAAGAACCCAAATTATTATTGATTTATTTTATTTGAACTGGTATCCCACCCTTCCTCTACAGTAAGTACATCCATAGGTAGGCATTCTAAAAACAGTTACAGGTAAAAAAACATCTCCAGTCACATTCACACCACAGCCCCTCCAAGTGTCAGTCTTTTCAGCTGTGTTAACTACAAACACCAAAATCTGGGATCTCCTCAAAACTGGTGTCAAAGTCGTTTTGCAGTGAAAACCCCACATTTTGCAGCGCCCCACGGAGTAACTGATACCGGTATTTCAAAACAGGGTTTGTACTTATTGCTCCCAAACCCAACATTGTCTGATTCACTTTTGGCAAATGTTTTGCAGCAACCCCCCACATTCTGCAGCGCCCCACAAATGGAGCAATTGACATTCAAACCTGGGGGTCACAGGGTCACCAAAAACCCAATCTAGTCCGATTCACTCCAAACTGGTACCAAACTTTGGCATAAGTTTTGCAGCAAAAACCCCGCAAAAAAACCCTGCAGGTGAGTTCCCTTCAGTGCTTTGCACTTTGCTACCTGCAAGACATTAATTGCAGGCAGATGACTAGGTTCAGGATCACCGAATATCATACTGGCATCTGAATATTGGTGACGAAGAGCAGTTGACTTTTTTAAAAAGCTCTCTCTTGCAACTCCAGATTCAGGTAGGTAGCCATGTTGGTCTGACACAGTCGAAATATATAAAAAAATTGTCCAGTAGCACCTTAGAGACCAACTAAGTTTGTTCTGGGTATAAGTTTTTGGGTGCATGCACACCTCTTCAGATACCGGTAAGTGTGCATGCGCACGAAAGCTTATACCCAGAACAAACTTAGTTGGTCTCTAAGGTGCTACTGGACAATTTATATATATATATACAGTATATATATATATCTTGCAACTCCAGACACGTTTTCTTTTCAGGTTTGGTTGATGCTTATCATTGAAGTGCCCCTTGTAAGAACATTGCATTACTACTGGGCCTTCTGCTGGAGGCATTGCTTTAATGCATCTGATGAACTGTGACTTGCAAAACGAGCATTTTCCTGTCGCTTTCAAATATTGTTGTGCCTGGTCTGACACAGAGACCTTACCTCCCCTATATCTTACCTTACATGGCAATTCCAAATGAGACCACACATGAATATTTAGCTTGTGAAACCACTCCATACCTATATTGTAGGTTCGAATGAAGTTCTCTCTCCTGCTCCTGTAAGTCACATCTTCTGGTGAAATCTCAGCCCATTCCTCTGTAGAAAATGTGACTGTGAATTTCTTTCTGTCCAGAGTTTCATCAGCAATTTTTTGATTGCTCAAAAAGTACTCCTCCTCGCTTTCCTCAGTGCTTCCATCCATATTGCGGTCTCTGGACAAATCAGAGCATAAAGTTGATGAATGCTCATGATTTCCCCGGTCAGAAGCAACAGGTTCTGTACAAATTCCCAAGGTCTGGTGGACCTCATAGGGACCCCTGAGGACGGCTAGGTACAGATTGTATGCAGAAATGTTGATTTTCTTCTTTGCAAGTTTCTCACTAAGTCTTCTCCAAACCATGTGGTTTCTTCCAGAAATTCTTCCATTCTCCTGCACTATTGCTTCCCTTTCTTCAACAAGCAAAGGGGCCACCTCAGAAATAGGAAACGTCCGCGGTCTTGGCATTGTTTAATGTACTATGGGAAACATATGAGAAACATAATTTATTTTCTAAAATTTATACACTACTTTATTATTATTTTTTCCAAGGAAAGCCCCCCTCAAAGCTAAAGCAAGCCTTTTCCCAATCTTTAATCTCCTGATTTTTTATTTTTTTATTCTAAACGTTTTTGGACTCCCTCTATTTATTTATTTTTTAATTAAAATTTTATTGATTTTTCATAATAAAGAAAACATACACAGCATATTATCTGCCCTCTTCTAACCCCCCTTGCACGAGCCCCCTCCTGCCACGAGAGAGTCCCATGAAACGTGGGCAGTCGAAGGTGGTCCATTTTATAACTGGACTCCCTCTAAAGCCTCTTGACCATGGGAAACCTGAAGTAAACCCCATAACACACAAGATTCTTTCTGCGTTTTGAAGGTCTAAATTCTCTGCAATAAAAGTTTAATAATAATAATAATAATAATAATATGCCCATCTGGCTGGGTTTCCCCAGCCACTCTGGGCGGCTTCCAACAGAAAAATGAAATAAAATAATCTGTTGTTGTTGTTGTTTAGTCATTTAGTCGTGTCCGACTCTTCGTGACCCCATGGACCATAGCACGCCAGGCACTCCTGTCTTGCACTGCCTCCCGCAGTTTGGTCAAACTCATGTTCGTAGCTTCGATAACAAAGCATTAAACATTAAAAGCCTCCCTAAACAGGGCTGCCTTCAGATGTCTTCTAAAAATCTGGTAGTTGTTTTTCTCTTTGACATCTGATGGGAGGGCGTTCCACAGGGCGGGCGCCACTACCGAGAAGGCCCTCTGCCTGGTTCCCTGTCACCTCACTTCTCGCAGTGAGGGAACCGCCAGAAGGCCCTCAGAGCTGGACCTCAGTGTCTGGGCAGAACAATGGG
Source organism: Zootoca vivipara (assembly GCF_965207765.1). NCBI lineage: Eukaryota > Metazoa > Chordata > Lepidosauria > Squamata > Lacertidae > Zootoca > Zootoca vivipara. The sequence goes on along the minus strand of NC_142584.1, from coordinate 111,968,561 downwards.
GGTGGAGACGCTCCTTCAGGTATACTGGACCGAGGCCATTTAGGGCTTTAAAGGTCAGCACCAACAGTTTGATCTGTGCTCGGAAACTTACTGGGAGCAACAACGGCCCTTTTATGTACAAGTGAAATGGTCAGTCTGGAGTTGCCCTTGGGGACTGAACCCATGACCTTCTGCATGCCAAGCAGATGCCCTTACCACCCAACCACAGCCCTTCCCGGGGCTAGGCAGAGGAGCAGGCCTGGGGGGGGGGAGCAGATGGAGAGACAACCTTCGTGTTAGGGGCAGGCATGGGGGAAGCTGTGGATCTCTAGATGTTGTGGGGCTACAGCGCCCACCCTCCCTAGCTATGTTGCCTGTGCTGACTGGGGGCTGGTGGGAGCTGGGAGCCCAACATCTGAAGGGGCACAGATTTCACCCACCCGACCCAACCACCCCATCACTCCCTAACCCAGAGCGCGTGTTTGGGGACGCCCTCCAAAGCACCAGATCTTTGCTCTCCCCTTTCTTTCACCCCCCTGCAACCACTCACCTCTTTCCAGCGTCTGTCTCTGCTGCGGCTTCTCCCTTGCAGGAGATCCCAGAGATCCACCCAAGTTTAGACCATGCAAAAGGCTGCTTCTCCTTTTTATTATTCTTATTATTTATTATTATCCAGCCATAGAGAGGCAGCGGCAGGAAAATGAAGGGGTCGCCGATAAATAAACCGGGGTCCCTCTAGGAATCTCAGCTCAGTCAATTTAACCGCTTTAACCCCACGCCTAACAAAGCGAGGAGCCACCAAGGTTGGCAAATCAAATGCCCTAATCCAAATGCTTTTCAACTTGCTTTATTTATCCTTGGAAAGTTCTGATTTTTTAAAAAATGCATATTCTTGTTAATATTCTTGTTATTGTTAATATTATATAATATGATATTGTTGCAGCAACCCTGGGATTGTAGCCTCAGTGCCTGCTTTTGTCCAGGAAGGATAAAGTTGCGTTGTGTTGTTTTGTTTTACTTGCCGCAAACCTGGAAAAAGAAGTTTCCCTCCTTGGTTTTTCTCCTCCTTCTCTGTATCTTGTCTCTCGGGCGAGGCGCTCCAAGGGTTAAACCTAGAGACTGCCCCATTGCCTAGAGAGGCCCAGGACTCTTGGAGAGAGTTTTTTGGGGGGATTTAAATACTTCCTGTTCTGTTCTAGCTACCCTGGGGAGAAAGAAAAAGAAAAAAATTGGCTTTGGGATTTCCCAGGAGTAGTATTGTTAGGGGAGGTCGGTGCATTTGGAGGAAAGGTGAGTAAATAATTGCAAACGCGGGGTGGATTTGTTGCTGCTTTTTAGAGAGCAGAAAAAACTGGACTTGGAGGGAGGATGCAATCTGAAATCTGATTTCTTTGCAACCATCAAGTTCAGCCTGGGAGCAAGTGGTTTGCAAAAGGGATGATTTCCAGAGAAGAAAGCGACCAATGGGTCCAGAACTGTCAGATCTTCACATCGCCTTCCCTGTAGGCGTTTGCCTTTAAATGGCGGCGCTGACCTGCAGGAATTAAGCCCGCAGGAGCTGCTGCTTAGCCGGCGTGGAGATCGGCGCGGGTTACCTGCCGGTTTGCTGCGGATCGAAAGGGGTGCAGCAGGGCAAGGCCGGCGCTGCTGAATAAACGGGCCCTTTCTTTCTGTGTGTATACGTTGCTTGTTTGCTTTCCGCCTCCCTTTGTAGCTCGCAGATCAGGCAAGTGGGCATGCACACAAGCCCAGGTCCAAGGCACTTTCATATTAACCTGCAAAACTCGAAGCATTAGCGTGGGACCCAGATCGGAGAGGGTGAGCCTGTTGTTGGACCCAGATTCCTGTCAGTATGGCCAGTGGCCAAGAATGATGGGATTTGTAGTCCACAGGCATCTGGAGTTGCCACAGGCCACCCATCCCCCAAAGTGCCTCCTCCCTGACTAACTTACCTGCTTGCTAAGAAATGCTGGGGATGCCACCCTCAATGCTAAAACTAAATATGTGGTGACACAGGAAATGGCGTTCTTAATGCAGAGATTTGAGCAGTGCCAAATCTTTGTGGGCTTTTGGTGCCATATCTATATCATCTATTCTATATTTACCCAGGCCATTTATTAACAGACCCTGTGTTTGCTGCTACATGGCAGCAATTTGTTGTTGCTTCCCTAATGATGATGATGATGATGATTTATTATTTATATCCCACTCATCTGGCTGCGTTTCCCCAGCCACTCTGGGCGGCTTCCTACAAAATATTAAAAATACATTGAAACATCAGTCATTAAAAACTTCTCCAAACAGGGCTGCCATCAGATGTCTTCTAAAAGTCAGATAGTTTATTTCCGAGACACCTGATGGGAGGGCATTCCACAGAGTCATGGGTTAGTGTAAACTTTTAAAATATACATTTTTTTATTAGTAATATTTTTCCCAACATCATAAATAAGCAACAAGAAATATAAAGCACAAATACAATATGCTATTAAGAAATAATAATAATAATAATTTATTATTTATACCCCATCCATCTGGCTGGGTTTGCCCAGCCACTCTGGGCGACCTCCAACAAAATACTGTATATTCCTGTGCATAAGACTACTTTTTAACCCAGGAAAATCTTCTCAAAAGTCGGGGGTCGTCTTTTATGCTGGGTCGTATTTCTTATATGCCGAGTATATCCCAAATTCTATATTTTAACTGGAAAAGTTGGGGGTCGTCTTATACGTCCAGTTGTCTTATTCGCCGGAATATATGGTATTTTAAAAAATACAATCGTCTGTTAAACATTAAAAGCTTCCCTAAACAGGGCTTCAGATGTCTTCTAAAAGTCTGGCAGATGTTTGTCTCTTTGACATCTGGTGGGAGGGTGTTCCATAGGGCAGGCACCACTACCGAGAAGGCCCTCTGCCTGGTTCCCTGTAACTTGGCTTCTTGCAGCAAGAGAACTGCCAGAAGGCCCTCAGCGCTGGACCTCAGTGTCCGGGCTGAACGATGGGGGTGGAGACACTCCTTCAGGTATACTGGACCGAGGCCGTTTAGGGCTTTAAAGGTCAGCACCAGCACTTTGAATTGTACTCCAATACGTACTGGGAGCCAGTGTAGGACTTTCAAGACCAGTGTGACCGGTATGTGGTCCTGGCGGCTGCTCCCAGTCACCAGTCTAGCTGCCGCATTCTGGATTAATTGCAGTTTCTGAGTCACCTTCAAAGGTAGCCCCATGTAGAGCGCATTGCAGTAGTCCAAGCAGGAGATAACCAGAGCATGCACTACTCTTGCGAGACAGTCCATGGGCAGGTAGGGGTCTCAGCCTGCGTACCAGATGGAGCTGGTAGATAGCTGCCCTGGACACAGAATTGACGTGCGTCTCCATGAATAGCTGTGAGTCCAAAATGACCCCCAGGCTGCGCACGTGGTCCTTCAGGGGCACAGTTACCCCATTCAGGACCAGGGAATCTTCCACACCCACCCGCCCCCTGTTCCCCCCAAAAACAGTACTTCTGTCTTGTCAGGATTCCATCTTAATCCGTTAGAGTGTGTTTCAGCTACTTGCATCTTATTATTGGCATTGTATTATTGGCAATTGCAAACTGCTCTGGGATCATCATGTGTAATGAAGAATGGGATACAATTATTTTAAATAAATAACAATAATAATAAATATGTAGTAAATGATGTTGTGGGATTCTTTCCACTTTTAGGGCTGCCGTCTCACCCCCAATTCCTCCGCGGGGCTCCTGTGTTTTAGCTGTAGTGTGGCATGAAGAAATATGATGGGTGAAGCATTTTCTAGCAAGATGATGCAGTGATTAGGGAAGCTGCATCTGTTACTGCTTGTTATGTAGCTGCTAAAGGCACAGGGCGCTTCCTGGTAAATGCATTGATTTAATTCCACTGATGAATTGCTTCCTATGAAAAACCTCAAGGCACTTTTGCAATAAAAATATCAGCAATAAAAACAATCACACAATTTCAGATGTAAGTACAGTTGAAACACTTGACGTTTGTTTGCGTGTGTCTGTTTCATTTCGCTTTTGGTACTGTAACTATTTATTTTTTATTATTATAAAGCACTACCAGTGTACATGGTGTTTTACAAGAAGGCAATTCTCACGCCCCAAGTATCTTACAAACCAAAATTCAACCCTGCATCCAAACTGTCATCACCCCAAAGCGCTTACTTCATTTACAATTTATTCTTATGATGTTAAGTTGTTGATGTTTAAAATAATGATATTGTGTTTTAATACTGTAACCTGCCACAAGACCTTAGGGTAAAAGGGCAGGTAATAAATGAATGAATGAATGAATGAATGAATGAATGAATGACATTAACAAAATACAGTTAAAACCAGCAGTAAACAATAACAGCCAACATCAGTTTAGGTTCCAATCCATAGCTGCCAAGTTTTCCCTTTTCTCGCGAGGAAGCCTATTCAGCATAAGGGAAAATCCCTTTAAAAAAGGGATAACTTGGCAGCTATGTTCCAATCCTGTACCTGTTTACAGGGATTAAATCCCATTGAATTTAACTTGGCCGTTAATAGGGTAGTATGTTATGTTTCTCACAGTCTCTGCTTGTTTTTTGTTCCCCTCAGAGAGAATCTTCACTGCATAAGTATGTTGTGTGACGTACCGCTTGTTTAAAAACACAAAATCCCTACTTCTATGGAAAACGACCTCTTCTTTTGACCATATTGCAGAGCAGGGCTGTGAGAGCTGCAAAGAGGAATCCGGAAGATTCCAACAAGTTCTCGGGGAGAGGCTGTCTAAAAGTCCAGAGCTCCACTCTTTTCTGTGAGAGGAAATGGCAACCAAGAAAGGGTCTGCACCGGCTGGCAGATGCCAGGCCACACCAGCGCCTTCAGGCGTCAAAATGGAGGAACGTGATGCAGCAGGCCCCAAACCAGCTGAGGGAGCAGAAAAGGCAGGGAAATCTCCTCGTGTCCTTCAGGTTGGGACCATCAGGGAGTTCCTTGACTGGGCCGCCCCGCTGCAAGTGAAACAGGAGCCCGATGAGGGTTTGCCCGAATGCTGGGAAGCCCAGTGGCAAGAGTTCCTCCAGGCCATGCAGTCTTCTCACTTGGGGTGGGGCAACCCACCAGTGACAGAGGAAGCTGCGCCATGGGGGGACAACAAGGCCTTCTTCGCCTCCTTCGAGCGGCTAGCTGGGACCTGCCACTTGCCTCGACGGGAGTGGCTGGCCCGCCTGCTGCCTGTCCTGAGCCGGGAGGCCAAAGAGGCCTACAGCAACCTCAGCCTGCAGGACCGAGGGGAGTACGGCAAAGTCAAGGCGGCCATTTTGAAGGTGGACGCCATCCGCATGGAGACGCAGCGCCAGCGCTTCCGGCAGTTCCGCTACCATGAGGCCAAGGGTCCCCGGGAGGTGTGCGGCCAGCTCCGTGAGCTGTGCCGCAGTTGGCTGAAGCCGGAGAAGCACACCAAGGAGCAGATCTTGGACCTCCTGGTTCTCGAGCAGTTCCTCACCCTCCTGCCCCAGGAAATCCAGAGCTGGGTGAGGGAGCACGACCCGGAGACCTGCGCCCAAGCAGTGCCTCTGGCCGAGGCATTCCTGCTGAGGCGGCGAGAGGCCGAAAGGAAGGAAAAACAGGTAACTTCTCTTAATCTTGTTCCAAGTAGCTTGCGGCAGGAGCTTCCATGGTCGCCCCAGAACTCAATATTTTACAAAAGTGCTGCACAGAGATGGCTCTCCGAAACCAAATTCCTTGAGCTTTGCATATGGTAATATGTGTGCGGTTTCCTACCTGCACCACTTATTTGCACGCAGACAAATGTAATTTAAAACCACATGAGAATCTGCAAATATCAGGGATTTCACATTTCTTCACTCAATGCATAGTTGAAATACAGTGGTGCCTCGCTAGACGAATTTACTTTGTCCCGCAAGTCGCTTCGCATAGCGAAAAATTCGTTTTGCGAAGCGGCTCCCATAGGAACGCATTGAAGTGCAGTTTCCCATAGGGTGCCTCGCAAGACGGGGGGGAAAATATCATCTTGTGAGGCACCCTATGGGACGGAAAAAATTCGTCTTCCAAAGCGCGCCATAGGAAACTTCTTCTTGCGAGTCTCCATTGAAATCACAAAACACTTTCGTCTTGCGAGGCATTCGTCTAGCGAGGTACCACTGTATGGAAATTGCTCCCACAGGAAGCAGTGATGACCAGCACTTGGATGGCTTCAAAAAAGGATTAGAAAAATTCATTGAGGGGAGGGTTATCATTGGCTACTTTGCCACAGCGGCTGTGTTCTCCCTCCGCTGTCAGGGGCAATGTGCCTCTGAATGCCACTTGCTAGGGTTGGCAGGTAGGAAGAATGCTGTGGTTCTCTGGTCCTGCTTGTAGGCTTCCTATGGGCTCCCGGTTGACCTCTGCGGGAACAGGATGCTGGACTAAATGGGCCATTGGCTTGAATCACCATGTTTTTACGATATCTGTGTTCCGGTTTGTGTATTACGTTAGGAAGTGCAAATGATGTAGGTTTGCATTGAGAAGCAAGCCAAACTAATTTCTTCCACCATTCGTACGTTTAAATTAACTACTGTTGCAGGCAGTGGAAGCCCCAGCTGTGAATCGTCCCGAGGCAAAGCCATCTCCCATGGGTCCCGGTCTGAAGCGGCTGTGCAGAGAGGTGAAGCAAGAGGAAGCCAGAGCACTGGGTAAGGATTTGCTGCCTTCTAGGTGTCAGAGTTTATTAGCTCTGAGAGTGGTGATGCCATCTGGATGCTTGCCCACCCAGGCCCTTTCTTTCCATGAAAGGACTGACAAGAAACAGCCGCGGATTTTGTCTGGGCCCAGGAAGGCCAAGGCTCCACCCCATGGCTGAACTACAACTCCCATCGGCCGTAGCAAGCATGGTCAGGATTATGGGAGCAATAGAACAACTGGAGGGCTATAGGGTCCTCATCTCTGGTATATGAGACAAGCCTTCCTTTGCAATCCAAATGATACAGCTCAGGCAGAGGTCTACTTATTTGAAAACTAGAAATCTAAAGCAGTCCAGTTGGGATATGGGGTTGGAACATGATTGCTGGGCCTATTCATTCTGCCCTCTGAAAAACTATCAGCTCATGTGAAAAGGGCTTCTTTCTCTTCAGCATCTTGGGAGACACAAGTATATATCATTTTTATTAAGTCTCGAACAATATTTCAAAGCATTTATCATCATATTCATTTTTTAAAAAAAACATACAAAGTTTCTTCTTTACTTCCCCCCCTTTCCTGGTGTTTGTTTTTTATTCCTTTTTATTACCTATTTTATAACACAGATATTTTTTTTATCTAAACCCTGCTATCGTCAAAGCTTTTATATTTTAAACCCTGACCATGACTTCATATATTGGTGATATTTTGATAGGTGATCTATCAGTGGTCTCCAATCCTCCTTAAACACTTTGTCATTACGCCCTCTTCATTTGGCAGATAATTTCACCATTTCAGCATAGTCCATCACTTTCATAAGCATTTCCTCCTTAGTTGGAAATTCTTCCCCTTTCCACCTCTGTGCATATGAAGTTCTAGCTCAGGGGTCCCCAGACTTACTGGGCTTTGGGCTGGAGGGCAGGGGAGTGTGCGCGCAGCGCAGCGGGCCGGAGGGCGGGGGAGTGCGCGCCAGTGCGCATGCGCACACACACTTACTGGCGCACTGGCGCGCTTCCCGGTCAAAATAAATCGCCGAAAATCGCTTGTGCGCATGCGTATAGGCCTCCCCGACCCGGAAGTGCACCTCCCCCGACCCGGAAGTGCACCGGAAATGACCTCTTCTGGGTCGGGAGAGGCCCATACGCATGCACACAAAGGATTTTTGGCGATTTTTTTCCGATTTGGAAGATCGCCGCCGCGCTGCGCGCTGTAAGAGCGGGTGGCGGCAGCGGGCGGCGGGGGTCATCGCGGGCCGGATTGGGAGGCCAATTGGGCCACATCCGGCCCGGGGGCCGTAGTCTGGGGGCCCCTGTTCTAGCTGATGTTGTTGTTTACATACTAACAAACTAACCAATTAGTTTACATACTAACAAACTAACCAATTTTCTCGGGAGCGCTGCCCCCGTATTGGGAGACACGAGTTCATTAGGAAACATGAGGTCTCTTCTTTTCCCCTTTTAGACAAAGGTAGCTCCAGCAGTGACTATGTGGAGAGGAGAGGAAACCGGAGCACAGAAAACGGCCTGAAGACTCCTAGCAGAGCCCGGCCGGGGGAAAGGCACTTCCAGAGTCCTGAGGGCAGGAAAGGTTTCCACCAAAACCCGGCCCTCATTAAACACCAGCGAGGCCACGCGGCAGAGAGTCCCCACCAGTGCCCGGATTGCGGAAAGCACTTCACTCAGCGCTCCAGCCTCACCATCCACCGGAGAATCCACACGGGGGAGAAGCCGTACCCTTGCCCCCAGTGCGGGAAGTGCTTCCGCCAGAGCTCGAACCTTCTCAAACATCAGAGAATCCACTCAGGCGAGAAGCCGCACCAGTGCCCCGAGTGCGGGAAGTGCTTTGCTCAGCGCTCAAACCTTCTCATCCACCAGAGAACCCACACCGGTGAGATGCCCTACGTGTGCTCGGAGTGCGGTGCCTGCTTCAGCCAGCACCGAGGCCTGGTCACCCACCAAAGGATCCACATGGAAGAGATGCCCTATGGCTACGGCTGCCCAGACTGTGGGAAGTGCTTCCAGCAGAACTCGGACCTCACCAAACACTTGAGGGTCCACACGGGCGAGAAGCCGTACAGCTGCCCCGAGTGCGGGAAGAGCTTCAGCTACAGCTCGAACCTCAGCAAACACCAGAGGATCCACACAGGCGAGAAGCCCTACCTGTGCAACGTCTGTGGGAAAAGCTTCAGCCACTTGTCGACCCGGAACACGCACCAGAGAGTCCACACGGGGGAGAGGCCGTACGGATGCACCGAGTGTGGGAAAAGGTTCATTTCCAGCTCAAAGCTCACGAGACACATGAGAACGCACTCGATATACACCCCTTACATCTGCAACGAGTGTGGGAGGAGCTTCAGCACTCACTCCTCCCTTACCACACATCAGAGAATCCACTCTGCTGAGAGCTACGGCATGGGGAATTCTTGGGAGGCTGCTGAGCAGGGGCCCAGCAGCCTCTCTGGCCGGGTATCACTTCTGTGACTGGTGCCTCTTGCCCTGTCCCTTTATGATTTAGCCTTTCCTGGTCACACAGGTCCATCTCAGCACTCGTAGAAAGGGCGCTAGTCCCTAAGGTGTTTGGAATCAGGAGGACCTGCGCAATGCAGACAGGAAGCGGGAATAGAGGAGGGTCTAGGATTAGTCTGGTGGTTTTTTGGAAAATAGAAGTAGGCTGAGAATAGGATAGTAAGGGGGAACGGAAGCGAGATTTCAGGCTTATATTGGTGGTTAGTTTTAGAAGCGGTGTGATGGCTAGTGCAGAACAGAGGAGCAAAGAAGCTTGTCATAGGCCGCTTCCCCATCAGCACAAATGGGCCTCCTTTTAGCAAAACGTGCACCTAGCTGCAGTTTAGCGATGCAATAGCTAGATAGAAACTCCAGTTGCAGAGGCAGTATATCTTCAAACCATTTGCCTGGCACAAGGCAACAGAATTAAATTATTTGATTCCTACCATTTTTGTTAGCTTAATGGTAAGTATCTAGATCAGACCACGCCACGCCCGCCCCCCCCCCAGCTTGATGCTCTCCAGCTGCTTTGACAACTCCCATCCTCCCAATGCTGGCAGGGGCTGATGGGAGTTGTAGTCCAAAACAGCTGGAGAGCTCTATAAGTTGGGAAAGGTGGTCTATTTGGGAACTGGAATCCTGGATTAAGATGGGCAGTAAAGTTGTTCAGATATTTTGAGAGGAGAGTGTTGCTTAACTACAAATCATCTTAAAAAAATTAATGCAGCTACTCAACAACAAATTCTCTGGGTGGCTTACAAACAAGACAATATTTTAAAAAGTTAAAATAATAAGCAATAAAAGGTGGGAGAAGGGGGGAAATACCTCTTTCCTTGGCAGCAAAAGAAGCATAAGAAATCCACAGCCTGGATTAAGCTACCCTAAGCTACAGCAGCCCACCTTAGAGGGTTGTTTGTAAGGATTCTCGGAATGCAGGGCACTTTGAACATTCTAAAGTGCCCCATCCTGTGTCCTCCATCAAGGAAACGGGTGTTATAGCGGAGGTTGAGGACCATGAAAACACTCTAGGCAGAGGAGAAGCAGGGCTAGGAGGGTTGTGGCCTGGGAAGGTAAAGGTAAAGGGACCCCTGACCATTAGGTCCAGTCGTGACCGACTCTGGGGTTGTGCGCTCATCTCGCATTATTGGCCGAGGGAGCCGGCGTATAGCTTCCAGGTCATGTGGCCAGCATGACAAAGCTGCTTCTGGCAACCAGAGCAGCACATGGAAACGCCGTTTACCTTCCCGCTGTAGCAGTTCCTATTTATCTACTTGCATTTTGACGTGCTTTCGAACTGTTAGGTTGGCAGGAGCTGGGACCAAGCAACGGGAGCTCACCCTGTCACAGGGATTCGAACCGCCGACCTTCTGATCAGCAAGCCCTAGGCTCAGTGGTTTAACCACAGCGCCTGGGAAGATGGGGTACAATTTGGAGAGTCCAAGGGCATCTGCCTGCCCCACAGGCCCCGTGGTTCCCCCTGCCTGACCAAGAAACAAAAAGCACTCATTTTTGTTATTAAGCAGCGACCAGGTGAGTACACAAAGGGTAGGTCCATTAGTGGCAATTAGTCTTTGTAGCTTTATGAAGCTTCTGGGTTCAGGCACAGTGTAGGACCGGTTTCCTGGTGGGTGGGAGGAGCCATCAGGGGGGTGGCCTTTGCTTCACATCCCACCTGTGGGGGCTACCCAGAGGCAGCTGGTTGGCTTCATTGCAGAGAAAATTTCCGGACTTGATGGGCTTTTGTTCTGATCCAACAGGGCTTCCTTAGGATGGAATTGAGAAAGTTAAGGTTGATTCTCAGTGGCTGGGGGATGCAGGGGGAATCGGGCAGGTTCAGGCCACACCGTAGACCTTACCCCACCTTCCTCCTTTGTAAGTAACTCACTGCCACCTGTCCCTTTGAGACAAAATCCATCGCTTGAGAACATTGCCATGCTGAGAGTTAAATTTGCCCTCCCTTCCACTGGCAGCAGGAAGCGGCCTGCAGGGGGCGCTGTGGTGTGTCCATAGACCTTTCGCTTATTGTATGAATCAGAGCAGTTGCTCTGCTCCCTTTCACCTCTGGCCTCACCTGCCCCTGGCCCCTAGCAGGTGCCCCATGAGGCAATGTGGCCCTTGAGCTAAAAGAAGCTCCCAACCCTTGCTCTATATTGATACCACCCACAACATTCCAGAAACTGCGCTCGTAAATAGCCAACCCTGGAGGTGTCTGTGTGTGTGTACCTCAAACCTGAGAAGGAGGAGAGGGAGGGGGAATGGTTAGAGGTGCCTCAGAACCACCTAGGTGGCATTGTGGAGGCCCATTCAATTTTCCACATGCTGCCACTATAACGTTACTGCTGTTATTGGGGATATATGGTCTAAGCCAGGGGTCAGCAAACTTTTTCAGCAGGGGGCCGGTCCACTGTCCCTCAGACCTTGTGGGGGGCCGGACTATATTTTGAAGGGAAAAAAATGAATGAATTCCTATGCCCCACAAATAACCCAGAGATGCATTTTAAATAAAAGGACACGTTTTACTCATGTAAAAACATGCTGATTCCCGGACCGTCTGCGGGCCAGATTTAGAAGGTGATTGGGCCGGATCCGGCCCCCTGGCCTTAGTTTGGGGACCCCTGGTCTAAGCATTGCTACACATGTAGAAAGCAAGTGGAAATCCTGGTTTGAAGAGCAGGTCCACACTGCACATTTGAGGCATGTTCAGTGCACATTCAAAGCATGTGACTCCCCCCCAAAGCATCCTGGGAGCTTTAGTTTCCCATTCACGGCTGCTACACTCGGTCGAGGTGGCAGAGGGCGCCCTCTTGGCTTTTCAGAACCTTCATTTGCCTGCACCTTCCCAGGCTGGCAAGATCACTCCAGCCGTGAGCTGGTTTTGCTTCCAAAGATCAATCTGAGGTGAGGCACCGGGTGTCACAGAATTGTGGAGTTGGAAGGGACCACGCATGCCATCTAGTCCAACCCCTGGCAATGCAGGAATCTGTTGCCCAACGTGGGGCTCGAACCCATGACCCTGAGATTAAGTGTCTCGGGCTCTAACGACTGAGCTATCCCTGATCCTACTCCACAGACCTTTGTGACAAAGGACTTTACTGGCAGCACCTGAGTCCACTTTCCTGCTTGGCATCCCGATGGTTGCAAGATTGTTGGAGAGGTGCAATATCCTAGCTTGGGGAAACATGCAGACCAGCTCATATTCGGGACCATGGACTCAGTGAGACACCATCAGAGGTGAAAATGCCACATGGTAACAGGGTGCTTGTGGTGGGTTTCTTTTCTTACAAGCTGTCAGAGGGTAGCCACAGCTGGAATGAGCTTGAAGAAGGCAGGAGGACTGAGTTGGCTGTTTCCCCCTCATGGAGCTACAATTCCCAGGACCCTTAACAAACCACAATTCCTGAGATTCTTTGACAGGGGGACAACATGTGCTTTAAATATGCGTTGGGTGTGCTTTAAGCTCATGGTGTGGATTTGCTCTAAGAAGTTGACCTCGAAAGATTGCTTCCCACAAAGGTGAGGTGGAGATTTGTATTCTCCCGCAGCGCTGGACTCTGTAGAGAGCACCCCTGGCTGAAGGCCGGGATTGTGTATATTTTGTGTGTGTGTTTTGAAAATAAAATAAAAATCAAGGCATCATGTGCTTGAGCTGTTGTCATATCAACCTTTTATTCCCCCCCCCAAAAATTTTTTGCAGGCCTGCGCACATTTGCTTGTTTTTCAAGCACTGTTTCTGCCAAGTATTTGATATCTTCCTTAGTCCTCCTCCCACAACTACCCCCCCTCCCCAGCTCTGACTTATACAGTTTTGGCTAGTGTAGCTGATGTGCTTTGAACACATGAGGGTTAGAAACCAGCTGAAAAAAAAAACCAAAAGTCACGATTCCTATTTAAGTGAATTACACATTTAACTGTACACTTTGGCAGTCGCAAAACACATGAGAGTCTCCCTGAAATTTGCTCCTCCTCCAAAGGGCTTCCCTTATGCCAGCAGTGGCTACTAGCTTCATCATATCCATCATTTTGATTGCCCAAAGACTAGAATCAGTGTTACTATATATACATATAAATGATGCCAGTTGTTGGATTTCCTTTGTTCACCTGGTTCGTCACTGTGAGGACAGGGTGCTGTAGTAGACAGTTCCTTGCCTGATCCAGCAGGCTCTTACGATCTTACGTTCAGTGATGAGTACTTATTGGGTGCAATACTGAGCTTCATCAGAAGATGGCAGCAGGAAGCTGCTTCCTAGCCTGATTTACCGACAATGAGTGACAGTCTTGAATGAGTGACGGTCTTGAATGAAACCCACTCAAAGGATATGATTCTGCTCTGATTCATATGAAATCGTAACTGTGGCGGAAATTCTTAGCCAGTTCCTGAGCAGTGTTGAAGACTAAATCCCAGGCGTGTTGACTGGCGTGGCACAGCCTTGCAGGCTAAAGAAAACAGGGGTAAAAAGGTCCATATTGATGGCTATATGTAGGGATGAGGGATACATTTATTTCATATCTTCCTATATGCATACAAAAGCAAGGCTGTTGTCATGCTGCAGTTTACACGGCCACCAATAAGTGAACCTTGCTCTGAAGGGCCTTCTCTGTTAAATGCAACTCCAGTGAGGTTCAGTGGAGGGGGGGGGAGGCACTTCAGGGAATGATTTGCCTCCCCCTCCCTTCAAAAGGAGGGTGAAGCTTGAAGCGAGCTGCGATGGGAGGCTGTAGGCTCTGAAGGGAGAGAGGGTGGGTAGGTTTGGGTGAGGGGGGTGGGTGAGGTGTAAACAGATCGGGGACCGGTCAGGAATAAGAGGAGGAAGACTTGGCAAAGTGTGGGGAAAGGGGGGTTGTAGGCAAGTAGGCATGGTTAGCAAGCATGGCCCCTAGTTTTATTTTATTTATATATCACTCAACTGCAATACTCATCATAGAAGATCTAAGAACAGCCTTACTAGGTCAGACCAAAGGCCCAGCATGCTCTTCTCACCGTGGCCAACCAGAGGCCTATGGGAAGATTGCAAACCGGACCTGAGCACAATATCACTCCCTCTTCTGGCAGCTTCCAGCAACTGCTCTTCCGAAGCATCACTGCCTCCCGCTGTGGAGGCTGAGCAGAGCCATCAACGGTTGGTAGCCATCAATAGCCCCCTCCTATAGGACCCAGGTGGCGCTGTGGGTTAAACCACAGAGTCTAGGGCTTGCTGATCAGAAGGTCGGCGGTTTGATTCCCTACGACGGGGTGAGCTCCTGTTGCTTGGTCCCAGCTCCTGCCAACCTAGCAGTTCGAAAGCACGTCAAAGTGCAAGTAGATAAATAGGGACCGCTCCGGCGGGAAGGTAAATGGCGTTTCCGTGCGCTGCTCTGGTTCCCCAGAAGCAGCTTTGTCATGCTGGCCACATGACCCGGAAGCTGTCTGCGGACAAACGCTGGCTCCCTCGGCCTATAGAGCGAGATGAGTGCCACAACCCCAGAGTCGGACACAACTGGACCTGGTGGTCAGGGGTCCCTTTACCTTTACATGAATCTGTCTAATCCCTCTAAAAAGCAGTCTAGTCTGGTGACCATCACTCCCTCTCGTGGGAACAAATTCCAAAGTTTAGTCAGGGACTGCGTAAAGAAGCACTTCCTTTGATCAGTCCTAAATCTCCCAGCATTCAGCTTCTCCGGACATCCACAACTTCTGGCGTTATGAGAGAGGGAGAAAAAAAATCTTTCTCTATGCACTTTCTTCATGCCGTGCAGAATTTTATAAACTTCTACCTTGTTGCTTCTTACTTGCTTTTTCCCTCTAAGCCCCAAAGTCCCGAAAGCTGCAAATTTTCCTCATAGGAAAGTCTTCTGTTCTTATCTGGTTTAGAAATCTAATTTCCACAGCGGCTAGACAGATTTCTCTTGGAAGCCAGCAAGAAGGACTTTAGTGCAACAGCTTGCTCTCCACTTGCAAGCAGGGGGTGGGGGTAGGAAACTCCATTATCAGAGCTGTGAAAGACCTTTCGGCCAGGGATCCCGGAAAACCTGCCAGTTTGTGTAGACAGAAGTCCTGCATTTGAAACATTTCCCCTCAGCACAGAACTGCAGTCCTAAGGCAAAACTGACCTCCACTCTGGATGGAGAGATTTCACATGTCCACTCATATGGACTAGAAACCCACTTTTAACATTTATTATTATTATTATTATTATTATTATTATTATTATTATTATTAAGCATCACTATTTTTTCCAGCCCCAAACTCTCAGAGCTATAAAAACTACGATGGCACAGCCCATGCAAGAGTCTCGCTGCCCTTGAGGTCCTTGAAGAGGTAACGCACCAATTCGTTCCAGCTTCGTTTGCGTGCCTTCTTTATTCCAGAATTCAATACGCCTTCCAAAAACAGTCAGGTCAGTTTGTATTCATTAGTGTCAGATTTTAGCTTGCGCAGCCCACATCAATTATGTGGAAAGGGAGATAACAAGCTTGTTTATGGAAAATAGAGAGCTGTTCTGGATTCGTCTGCTAAGGGGATCTCGTCTCCTCCCTTTGAGATTTCAGCTGTAAGAGTTTTTGCCCAAATGGCACCCGCAGACAGAAAGACAGGGGATATATAGGGCTTGTTATGCCCACCAGGTGCTACTTCCCATGCTGGCTATGTGCTCCCGCACTCTGAATACCAGTTGATGGGAATTGCAGGTGGGGTACCTGCTTGTGGACTTCGAAGAAGAGGAGGAATCTAGTTGGCCACTCTGAGAACAGGATGCGAGAACTACAGTGGGGCTTTCTTATGTTCTTAACAGCTCTCACCAGCTCTCCAGCCTTCCTGATGTGGGGAAACAGCCATGAAAACTGTAGTTCAAAGCATCTAGAGGACATCATGTTGGCAAAGTCTGTTCTAAAGTGTGATGCAGCAGCAAAGAAAGCTAATACTATTCCAGGTTGCTTCAACAGAAGTCTAGTGTCCAGATCAAAGGAAGTCATAGTCCCAATCTGTTCTGCCTTGGTCAGACCACACCTGGAATACTGTGTTCAGTTCTGGGCGCCACAATTTAAGAAGGATATTGACAGTGCTTTTTCTCTCTAGAAAAATAGGTGCTGGTACTCACCATGAAGTTGTTACAGTAAGTGTAACACTTTTTAACAAAAACAAAACAAAGTGCTGCGTACCCTTGAGTACCCCTATAAAAAAAACCAAGCTGGAACATGTGCAGAGGAGGGCGACCTTACATGGAATGGTTGAGGGAGCTGGGTATGTTAGCTTGGAAAAGAGGAGACTGACAGGAAATATTATCTGTAGCATGAAGGCTGGCAACATCAACCCTGATATGTAGGAATCCTTTGCAGACAATTGCAGTGCCAGGAGACAGGCAGTCAGGTTGTGCTTCCATAGCAGTGGCCGGAGGAGGAATGACCGTCGGGAGGAGCGCAGAGAGAAGAAAGGCCATGGTGCATCTGCAGCAGCACAACTGGAAGCCTTCACCTGCCCCAGCTGCAACAAAACATGTCTCTCCGGCATCGATCTCTACGACCACAGCAGGTGCTGCAATCTTCCAACGGCTTGACCTCACTCCCAAAGGCACACTCCTCCATTGTCTCCCGAGACAGAGGGTTGCCAGCGTTACATGGGAGATGGAGCAAGCTTGTTTTCTCCTCCTCTGGAGGGATAGACTTGAACCTCAGGAGATGCAAGGCTAGCCTAGAACCAAGGACTTGGCGTGTCAGAATTGCAAAGGCCGGCGAAGCAATCTGTGGTCAGACCTTAGAATTTGGCAAAGGATGAAACTTGGACGTGAACATCAACTTCTTTGAACGCTCTGGTTCTTTCAGGCCTCCGGATTGGCTGAGACTCAGCTCCTCAGATAAGCAGGCAGCTGAAGACCTTCACTTCGGATTGGCTGAGACTCAGTTCCTTTGATTGGCAGGCAGCTGGAGGCCTCTGGATTGGCCAAGGCTGCTGTAAATTCTTGGGCACCTTGATTGCTCAGAAGAGCCAAGGGTTTGATTTGGAAGGAAAAGATGAAGATGAGGACTGTGATAATATAATACAAAATGAAGCCCACCACGAAAAAAATGATGATTTTACTCTACAAAAAGTCAGATGGAGTGCCCCTCCTTCGAGGAGGGCACGATTGGACTTACTGGAACTCCAGAATGCCCACAGGGAAGAGGAAAAAAACAAGCAGAGAAGAGAAGAAACTCAGGGGTGCTGTATGGAGGCCTGGATGGCAAAAGGCTGTAAAAAGGGGGTGGGGTGAAGGGAAAGTGAAGTTGTGATTATCAGGATGGATTAATAGGATTAAAACTGGACTGCTGACTATGGAACTTGCTGGATTGGGGGGTTGGAGCCGGAAATCGGGGATGAAAGGTTAGATTGGGAATAGTTATAGTTTTAAAAGTGGATTGATTTTGGAAAAAGGTGAAAATATGGAGGCCTATAGAGGGGGTAAAAATTAGGCACGGGAAGAAAAAATGGGAGTTTGATTTTTCAGTGATTTGGATATTAGGTGAAAATGATAATAGCCAATTTAAAAGTAGTATGAGGTATAAAGGTAATTATTTTATAGAATAAGAAACTGTTGAAGAGGATAAAAAAGGGATGAAAACCGGGGAAGGGGGGAGGTTGGGGAAGCCCACAAAATATGGTTTATTAATTATGAATGGAAAAAAGACTATTTTTGTTTTGTTTTGTCTTTTCTTTTTTGTCCTTCTTTTTTTCTTTCTCTTTTTTCACTCTTTTTTGGTATGAGAATAGATGGTTGGATGGATGACTTCCTGCGTACTGCCCTGGTTCCCTGGAGCTCTCTGGTGGCAGGGGGGGGCTTTAGGGGCAGGGGAGGGGGAGGAGGTCAGAAATCCAATCATAAAACGGACCATCTCTGACTGTTCACCTGCGTGGGATACTTCTGTGGCAGGGGAGGACCCATGGAGGGGGGTGGGAAGAAGGTGGAAAAGGTGTTCATGTATGTATCGTCTTTTGTAATTTGTAAAATCAATAAAAATTATGTTTTTTTAAAAAAACAGAAGAGCCAAGGGTTTTGCTTGTGCTCCTTCCTAAGCTCCTGGTTCTTCTTTTCCCCTCCGGTGGGTGTAAGTCACACCAGGCCTAGATCCAGGAAAGGCCACCCTCAGCCCTGGCTGTGCCCTAAAAGTCAACCTGTTTAGGCATGCTTTTAATGTTTAACCAATTATTTTATTTCATTTTTCTGTTGGAAGCTGCCCAGAGTGGCTGGGGAAACCCAGATGGGCGGGGTATAAATAATAAATTGTTATTATATATTATATAACCTTGCTGTTGAGTTCAGGTCCTGCTTGCAGGACATCACTGTGCAAGAAGGATTTTCCAGGGACAGTCCTGGCTTTACAGAAGTCATCCTGGTTTCCGATTTGATCCTGGAATGCCCTGCTTTTCCTTAGGGCATCCCTATTTCATTGAAGAAATGTTGGAGACTATGGATTTTGGTCTAGATGGGCCCTTATCCATCTGTGGAAGGGAATCCACAATGTCTTTTGGCAGATCACCACGGAGAAGGCTCTCTTCCCCTTACAACAAGGTTTCAGCATGATTTTGGTTTTGCCATTTTGAGCAGCTTCCACAAAATAGGACATTTCTTAGAGGAGGGTTCACTTTATGGTTTTGTGGGCCCTAGCCATGGGTTAGCAATAAGTGACTCTGATAATCTTTTTAGCTAAAGGGCAGAAATAAATCAACAGGGCTAGGAAACTGTTTCTCAAAAAAGCTAAACATGTTTAAGAAAGGCACCGACTTGCCTCACATGTTCCCACAGCTTCTGCCAACCTAGCAGTTCGAAAGCACACCAGTGCAAGTAGATAAATAGGTAACGTTCTGCAGCAGGAAGGTAAATGGCATTTCCGTGTGCTCTGGTTTCCATCACGGTGTTCTGTTGCACCAGAAGTGGTTTAGTCATGCCGGCCACATGACCTAGAAAACTGTCTGTGGACAAACACCAACTCCCTCAGCCTGAAAGCGAGATGAGCGCTGCAACCCCATAGTAGCCTTTGGCTGAACTTGAAATCCTGGAAACTATAGTTTACTCCCTGCAAAGCTACAATTACCAGAACCTTTTTTTAAAAAAGAAAGAAAGAAAAGAAATAAAAAGTATAAAATAACAAGTGCACATAGTAAGATAAGAAGAAGAAACAATAAATAGTACTCATATAGAAAACGAAACAGAATAACAACAAGAGATATTATGTACATTGTAAAAAACAACAACACAGATATTCCCAGCACCCTTAACAAACTCAATCTCAATATACTTTATTCGACCGATAGTCAGAAACAAAAAAACATTTCTCAATACAAAGATAAACATATAAAACTCAAGACATCAGAGGGATACATAAAAATATAAAACTGAAGGCATCAGAGGGGTATAAATGGGGTATGACCGCGCTACTAAACCTCCCTTAACAAACTGAAGTTCCCAGGATTCTCTGTGTGCCATTGCTTTAAATCAGGCATCCCCAAACTTCGGCGCTACAGATATTTTGGCCTACAATTCCCATCATCCCTGACCATTGGTCCTGTTAGCTAGGGATCATGGGAGTTGTAGGCCAAAACATCTGGAGGGCCGCAGTTTGGGGATGCCTGCTTTAAATGCTTTTAAATGGGCTTCAGACGTCTGCAGCCTGTGTAGTTGGAAGCAGAGTGGACACAGCTGGCCCCAATGCCTCTTGGTTTCAAACCCGCATCTAGACACACTTGGTGTGAGGGTTATTCAGCGATGGGGATTCAGGTGGGATGGCTGTCGGCAGTGACTCAGCAAGCCTGAGGCGCCACCTCCAGCACCGCCATGGGTGAAGTCATGCTCTGTGTTGGGATTGGAAGCAGATGTGGGCCGTGAATCTCTGCAGCTGTGCAGGAGACGATGGGATCCAGATGTGAGGCCCAGGACGGACAGGGGATGGAGATGGCCGGAGACAGACGCACTGAGGGCTGCATGCCGGGGACTCTCTCTCTCTCTCTCTCTCTCTCTCTCTCTCTCTCTCTCTTTCTCTCTTTCTCTCTTTCTCTCTCCCCCTCTCTCCCTCTCACCCCTTGACTCCTACAGCGATGCTTTGCAAGAAAGACCATGCTGTCCAAAGAAAGCAGACAAACTAGAGAACTCCCCCCCCCCCCTTAAGGAGATGTTGGAGGAATGATTTGAGAAGAACTGTAGATCAGTGGTGGAGCATCTGTTTTGACTGCAAGAGGTCCCAGGTCCAGAGAGAACCAGGAATGTCTCCCGCCTGAAACAGAGGATGGTGAAAACAACGGTTGGTATTAAACTAAGGTTTACTTCAGAGTAGACCCATTTGAATTAATGGACCCAACTTGGTTGTGTTCTTTAGGTTCAAGGGGTCTACACCGAATAAAATTTAGTCGAACGCCATCAAATATAGTTATATGACACATCAAAAAATGCAAATATACATATGCGCGTGAAGAGGTATGAACGAAGAAACTAGAGGTTGTCCAAAAGTGGGTGATCAAGAGGATGAAAACCAAGTTTTATGAGAAATGGTTGAAAGAGCTGGATATGCTATGTTGTCTCCAGTGCTAGTCTTACTCAGAGTAGACCGACTGAAGTTAATAGTTATGACTAACTTATGCACATCCATTTTATCGAGTCTGCTTTTGAGTAGGGCCTAATTGAATACAACCCCTTTAGCTTGCACTTTTTATTATTTCTCTATAAAGAATATTTTTTAAATAAATAAATAAATAAGAATCTCACCATGTAGCCCCCACTGGAGGATTTGTAGTGCTGCACCACAATCCTGGATTTGCATGAAGTCAGCAGTGACTGGGCATGGGATGGGAGTGAGAAAGGAGAGACACTGAGGGGGATAGTGTGGCTTAAAACAATGGCAGAAGTCAGAGCAAAGCAGGGATGGAGGAAACTGAGAAGAAAACTGCAGGAAAACTATGATGGCAGAGGTTTGGCTAAAGTCTTACGGAATATATGAGGAAGGGGACAAAACAAGAATTAGTTGGTTCTGCCTCTCATTGGCTATGGCGCCACCTACTGTCAGTCTCCTTGCCTTCTGACCTACCAGTCCCAAGGTAGGACTTTAAGGTGCCAGAAGACTCTTAAGAGTTCCCTCTCTGTGGAAGGGCATCTATATACACTTTATATTTTTTCGATATATATATTGCCAGTGTCTTCTTTTGGTTTTTCTGTTTTCCCCCCTGTTTTTTTAATGGGGTGCTGGTACCAGCATGTTCACACTCCTGTCTCAGCGACATCTACGCTGGCTTGGCCATGTCCACAGAATGGAAGATGGCAGGATCCCCAAGGATGTGCTCTACGGGGAGCTGGCTTCAGGCCCCCAGCCAGTTGGCAGATCAACTCTGCATTACAAAGAGGTTTGCAAATGCGACATGAAGGCTGGCAACGCCAACCCTGCCATGTGGGAATCCATTTAGAGACGACTAAAATGCCTGTAGACGGACAGTCAAGTTGTGTATCCATAGTAGGGACCAGAGGGTGAAATGACCACCAGGAGGAGCACAGAGAGAAGAAATGCCATGGCACAGCAGAACCAGAGGCCTTCCTCTGCCCCAGCTGTAACAAAACATGTCTCTCCTGTATCAGTCTCTACAGCCACAGCAGGAGTTGTAGCCTTCCAACTGTTGGGGGTTCACCCCAAAAGGTGAACTCCTCCATTGTCTCCCAAGGCAGATGGATACCAACAAATTGGTACTCATATTTTGATCATAGAATTGTAGAGGATCATCTAGTCCGACCCCCTGCAATTCAAGAATATGCAGCTGTCCCATATGGGGCTTGAACCTGCAACCTTGGCATTATCAGCACCAAGCTCTGACCAACTGAGCTACGCAGGACAAAAGTGATGTGGATGCCAGCACAAAATGGTGGCCATCAGCAGCAAAAAAGAGGTGTTGGTACTCCGTAGCAGTGAGTAACATCACACACATGAAAACATGGGGCCTATCTTCCTTTTATTAGTTCGTAAAAGTATTTGAAGCAGATAACATAACACAAAATCAAGAAGTAGATAATATAACATAAAACCAATAAGCTGCATTCTGCATTGCTGACCCGGCACTGAGCAAAGTCCCTTCCAACTCTACGATTCCAGCTCTTATGATTCCAACTCACAATAACAACATTTGAATAAGGCATTCTCCCCAAGGCCAAAATGGAGACGAAAGAGAGACTGTGACTTGCCTCCGGTGGATAAGGATAATTAGATACTGTTGTTAGATGTAGGGGAAAGGACTTTGAGGGAGGAGGTGGAAGTGGTAAATTTGGGCAGGGGTAGCAAGAAGCCAGAATTCCTCTTAGAGAGAAATGTGGGGAGGGAAGTCACAGTTCTCCAAATTTTGCAGTGTGTGTGAGGGGATTGTTCGGTGATGAATAACAGCAAGTGAGTTCATTAATAATTTCATTCCGCATCCTACAAGGCTTCCTGTCCAGGCCGGTTCGCTTAGAAGATGCAGCTGGTCTCCATGAGGTGATGTTAAGTGGATTGATTAATCCTTTGAATGGGCAAAGTGTAAACGGGAGTGAGGCCGGGAGAACGAAGAGGACTGTGGGAGCTTGTCTTGTTTATTCCCCGATGCGATTGGCGTCAGTCCTCCACCCAGGCGCTCCAGCCTCCTTGTTCCAGTCAGCACTCTCTTGAATTTATGGCTTTTTCAATGAAAACAAAGAATTCTGTGCTGGAAGGGAGCGTGTAAATAAAGTGGGGAGTTGGGGGGGGGGGGAAAGAAGTAGAAATCTCCCAGGATCTGAAAGGGTGGTGGGCAAAGTTTGCAATGACCTCAGCTTCATCACATCAGACTGAATTGCTCAGCACCTGTGTCTTCCTTTGTATTGTTTTTCCAGAACACACACACAAAACAGGGTGTCTTTGCAAGCCCCCACTCCTGTTGCAATCCTTTGGGGGGTCATCTGGCGGCACAGGACAAAAACAAGCATCATTTCCTTTGTGGGTGTCAAAAACCAAGAATTATTATTTTTAAAAATGATCACAGAAAAATGAGGCAAATGATCTCTGGTGTTTCGAGAGGAGGGATAGCTCAGTTGGTTAAGCATGTGACTATTAATCTGAGGGTCATAGGTTCAAGACCCATATTGCACAAAAGACTCCTCCTACATTATAGGGGGTTGGACTAGATGACTCTTGTGGCCCCTTCCAGTTCTACAGTTCTATGATTTACAGGTGGGATTTGATCACATGCAAGTTGCTCAATTAAGAACATAATAAGAGCCTTCTGGATGAGGCCAGTGGCTCATCTAGTCCAGCATCTCACAGTGGCCAACCAAATGGCTATGGGAAGCCCGCAAGCAAGATTTGAAGCCCTCTCGCCTCCTGCAGTTTTCAGCATCTCTGCCTCTGATTGTGGAGGCAGATCAGAGCCATTGTGGTTAATAGCCATTGACAAACTTCTCCCTGAATTTGTCCCAACCTCTTTTAAAGCCATCCAAGTTGGTGGCCTTCACTGCCTCCTGAGAGTTTGGGCTGTGTGAACAAATACTTTCTCTTATTTTTCTAGAATCTTCCAACATTCAGTTTAATTCAGTTAAAGTTGATTTGGCGCTCTTGCCAGGCGCGGTGCTAGGGCTTTTTGCGCCCTAAGCAAAACACTTTCTGGCGCCCCCCGGGCACATGTGTCATGACGCATGCACGCCCCAGTGCGCCTGCGGAGCTTTGCGTGGGGAGTGGGAGGCTGAGGCTGCCTCAACTGAACAGCTGAGAGGTGCAGCGAGGTGGCCCCAGGCTCACACTCCCCCTGCGCATCTCCGGAGCTTCGCACCCAGAGCGCGAGCTTGGGGCTGCCTCGCCGCGCCTCTCAGCTGTTCAGTTGAGGCGGCCCCAGGCTGCCGCTCCCTGCGCGATGCTCCGGAGGCGCGCGGGGATCGCTGGGATTGCGAGCCTGGGGGCGGGGCTGCCTCCTCCCGCTCTCTCCTCCACTGCAGCCTGCAAGACCCTGCTAATCATGCTGGCTGGTGGGCCCCGCTCGCCCTTCTGCCGCTGCCGCTTCTCTGCCGCTCCCCGCGCACCTACGGAATGTCTCGCCGGGAGCGCGAGCCTGGGGCCGCCTTGCCCACCTTTCAGCTGTTCAGAGGAGGTGGCCCCAGGCCCGCGCTCCCCGCGCGCCTCCGGATAGCGGCCTGAGGCAGCACCAGTGGGCGGTGAGCGGCCTGGTCAGTGCCCCCTCCATTTTGGCGCCCTAGGCCATGGCCTAGTTTGCCTTAATGGAAGCGCTGGGGCTGGCTCTTGCAGAACAACCCAACCCACAAAACACAATTCAGACTCTTTTGTGATAAGGAAAGTGATGATAAAGTGCCCTGGAAAGTCTAGGATAACACTCGCTTGATGCAACATCACCTAACTGACCCACAAACTTTGTGTAAACAAATTGGGTTGAATGTTCAATGAACAGGCCCTCTAGAAGCAACCTGAAGGCTCATGTGTGCTTGCTAAGCAAGTGCCAGTGGTCTGGTTGGGGCTGGCCTACCCATGAGGCAAGGTGACCTTCAGGCAGCAGGGTCCACTAAGGCAGCACATTCTTTTGCCAATCTTTCTTCTCAGCTTGTTCCTGTTGTAGATCTTCACTGACCCCCGCCTTTTGCTGGTGGGGAAGGGGCTGCCATTTTGGGGTCCACATCAGGTGCCAAAATGTCTTGGGCCGGCTCTGGGTTTGGCTATGAACTGTAGGTGGGGTTAACATTTAAACTAAACACAAAGCATGTTGCGGGTAGCACTGAAGTCACTCCTCCCTCACCTCACCTCATCTCACTGCACTAATCCTTTAAAGTGTCCAGTATCAGAATAAGTTGTCTTTATCCATGGAGTTTTCTTGGCAGGGATACTGGAGTGGCTTACCAGTTCCTTTTCCAGGTGGATCACGTTTAGTCAAAACTCTCCACTATGACCTGTCCATCTTGGGTGGCCCTGCATGGCATAGCTCATAGCTTCTCTGAGTTATTCAAGCCCCTTCGCCACGACAAGGCATTGATCCATGAAGGGGCACTAGGATTGAGGGCATTAGGAGAAGGGGACGACAGAGGACGAGATGGTTGGACAGTGTTCTCGAAGCTACGAACATGAGTTTGACCAAACTGCGGGAGGCAGTGCAAGACAGGAGTGCCTGGCATGCTCTGGTCCATGGGGTCACGAAGAGTCGGACACGACTAAACGACTAAACAACAACAACAACAATCAGAATCAGGCTGGGTACAGGGCCGGCCCTGCCACTGGGCAGATTCAGAGCAGGGGACACGTGGCCCTCCAGATGCTGTTGGACTCCAAACTCCCATCATCCTTGAGCACTTGTCCTGCTAGCTAGGGATGATGGGAGTTGTAGTCCAACAATATCTGGGGTCCCAAGGTTGAGAAAGGCTGATGACGAGCAAGGCAGAGGATGGCGTCGTGCAAAGGTGGCAATGAGGAATTTATTCCCAATGCAAACAGCACCTGGAGAAGAAGGATTTCAGGGAATCAGGGAAAGGAAAGCTGGCTGCAGCCTTGATAATTACCAGCTCTCATCTGCTGTGATTAGCATTTTTCAAAAATGAAACTGCAAAGTTGCAGTTGAAATCTCACACTGTCTGATACCTTGGCAAGTTGTTGCTGTTAGTCAGTGTTGACAGTACATAGATGGCCCATTGATCAGACACAGTATAAGGTAACTTGCTACACCTTATGTTGAACAAACTATGTTCCTCATTCTCCCACTGCCTTGGTCAAAATTGGATTTCCTGTGGCTGCTTTTCCTTTCTTTTTTTGGTAAAGGTCAGGAATTCTGATCACAGTTCTCCAGTAAGGCACCTGCTTCTGTAATTATTAATTGCATTGATATCCTGCCTTTCCTTCAAGCAACCAAAGGCAGCATACA
The DNA here is from genome assembly GCF_965207765.1 of Zootoca vivipara. NCBI lineage: Eukaryota > Metazoa > Chordata > Lepidosauria > Squamata > Lacertidae > Zootoca > Zootoca vivipara. The sequence continues at coordinate 111,942,579 of NC_142584.1, read as the reverse complement.
GGACGTGGTTTTCCTCCCTCAATTTCTTTTAATCTTCACCACAACCCTGTGAGGTAGGTTAGTTTGAGAGAGAGGCTGGCTCAGCCAAGTTGAGATTTGAACCCAGATCTCCCCAGTGCTGGTACTGAGACTCGGACCACTCCAACACATTGGCTTTTTAGCCTTAAAAACTTTAAATACAGAGAAGTAGATTGTCGTATCAGCCTGGGATTTCTAAAGGGCCTGGTGCTATTTAACTTGGTCACAAACTATTTGGACTCCAAGATGAGCAAAAAGGTAGCCAGATTTTAAGAACGGCACGCAAGTAAGTATTCAGGATCCTGAAATCCCCACAGCAGACTGCAAAGAAAAGCTCCCTCAGAGATCTCTCCAAATTGGACAAACCACCAACAGAATAGCAGAAGAGGTTCAGTTGTAAACAAGTGAGGAGGGATTCCCATTGGGACAAAAGCGTAAAAATAATAATAAAAAGAACATCTCAACTTCACAGGTGTTAATCCAAACTGGCTGCAGTCTTGGGGTGTGTGTCTGTGAATGTCACAGTGGAAAATTCAGCTCAGCGTGCTGTGATCTGTGGAAAAAGGGCAATTCTTAGCGAAAGGGACTTAAACAAATCGCACAGCAGACCTCATCAGGCTGTTGTTACGTAAACCTATCATGTGGCCACACTGAGAACAGTCTGTGCAGTTCTGGTCTCCCCAGGTCCAAAATGATATCATTACGTTGGAGCAGCTACAGCAACATGATCGAGGAGATGGGAGTACCTTTATTGGTGCAGTTAGGTAATTTTAGACCGATTCCCCTCTTGACGGCCCTGTGCATTAGTACTTCACCCTGTTCACATTTTGGTAAGCCAGCCCCACTGCATTTGGGAGTGCCCTCCCACCCATTTTGTCGAGTGGCAGAATCTGCCCCAGGCTTTATCCCGACGCTGACCATCTTCTGGATGAGCAAGGAAGCTGCAACTTTTTTAGCTCAGCAAAAAAGAGGGATAGGGGGGAAAAAGAGAGATGACTAATGAGATAATGAACATGAACAATGTTTACTGAATTAGGAACAGTGTGGAGAGAGTGAAGAGAGAGGGCTTTTTTAAAAAAAAACACACAAAAAACCCTCCCTCCCTCCCTCCCTCTCTCCTAAGACCAGAACATGGTGCCGCCGGCCAGCGAAAATTCTTTGGCAACAGATTGTTTAGGATGGACAAGAGGAAATTCTTTTTCATGCAATGCATAATTAACCGGTGGAATTAACTCTGACAAGATGTGGTGACGTTACTAGCTCAAATGGCTCTTGGAAAAAAGAAAAGAGATGCATTAGTCGTTTGTTGAGGGTTATCGGGTGTCATCAATCTCCCTGATAAAGGGCAAAGGGCCTCTGGGGCCGAAACAAGACAAGATGTAAATGTCCTACAAATGGAAAAAAAATCTTTTTAAAAAGTTAATAGAAGCCACTGGGAAGGTGGGAGGATGAGGGAGACCAATCAGCTTGGGACTGCTATGCTGGAGGCGGGAAATATTTAACCCATCTTCTTTTTCTTCTATTATATATTGTGCCAATTGGTTTATCCATCTGTTCTCTGTGTGTTCTGATTCCTCCTGAGATTGCCCAGTTAGGTGTTCCTGTCTCCAAGATGGAAGACCCAGTTTTTATTTCTGTTTCAATGCCACCGGACACCATTTTGAATCAAGATGGCCGACCGAAATGTTCCAAAGTGCATTGATTTGGATGCCTCTGAAGATATCATTGCCCACTTTGGTGTGTGTCAGTTCCCAAGAGCGAGGTTCATGTTTTCGACCATGTTTGGATGACGTCAGATGCCATTTTGAATCAAGATGATAGACCGAAACATTCCAAACTGCAGTTATTTTGATGCCTCTGAAGGAATCGTTGCCCAGTTTGAAGGCACTGAGCACACAGGAAAAGGGGCAGAAGCTGATTTGAGCAGTAAGAAGTCCAATTTAGGGAGCATAACTCATCAAAGCCAGATGCCAAGAATGTCATAGCCAGGGAGAGACAACAGCAGACATATCATGCCAATTTCATAATAAATATTATTATATAGTTGGCATAATATACCAAACCTTCCAGGCCCGGAATGTCAGTGTTGCTTTGCTTTAGTCAAGATATTATATTAAAAGGCAGCCATGTTTCTAAACAGGATCTTGTGTAACTGGGATTCATGACATTGTCCATAACTGTCAAATGCTGGAACCTTTTTATTATACATCTATGAAAACCAATCCATATACAGTGGTACCTCGCTAGACGAATTTAATTCGTTCCACGGGTCTTTTCTTATAACGAAAAATTCGTCTAGCGAATCCCATAGGAATGCATTGAAAAAAAATTTGAATTTTTTTTGCCCATAGGAACACATTAATTGAATTTCAATGCATTCCTATGGGAAACCGCGATTCGCTAGATGAATTTTTCATAAAACGAATTTGTCTAGCGAGGCAACCTCCGCTCAAAAAATCATTTCGTTAAGCGGAGTTTCGTTAAGCAGGGCATTCGTTAAGCGAGGCACCACTGTATATATATTCTGGAAGCTTCTCCTAATGTTATCAAACCATGCTACTAGAAATGCATGCAAGTCATGCATTTTGCATGCAAGTCAACAGTTCTCACATGCAACTCGGACACGCTTTGGGGGATCTTTCAGTGCTGAAACCTGGGTGTGCCCTGCAAACAACACTTTATGGATGTTGGCTGAAGCAAGGAGGAGCCAGTGGATTTTGTCGGTGAAGGAAGGAAGAAGAACATTGTTCTGGGAAAGGAGGAGAAATGTGGTTCTGTTTGCCTCTAAAGGGGAACCTCCCCTTTAAAATAGAATTCTTTTTACTTACTTAATCCACAACATATAATTCAATCATAGAATTGCAGAGTTGGAGGTAACCATAAAGAAATAAAGGTGTGTGTGGGGGGGACACCAATACAGTTGAATTAAAATTAAAATTAAGCATATACACATGTAGTGGAAAGACCAGCTCTTTCCCTGGAGACCCTTTCGGGTGCCAAGATTGGACATTTCTCTTCCCTCAGATACTCAGGGGGTGGCAGCCCTGGGCAGGGCCTTCTCTGTGGCAGCCCCTACGTTGTGGAACTCCTTCCCCACAGAGGTGAATCTGGTACCTTCGTTATACAACTTCCGGGGGATGCTGAATACACACCTTTTTACCTTTGCTTTTGACATCCGAAGTGTATATTTTTGAGATGCACCTTATTTTTGCAATTGTAAGTTGTTTTAAACAGTTTTTTTTAATATTGCAGTTTAATATTGTAACCCATCCTGAGATGCTAGGGTGAAGGGTGGGTCAACAGCAACAGATAATTTGGATCATTTCCTTCACAATCTCCCCCAGTTCCAGAATCTCAGGACAAAAATGGATCTGAAGCAGGGGGGCACATGCATCCTATCCCCTATAATGAGAACTGCCAAATTCTCCCCCCCCACCTCAGATTTACCACATGTTGAGAATCAGAATGTAAGAACTATTCCAGCAAACAACAAACTTTGACCCATTTTCTGTAAACCCAATAAATTCTATAACCCCAGTATATCTAATAAATGTCAGGGCTTCCCTTTGTGCGATTTCCCATACTTCACCCCCAGACATTCTCTCCAATCTGGGGTCTTATTTAGCTCCCAGTGTCTGGTGCAGACTATCTTTGCAGCTGCCAATAGCTTCGCGAAACAGAAGATTCTGGAACACAGACACACACACCCTGCCCTTGCCCTCCTTGCAGCGGTAAAAGGTCTCCAACTCCGTCACGCTAGCTTTAGCAACAGCTAGATACGCAGATCATGTCTGTCACAATGCTGTGAAAAGCTTCACCTGCTGATTCCTGGATATTGAGCTAGATAGAAGTTGCTTGGGACTTTTAGTTTCGGGGAAAGGTGAGGAAGAAGTAACATGACAGAAGTTTATAAAGTAATGTATGGCATGGAGAGAGTGGACAGAGATATGGCAGCTGGGATAGCTCAGTCTGTAGAGCATGAGACTCTTAATCTCAGGGTTGTGGGTTCGAGCCCCATGTTGGGCAAAAGATTCCTGCATTGCGGGGGGTTGGTCTAAATGACCCTCGTGGTCCCTTCCACCTCTACAATTCTATGATTCTATGTTTCCCTCCTTTTCCCATAACACTAAAGCTATTTGACATTCAGATGCTGAATGTTGAAAGATTCGGGACAGTCCTTCACGCAGCGCAGAGTTAAACTGTGGAACTCCCTCCCACAGGAGGCCACCAACTTGGATGGCTTTAAAAGAGGATTGGACAATTTCATGGAGGAGAGGGCTATCAATGGCTACTAGCCATAATGGCGATGCTCTGCCTCCACGGTCAAAGGCAGCGATGTTTCTGAATGTCAGTTGCTAGAAAGCACAAGAGGGGGTGGGCTCTTGTGCTCAGATCCTGCTTGCAGGTTCCCCACAAGCATTTGGTTGGCCACTGTGAGAACAAGATGCTGGACTAGGTGGACCTTTGGCCTCATCCATTTGGGCCTTTCTTATTTTCCTATTGGAAGTGGTAATTGCAAATTGTGTCCTCCTCTTACAGCTCCCCCATCACTACCAGGGGAAGGGTGAATATGCCATTCTTGGTTCCCCCCATTTCTCATTTTCCCCAGTCTTCAGTTAGTCACATTTCCACATCAGTTTGCACTAAAAAACAAACAAATCCCTCATTCATCAGCATTATGGTGTGAATTTCCCCTACACTTTTTTGTATGCCTTTCCCCCGTAGCGTATGCATTTTTTGCAAAGCAATTCCCCCATATAGGACACTCTTTAATGTTGCTCTCAGCCATGTGTACCTATTTCTGCACACTTCATGCTCGTATATGCATGTTTGCGTACATTGCTTGGCTGGAGAGCTGCACTGCACAATTCGGAGAAGCGTGACTTTCAAAAGTTGGCCGCGATTCAGTTCATGTGCAAATGAGGTGAGTTTGCCTTTGGATGAGACCCGGATTGAATTTCCCGCTTCCACCATATCCCTCACCACCACCTACACCAGGCATCCCCAAACTGCGGCCCTCCAGATGTTTTGGCCTACAACTCCCATGATCCCTAGCTAACAAGACCAGTGGTCAGGGATGATTGGAATTGTAGTCCAAAACATCTGGAGGGCCGAAGTTTGGGGATGCCTGACCTACACTGCTCTGAAGGGCTTCACTGATTGCCTGAAGCAGATGGTGGGTTTGTGGTCCCAGGGAACTAGCACAAAGCCCCTTTTCCCCCATTCTACCCACGGAAGCCACCTCTGGTTGGAGGAGCCTTCTGCAAACGGAAACGGATGCAGCTGGAGGCAACCAGAGAGAAGTGCAATCCTTCGAAGGAAGTTCTACAGAATTCCACGAAGCTTACTCTTTAATAAGTGTGCTTAGGATAGCAGCCACTGGCTGGTTATGATATTAAAGGAATCTGGAGAGAAATTTGGGAAAGGACGCAAGATAGAGAGGCCAACGCAAGATGGGAAAGTCGTTACTTGAAGAGCTTTTGAAATATGGATGGTGTTCAACTGAGCCATTAGAGCATTCTTTTTCGCCCTCGTTCTTTATTACCAAGCACTGAATGCTGATTCTCAGAATAATTTCTAATGGAAACTAAGGGAGAGCAGCCCCCCAGTGGCATCTCCAGAGAAGGAGGGGTGGGGATTTGCTTCTGTTTGCATTTAAAAGTGAACTTTCCAAACCCACACTTTCTGAAACAGTACGCAAAGCAAAATGCAGCCGACCTGCAAAATTTGCGCTCCCTTGAATCCTGCAATGCAGTTCGCCAGCCGAGTAATGCACTTAAAACTGCATATTGCGGCAAAGCATATGTATAAATTTGTATATGACACATTTATTTTTATTGCATTTGTATCCCGCCTTTCCTCCCAAGAGCTCAAAGCGGTGTCAGTGACCAGCCCAAGGTGAGCTTCATGGCTTAAGTGGGGACTAGAATCCTGGTCTCCTAAGGCCCCAGCCTGACTTCTTGGAGGCAGCAAAAATTTAAATACCAGTTGATAGAAACTTCAGGAGGGCATCTGATTGGCCCCTGTGAGAAAAGGATGCTGGAGGAGATGGACCATTGGGCTGATCCAACAGGGTCTTCATATGTTCTTGTTCGAAAGTGGAATTTGCTACCAAGGAGTGTGGTGGAGTCTCCTTCTTTGGAGGTCTTTATGCAGAGGCTTGACGGGCATATGTCAAGAATGCTTTGATTGTGTTTCCTGCTTGGCAGGGGGTTGGACTGGATGGCCCTTGTGGTCTCTTCCAACTCTATGATTCTATGAAAGCTCTTGCCAAGGGCTCCTGCTGATAGGCCCTTAATAAATAAAATGAATGACCTTCAAGGCCCCTCCAACTTTTATGTGTTGTATCTAATGCTAGTCCTACGGAGATCAGACCCACTGATGTGAGTGGAAACGACTTAGGTTCATTAACTTCGATGCATCTCGCCTGAGCAGAACTTAGTTGAACACAACCCTACGATTCCAAAAGGGCATCGACATGAATAGCGGAAGTATCACCGGGTTCTGTTCGGAGTCAGGATATTCTGTCCCTAAAGCATCCTGCTGGCAGGCACTTTCCAATCTTGCCTCGACAGCAGGGGGCCCAGGAAGGAGATTTAGTAGCCTCCCTAGGCAGCTTGACCTGGGGATGAACTGTGTGGCAGGGCCAGAAATTCATCCATAATGTTTCATTTTTAAAAACCTGGATCCAGATGCTCTCTAAGCCAATGGGCCAGCATGAGGCATGTTCACACAAGCAAACACAATTTTTAAAAGAGTCACCAGCTAATCAGGTGTGAGTAAGGATTATTATTTGTCACTGCTGGTCCGTGGGCTGTTTCATAGGCCAAATTTTCAGTATGAGCATACATTGATTGGACAATGTTCTATTGTTATCCAAGGAACCAAGACTTTGGCATAGGGATGCTTCGGTACAGCTGCGGCGGCAATGGGCCTCATCATCTCTCCAGGCAAGGGTTAGTTGCTAACATTCCGTTCCGTCTCCCAACATTCCGTCACACTTTAGGGTGACCAAGAGCCAATTCAGGCATGATTGTCAGATCACCCGTGGGTTTTTTTTTTAAGGGCAAATGCAGCTGTGGAGCCTCTGATTCGGATTGTGGTCTTGGCGCAAGCTTCAATGCTATGTTTCTTTCTCCCCGTGCTATGTTTCCAATCTGAATTGAACCCCCCTCTCCATCTGCTTGAGCTACTACCGGTATATGTTCCATGGGGCAACTCACAACAGGGACCCTATTTTCCCCAAAGGAATGAATGGTAGTTCTTTTACGGTAGAAAATAATTCAGTGCATTCAGGGATATCACTAGGGTGTAGCGGCGAAACCTCCCCCCCCCCCCTCATATTGGTGCCCCTGGTCAATAAGACTCAAACCTGCTGCAATCTGCGCAGAGGCCCATTTTGGGTGCTGTTTATTGGTCACACCGAAGTGTGACGGAATGTCGGGAGCGTGGGACTGGATGTTAGCAATCAACTTTTATATAGAGAGATAATTAGGTCCGCTGCTGCTGGTGCAGCTGTACTGGAGCACATCTGTGCCAAATTCTGATTCCTCGGATGGCTGGAGAACATTCTCTGATCTGCAAATAAAATTTATTAACTGACGGTTCATGTCGCTTTGTTTTCGCAAAGCTGTGTTGCAACCATAAATCTCGTTTCGGGTCAGAGGGCCGGGTGTTCCTGGTGTAACCTTTCTGCTCCAGCCCCTGCGGCAGGGCAATTGCATGTATTCTGTCGGCAGAAAGTCAACAGGGAACGCTTTCATCAGAACAAGGCGGGTGGGCAACACTACACCTGTTGAATTTCTGCCTGTGGCTTGCATCTGCAGAAGGCAAGAGTTCATTGTCAGGGAAAAAAGTTTATTTTATTTTTTTTAAAAGGTTGCAACAACAACCCATGCCCCCAATCTAAATTGCTTCCCGGTGAGCTCTTGTTCCTCATCTCCTGCCCCACCCTGTCCGTTTTCCAATTACCAAAGAACTCGGGAATCCTCTTTTGAATTCTTCCTTAATTTTTCTTGCGACGCAATTTTGGAGCACACGGAATTTGTCTGTGTTGTTAGAGAAACAACAAACAAGGGAGGAATGAGCACGAGGCACTGAGCCAAAGATTGACTCACAACGAAGGCCCCTCCACTCCTCCTCACCACCAGGCCTCTCTCGCCTGACGGGTGATCTCTGCCGAGAGCCACAGTTGAAAGACTCAGATGGTACAGCCCGTTCTTCCAAGGCCATCTCTCCGCCACTACAGGAAGGCAACGCTAACATCTCCCCTGGGGAAGATGGGGACCAAACAGAAGCTGAAGGAGAGCATTAGAGGACCAGCCTGAGATGAATACTTAGGACTTTGGATGGCTGAGGGCCTTGCCTACACACAGACCAGGAATAAGGAGCCTCAAGGTGAAGGTGAAGGGACCCCTGACCATTAGGTCCAGTCATGACCGACTCTGGGGTTGCGCACTTATCTCGCATTATTGGCCGAGGGAGCCGGCGTACAGCTTCCGGGTCATGTGGCCAGCATGACAAAGCCGCTTCTGGCGAACCAAAGCAGCGCACGGAGACGCCGTTTACCTTCCCGCTTGGAGCGGTACCTATTTATCTACTTGCACTTTTGACGTGCTTTCGAACTGCCTCAGGACCAGGCCCTAAATGCGGCAGACCCTCCAAGTGTCCCTATTTTCCAGGGACAGTCCTACGGTAGTTTCTGATTTGATCCCAAAATGCCCCTCTTTTCATCAGACAAATGTTGGAGGGTGTGGAGTTGTGTGACCCTGCCCCCCCCCCCCCGAACCAAGGAGATAAGTAACTACTGTATACAAATTAGAAGACACCCGAAGGCAGCCCTGTATGGGGAAGTTTCTTTTTTATATTTAATGTTTTATTATGTTTTTATGTATAAACCCATGACCCTGAGATGAAGTCTTATGCTCTACCGACTGAGCTATCATACAGATCTATTGGTATAATTGATGTACAACGCACACAAACACACAAATAATTACTGTAATGTGAATAAAAATACGAAACATAGCGAGGAGGACACCAGGTGAACTGTGTGCTTGCTGAGTCTGTTGACCAGCTGCTGTGGATGGGCAGCATCAAGGCTGGTAAAGGTAAAGGGACCCCTGACCATTAGGTCCAGTCGTGACCGACTCTGGGGTTGCGCGCTCATCTCGCATTATTGGCCGAGGGAGCCAGCGTATAGCTTCCAGGTCATGTGGCCAGTATGACAAAGCCGCTTCTGGCAAACCAGAGCAGCACATGGAAACGCCGTTTACCTTCCCGCTGTAGCAGTTCCTATTTATCTACTTGCATTTTGACATGCTTTCGAACTGCTAGAGCTGGGACCAAGCAATGGGAACTCACCCCGTCACAGGGGTTCGAACCGCCGACCTTCTGATCAGCCATCCCTAGGCTCAGTGGTGTATCTATGAGGAGCTCCATAGGGTGGGTGGGGCATATACAATCAAAGAGTTGGAAGGGACCCTGAGGGTCCTCTAGTCCAACCCCTTACAATGTGGGAATCTTAACTAAAGCATCCATGACAGGTGGCCACCCAACCCCTGCTTGAAAACCTCCAAGGAAGGAGAGTCCACCACCTCCCAAGGTGGGGCTTGGGGAAACTCCTGTCTGAAACCCCCGAGAGCAGCTGCCAATTGAAGCTAGATGAGCCAATGGCCTGATTCATCACAAGGCAGCTTCCTATGTTTGGAACTGGTCACGTTTTTGCTCCGGACGAAATCCAATGAGTCAACGTGACTGAGGAAGCCTGGTGTGCTCCGTAGCAGCAACACCCCAAAAGGTGGGAAGGGGGGCGAAACCCCGACACCAGACAACAAGTGGAATGATGAAGTGCTCATCTGAGCGTCAAAGTTGGAAGAGTCTGATGTTTACAGGACCTTTCGCACTCCACCACACAGTTAAGAATACTTACAGTGCAAAGTCACAGTCTGTCCGTAGGAACCCCCTTCCTCCAGCTGGCTTGATCCCTGCCAAATAGCAAAACAATTAGGTCTGGAAGCGCTCAGGGATTCAGCAAGGACCAACTTGGTTGATAATTGCCTGGCCAGTAGCTGGTGATTGGACCCATCTCTGTGAAAACATCATTGGGAGCCAAATTATGAGTCGAGATGCATCTGAAATATGACTCCGCCGATTGAGGAATATAGGAAGCTGCCTTATATTGGGTCAGACAATTGGTGCTCCTAGCCCTTTACTGTCTGCATGTATGGCCAGCAGCTCTACAGGGTTTCAAGCACAGGCCTCTCCTCTAGGCCAAGATGCTGGAGAAGGAACCTGGAACTTCCTACATGAAAAACAGATGCTCTGCCATTGAGTTACATCCCTTCCCAAAGTTCCCCCCAAATGCTGGAATTCCAAATTGTTTGGCTTTGATTCTATAACCTATAGTTAAAGCTATGGTTTTCCCAGTAGTGATGTATGGAAGTGAGAGCTGGACCATAAAGAAGGCTGATTGCCAAAGAATGGATGCTTTTGAATTATGGTGCTGGAGGAGACTCTTGAGAATCCCATGGACTGCAAGAAGATCAAACCTATCCATTCTGAAGGAAATCAGCCCTGAGTGCTCACTGGAAGGACAGATCGTGAAGCTGAGGCTCCAATATGGCTCCACCTCATGAGAAGAGAAGACTCCTTGGAAAAGACCGTGATGTTGGGAAAGATGGAGGGCACAAGGAGAAGGGGACGACAGAGGACGAGATGGTTGGACAGTGTTCTCGAAGCTACGAACATGAGTCTGACCAAACTGCGGGAGGCAGTGGAAGGAAGACAGGAGTGCCTAGCATGCTCTGGTCCATGGGGTCACGAAGAGTCAGACATGACTAAACAACTAAACAACAACAACTATAACCTACATGTCATTACCTACAAGTGCCCTGGAAAAAACGGGACATCCTGCTTTTTCTCACGATAGAATGGCAGCCATATGGGGCATGCAATTTTGTGTCACAATTCCCCGCCCCCTCGAAAAAGCCTGGAAAAGTGTTTTTTTGGGGGGGGGGGCGGGGAGTGCGGTGTGAAATCACGGTATGGCCACCACTCTCTCACAAGAAAAGAAAGGGAAGATGGTGTCTGGGAAGATGGTGCCCCGGTTTTTGCCTTCAAGGTGTTGGAGGGTATGGCGTGTTAGGAACTCTTGACAGTTGCACCAGCTGCAACAACAACACGACCTCCCAAACCTTGGCAGAGATAGAGGAATCCCTCAAATTCTGCAGCTGAGAGCAACACACCTTTCCTTTCAGAAGGAAACAATGTGACAAAACATTGCAGCCTGGAGTGCTCCTGTCAGCCAGCCATACCCACCTCCGCAAAACACCATTCCATTACACCTCCCAAAGAATGTTCCATTTCCTTCCCTCCCTGCAGTAGTCAGTCAGCATTCCATGGCCACTGAGCATGCTCCATCCTCACGGGGCTGTTCAGGAGGACTTTCCCCAATTTGTCCCCCCACCCCATACAATGATTTTTTATATTTTCCCCGATATCTATTGATATCTCTCTCTTGTGTGTTCCATTTTGGCAAGGTGCCTCTCCGAGTGACCACTCAGCAGGGAACATGGGCAGGAGAAATCTATGGCTTTTGTGCAATGCTTGGGGGCTTCGCTTCAATGTACCCGGTTGGCCATTGTGAGAACAGATAGGCCTTTGTCCTGACACAGCTCTGGGGTCTCCAGAAGTACAGGTGGCAGTTGTTATTTGAAAACAATATGCATCAAAAAAATATATTTTTTTATAGAAAAACTCACTTTCCCATAGCATAGTCCTCAAACAACAACCCAAAACCACAAAGTCTGCAGATCCCCTGATCCCTGTTATATCATAAAAGCACGAGGGGAGGAAACGTGCACAGGAAAACGACTCACTGGTTCTGAGGGATAGCCATGTGAAGGCTGAAACTCAGGGCGGTGTGTGAGAGTGTGGCTTTGTGAGGGGATTCCCCCCCCCCACGTCACACCTTTTTTAAAAAACTCATTGGGACCCACTGAGCCAGGGATCAGCAAACTTTTTCAGCAGGGGGCCAGTCCACTGTCCCTCAGGCCTTGTGGGGGGCCGGACTATATTTTGAAAAAAAATATGAACAAATTCCTATGCCCCACAAATAACCCAGAGATGCATTTTAAATAAAAGGACACATTCTACTCATGTAAAAACATGCTGATTCCCAGACCGACCGGGGGCCGGATTGAGAAGGCAATTGGGCCACATCCGGCCCCCAGGCCTTAGTTTGGGAACACCTGCTTGATTGAGCTTTAATGAGAGAGGATACCTATGCATAAAGCAGACTTAACATCATATATTTTTAGCTCCTGACTGCATCACACACATAAATCTCTCTCTCTCATTTTCTGAGGCCAGTAATGGCTAGCTCTAAAAGCTTTTAAGCTGGGTCAGATCCAAACTTAGTCGCACTTAAAGCACCCCCGTTGGAATAAACGTGACTCGTCTGTGGCGAGCAGGCCTAAGTTTGAATGCGGCTCACTTTCCTAGCTCCTCTATTCCCCCCTTTTTCTTTGATGCCTCTCCCCCTACAACCCTGCCTCTCAGAAACATACCCCCCCAACTGATATGTGTTGAGGGAATAAACAAAGAGAGAAGAGGCCCCCTTTGCGTGCCACACTTGTGAGATTTCTTCCCGGAGGCATCTGGCGAGCCGACGCTGGCAAGGCGAACAGCTGGAGCATGGCCTCCTTGCTCCGGTTTCAGCCAGCGAGGCAACCGAGATGTTTATTTTGATCTCTTGACTTCTGAAAAGTCGCCTTCCTAGCTGGCAGTGGAAGGTGCGGGAGTCCGTCCATTCTGCCGTACTCCCCCAAAGTGCCGCCACCCCACACTCCTTTGTGCTGGCCTTGCCCCCTTTTCCTGCAGTGAGTGAGTAACTCCCCCCCCCCCCCGGGACCTTTCGCATGACACTGTCTTCTCCTCACCTCCTCCTCCAGTCCAGACATCCCTCTTTCCCCGCAAATAAAAACACCCTGGACAAGACAACGGAAAAAAAATGAAATGAAATGCTCGGCCTCATCCCTCCACACCCCCAGGCACCCCCCTCTCCCTCTTCCCCTTTCTCTGAGTGTGCCATGGGGGTTTAGGCACCTTCTGCCAGAGAGTCGTCCAACCCCCACGGCCACACACTGCAACTCTGGGCGAGGCCCGGGTTTTTATGGCAATGTTTTTTGTTTCCCATTCCATGTTCTCTGTTCTGAGTCACAAGCCCTGACCCAGATTCACCTGGATCGGGAACGGAGAGGGAGAGAAAGGCATTGACATCCAGGGGCGGGGGTGCAGAAAAATGTGTCCTCAAAGAGAGCTGCTGTCCCACAGTGGTTAGTGAAGAAGCTGAGCCATGAACTACCTGAGTTCTTGCTTCACAAAATTAGACATGGTACCTAGGGCTTGCTGATCAGAAGGTCGGCGGTTTGATTCCCTGCGACGGGGTGAGCTCCCGTTGCTCGGTCCCAGCTCCTGCCAACCTAGCAGTTCGAAAGCACGTCAAAGTGCAAGTAGATAAATAGGTAAGGTAAACGGTGTTTCCGTGTGCTGCTCTGGTTCGCCAGAAGCGGCTTTGTCATGCTGGCCACATGACCTGTACGCCAGCTCCCTCGGCCAATAACACGAGAGGGGGGGGACAACTTTTTTTCTCTGCCCCCTTTCTCGGTAAAGGTAAAGGTAAAGGGACCCCTGACCATTAGGTCCAGTCGTGACCGACTCTGGGGTTGCGGTGCTCATCTCGCGTTATTGCCTGAGGGAGCCGGCGTATAGCTTCCCGCTGTAGCGGTTCCTATTTATCTACTTGCACTTTGACGTGCTTTCGAACTGCTAGGTTGGCAGGAGCAGGGACTGAGCAATAGGAGCTCACCCCGTTGTGGGGATTCGAACCGCCGACCTTCTTATCGGCAAGCCCTAGGCTCTGTGGTTTAACCCACAGCGCCACCCGCGTCCCTACTTTTCCTTAGGATGCCCCTATTTTCATTGGAGAAGTGTTGGAGGATATGGAGTTATGAGAGCCCTGATCCAAGGAGAGAAGTAGCTATAAAGACTTTAGAAGACATCTGAAGACAGTCCTGTATGAGGAAATTTTCTAATGTTTTGTTGTGTTGTTATATACGTTGGAAGCTGCCTAGGATGGCTGGGGCAACCCAGTTAGATGGGTAGGGTATAAAAAGATTTGGTTTCCAGACCCTTGACCATTTTGGTCACCCTCCTCTGCACACCTTTCAGCTTTGTCAACACCCTTCTTAAAACTGTGGTGCCCAGAATTGGATGCAGTATTCCAGGTGTGGTCTGACCAAAGTTCCCTTGCTTCCCTTTGCTTCCCTTGATCAGGATACTACAGTTCTGTTGATGCAGCCTAGAATAGCATTCGCTTTTTTTGCTGCTGCATCACCTTGTTGACTCAATGACCAGAGGCAGTTATATTTCAGAATACCAGTTGCTAGAAACCGCAGGAGGGGAGAGGGCTCCTGTGTTCAGGTCCTGCTTCCAGTCTTCCTTCCCACAGACATCTGGTTGGCCACTGTGACCTGATCTTGGCCTTGGGCAGTGATGAAAAAACTCTGGAGGAAACAAGCTCTTGAAGTGATCAGTGAACTGACTTGAAATGTTTCTTTTTTTTTCTTTTTTTCACTTGGGTTTTAAATAAAGGGTTCTGTCGCCAGCAAGGATTTAGAGCTAATCACTTGTTTAATGTCTTTGCTGAAAACCTGCGTTGCTTCATGTTGGGGAAAGCCTATTGCTGGAGAGCTGCACTGTGAAATTCAGAGGAGTCTTGAATTTTTGTGGGATGGCTATGTTTTGGTTTGCGTATTGTTTCCGAAATAGGAAATGAAATAGTAGATTCGCTTTCAAAAGTGAACTCAACCAAGCAGCTTTCTCGCCTACCCTTAATAGGCACCCGCTGGAATCATAAAGGGATTTGAAAGTGCCGTGCAAATGAGGCCGAAAAACAGCGGCTTCTTCCATGGATGGAAATTGGAGCAGAGATTTCAGCAGAACGCTACACAAGTTGATTTCTATAGGCTCTTTACCTATGACGTAGTCTAACTTAAGTCCCACATGCACTACCCCAGGGGTCTGCAAGGTTTACCTCACTTGGGCCGGTTTACTCCAGTGGAGATCCCTCCATGGGAAGGATTGCATGTGTGTGTAAGTGCGCGTGCCCTCGATTTCTGGTGTCTGTGTCTGCGCAGACGCAATTTCTGGTGTCTGCATCTGCACAGACGTGATTTCTGACGCCACAGAAGCTGTGCCGGCTTAGTGCAGCGAGCAGGAACTCACCGAGCGGGCAGCTTGGTTTGTGGGCGGCTCGTGGGCCAGTTAAACGACCCCTGTGGGCCGCTTGTGGCCCATGGGCCTTAGGTTGCCGACCCCTGCACTATCCATTTAAGGCAGTATCATACCACTTTAAATAGTTGTCGCCTATAATTCTGGGACCTGTTGTTTGTTAAGTGTGTCAAGAGTTTGTTAGGAGACCCCTGTTCCCCTCACAATGCTGCAATTCCCAGAGCTCCTGTGAGGGGGAATAGGTGTGTCTTCCTAACAACTCTCAGTCAGCACCCATAACAAACCCACCCCACTTTAAAACAGACGGCTTCCCCCAAAGAATCCTGGGAACTATACAGTCATACCTTGGTTCTCAAGTGCCTTGTGACTCGAACGTTTTGGCTCCCCTACGCCGCAAAACCGGAAGTGAGTGTTCCAGTTTGCGAACGATTTTCGGCAGCCAAATATCTGATGCGGCTTCTGCGGCTTCCAATTAGTGCAGGAAGCTCCTGCGGTCAATCGGAAGTCACGCCTTGGTTTTTGAACAATTTTGGAAGTCGATCGGACTTCTGGAACAGTTTCCATTCGCTAACCAAGGTATGACTATATAGTTCCCAGCAGTGGCGGAGCTTTATGCTCCGGCACCGGGGGCGGAGAACAGGCGGGGGCGGGGCTGGGGCACGTCCTGGTGGCGTAGTACGCCACCTGCAGGGGCATGGTGCACGTTCTGGGGGCGTGGCGCACCGCCAGCATGAGCGTGCCGCGCGTTCTGGGGACGGGGACAGCTGCAATGGCACTCTACCGGGATCACACTCCCGGGGGCGGCGTGCTCCCATCGCCCCTCTCTTCCTACGCCCCTGCTTCCCAGGATACTTTGGGGGAAGCCATCTGTTTTAAAGTGGGATGGTTCTACAACTATGTTTCTCTTCATCTGTGCTCTCTGCCTCCCAAGGGACAGTTGTGTTCCACAGCTAAGTGCTGGATACACATCCGAGTGAGTACAAGTGTTTATATTTTCAACATGCAAAAAAAAGTTGAGGAACAGCTATTGCTGTTTCTTCCATCCCAGCAGTCCAGTCTCACAGTGTGTCCTGACACCTGATTTGCACCAAGCTGCTGTCTGCTCAAATTAAGTCTGTCCGCATGATGCTTCTTGTGCTCCATCATCAGAACATTAGGATCTGATGATGACAAGGAGTGGGCAGAAGGCAGATCGGGATCTGCTGGCAGAGCACAGGGTTAGTTGAAGTACTTGTAGGACAAAAAGATGAACAGGAGCAAGAAGGAAAAGGCCTCTGTTGCCCTTGCCCTTTCTAAATTAGGTTGCTGAAACAAAGAAAGCTTGGGGTGAAACCAGGAGTGGATTTCTGGGTGGAAAGTCTGTGAGGTCAGTTCTGGATCGAAAATCAAATGGCTGGACTGAGCATAGGAAGGGGGAGGGGTTCAGTTTGCATTTAAAAGTGAGCTTGCCTAATTTGCACTTTCTGAAATGATCATTTGTTGTTGTTGTTGTTTAGTCGTTTAGTCGTGTCCGACTCTTCGTGACCCCATGGACCATAGCACGCCAGGCACTCCTGTCTTGCACTGCCTCCCGCAGTTTGGTCAAACTCATGTTCGTAGCTTCGAGAACACTGTCCATCCATCTTGTCCTCTGTCGTCCCCTTCTCCTAGTGCCCTCAATCTTTCCCAACATCAGGGTCTTTTCCAAGGATTCTTCTCGTCTCATGAGGTGGCCAAAGTATTGGAGCCTCAGCTTCACGATCTGTCCTTCCAGGGAGCACTCAGGGCTGATTTCCTTAAGAATGGATAGGTTTGATCTTCTTGCAGTCCATGGGACTCTCAAGAGTCTCCTCCAGCACCATAATTCAAAAGCATCAATTCTTCGGCGATCAGCCTTCTTTATGGTCCAGCTCTCACTTCCATACATCACTACTGGGAAAACCATAGCTTTAACTATACGGACCTTTGTCGGCAAGGTGATGTCTCTGCTTTTTAAGATGCTGTCTAGGTTTGTCATTGCTTTTCTCCCAAGAAGCAGGCGTCTTTTAATTTCGTGACTGCTGTCACCATCTGCAGTGATCAAGGAGCCCAAGAAAGTAAAATCTCTCACTTCTTCCCCTTCTATTTGCCAGGAGGTGATGGGACCAGTGGCCATGATCTTGGTTTTTTTGATGTTGAGCTTCAGACCATATTTTGCGCTCTCCTCTTTCACCCTCATTAAAAGGTTCTTTAATTCCTCCTCGCTTTCTGCCATCAAGGTTGTGTCATCTGCATATCTGAGGTTGTTGATATTTCTTCCGGCAATCTTAATTCCGGCTTGGGATTCATCTAGTCCAGCCTTTCGCATGATGAATTCTGCATATAAGTTAAATAAGCAGGGAGACAATATACAACCTTGTCGTACTCCTTTCCCAATTTTGAACCAATCAGTTGTTCCATATCCAGTTCTAACTGTAGCTTCTTGTCCCACATAGAGATTTCTCAGGAGACAGATGAGGTGATCAGGCACTCCCATTTCTTTAAGAACTTGCCATAGTTTGCTGTGGTCGACACAGTCAAAGGCTTTTGCATAGTCAATGAAGCAGAAGTAGACGTTTTTCTGGAACTCTCTAGCTTTCTCCATAATCCAGCGCATGTTTGCTATTTGGTCTCTGGTTCCTCTGCCCTTTCGAAATCCAGCTTGCACTTCTGGGAGTTCTCGGTCCACATACTGCCTAAGCCTGCCTTGTAGAATTTTAAGCATAACCTTGCTAGCGTGTGAAATGAGCGCAATTGTGCGGTAGTTGGAGCATTCTTTGGCACTGCCCTTCTTTGGAATTGGGATGTAGACTGATCTTCTCCAATCCTCTGGCCATTGCTGAGTTTTCCAAACTTGCTGGCATATTGGGTGTAGCACCTTAACAGCATCATCTTTTAAAATTTTAAATAGTTCAGCTGGAATATCATCACTTCCACTGGCCTTGTTATTAGCAGTGCTTTCTAAGGCCCATTTGACTTCACTCTCCAAGATGTCTGGCTCAAGGTCAGCAACCACACTACCTGGGGTGTACGAGACCTCCATATCTTTCTGGTATAATTCCTCTGTGTATTCTTGCCACCTCTTCTTGATGTCTTCTGCTTCTGTTAGGTCCTTACCACTTTTGTCCTTGATTATGGTAATCTTTGTACGAAATGTTCCTTTCATATCTCCAATTTTCTTGAACAGATCTCTGGTTTTCCCCATTCTATTGTTTTCCTCTATTTCTTTGCATTGCTCATTTAAGAAGACCCTCTTGTCTCTCCTTGCTGTTTTTTGAAAATCTGCATTCAGCTTCCTGTATCTTTCCCTATCTCCCTTGCATTTTGCTTGCCTCCTCTCCTCCGCTATTTGTAAGGCCTCGTTGGATAGCCATTTTGCTTTCTTGCATTTCCTTTTCCTTGGGATGGTTTTCGTTGCTGCCTCCTGTATAATGTTACGAGCCTCCATCCATAGTTCTTCAGGCACTCTGTCCACCAAATCTAAATCCTTAAACCTGTTCCTCACTTCCACTGTGTATTCATAAGGGATTTGATTCAGATTGTATCTTACTGGCCCAGTGGTTTTTCCTACTTTCTTCAGTTTAAGCTGGAATTTTGCTATAAGAAGCTGATGATCTGAGTTACAGTCAGCTCCAGGTCTTGTTTTTGCTGACTGTATAGAGCTTCTCCATCTTTGGCTGCAGAGAATATAATCAATCTGATTTCGATGCTGCCCATTTGGTGATATCCATGTGTAGAGTCGTCTCTTGTGTTGTTGGAAGAGAGTGTTTGTGATGACCAGCTTGTTCTCTTGACAGAACTCTATTAGCCTTTGCCCTGCTTCATTTTGAACTCCAAGGCCAAACTTGCCAGTTGTTCCTTTTATCTCTTGATTCCCTACTTTAGCATTCCAATCCCCTGTAATGAGAAGAACATCCTTCTTTGGTGTCATTTCTAGAAGTTGTTGTAGGTCTTCATAGAATTGGTCAATTTCACTTTCTTCAGCACCGGTAGTTGGTGCATAAACTTGGATTACTGTGATGTTAAAAGGTCTGCCTTGGATTCGTATCGAGATCATTCTGTCATTTTTGAGATTGCATCCCATTACAGCTTTTGCCACTCTTTTGTTGACTATGAGGGCCACTCCATTTCTGCTACAGGATTCTTGCCCACAGTAGTAGATATGATAGTCACCCGAACTGAATTCACCCATTCCCTTCCATTTTAGTTCACTGATGCCCAGGATGTCGATATTTATTCTTGTCATCTCATTTTTGACCACATCCAGCTTACCTCCACTCATGGTTCTTACATTCCAGGTTCCTATGCAATATTTTTCTTTACAGCATCGGACTTTCCTTTCGCTTCCAGGCATATCCGCAACTGAGCGTCCTTTCGGCTTTGGCCCAGCCGCTTCATCAGCTCTGAATCTACTTGTACTTGTCCTCCGCTCTTCCTCAGTAGCATGTTGGACGCCTTCCGACCTGAGGGGCTCATCTTCCAGCGTCATAACTTTTATATGCCTGTTGTCTTTGTCCATGGAGTTTTCTTGGCAGGGATACTGGAGTGGCTTGCCAGTTCCTTCTCCAGGTGGATCACGTTTAGTCAAAACTCTCCACTATGACCTGTCCATCTTGGGTGGCCCTGCATGGCATAGCTCATAGCTTCTCTGAGTTATTCAAGCCCCTTCGCCACGACAAGGCATTGATCCATGAAGGGGGAAATGATCATAGAATTATTTAATTCTAGGGGGTCATCTAGTCCAGGCATGTCCAACAGGTAGATCGTGATCTACCGGTAGATCACTGGATGTCTGCGGTAGATCACTGGTAGATCATTGACTCCCTCCAAAGAAGCTGAACAACTGTGGGTCCCCTAAAAAACAAACTCAACAACTTTGACCTGAACCCCCTCCAAATGGGCCTTCTTCCTTCCTAAAAGAGCTCAACAACTTTGACCTGAACCCCCTCCAAATGGGCCTTCTTCCTTCCTAAAAGAGCTCAACAACTTTGACCTGAACCCCAAAAAAGGGGGTAGATCACTGCCAGTTTTTAACTCTTGAGTAGATCGCAGTCTCTTGGGAGTTGGCCACCCCTGACCTAGTCCAACCCCTTGCAATGCAGGAATCTTTTTGCCCAATGTGGGGCTTGAACCCACAACCTTGAGATTAAGAATTTCATGCTCTACCAAAATATCCCAGAAGGGCAATGAGACTGGCACACATTCCAACTGTTTCTCCAAACGGTCATGTTTTTAAGTGTGTGTTCATGATAATGGAAATAGAATATCTGGGATCATTTCCTAGTATAATTCATTACCTCCCTCAAACAAAAATACAGCATATTTGGGGGTGATGCGCACACCAAAGCCATCCTTTTAAAGTTACACTTCTCCACATTGACAGTGCAGCCCTCCAGCGAAGTAATATGTACAAAAATGCATATACAAGGGCAGAGTGCGCCTAAAATGCACATGTTAGTGAAAATAACATACAAAATTATGCATTTTATTAATGGCAAAATGACTGTTGAATCCCTTAGGGATCACTGGGGTCTTCAGGCAGGGGGGTCAACTTGAATAAAATATGGGGGGAGGCAGGTAAGCCCCATCCTGCATAAACACAAGACACGGTGCATGTGTACCATTTGAATGGAAATGCCCATCAACTCAATTTTTTTAGGGGGGGATTGTTGAAAGGAGCTCTACCCCCAGGGGAAGTCAATGGTCCCCAATGAACTGGGTGCATGGCTGTATCCACCAGGAGCTGTGCATTTAGTACTGTAGGGCCAATTTTATGGAACTCACTTCCTGTTCAGGCCAGACAGGCCCTCTCCCGACTGAATTTCTGGCATCTAGTAAATGCGATATAACCAGCTTCATATAACCAACATGCTTAAGTCTAATTAGTGCATGAATTGGTTAATACTATAGAGTAAGTTGTCCTGCCAGGCTTAGCTAAGTCCACCTTCCCTCACCTTGGGAGAAACAAGGTAATCAAGGCTTTGTTCTCCAGTCTACCTGAAAAGTTCAACATTTGAACCACATGGCTCTCACAAGCCGCTCTTGAGTTCCTATACATGAGCATAGCCAGGCTTTATGGTTGGGTTTTTTTTGGGGGGGGGGCAGAACCTCAGTTAGTTAAGTATTGATTTACTTGATTTGGGGGGCAGCTGTCTCCCTGCCCCTCCTTGGCTGTGCCTATGTTCCTATATCAATAACTTTGGAACTTTCACCACTTTGTAACTAAACTAAGTTTTACTGCCTGTGCAACTTTTCTGACAGATGTATGGAAAAGCACATGAATCTGACCTTTGGAGAGTTTGTAAGTAAAAAAAATCAACTCCACAAATGTGTGGTCTTTTTCTGTGCTAGTAGAAGAGGGAAACTTGGAAGGTCATATTTTAAAGGTCTAACGGCCTGTATTTCCATGCTCTACTTTGTAGCACATTTTGTGATTTTAAATCTCTGCTGGGGTTCTCTCATGAAAGAGTACTTGCCCCAAACTTGGATCTTGGCATCCAGGAATTCTCCTTTCTATATTTCCCCCCTGAGCCAACACTAATTATTATTATTATTATTATTATTATTATTATTATTATTCCAGCAGGCATCATACTTTGAACTGATATTTAGTTTTTTGCATTGTATTTTTGTTAATAGCCTAGAGGTTATTTTAGTTAAGCAGTATTTAAATTCTTTAAATCAATAAGTAAATAAAACGAATATAGGATGCAATGTTTATGTGTGTGAAGCGTAAGTGCAGAGAACCATGTTGCATCTGGCTCTGGTTGGTGGACCTCAAAGATTCATAGAATAGAATCATAGAGTCTTTGCAGGAAGTTGGACTAGATGACCCTTGGGTCCCTTCCAACTCTATGATTCTTTGATTCTAGTAAAAATAAATAAATTCAAAAGCAGATCCATTTTTCCTGAATGCTGCCCAGCTCTGCAGACAAAGGCTTTCCCAATGTGTTCTGCCTCTCCACTTTATTCCCTCTTCCCCTTTCTTATTCTTACTGTTTTGAAGAAGATCTGGGGAATTCAAAAGCCTGCTCTCTACTTCATGACTTTCTAATTAATCACTTTGTCTGTTTACTGGAAGGTCCCTGGGCAGAGTTACAATAATATAATCATACAATTAAAAACAAGTTAAAAAGTCAAACAGTTTACAGCAGCACGGTATTAGGTTAAACAAAACAGAAGAGGCGGGACCCACAAAAATTCCTTAACATGTCAAAGGCCGGGGTTAAGAGATGCGGATCCAGCATACGGCAGATGCTGAATAATGGTGGCAGCGGACACACCTCTGTGAGGAGGGAGTTTTGCAATTTAGGGGCTACAGCAGAAAAAGCTCTCTTCCACGCTGTCTTTCCCTGCATTTCTGTGGGTGGTGGAACTAACCACGAAGGCTATGCTCCTCCAATGTCAGGCATTGTTGGGATGTTGTTGGGAATGCCTGTTGTTGGGAATCACAAGCGGAGATGGGAGTGCTGCTCTTCTCAGGTCCAGCCTACTGGCCGGATCTAACAAGGCTCATCTTGCGTTCTTACCAAGAGAGTCCCCTCTGCCCGCCTTAACACCCAAGAGGGTCTTCAAGACTTTCAGCACCAATTTGAACACCTTTGCCTGGACCTGAAAACACCCTGACAACAGGTACTGCTGTTTTAAAACGGGAGTTATATGATCTTTAAGGGATGCCCCTAGCCAATAACCTGGCTGCTGCAGAAGATTCCAAGGAGTTGATCCTTATAAAGGCATATAGTCAATTGTTACCACACACGCACACAATCTCTTTTCAGATATATACATTTCACTGATTTAACAATCATTTTGACATTTTAAAACTTGACTTCCTCCTCCCTCTCTGCAGTTTCTTAATTTTTTTTTTAAGATCTTCTGCATATCCAAATTAACTTAACTTACTCATTTATTTATTTTCTTTAAATATATACTCTTATGCAGCTGCAGGTTATTACAGTAATCCTGCCAGTGTTTTTATCTGTTTACAATTTATCTGTAAATATCCAATAAACCATTTCCATTCTTTTATAAAAAGTTTGTTATCTCGATTTCTTATTCTTCCGGTCAGTTCCGCCACAAGTTTTTGCATCCATTATTCCTTTACTGGGACTTCTTTCCATTTTTGGGCGAGTAACATTATTGCCGCAATAGCTGCATACATGAATAAATTTCTATACAATTTAGGTATAGAATTCACAAGAGAATTTAGGTATATGATTCCCAAGAGAAAGGCTTCTGGGTTGTTTTTTTTAACAAACTTTATTTTAAACATCCTTTTCATTTCTTTGTATATCATTTCCCACCAAGCCTTAAACTTACTACAAGACCACCACATAGTCTATTGTTACTTTTGGATCCCCCCCAAGGGTGCTTTCCTGCAATTAAAAGAAAAATGAACAAAACTATATTCTTCCACATTCCTTCCCATGTAAACAGCAACGTTCACAGATTATTTATTTATTGCATTTACATCCCACCTTCCTTCCGAGGAGCTCAAGGCAGCATACATAGTAGTAATAATAAAAATAAAGATTCTTGTTGTTGTTATTATTTTATTATTATTTGTAACCCATCCATCTGATTGAGTCGCCCCAGCCACTCTAGGCAGCTTCCAACACATATAAAAACAAAATAAAACATTAAACATTTTTAAAAACTTCCCTATACAGGGCTTCCCCCTCCCGCTCTCCTCCCCCCCAATTTATCCTCACAACAACCCTGTGAGGTTTGTTGGGCTGAAAGCCCCAAGTTTCATGTGAGCTTCAGGGCTGAACCGTGAGATTTGAAACCTGGTCTCTAGTTTGAACCAACGAGTAGGTCCAACAAGTTTGAGGGAGAAGGTTCATAGGCCATGTTAGCCAAGTGGGGGCTTGAACCCAGATCCCTCACCGGTTGTAGTCTGAGACAGTAATCAATACACCACACTAGATTGATAATGCATTTTGTCATTCCATTCCTGTCTGGTAGGGACTTTGTCTTCTTTCCAGCTCTGGGCTAGTAGCACCTGTTGTCGCATACATAAAAAGTCTTTTCTGTTCCTTTGGGACAGGCATCCCCAAACTCGGCCCTCCAGATGTTCTGGACTACAACTCCCATCATCCCTAGCTAATAGGACCCATGGTCAGGAATGATGGGAATTGTAGTCCCAAAACATATGGAGGGCCGGGTTTGGGGGTGCCTGCTTTAGGATATCAGTGCCTACAATTCCTAATAAAAATTCTTCTGGATGTTGTTGTTTTTTTACAAAGGTTATTATTTTAAACACATTTTCCCCCAGTTCCTTATATATCACCTCCCAGAATGCTTTTATTACCTTACATGTCCACCACATATGGTAGAAGTTGCCTTCTTTTTCTTTACATTTCCAACAGATATTTGTACTTGTCTTACACATTGATGCTAACTTAAAAGGTAAAGGGACCCCTGACCATTAGGTCCAGTCGTGACCGACTCTGGGGTTGCAGCACTTATCTCGCGTTATTGGCCGAGGGAGCCGGCGTACAGCTTCCAGGTCATCGTGCTTTCGAACTGCTAGGTGGGCAGGAGCTGGGACCGAGCAATGGGAGCTCACCTCGCCACTCGCCACAGCGCCACTCGTGTCCTACTGGGAATCAAATGCCACAGGTACATCCTTTCCATATAATTTTCTTTCAGCGTACAACGTGCCAAGATTGATAATGCATTTTGTAACAAGATGTTCAGTTAGCATCACTTGTGCTTACATCCTAAACCTAGAGGAAAAACTCATGGATGTCAGGAATGCCACACACACACACCAAAGGAGCCCGGAGGAAGGCGGAAAACCTGACACCTGGGTGAGATAGGGTGATGGAGGCATGATCTGTGGATGTTCAGCACCTCTGCTTTCCCTTCATCTTCTTCCCCCTTCTCCTCTCCTCCCTTTCCTTTTCATGCGCTGCTCATTAAATCACCATCGACTTAGAGAGCCTTTCTGCGCATTGCCTCATCCCATCGCTATGGCATCTGGATGCGGCAGCATCTGGAGTCTCGATGCAGATGTTTGGTTGCCCCGGCAACCGACGGGCTGCTTGGTAAACAAATACAAGCGGTGTGGCGCGCGCGCGCGCGGAGCGGGGGGGGGGGAGAGCTTTTCCTTCCTTCCTATCATCTTTCCTTCCCTTTTGCAGCAAAACAAACTCAGAGTCCTCGTTTCCCGGCAAAGCTCTTGGCTTCGAAAGGAATGGCAAAGGCATCCGGAGTTACAGAAGTAGCGGGGGGACGGGGACGGGTGTCAGACAGGAGGAAGCCAAGACTCCTGGCTTTATGGAACAGGAATCAAATTGAGAGGGTGGGGTGTGTGTGTTTTAAAAAAGGAGAATTTGTAATGCATGGCTTCTGAGTTCTCCACACCCTTTGTCACAGTGTGTACAACCAGCTACCAGGCTATGCTTCATTTCTGCAAGTTTTCCTAGAACTGCAGAGTTGGAAGAGAACCAAACGGTCATCTCCTCCAATCTCCTGCAATACAGGAATGTTTTGTCCTCCACACTTTTGGGTCGGTCCCCCCAATAAACTGGTGGGTCTTTTTTGTCTCTTTCCCTCTCTTTCCCTTGTCAGTGTTGAAGCTGAATCCTAAAAGACAGGGGTGTTCTATGTCCCAACTAGAGTTCTCAAGCCTCCTCTTGAAGGAACAGGCCTCTCGTTTGAGGGGTGCTGCTGGATCTACCGTAATACAGTCTCTGGAGGTTCAGGTGGTAGGGCTGCCAGATTCAATAGAGGACAGGACTTCTGTGTCTTTAATTGCCCTGCTCTCTTTTGAGTCTGGAAACCTTAAAGAGAAACCAGCAGACCCTTTGTTTAATTTCCAAGCAAAGGGCCCGCTGGTTTCTCTTACAGGTTTCCAGACTCAAAAGAGAGCAGGGCAATTAAAGGCACAGAAGTCCGGTCCTCTATTGAGTCTGGCAACCCTATCAGGTGGACATGGGGTTGTTGTTGTTGTTGTTGTTTAGTCGTTTAGTCGTGTCCGACTCTTCGTGACCCCATGGACCATAGCATGCCAGGCACTCCTGTCTTCCACTGCCTCCCGCAGTTTGGTCAAACTCATGTTTGTAGCTTCAATAACACTGTCCAGCCATCTTGTCCTCTGTCGTCCCCTTCATGGATCACTGCCTTGTCGTGGCGAAGGGGCTTAAATAACTTAGAGAAGTTATGTTTTGACCAAATGTGATCCACCTGGAGAAGGAACCAGTAAGCCACTCCAATCCCTGCCAAGAAAACTCCGTGGACAAAGGACATGAGGTACCCTGCTCTAACTCCCTCATGCTCACCAACTACAGCCCTTTGTGGAAAGAAGTGGCTTGGCCGCTGTACTCCATGCTCTGATAACTTCCAGACTGGATTACTGCAACATGCGTCTACCTGGGGCTGCCCTTGAAGATGACTCAGAAACTTCACTTGGTCCAAAATACAGGAGCCAGATCACCAGAATTCCCTTTGGAATTCATATACAGTAACCACTTTTTTGATCCCATGATTCTACCTGAAAGACCATCTCTTTCCCTGCACAACTTCTCAGGTGTTAAGATCGACAGAGGAAGCACTCTTGGTAGTTCCACTGCCCTCAGATGTTCAGGGGGTGGTGGCCAAGAAGAGGGTGGCAGCCCCGAAGCTTAGAATTCCCTCCCCACAGAAGTGTGTCTGGTACTTTCACTGTATAGCTTTCATCATTTTAACAACAACAACAACAACAACAACAACAACAACAACAACAACAATTTATTATTTATACCCCACTCATCTGGCTGGGTTTTCCCAGTCACAGAATATTAAAAAACACAACAAAACATCAAACATTAAAAACTTCCCTATCCAGGGTTGCCTTCAGATGTCTTATTGTCAGATAGTTGTTTATTTCTTTGACATCTGATGGGAGGGCGTTCCACAGGGTGGGTGCCACTATCAAGAAGGCCCTCTGCCTGGTTCCCTGTAACCTCACTTCTTGCAGAGAGGGAACCACCAGAAGGCTCTCGGCGCTGGACCTCAGTGTCTGGGCTGAACAATGGGGGTGGAGATGCTCCTTCAGGTAAACTGGGCCAACGCTATTTAACAAAATGTACAGGGTTGTATGCAGTGGAAATCCTACTCCTAGTAAACCCATCAAGATTGATAAACAACTTAGGGCCATTAATTTCAATGGGTCTACTCTGAGTAACAGCTAGTTGAATACAACCCATATTATTACTTGACTGTAATAAAACCTCTTAGCAGATATAGAAAAGGCCTGTTCTCAGTTGGTTGGGCCTTGTTGCTGCAAAAGGCCTGTTTTCAGTTGGTTGCTGTGGAATTTTGTGATGTCATCTGGTGGCGCGGCTTTCGAGGCAGCAGTGGGTGATCTGCCTTTCTATTGGATGCTGCTGGAGTCTTCAGAGCTTCTGCTGGTGACGTCTAATTTGGGTGCCACTTTTTTGTTTGATCATTATCATTATGAAAGGTTTGCTTTTTTGGAAAAAAAATTATGCCAGATCCCTCACTGATGTGCATGGAACGTTGTGGCCAAATTTATTACATTGCAGTTCAGCGGTTACGGAGAAAGGCAGTTACATCTGCACGTGCAATGCCTACATTTACATATATATAGAAGAAGTATGTAAAAACATTCAAAAGTTCATTAAAATTACGTGCCAAACATTCTTCATGTCTGCATAGGCTTGCCTAAATAAGAATGTTTAAGCAGGTGCTAAAAATAGTTCAGCAATGCAGGAATCTCAGCTAAAGCATTCATGACGATCTCTGCTTAAGAACATGCAAGGAAGGAGAGGCCACAACCTCCAGAGGAAGACTGTTCCCTCGGTATGAAAAGTTGCAGAATTTTCTTGGGAAGTTTTGGGATACTCACTGATCGGAGACAAAGCAGTATGTCCGCCCCAAAACTTTTGCAGTGAATGCGGAATCATGTATCACTGCCCTAATAATCATATTGAGTGCAAATAATTGCAAATGTGCCATAGAAAGGACACCTGAAGCATTTTGGAGTAGTGCTGGGTCAAGACACAATAAGTTTTAGTCCAAATTCATGATGGGATAAAAGTGGGGGGTGTTTGTGTGTGTGAAACTGCCTTCCTGCTTTCGTCTTTCTGGGGTGGAGGGATGACTTCTCCAAAAATGCCCCAGTCCTACAATGCCAGCACATACTTCACAAGTAAACACACCCTTCACGCACCAACACACACAAACAAACAAACAAACAGACAAACAAACACAGACTGATACAGGACATTCTGTTTATGTATGCTCTGAGCGGCTGCAAGGGGAGTGAAGCTGAATTCAGATTTGCCTCCCAGGCTAAAGCAGGTCACCTGATACTATTATATAGCACCAGGTGATTGACAGATGGGCGCAGCTGCTCACCTGCCAAACATGGCCTGTGGGGCTGTGTAGAGATAAGGATTTGGCCCGTTGCCTGGATTCGGTCCCCTCCAAATCCCTGCTTTAGCTGAAATCGACTTCCCTCCTGCTCCCACTTGTTGGTTCTCGTCCTGCCCTCTGGAGTAACAGAGAAGAGGGCTTATCCATGACATTCCTTCAGTTACTTGTTGACCGCTATCATGCCTCAGCCCAACTGTCTCTCCTAAAGGCTAAATGTAGCCAGCTTCTTCCATCGTTCCTCATAGAGAGAGATGGGTGAACCTGCCAATTTCGGTTTCTCCCATGTTTTCATTTTTCCAGTCATAAATTCGGTCCTCCGCATTTCCAAATCAATGTGCAAATATTTTTGGGAGGGGGAAAAAGCCCTCAGGGAAATTAATCAGACTTTTAGTGCACCCCCCCCCCAAAAAAATAACACTTGTTTTTGCAAAGCAGTTTCCCCAAATACAGTATGTGTTTTGGTACATTATTTTCACCAAGACGTGCATATATATGCAAACTTATAACTCTAGCACATGCATTTTTCTACACATAACTTGGCTGGAGAACTGAGTCGCAAAATTCAGAGAAGTGCAAATTTCAAAGGCGGTTGGGCTGCGAGGAAGTGACTGGCCCAAGGTCACTCAGCAAGCCTCATGGCCAAGTGGAGATTGGAACCTTGGTTTCCCAGGTCTTAGTCCAACACTCTAAGCAGAGAGCCAGTGTGCCATAATACTTAGAGTGTTGGACTATGACCTGGAAGACCAGGGTTCGAACCCCTACTTGGCCATGAAGCTCAGTAGGTGACTTTGGGCAACTCATAATCTCTTAGCCTATACTACCTCACAGAGTTGAGGAGGAGAACCACACACACCACTTTGAGCTCCTTGGAAGGCAGAGGTGGTATATTTATGTAATAAATAAATACACTGGCATGACACAGAGAAGCAACAGGCATTCTCCTTTGTGGGTTATGCACACCTTCAGCTTGCAAAAAAGACTCCCTGTTGCAACTGAATGGAACGTAGCAGGTTGCCTTGGTCCATCTAGCTCAGTACTGTCCACGCTGATTGGCAGCGGTCCTCCATCACTTCAGGGATGCCAGGGGTTGACTCTGGGACCCTTTGAATACAAACTGGAGGCCATGGCCACTGAGCTATGGCCGTCCCCATAAATTCTGGGCTCGACGGATCAGTGGCTTGTGCCTTTGTCCCTTCTGATGCTCTGGGTGTTCCCAACCCGTGAGGAAAAGAGGAATGCAAACCTCTGGGTTCTGTTCTTTCCATGCGCAGGGCGCAGGGCTCTCTTTACCTTGCCATCAGCACCTTCCTCTGCCAGGCCGCGAAGTTTCTGCCACTGGCCAGCCAGGGATATTTCCCCTGTGATCTAATTCTGTGTTGTTTTCGTCGGCAATCCCCAGGGCGGAGGTGGCAAGAGAGCCTTCTCTTCCAGAAGAGGCTTAGTCGTTCGCCAGCCCATGGCCAGGAAACTCTGAGAGCTGAAGCTTCTGTCTCCTGGGTGGCCTTCAGCTGCTTTGTCAAATGGGACCAGGCAGCTGCATGTGCTCAATCCACGTGCCTAGTCCACTTCCATGAGATGGAGTGGTGAAGAACCTTAGGTCCAAGGACTGGACCTCTCTCTCTGTCCCTCAGATCCCTTCCCAGGAAACTCCTCCTCCCCAGGCCACAACCCTATTCTCAGGCCACACCCCTCTGTGTCCTTCCTAACTGCTCTTGCCTGGCTGGACTCTGCCCTTGGATTGTGATAATGCCCCTTGCTTGACCAGTTTCTGGAGCAGATGATATGGCGGGGCAGAGGCACAGATCTGACCTCTCAGCAGGTGATTTGCTACTGCTTACCAGGAGGGAGGGATGTGATGGCAGGGAGGCTGGACTGAAGATTAAATCTGTAAATTAAAATTTAATCCTCCTATGCCATGTGTGTTGGAAGAAATATGAGAGTAAACAGACCGTGAAAGCCCTTTTAGCAGAGCAAAAACACATGCGCGCTGGCAGCTTACTGGAAACTTGGAATTAGGCAATTACACCTTTTATCTGTGCCGTCAACAACAACAACAACAACAACAACAACACTGTCCCTTTGGGTTTTAGCATAGACCACATGTTTTAGCAAAAATTAAAAGGTTTACTTACATTTCAATGCAGGCAGAGAATTCTTCTATGTAGTATTCAGGTAAAAATGCTTCTTGGTTACAAAAAAAAAAAGTTAGTTTCCCAAATGGAGTCTGGGCTCTGAGCAGAGCCCAAGCATGTATATCTACTCACATTGCTGGGTTGAAAGAAGTGAGAGATTGAGGCAAGGAGGAAGGAGAAAATATTAAGATTCTTTGTCCTATTTCCTGCTACACGAAATAGGGAATATTATGTTGCAGAGATCTGTCTTCTCTAAGAATACAGGAGTCTTAACCCCTTCATACTTAGTAAACATAATTGTCATTTTGATTGCAGATCACCACAGTTGGCATGGTGCAGATGCACTGGCAGAGCCGTTCCAGTACCCCTGCTGGTGCGTTTGCACTGCACCAACCTACCTTGCCCTTACTCCCACCAACACACCCCAGGGTCCCAAGGCTGCTCAAGGCTGCTATTTGTGCAACCAAAGGAGTACAGGTTAATTGTGTCTGTGCAACTAACGTGTTGAGTTGGGCCCCAAGTCTGCTTTCTGCTTACGACGTGCTGTGGTTGTCTGGTCCAACACATTTTGCTGCCTGAGGCAAAATGCAAGATGGTGTTCCTTCCTTTCCACATACAGAAGCAAGCCCAGACTGAGAGATGTTATTTGTTTTCTCTTGGTTTTCATTTATTTTTTGGTATTATGAATTATGGTTTGTGTTTTATTATGTAAATTTGGTTGCATGGGTGGTAGTATTGAATAAATGGATAAAAATGGAACATTATTTCAACAGTGGTGATGTGACAGCATCCCGTGCTCACCATAGCTGCCAAGTACCCCGTTTTTCACAGGAAACCCCCGGATTTTAATCCGTTTCCCGCTGTTCTCCTGAATGGAGAAAAACCCCGGAATTCCCCGGATTTCCTACCTGCCAGGCCATTTCAGGACCTGCTTTGCCCATGTGTGGGCACTGGAAATAGGGCAGAGCGGCACTGG
Source organism: Zootoca vivipara (assembly GCF_965207765.1). Taxonomy (NCBI): domain Eukaryota; kingdom Metazoa; phylum Chordata; class Lepidosauria; order Squamata; family Lacertidae; genus Zootoca; species Zootoca vivipara. Next base: position 111,910,776 of record NC_142584.1, on the reverse strand, counting down.
AAGTCGCTTCTACACATGCCCGGCGGCCATCTTGGTGGTGGCCGTGCTCTATTTCCGGTGCCCACACATGGTCAGAGAGGCCCCGGAAGTTGCTTATACGCAAGTTCCGGTGCTGCGCCACTGCTGATCCCGCATTTTTCAGCGGGAGACTTGGCAGGTATGGTGCGCACCCCCCCCCCAATGTAGTCAGCAGGCTAGTGTGGCACATACAGCTCAAACCCTCAATATCTTGTATCCCCTGCCTTATCTCCAGCATCCATTGCCCAAGGAAGCTGCCTGATTCTACCTAATGGTAGAGTTGGCCCCAATAGTCTCCATTGGCTTATTATTTTTATACTGTAGTACTGGATGAAATGGGCCACTGGTCTAATTCAGTATGCAGCTTTATGTGTTGACAAGTGTATCCTCCTGATAGTCAAAGAACCATGATATCCCAGACAAGTCTCCCTTTAGTTGGCAAATGTACGGTATTAAGAGCAGCCAAAACGTAGCTCGCCGTGAAATGGTGGCCTGCTCAAATCCCCATGGTTCAGCAAGGGTGTGGTGCAATGGCAAAACTTACGAAATTAGTGAAATTAAGAGATGAGAGACCGGAAAAAAGAGAAAATGGGAAAGACAGGGTTGTATGAAGCTGAAGTTTAATTTGGAATTATCCAAGGTCTTTTCGTCTCTGAGAGAATAAATGATTCATATGACCTGTTGCTACAGAATTCATGAATATATTTGATTATTTGTAATACAGACCCGCTTAAAATGTCTTATTATAGATATTTATTTATTTATACATACCCTGCCCATCTGGCTGGGTTTCCTCAGCCACTCTGGGCGGCTTCCAAAAGAATATTAAAATGCATTAAAAGTTTCCCTAAACAGAGATTTGATATATGTGCTGGAAGCTGCCCAGAGTAGCTGGGGAAATCCAGCCAGATGGACGGGTTATTATTATTATTATTATTATTATTATTATTATTATTATTATTTGATGTGTAGAACTGAAGGAGCATAATAATATACCGTTTTGATTTTAAATATGATGACTGTATTATATGTTGTGGTTTGCATCCTGTATCAGCCATACTCAAAGTAAATCCACTGAAATTCATAGCTGTGAACTAACTTTGGCATTGTCAAGCTGAAATGTGTGCTGAGGAGGGCAACCAAGATGAGCAAGGGCCTGGAAACTAAGCCTTATGAGGAGCGTTTGAAGGAGCTGGGTGTGTTTAGCCTGGAAAAGAGGACGCTGAGAGGAGATATGATATTGTTGTTGTTTAGTCGTTTAGTCGTGTCCGACTCTTCGTGACCCCATGGACCATAGCACGCCAGGCATTCCTGTCTTGCACTGCCTCTCGCAGTTTGGTCAAACTCATGTTCGTAGCTTCGAGAACACTGTCCAACCATCTCGTCCTCTGTTGTCCCCTTCTCCTAGTGCCCTCAATCTTTACCAACATCAGGGTCTTTTCCAGGGAGTCTTCTCTTCTCATGAGGTGGCCAAAGTATTGGAGCCTCAGCTTCACGATCTGTCCTTCCACGGAGCACTCAGGGCTGATTTCCTTAAGAATGGATAGGTTTGATCTTCTTGCAGTCCATGGGACTCTCAAGAGTCTCCTCCAGCACCATAATTCAAAAGCATCAATTCTTCGGCGATCAGCCTTCTTTATGGTCCAGCTCTCACTTCCATACATCGCTACTGGGAAAACCATAGCTTTAACTATACGGACCTTTGTCGGCAAGGTAATGTCTCTGCTTTTTAAGATGCTGTCTACGTTTGTCATCACTTTTCTCCCAAGAAGCAGGCGTCTTGTAATTTCGTGACTGCTGTCACCATCTGCAGTGATCAAGGAGCCCAAGAAAGTAAAATCTCTCACTGCCTCACTGCCTTGGATAGGATAGCCTTCTTCAAATATCTTAAGGGCTGTCACATGGAGGAGGGAGCAAGCTTGTTTTCTTCTGCTCTGGAGGATAGGACTCGAACCAAGGGCTTCAAGTTACAAGGAAGGAGACTCCGACTAAACATCAGGAAGAAAAGGGCTCCCTCAGGAGGTGGCAGACTATTCTTCCTCAAGCAGAGTTTGCATCTGTCTTGGGTGCTTTAGTTGATATTCCTGCATTGCAGGGGGTTGAGCTGGATGACCCTCTGGGTCCCTTCCAGCACTATAATTCCCAGATTCTCTGATTCTTAGTTCTGGTGATTTCCAAACAAAACTAAGTTGGCAATCACCTTACATGCTTGTTATTATGTAACTTTTATTACGTAAAGCTTTCGAGGGCGGGGGGGGGGGGACCAGAACAGCAAAGTTTAGAAAAATGTTTGATTGCGAGTTGGATGGTGGGTGGGAACTCCTGACGGTATCCGGGTGACGGATCATAGCAAGACTACATGTCCTCTTAAGCGAATGAACAGCAGGCGAATGGGTTCCAAAGCAGTTTAACAGCAGCAGAAAGCCGCCCCCACCTCAGATCCCGAGGAGATTCGAAATATTTACCTCAGAAGTGCATACAAGTTCCCTCTAATGCAGAAACCACCTTTGAAATGGCAGATGCTGGAAAGTAGGGGGTTGATATTTTCAGGCCAGGGGGCACATTTCGTATTTTGTGTCACAAAATAGCTGCCATCGGGGGCATGACATCGCACAAATTGGATGATGATAGCATTCATCGGAAGGGGGGAAGTTGGATAAACTGCAACCCCCAGATTCCCAGATATCCTTTTTAAAAAAAAACAACAACCTGAATTTAATTTACAATTGTACCTTGGATCCTGAATGCCTTGCGACTCAAACGTTTTGGCTCTTGAACGTTGTAAACCCGGAAGTGAGTGTTCCGGTTTGCAAAAGTTCTTTGGAACCCAAACGTCTGGTATGACTTCTGTGGCTTCCAATTGTCTGCAGGAGCTTCCTGCAGCCAATCGGAAGCCACACCTTGGTTTCCGAACATTTTGGAAATCGGGTCCTCCCTTAAAGAGTGTTGCGGTGAGACCTGGCAACCAAACCCTTGAGTTGTGGGTGGGTACGATTGGTCAGCCACAACACCCTATTGGTAGGTCCCTTGATGCTGGGTTCATTCTGACCAATGGGGACGCTAGTCAAAATGGATCAAGGGACCTATACCTGTATATGCCAATGCATGTGACCCTGAGCTTTCTCTCTTGGTCAGTGCATCGGAACACCTGCCTACCTCTCCCTATATTTAGGGCTTGCACGCTTGACCTTGCTATGTCGTTGTGTGTCATCTGTCATTGGGACAGGGGCACGGCAGGAATTTTCCCCACTTGGCTGATTGGCTGGTGCCACTTGGATTTCGCCTGCTGCGTAGCAATTTGTCACAACTTGTAAGGTTGCAGATAGGCTCTGGTTCAGGTGATAGGGATGGGGGAACGCTCTTGCCATCCCTATGCGAAGGGGTACTCCATTAAAGGAATCCAGGGACTCAATGGTTTGGTCAACCCTGCGAGGGGTTGTGCTTGAGTCCAGGGGGACATCTGGATGGTGGACATAGCATGTCTCTGGCTTTCTGCCATTCCAGGTGTTCACCCTAGCCTGACCTATGATGGAGCTCTGGGTCAGCGCTACCTGCCACGGTGCAGGGAGCTAGTCGAACCAAAGCCTATGCAACCACTCACTTGCTGTAATCCATAAAGTTGTGGCCTAAATTCTGCAGGCAGGCTGGCTATCCACTCTTGGTATCTTCAAGAGATATGGATATGTTTAAGGGGACAGCCACAATGTAGGAAAGGCTGGAGCAGCGCAAACAGGAACAAAGCAGAAAGCACAAATAGCCTCTCCAGTCCACAAATCAGCTCCCTTCTCCTCCTTCCACAATCAATTCCTCTCCTCCATCACTGCCCTTTTCCTACTTTTTGGCGATACTTGCAAAAAATGTTGCAGTCAGAATAAATTATGCAGATCAACATATTTTTTGGGGTGGGGTGGGTTAGTTTAACACACCTCATGCAATTTATGGCGGCAAACTTGTGGGTGTGGCCAAATGTTTGTGAAGTTTGCAAAAGGCCAAACATTGTTGTGAGACTGAATTCCTCAGCTCAAGACTTTTTCTTTAAAAAAAAACAAAAACATGCCTCCATCCCTTCTATATGATGAAACGAAACAGGGGAAACCTTTCAGAGAAAAGCCAGTAAGTTCCAGCAATAAAATAATCTGGCCTTAGTGAGCCTTGTGGTTAAAATACACCCCCTCCCCCACAATTGCTGTTTCAAGGTGGAAGAAGAACTGGTTGTGGAAGGTGTGCAGAGGATGGTGGCCAAGATGACCCAGGGTCTGGAAACCATGCCTGATGAGGAACGGTTGAAGGAGCTGAGTATGTTTAGCCTGGAAAAGAGGAGACTGGGGGGAGATAGGAGAGCTATCTTCAAATATCTCAAGGGCTGTCACATGGAAGAGGGAGCAAGCTTGTTTTCTCCTGCTCTGGAGGGAAGGATCTGAACCAATGGATTCAAGTTACAAGAAAGGAGATTACGGCTAAACACCAGGAAGAACTTTCTGACAGTGAGAGCTGTTTGACAGTGGAAGGGGCTCCCTCGGGAGGTTGTGGACTCTCCTTCCTTGGAGGTTTTTAAGAAGGTGCTGCAGGGCCACTTGCCATTGATGTTTCAGTTGAGATTCCTCCATTGCAAGGAGCTGAACCAGATGGTCCTCATAATTCCTTCCAACTCTTCGATTTTACAATTTTATGTTGGTCTTCTGTAGTGTAAATTATCATAGAAAACACCTCCAAGGAAACAAACATTATCTGTGTGTGCCCTGTATGTATGGTTACTTGTGGAAGGGAAAGAAGCCAGGCCTGGAGGAGGATGAGAAGGATCCTTCTTTGGTATAATAATGTGGGATCATAAAATCATAGAATTTTAGAGTTGGAAGGGACCCTGAGTGCCATCTAGTCCACATCTAGGACACATTATTACTATTGCTATTAATGTGTTTAATGTATTAATGTGTTTGCCCCCCCCCCAAAGCTACACAGATCTACAGTTTTCAACCTTGGCCTCTTCCACAGTGGCCTCGATTTCAGTAATGAAAGTCATGGATTTCTCCCCAATTTGAGCCCTGATGAAAAAAGCAGGCAGCTTCTAGCAAACGGGAGGCCGAGCTGTTTTTTCAATGAGCCCGTTCTGCATTGTTTTTGGCTGCCATGATTCCAAACACTTTGTTCTCTCGAAAACCCAGAACTGCCGACTCTTCAAGCGTCTGTTAGAACGTTCAGCCAATCCAAGGGTCAGGGGAGAGATGGGGCGCATTTCGTGCTTGGAGGTGAAACTACCCAATTTGCAATGAGCACTTGTGCTGTGTTCAATCTGATTTGCTTGTGAAGTGCTTGTATGTTTCCCCATTAATTGACTGTCCATCCGACACTTTTCAGTGCATTTCCCCACTACTTTCCTAATGAGGGCAACACATCCCTTTAACCCACTTTGATTGCGCTAACTTATCTGGGAGATGCCCTCCTGTAAAGTAGTGACTTGTAAACTAGTGACTGTCCGAAGGCACCCTTACAGCAGTAAGAGCCATTGAGTTCAGTAGAACTTGCTCCCCGGTAAGCGTGTATAGGATTGCAGGCTAACTCTATTTTATTTCCCTGGAAGCTGTTGGCTAGGATATTTGTTTTAGTTGCTGGAGTTGTTCAAATGGATTTTGTTTGAGTGCTGTTGAATTGCTTTGCATTTTTATTGTTTTATTTTTCTGGTTGGGAGCAACTTTGCTTCTGTTCTTGATTTAAAAAAAGCGGAATGAGAGGCGTTTAACATACAGTCATACCTCAGCTCCCAAACGCCTAGGGAGTCTAATGTTCCAGCTCCCGAACGACTGAAAATCAGAAGTGAATTTTCCAGCTTTCAAATGTTCTTTAGGAAGCCGGACGTCCGACAGGGCTTCTGCGGCTTCCGATTGGCTGCAGGAGCTTTCTGCAGCCAACCAGAAGCCACAGTTTGGTTTCCGAACATTTTGGAAGTCGAATGGACTTCCGAAACGGATTCCATTTTACCTCCGAGGTACGACTGTGTGTGTGTGTGTGTGTGTGTGTGTGTGTGTGTGTGTGTGTGTGTGTACAGTCATACTTCAGGTTACAGACGCTTCAGGTTGCAGCTTTTTGGGTTGTGCACTGTACGAACCCAAAAGTACCTGAACAGGTTACTTCCAGGTTTCGGCACTCGTGCATGCACAGAAACGCCAAATCGCAACCCACGCATGTGCAGGTTGCAAATGCTGCTGGTTGCGAACGTGCCTTCTGTCCACTGTATATATCATAGAATCATAGAATCATTTAGTTGGAAGAGACCACAAGGGCCATCCAGTCCAACCCCCTGCCAAGCAGGAAACACCATCAAAGCATTCTTGACATATGCCTGTCAAGCCTCTGCTTAAAGACCTCCAAAGAAGGAGACTCCACCACAATCCTTGGTATCAAATTCCACTGCCGAACAGCTCTTACTGTCAGGAAGTTCTTTCTAATGTTTAGGTGGAATCTTCTTTCTTGTAGCTTGAATCCATTGCTCCGTGTCCGATTCTCTGGAGCAGCAGAAAACAACATTTCTCCCTCCTCTATATGAAATCCTTTTATATATTTGAACATGGCTATCATATCACCCCTTAAGCTTCTCTTCTCCAGGCTAAATATACAGCTCCCTAAGCCGTTCGTCATAAGGCATTGTTTCCAGGCCTTTGACCATTTTGGTTGCCCTGTTCTGGACACGTTCCAGCTTGTCAGTATCCTTCTTGAACTGTGGTGCCCAGAATCGGACACAGTACTCCAGGTGAGGTCTGACCAGAGCAGAATACAGTGGTACTATTACTTCCCTTGATCTAGATGCTATCCTCCTATTGATGCAGCCCAGAATTGCATTGCATATATATTCTATGTCTTCTTCAAAAGCACACAGAGAAATTTCCAAAGCACCAACAACAGTTAAAGAACAAGCAGGTAAGAGCTACACAACAAGTTTGTTTGTTTTTAAGCAAGCAAATGAAAGATCAATGAAAGAGAGATAAGACCAGCCATAAAACAATCAGCAGCAATAAAAGAACAAATATTATCCACTGAAACCCCGAAGGATAAAATTGTCATCACCTGGCACCTACTAAAGTAGATAGTTAAGCATATTAGTCACCTTTCTGAATAAAACTTGTACTTGCAACACAAGGTGACTTACAACATAAGAAGCACATGAACACTGGGGTGGGAGGAAATCCCACACTAAAATAGTTTCAATAGTGAATAAGCCTGAACAGTAGCAGCAATTAAAAACCATACAAACAAATCATCCAGAAAGTTTTGAAGTAGGCTGTGGTTATTATTCATTGCCAAAGGGGGAACACTTAGCACGTTCTCAAGGGCATTGCTGTCTTTTCCCTCTTTTCCAAGGCAAAATTGGCTCTTCCGAGAGACCATATCTACTGGGCTCCTCTGGCAGAAGCCGTTCCACTAGGCTGTAGTGGAGGGAGACTTGGGAGAAGCAGGGCCACTCCATCAACTCTGCTGAGAGATCAGCTGCCGCTGGTTTCTCTCTCTCTTTCACCCACTTCCATTCTAACTGAACCTGGAATTACCATGCAATCCGTGCCTTGGTTTGCTTGTTTTCCTCTTCCCTCCTCACCCCTCTTTCTTTGTGTGTTATGCCTTCTATAACACATTAATCTTGTGTAAGCTGCTCTGGGAGCCTTTTTGGCTGAAGAACAAGGTAAAAATCCCTTGAAAAAGTAAAATTAGGAATGCCAACACTCGTCCTGTTGCCAGAAGGTCCACATATCAGACAGGGCGGGGAAGCTGACAGCTCTCCCCTTCACCACTGAGTTTTCTATGATAAAAAGATTCTGGGGTGCTCATGATTATTGGATCCCACCATTGCACTCCCTCTGGCTCAGAGGTGGTCAGACTTCAGGTTTGTGGGTTATATTTTGTTCCTCACCGGACCCACCAACTAAGGGAGGCTTAGGGTGGTACATTCCAACCATTGGCCAGAACACTGCATCTTCCTTGGGCAGGAGGGCGTCAACCAGATCTCCTCACGTATCTGTACACCTGCAGCCATGAACCCATATTTCCTGTGTATGCTCACCCAGGGGATCCTTTCTGGAGACAATTCTGTGGCACGGACATTATTGCAATGGCAACAATGAGGGTCACCCATTGAAATGAATGGACGTAACTAAACCAGGCCCTTTAATGTTAATGGGTCCATCCGCGCAATACATTTAAAACAGTATCGCCCCACTGTAATCAGTCACAACTTTCCCAAAGAATTCTGGGAACTGCAGTTGATTAAGGGTTGTCAAGGGTTGCTAGGAGACCCCTACACCCGCCACAGAGCAAAAATTCCCAGAGGTCCCTGGGAAGAGGGTTGGATATAAAACCAGCTCTGTGAGGGGAACAGGGGTCTTCTGTGGCCCCCATGAGCATTCAAAGTGGCATGATACTGCTTTAAATGCATAGTGCCGGTGGAGCCTATGGCTAACACTGAATGCAAACGCAGTTAATGTAGAACTACCAACGCTGCCTTGCTCATTCGCGGAAATGAGCAGAAACCACTTCATGGGTGTAAGTGGCTGGATCCTTTGTTCCTACCAAGCTACTCACTAAAGGACCCACTGAGAAATTTCTGAGGAAGCCCATATGCCTGTAGAAGAAATGCTATATTCCCATGGAAGGGAGTTGGGTATCTTATGCCATACATTTAAAACACTATCATAGCACTCCGACAACCATGGCTTCTCCCAAAGAATCCTGGGAACTGTAGTTTGTCAAGGGTACCGAGAGTTGTTAGGAGACCCTGCCATGCCCCCTCACAGAGCTACAATTCCCAGAGTAGTTTAATAACCAAGGGAAATGTAGCTCTGTGAGGGGGGCTCCCTAACAGCTCTCAGCACCCTGAACTACAGTTCCCATGATTCTTTGCTCGGGTGCGTGTGATATAAGAGGGACTAATACAGGCATCCCCAGATTCGGCCCTCCAGATGTTTCGGAACTACAACTCCCATCATCCCTAGCTAACGAGACCAGTGGTCAGGGTGATGGGAATTGTAGTCCCAAAACATTTGGAGGGCCGAGTCTGGGGATGCCTGGACTAATCAATCTACAAAACCACCACATTTTGCAACCCACACAAACATTTTGCAACCCACTGCCTTAAAACTCCGGCTTGCAACTTTGGGCTTTGTCGGCTTGCAAGTCTGACCTACAGAGGGAGCCTCTCCCACATTTGAATGGCTCTCCGTTCACGGTGCATGGATGCAGATACACTTATCTCCCCCTCCCCACACTCTGGTCCCTTGGGGCGAGGCCAGAGCAAGGATGGCGACTCCCCTGGTCTGCAGTCATGGGTTTATGATGTTCCTGGCTCCTCCGATTATTGACTACCCCTGGTTAGGCTCATCCTTTGACAGCTCCCAGGACAACAAGCCAGGAACGCTGGCTCCAGCGCCGTTCTCTTGCTGTGCGGGTGTCCCTCTCAAAGGGGAGAGAATGGACGCGAGAGAGAGAAACCCCAGATTGCGTACCCGAGCCAGGCCGAAACCAGTAAAACATGAGCCTCCCCTCTGCTTTCTGGGTCAAGAAATCCAAAGACAAGACTCCCACAGGGACATGCCTGGGCTTCCAACAAGCTGACGATGAGAGAGAGAGAGAAAGAGGGAGGGAGAGAGAAAAAGGTCACCCGGCAACAGCCGTCTGGACAAACAGAAGACGGCCTTCCTTCCACACTGGCTTGTGGCCTTTGGGTTGCCATGGAAATGGGCTTGGAAACGTGCAGGCCTTGTCTGGTGACATTTCGATCGCGGGGTCCCCCCCACACATGCAGAAGTAGCTTGCTCTGACGATGGTCCTCCGTCATTGCTTTATAGACAGAGCAGGTCTGCTGTCCTCTGCTTCTTGGCATCCTGGCTGGAGTTAGGACGGCCATCTCTTTAAACTGTTTACTTATTAGATTGGTAGTTCACCTTTCCACCATTTCATCCTCACAGCAGCCCTGTGAGGTAGGTTAGATGGTGACGGCCCCCCCCCCCAAATATCACTTGGTGATCTCTCTGACCGAGTGCACACTGGCACACTGGCTTATTTAAAACCCACGACTTCCCCCAGAGAATCCTGGGAACTGTAGTTTGTTGAGAGGGCAGGGAAGTGTAGCTCTGTGAAGGGTAAACTGCAGCTCCCATAATTCTTTGGCTGGAAGCCATGTGTTTCACAGCTGAAGAGAGGGTTTTGAACCCGGGTTTTCCCGGTACAAAATTTGAACCACAACAACCTCCCCTGGCTGTTAAGGAACAGTTCCTTGAAACAAAAAAGAGAAAACAGAAAACCCAAAGGCAACACTTTGGATGGGTGTCAGTGAGGAAAATGCCACCTTGATAAACAACTACCTGACATTTAGAAAATACCTAAAGGCATCCCTGTTTAGGGAAGTTTTTAATCTGTGATATTTGATGTATTTTAATGTTTGCTGGAAGCTGCCCAGAGTGGCAGGGGAAACCCAGCCAGATGGGCGGGGTATAAATAAATAAATAAATAAATATTATTATTATTATTATTATTATTATTATTATTATTATTATTATTATTTTCCATCTGCTGTCCAAGGCTTGAGCCAAGATTGTTGTTGTTTAGTCGTTTAGTCGTGTCCGACTCTTCGTGACCCCATGGACCATAGCACGCCAGGCACTCCTGTCTTCCACTGCCTCCCGCAGTTTGGTCAAACTCATGTTCGTAGCTTTGAGAACACTGTCCAACCATCTTGTCCTCTGTCGTCCCCTTCTCCTAGTGCCCTCAATCTTTCCCAACATCAGGGTCTTTTCCAAGGATTCTTCTCTTCTCATGAGGTGGCCAAAGTATTGGAGCCTCAGCTTCACGATCTGTCCTTCCAGGGAGCACTCAGGGCTGATTTCCTTCAGAATGGATAGGTTTGATCTTCTTGCAGTCCATGGGACTCTCAAGAGTCTCCTCCAGCACCATAATTCAAAAGCATCAATTCTTCGCCCATAAAAGGTAGGGGAATGAATGTGTGAGGCAAAAGCAGAGAAAAGTATGCTTCTGGGCATGTTCAAAGTGCTTTTCCTGCAGAACAGCGAGGCTCCACACACTTGAGGTTAGTAGACAAGAGTTCCCAGGGACAAGGGAGACTACTACCATATATTCTCAAACTGGCACCTGGAAACTAAGCATAGTCCCCCCCCCCCCGGTGTTGTCTGACCACCCTGCACATCTCCCCTACTGATCAAAACCCCATTCTCCAACCCCTCTTAATCCCTGACCCTCCTTTGAGTCCCAGCCTGAGCTTGAACTTTCCCTTTCTCACACTCTTGTTTTCTTGCTCTCCTCTCCAGAGACTCCTGGACGTATTTTTATCCATGAGCTCAGCTCCCGTTGTATATTCCTGGGATCTGGAGCAGGGGAAAGCGACTTGGGCCCAGTTGTCTGGGGTCCAGCTGGATCCTCGTCCACGACGAAAGGGAGAGGATGAAAACGAAGAAGGGGAAGCAGGAGAAAGAGAGAGAGACAGAAAAGGGAATGATCTTGGAAGGAGAGAATGAAACATTACAGCAGCAACGAGCTTCTCTGGAAGGACATCCGGGGTCTGTATGGGTTGGAGGGGAGCAATGGGGAACTGGACACCAGAACTCCTGGGTTGCCATGCAGCAGATTGCAGGGAGCGCAGCAACTGAGAGACGTTTTCCTTACAAGAAGCATTTCATAGAATCATAAAGTCATAGAGTTGGGAGGTATCCCAAGGGTCCTCCCTACAATGCAGGAATCAGAGCTAAACGTGACAGATGGCCATCCAGCTGCCATTTAAAAACCTCCAAGGAAGGAGAGTCCACCAACTTCCGAGGGGGTCTGTTCCTCTGTCAAACAGATCTTACTATGAGAAAGGTCTTCCTGATGTTTAGTTGGAATCTGCTTTCTTGTAACGTGAATCCATGGTTTCTAGTCCTACCCTCCAGAGCAGGAGAAAACGAGCTTGCTCCATCTTCCATGTGACAGCCCTCCTCTTCTCAATCTTCTCTTCTCTAGGCTAAACATGCCCAACTCCCTCAACTGTTCCTCGCAAGACTTTGTTTCCAGACCCTTCTTAAATTGAGGTGCCCAGAATCGGACACAGTATTCCAGGTGTGGTCTGACCAAGGCAGAATAGTGGGGCGATTACTTCCCTTGATCTGAACACTATACTTCTATTGATGCAGCCTAGAATAGCATTAGCTTTTTTTGCTGCTGCATCACACCGTTGACTCATGTTCAGCTTGTGGTCCTCCAAGACCCCTAGATCCTTTTCACATGCACTGTTAGTAAGCCAGGTGACACCCCCCCCCCGGCCATCTTATATTTGGCCCGTCTGGTTCTTCCTGCCTAAGTGCAGAACCTTACATTTGTCCCCGTTGAAATTCATTTTGATAGTTTGGGCCCAGTTCTCCAACCTGCTAAGGTCATTTTGAATGGGAGTTTGTGGAGATGGTTCCTGGAGAGTGGTGCAATTCGCTGAAGCAGCCCCAGCAGAAAGCGGGTCGTTGTTATAACTGCTAATTAATAAAAACACTGTATGAAGTCTTGTCTTAATGCATTGAACCCAAACTTATTACAAGGCAGCCTAAAGGAGGTTGAGAATTGGCAAGCGATGGAGGGAGGTGGGGGGGGGAATAGGAATACGGAATCAAAGGACTTTATTCAGCCTCCTTGTTCAAATTTGTTTCCTTGTTCTTTCGCTCCCCCAACTCCAATAATTATCTTTGGCTCACTAAAGCTGCCCCTCCCTTTCCCGGGTTCCTCTATAGGCCCCTGTCTGGGATGATCGCAGGCCCCCAGAAGTCTGTGTTGACCACCTTCGCAGGCCAAAACAAACGCCACTCCTCTTTGAAGCGCCGTTCCTGGAAGGGCTGGCTGTGGCGATGGGGTTTCCAAACCGCTGGGGACAGAGAGACCCTTTTCTCTGCTATCACTCGGGCTTTTCATCCCCTCACACACTGGCCCCACAGAGAGCAGGAGCGAGGAGCCCAGCCAGGCAACCTCAGCGCTCGGGACTGGCCTGTAGGAATGTGCAGGAAGGTTAAAAATGCCGGGAGTGTGATCCTGTCCTGTCTTCCAAACTGCATATGTAACCAAATTACTGCCTTTTGCAAATGGACATTCTCTGTCGGGGGAGGGGGCACTTAGCACATGCTCGAAAGAACCATCTTTTGACTGCTGGAAGGTGACAAACCTGAACCTAGGAATTGTGTGGATTTTCTTGAGACAGTGATTTAGAAGGTTCAGAATCAATCAATGGTAATAGCAATAGTAATAATCAGGTGGCCCATTAGGAGATACCTGGCTCTTTAGAAGACATCTGAAGGCAGCCCTGCACAGCAAGGTTTTTTTTAATGTTTTAGATTTTTTGTGTTTTAATACAGTGGAACCTTGGTTTATGAACACCTCGGTTTATGAATTTTCGGTTTAAGAACGCCGCGGACCCATCTGGAACGGATTAATTCACTTTCCATTACTTTCCATGGGAAAGTTCGCTTCAGTTTATGAACAGACTTCCGGAACCAATTACACCCATGCTTCGGGTTAAGTACGCTTCAGGTTGAGTACTCTGTGGGCCGTCTGGAACAGATTAATCCACTTTCCATTACTTTCAATGGGAAAGTTTGCTTCAGTTTATGAACGCTTCAGTTTATGAACAGACTTCCGGAACCAATTGTGTTCATAAACCGAGGTACCACTGTACTGTATTTTGTTGGAAGCCACCAGAAAGTGGTGGTGGTGGTGGACAACTTTCAGTAACTGTTGGGTTAGGCTGAAAGGATGGAGGAAGGGGTCAGAGTGTTGGACTAGGACCTGAGCGTCCAGGGTTCGAATCCCCACTCAGCAATGAAGCTCACTGGGTGTCATTGGGCCACAACCTAACCTACCTCACAGGGTTGTCATGAGGATAACATGGAGAGGGGTGTGAGGAGAACCATGTATGACTTCTTGAGGTCCTTGGATGAAATTTGGGACATGAATGTAATAGCTAATACAGTCATACCTCGGGTTAAGTACGCTTCAGGTTGAGTACTTTCAGGTTAAGTACTCCGTGGACCAGGAAGTGTTTACTTCCGGGTTCCGCCGTGCGCGCATGCGCAGAAGTGTTCTGCGCACTTCGCGCATGTGCAGAAGTGTTCTGCGTGCTTTGTGCACGCACACTATCGCCGCTCAGGTTAAGTACTTTTTGGGGTGCGAATGGCACCCCAGAACCAATTAAGTACTTAACCCGAGGTACCACTGTAAATGTTTTTTTTTTCATCTACAATACTGTCTTATTTATTTTATAGTATAGTACATTGATTATTGCCTTCATTTTATGGATCAATGGTCTCGTTAGACAGTAAAATTTGTGCTAAATTGCTGTTTTAGGGGGTGTTTTTCATCATCTGGAACGGATTAATCCACTTTCCATTACTTTCAATGGGAAAGTTTGCTTCAGGTTAAGTACGCTTCAGGTTAAGTATGGACTTCCGGAACCAATTAAGTACTTAACCTGAGGTACCACTGTACCTAAATGTAACATGGGTGACTAAACATTGTGTCTCATTTGACCATAAGTGGTGACATAGTAGCCTGTTGGATTTTGGTGAACTTTATTCGAAGGGTTGAGAGTCGCTCATTAATGCCGGTAGGGACTTCTGACAGGAGCTTCACAAGGTTGTTTTTGATAGCGAAGCCTACCCCATGTATCCGATGTTCTTGTTCAGATAGACCTTACCAGAAGAATGTGTAGCCTCCTTTTTCTTCCTTCAGTTGTCCCTCGCCTGCTCTTCGAGTCTCTTGAAGAGCTGCAATATCCATGTTAAAACGTCACCGCTCTCTTGCAATGATGGCAGTTCTGCGTTCAGGACGCTCGCTGTCTGTGTTATCTGACAAAGTCCGTATATTCCATGTCCCAAAGTTCAATTGTCTTTTACGACCACTAGGTGGTGACCCCACTGGGCACGGTAATCCAGTCGGGGGGAAAGGGAGGCAGACTATGTTTAGGGCACCTTTTCTAGCCTCTCCCCTTTTTGGGGTGAGCAGAGTGGATCCTAAAAAGGGCTGCTCAGTCATGGATACAGCTGCCAAGCTGCTCAACTGCCTCATTCCTTGAGTCAGAACGACTGAATCTGTATCCATCGCCCATGTGCCGGTTCATGACTAGGGGCTTCCAGATTTCACGATCCTGCCCCCGTTACCATTTGCCAATCACCACCATGGGACTTTTGGGATTTGGGTTGGGTTTTTGGAAGACGCTTGTACATGAATTTGTTTTGTGTGTGTAGATCAGGGCACGCTGACCAACGCACAGTCTTTGCAGTAGGGCTCTGTTCCGATGGCATGAAGTACTGTAGTCACGACAAACCGGTAGATTCCTATCTGCTGCTGCCTTCACCCGCCTTCACAGCCATTGTAACATACCGCTTGTTGTCACCCGCCTGTTCTGCCGTTGAGGACTTTTTGAATCATTCTTTGTCTAGCTCCTTCCCTTTGACCTTACCACCTTGGGTGACCCTGCTGGGAGTACGAGATTCCTGACGGCTTCGTTCACAAGGGAGAAATGTGCTAAGAGGAAGGCACATTGGCAAATCCACACCGTGATCTACTCCCGCCCGGAAACCAATGTCCCCACTGTGGAAGGACGTGTGGATCCAGAATTGGCCTCCACAGTCACTTATGGACTCATTGTTAAAACCGTGTTTATGGAAGACAATTTCACTCGGCTACAAGTGATCACCAAAGAAAGAAGAAGTGGTGACAGGAATGAGCTATTAAATGGGCATTTCTTAAGCATGGCTGAAGGTACAATTAAGGGAGGAGGGAAGGACGAGTGTTTGGATTGCATGATTGGCATTGCTATAACATGCTTAACATGAGTCAACAGTGTGATGCAGCAGCAAAAAAGGCTTATGCTATTCTAGGCTGCATCAACAGAATCATAGTGTCCAAATCAAGGGACGTAATAGTCCCACTCTATTCTGCTTTTGCCAGACCGCACTTGGAATATGTCGGGTATGTTTAGCCTGGAATAGAGGAGACTGAGAGGAGATAAGATAACCACATTCATATATCTTAAGGGCTGCCACATGGAAGAAGGAGCATGCTTATTTTATCCTTCTCTGGAGGGTAGGACTCGAACCAAGTTGCAAGAAAGGAGATTCTGACTAAACATTCGGGGGGGGGGGGATTCTGACAGTAAGAGCTGTTCAACAGTGGAACAGACTCCCACAAGAGGTGGTGGACTCTCCTTCTTTGGATGTTTTTAAGCAGAGACTGGATGGCCATCTGTCATGGGTGCTTTAGCTGAGACTCCTGCATTGAAGAGGGTTGGGACAGATGATCCTTGAGGTCCCTTCTAAGTCCAAGATCCTATGATTCTATGGTAGTTATTTGGATGTCTGAAAACCATATCAAATACTCTTAAAATCACATTGCTTCCCCCCTCCCTCAATTTCACTTGGAATAACTTGGAAGACCCTTTGAACATTCCTTGATTATGAGTCAGGAAGATTTGAAATAGCTCTCTTGTCACGAACCTGTCTAAATCTAAGTCCCATTATTACGTGGCGTGTGTGTGTGTGTGTGTGTGCATGTGTGTGTGCGTGAGAGAGAGAGAGAGAGAGAGAGAGAGAGAGAGAGAGAGAGAGAGAATAGTGTGTGTGAATAATATCAAGGGACTACCAAAACACATGGGGGGAAATGGATGTGCATGTGTAGAAAATGGCAATTAAAATGATCAAAGAGTTGAAACACTTTCCCCAGAATGAGACCCTAAAACATTTAAAATGAAGGCGGCCAGGGTAGGGGGTGGAACACTGTTGCAGAAGTTTATAAAGTGATGTCTGGTGTTGAGGATGTAGATAAGTTATTCCTCCTCTCTCCAAAGCCTATGCAATGGAAGGGCAGTAAATTTAGCACAGGGAAAAGGATGCACACACACGGCACAATAAGAACACAAGAGCCTGGTGGATCAATCCAATGGCACATCTAGTCCAGCATCCTGTTCTCAAGTGACCACACAGATGCCTGTGGAAAACTCAAGCACAAGAGCTCTCTCAGCCCCACCCACCTCACAGAGTGTTTGTTGTGGGGGAGGAAGGGAAAGGAGAATGTTAGCCGCTTTGAGACTCCTTCGGGTAGTGATAAAGCGGGATATCGAATCCAAACTCCTCTTCTTCTTCTTTTTACAGCCAACAATCAAAAGGGAGTCCACGATCGACAGCAATCATTCGGGGGTTGACCTGTTGGACACCGCTGCTTTACAGCAACTTGTATTCAGAAGCATCTCTGCCTCCGACCATGGAGGCAGAGCATCGCCAGTATGGCTAGTAGCCATCGATAGCCCTCTCCTCCATGAAGTTGCCCAATCCTCTTTTAAAGCCATCCAGGTTAGTGGCCATCACTGCCTCCTGGGGGAGTGAGTTCCATAGTTTAACTGTGCACCATGTGCATTGCTTTTGTCTTCTTCTAAAAAAATGTTTAGGGGTATGCATACCCCTCCGTCCCCCCCCCCCAGAGAAAAAGCACTGACCATGTGAAAAAGTTCCGTCTTTTATATGTCCTATTACAATTTATGTGGAAATTGTTCAATTGGGTTGTGCACTTCTTGATGTGTTTTATTCATTGCTTGCGACTACTTTTGTAATTATGTAAATATTTTCATGGTGTAAGCTGTCTTGAGCATGGTTTGAACTATGGAAAGGCAGCATACAAATAAAATAACAATGATGAATCTTCTAACACACCCTGCTTCATTGGACATCTACGAATTCTAGTGTGGAGAGAGAGAGAGAGAGAGAGAGAGAGAGAGAGAGAGAGAGAGAGAACTTTCTCTTTCCACTTCATTATTCCACTAGCTGGCCCTGCCATGCACTGCTGTGACTTTTTGTGTTAAATTGACCTTTTTGTGTTAAATGGACCTTCAGAGTCTCCTTTCAGAGTCCCCTCACCTTCAGAGCCCCCCTTCATTTTGCACACAATCATTCCCCCCAATACACGTGTTCTGTAAAAAAAATTCCTGTCCCAACCCAGACTTCCCTACCCACGTGTGTTCTGTAAAATCCCCCCACGCCACCCCGACACATTTATCCTACCCAAAGGCACAGCCCTGTAAAAGGTCCATATTCAGTTGGTTGTGGCCTGTGGTCTAGTCAGTTCTCCCAGCTGGGCAATGCTGTGGCCTAGTCAGTTCTCCCGGCTGGGCAATGCTGTGGCCTAGTCAGTTCTGCCGGCTGGGCAATGCTGTGGCCTAGTCAGTCGGCTGGGCAATGCTGGGCCTTTTTGCTGCAAAAGGCCTGTTTTCAGTTGGTTGCCGTGGAATTTTGTGATGTCACTGATTGTCTGCAGCCAATGGAGACGCTGCTTCTCTGTTCTATTTCCCAACATGCACTTTCGTCTGAGTGGGGAGGTTTTGAACATGGGCTTTTTGGGGTTTTACATTGCATAAGTGTGACATCTGTCTTTGAAAACAGTATGGGCTTGCTCTCGTAGTCACATTTGAATTTGTGTCAAAATTTGAATGCAATTGGTCAAGCGGTTTTGTTGAACATTGGAGACTAACACACATGCCCAGTTCACATTTATATATATATAGATGGGTAACTGTATATACTTCCATCATGTTGCCTCTTAACTCACCTTTTCTCTAACAAAAAAAATCCCGAATGCAAAAAGTCCCCTTGGTGGTTTCGGTTGCCCTTTTTCTGAATCTACAGAACTCACTGCCACAAGATGCCATGGCCAGAATGGGTTTAGAGTAGTTGGGTTTAGATGGCTTTTAAAGGCTAACTGGGCAGCACAGGCACATCATGAATGATTGGATGTTTTGTTAGTAGCCACAAATCACCTCCTCCGCCATGAATTTGTCCAATCCTCTTTTAAAGCCATCCCAGTTGCTGGCCATCACTGCCTCCTGTTGGAGCGAGCATGGAGGGCTACACAGGTCCCTCATCACTGCCTTATCCTCAGGGCCAGCCCTATGATGAGGCAGCGTGAGGCAGCTGCCTCAGGTGGCACAAACTGAGGTGCAGGGAAAGGACAGAGCTGGGGGTGCTATGTGGACTGCCCTCAAGGCCTATATTGCTGTAAGATTCAACCACCAATCAAATTGACTTCTTAATGTGCCTATGGGAAAGGGTGCCATCTTGCCCTTTGCCTCAGGTAGCAAAATGTATTGAGCCGGCCCTGCTTATCCTATTGCCCAGGGGTCAGGAAACTTTTCCATGCACATGCCCGCCATTCTTTCCCTGCTGGCTTTCAGAGCCATGACAGGGGAGGAAGAGGCGTCTGCGGCTTCCTTTTTCCCCCCATATAGTTTTTGAAAGTTTGGGGATTTTTAAAAAAAGCTTCTTAGGAGACACAAACTGGCTGACAAATTATTTTAAAAGGAACATTTACAGTATCAACAATATGCGATGTGTCCTGGCTGACTGGTAATTAAAGTGTGTATTTCAGAAAAATAGAAGAATTCTTTAACAAGATATGAAGGGGCATGTTAGAGACTCACCAAAATTATTAAGGGGCAGAATTTAATTATGAATGGGCAGAATTTAATCCTGGTTTAGCCTCCTAGGCTTAAAGCCTTCCACTCGCCCCTGATGCATGCTGAAGGACAAGCTGTTATTATGGTCAAACCATGGCGTCGGTGCCGATGAATGAATGAAGCTGATGGTTCCCAGCTGGTTCATTGCTGTCTGACCCTTTGCCAGAAGAGCCTCATCAGATTTGGTATCTCGTGTGTTGCCAAAGCGTTTGGGATTTGCATAATCCTTAATACAGCCTGACTGGTCAAGAGAAAGGCTATAGTGATGAGTAGTAAAGTATGCTGGAGATGTAAAGAGAAGGATGGACAGTTTTACCATATGTGGTGGACATGCGAGATAGTAAAAAGATTTTGGGAAAATTTATATAATGAGTTGAAAAATATATTTAAGTATACTTTCACCAAAAAACCCGAAACTTTCTTATTGGGTCTTATGGGCGATGAAATTGCTAAGGGGGACCAGAGACTATTTATGTATGCCACAACCGCGGCGAGAACTTTATTAGCCCAAAAGTGGAAAACGCAGGATGTACCAACCATTGAGGAGTGGCAGACAAAAATGATGGACTATGCTGAACTGGCAAAGTTAACCTGTGGGATCCGAAACCAGGGAGAGAAAGTTCCAGAGGGAATGGAGTAAATTCATTGACTATATGGAGAATAACTGTACAAGTTTAAAGACACTTGCAGGACTGAAATAAAGCCTATGAATTTTGTCTGAATTTGTAAAAGGAACTGCGAGATAAGAGTGAAATAATAAAGCTGTATGGAGGGAGGGAGGGAAGTCATAGCTTGAGAGAGCAAAGGACATGAGATGAGGAATATATGAGGTAATTAATAAGTTTTATGTTTGTGTTTGTGTATGTGTGTATGTGTGATTTGTTTAATTGTGTATGTGTGTGTGTATGTGTGATTTGTTTAATTGGAAAATTGGGGGGGGGATTATTTGGGGGGGGGGAGAAGAGAAAGGCTATAGCAGGGATAGGCAAACTACGGCCCGCAGGCCAGATACGGCCCAAGGGGGCTGTTAAACCGGCCTCCAGCCCTGGCCCCCCGCTCAGTCATTCCCGCCACGGAGCTAAACCATCGCGTGCGGGGACTGACTTCTGAGACACAGACACAGCTTTCTCCTGCAGCCAATAGGAAGCCGCAGACACCTCTTCTTCCCCTGCCACCACTTTAAAAATGGTGGAAAATGGTCATAAGTAATCACATGATACTATGATGAGGACTGATCTGAAGAGCCAAATAATTGGTTCAGGATGATGATATTGGGTTGCAACGATTAAGATCGCTGTGATCCTTTGATTGCTGAATAGAAATGACGTGTGCAATTTGGAAGTGCATAAAACATTTTTTTGTATGTGGTTCTTTGCAGCCTCCCCCTTATTTTCGAGGCTGCCCCTATGCGTATTTGAATTTAAATGGAGGTCCATCTTTCCCCTTGGAGCAGGCATCCCCAAACTTCGGCCCTCCAGATGTTTTGGACTACAATTCCCATCATCCCTGACCACTGGTCCTGTTAGCTAGGGATCATGGGAGTTGTAGGCCAAAACATCTGGAGGGCCACAGTTTGGGGATGCCTGCCTTGGAGCCTGCATCCTTTTCTTTTGGGGTTTCTGTGAGGGCACCAACAGGTTGGCGTGCTGAAGGCAGCGTAGGATGCAGTTGGAGCCTGGGTCCAACAGTCCAGGTCAGGAACCAGCCGAGGTTGAGTATCAGTACCGGGGGTCAGGAGAAGCCGAAGTCAGGAACACTGGAATCAGGAACAGGACAAGCAAGGACAACCACGTGCTTCAGCACACCAGTTGCAAGTGTTGGCAAAGCGAGCAGCCGGCCTTCCTTAAGTAGCCCACCTCTTACGAGCTGCAGCTGCCTCCAATTCTTCCCTACGTTTCTCAGCTCTACACTCTACAGCTGTGAAGAGAGGAGGGGAGGGGACCTGCCGGCTCCTCTCCTCACAAGGGCCTGATTCTGACTCAACTCCTTCCTCCTCCTGTTCTGGTCTTCCCTCTTCCCTATCTGATTCTTCCTCTTCTGAGGAGTGCCGCCACCAGTAGGGTTGCCAGACTCAATAGAGGACAGGACTTCTGTGCCTTTAATTGCCCTGCTCTCTTTTGAGTCTGGAAACCTTAAAGAGAAACCAGCAGGCCCTTTGTTTAATTTCCAAGCAAAGGATCTGCTGGTTTCTCTTTAAGGTTTCCAGACTCAAAAGAGAGCAGGGCAATTAAAGGCACAGAAGTCCTGTCCTCTATTGAGTCTGGCAACCCTAGCCACCAGTCTTCTCCAGGTATGAATTCCTCCATTTCCCCAGACTCTTCTGTGGTTGCCGCTTCACCTAGGGGGGCTTGCCACCACTCCTGTTCGTCCGGCACAACCCTGACAGTAACCTCCAGTCTAGGAACCTAGTCCAGCATCTTGCTTCAGCCAGTGGCCCATCCGGATGCTCCCAGGAAGTCCACAAACACACATAGGCCGCAGGGCACGTTGGGAAGAGGGACCACTCTGGAAAATCTGTAGCTCCATGCGGAGGGAAGGGGGCCTTCTAACAACTCTCAGCACCCTTCCCTTTGGGGGAAGCCATGTCGGTTTGAAGTGTTATCATTGCAGCACCCCGTCTTCATCGTGGCCAACCAGATGTTTTTGGGTTGCCCACCAGCAGGCTTGAGCCTAGCAGCAGCCCTGCTTGTGACCTCTAGCCACTGGTACCCAGCTGCGTAGGACATAGACCTCATGGCAAGTGGCCACCGGCAGCCCTCTTCTCCATAAATATCTTCTGCATGACAGCTCTTCCAGATCGCCTGCTTTTAGCCTGCGTTATCCAGCTGACTGGCTCCGATCCGTATCCAAGAAACACATCCACAGCCTTTTCTCCTCAAGGAGCCCTTGGCTCTGATCTCGGTCCCACAATGAAAATTTGTTCTTGTCTTGTAAAGAATGCACTGGGTCCCGTCGTAATAAGCAATGGAATGAGTTGGGAGGGAAAGAGAGGGGTTGTTGGACGAGCTTGGCTTCCCTCCACCGTGTTGTTCAGCATCCGCTCTTCTCATTGCCGTCCAAACCTGCCTTCCCCCTCACGATTCTCGCTCTTTCTCTCCCTCTTTCCAATTCGTGACCTCATCTCTTTCTCCAGGAAAGATCACGACAAGCACCATTGGGGGGCGGAGGGTGGGGCAGTCTGTGGGGAAGGAGGCCAGTGGCAAAGGGTGGATGGAGGGGGTGGAGAGAGTCATAGAGAGGGCGGGTAGGGTGTCCAAACTCACCGGGAGCCAGGGGGTGTAGTGGTTAGAGTGCCAGATTAGGACCTCGGGAGACCAGGCTTCAAATCCCCACTTGGCCATGAAGCTTGTTGGGTGAACCTGGGGGCTGTTCACTGCCTCTCAGCCGTGAATCTACCTTGCAGGGTTGTTATGGGGATTAAGTGAGGAGAGGGGGAGAGCCACGTACACCCCTTTGAGCTCCTTGGAGAAAATGGTGGAATGTAGATTCAATAAGTAAACAAAGAAACAAACAAACTATGGTTAGGGATGGGACAGGGAATTTGGTTCATTGTGCATTTTAATGTGAAATTACCCAATCTGAATTTCCGGAGACAATACAGGAAGAGAAACTCAGCTGTCCTTTGAAATTCACACTTCTCTGAATTTCACCATGCTGTTTGTCCACGGGGAGGGATTGTAGAAATCATAGAATTGGAGAGTTGGAAGGGATCTCTAGGATCATCTAGTCTGATCCCCTGCAATGCAGGAATATGCAGCCGTCCAATATGGTGATCGAACCTGCAACCTTGGCGTTATCATCACCAAGCTCTAACCAACTGAGCTATCACACGCTCATGCAAATGTTGATGAAAATAACATGCAAAATGTTAGGGGAAACTTCTTTATCCCTTTATATCCATCTCTATGTGGAAACATGTACATTAAAATGCTGGTCAGTTTTCACGAGGATTTAAAAGTAGTGATTGCAAACTGTTGCAGAAATGTGGAGAACTGAACTTAAGACTGGCCAAACGATGAACCTGAAATCGACAGATTCATCCATCCCTATCTGTGGCTTAGTTTGGTACTTTAAGAGGCGCTGGACTCCACGGTCCCCATTCATAGTGCCCTGGCTATCAAGCACCTCCTCCAAGAGATGAACTGGGAGTTTTTTTCAGTACCAGGTTTACATCTTTTATTCGCCCAAATCTTTAAATTAAAAGGAGATGTTGTTGTGCTTTTATTTCCAGACTGCTTTTCGTGTCTTATTGTCCTTCTGCCGCTTACTCATCATGCTTTGAGATATCTGGCGGTTTTTAAAATTGATTTTGCAGTTTTAGTTTGTTTGCAGCTTTCCAGGGCTAAATGTATTTTTCTTTTTCTTTTTTAATTTCTAAATGGCCTTGAAAACAATATAAACACATGTCACAGATCTTATTGTCTGCTTACAGTAACAGATAATGCATTACTCTGCCCCTTCCCATGACGAGCAAGAAATGCCAAAGAAGCAGATTTTCCTTGGCAGAATTTCCCTTCGCTTGATGCAAAAACTTTGTATTGTGTCTTGTGTCTCCATGTGTGTACTAGAGTTCATTTATGTATTTTGCAGGACATATACACCACTTGATTGAAATAAAACCTCCATGCGGTTTACAATATAGCTATCATGAAAAAATCCAGTGAGAAACAACTATATGAAGCATAAAAAAATAGTTTGAAATCAACAGCAAGCTAAACACCAGATTTTTAAAAAATGGCAGCATTCGACATTTCTGGATAGGCTTGTCTAAACAAAAAACATTCAGAGTTCAAAATACAGAAAAAGCACTTGCCTGGTGTCCATAGGCAGGGAGTTCTAAAATGTGGGTTCTACCACACTAAAATTTGATTTCCCACAAATACATAACAAGTATTATGTGGAACCTGGAACAGAGCCAGTTCCTATATCTATTGATCTCTATCTATCCATGTATCTGTTATAATTATTGGGTTTTTTTCTGCCATTCATATTTTTATCTGTAAGCCACATTGAGTCCCTGTAGGAGAAAAAGGCAGGGTATAAATATAAATATTAATAATGAGGTTTCCATATTTCAAAAAGTCAAAATCTGGACACAAAAGTTGTTCAGGTTTTTGGGGCAAAGTTGTTATTTGTTTGTTTGTTTGTTTGTTTCTTGCAAACTCTCCAAAAAAGAGAGAGAATTTTTCACCTTTTTTAAAATTAAATAAATCACAATACACCTGGGTTATAGATAATTCCACCCAGATGCCATTTTTGATGGACAAATTCCAGCTCTGTCTGGAAAATTCCAGCCATGTGCCAGCCCTAATTAATATTATTTTATTGTGCATTCATGAAAGCTCAAGGGAAG
This sequence comes from Zootoca vivipara, assembly GCF_965207765.1. NCBI lineage: Eukaryota > Metazoa > Chordata > Lepidosauria > Squamata > Lacertidae > Zootoca > Zootoca vivipara. The sequence goes on along the minus strand of NC_142584.1, from coordinate 111,885,901 downwards.
ACAGCCTGCTTCATTTCTAGTTAGTGCATACTGTAACTCCCTGCCCAAATCATGTAACTTCTCCTACCACAAATGTCCCTGGGTGGTGTTATTTGTCCATTTGTCCAGGTTCTGTTTTGCTATAGCGCAAGTGTCCCCCCCCCCCCCCCGAGAGCAATCCGGCACTAAATGCAGGAGAAACAGCATGGAACTATTGATAAAGCAGAACGATGTGTGGTCAGCCCAGCATAAATGTAATATGCTATCATAGCATCAGCATGCCAATGACATCTTGCAAAATACACCTGCAAAAAACGAACAAAAATCAGTCTGGAGTTGCCCCAAAGAGGGGAGCTGCAAGAGACTGTTGCAGTACAGAGTGCTACTTTTTATTTTTTGGGCAGGCTGCCATCTTATACCCAATTAGACTTAGGCATGCTTAAGTAGCGGTGAACTCAGTTAGGATGGTGTTAGGATGGAACTGTCATTCAACCACTCCCTTCCCCCCCTCAGTCCCCCTTTCCCTGCTGTGTTTTGTTTCCCCATTCTGAACAGGCAATCAGCATTCTATGGTCACCGAGCACGCTCAGTTCTCCTTGGGCTGTTTGGGGGGGATTTTCCCACCCCCAAAACTTAGGTTGCCCCACAAAAACAGATTATTATTTTTGTATCACCTTGCTGACAAAGGTCCGTATAGTTAAAGCTATGGTTTTCCCAGTAGTGATGTATGGAAGTGAGAGCTGGACCATAAAGAAGGCTGATCGCCGAAGAATTGATGCTTTTGAATTATGGTGCTGGAGGAGACTCGAGAGAGTCCCATGGACTGCAAGAAGATCAAACCTATCCATTCTGAAGGAAATCAGCCCTGAGTGCTCCCTGGAAGGACAGATCGTGAAGCTGAGGCTCCAATACTTTGGCCACCTCATGAGAAGAGAAGACTCCCTGGAGAAGACCCTGGTGTTGGGAAAGATGGAGGGCACAAGGAGAAGGGGACGACAGAGGACGAGATGGTTGGAAAGTGTTCTCGAAGCTATGAACATGAGTCTGGCCAAACTGTGGGAAACAGTGGAAGACAGGAGTGCCTGATGTGCTCTGGTCCATGGGGTCACGAAGAGTCGGACACGGCGAAACGACTAAACAACAACAAACAACATATCTTTTGAATATCTTCAAGCCTTGGGGTTTCCCCATCTTTCATCTGTTAAGGCAAGAGAACAAAATTACTGTGGCAAGTTTATAAGGCCAATTTTGCAAGAAATGTTTTTGAAAGTGTTGAGTTTCATGGCCTTGCGCCGACCTATGTGAAGCATGTTCCAATGATAACAATTATCTATCTCTGTTCCCCAGCCTCCCCAGTATTTTTCAGCTGCAGAAGAAGGCTGTTGCGCTTTGTCTAAGAACATAAGAAGAGCTCGCTGTGTCAGACCAATGGCCTACCCCATCATAGAATCATAGGATTGTAGAGTTGGAAGAGACCCGAGGGTCATCTATTCCAACTCCCTGCAATGCAGGAATCTTTTGCCCAGCATGGGAATCAAACCCATGATCCTGGGTTGAAAACTCTCCTGCTGTTCTCGCAGCAGCCAACCAGGTGCCCCTGGAAAACCCTCAAACAATACCTGAGCATAAGAGGACTCTCCCCTCCTGCCATTTGCAGCAACTAGTATTCAGAAGCGTTACTGCCTCCATGACTCACCCAAAGCATTCATAATCACCGCAGGTGACCCACTCCACAAATCTTACATCCAGGATTAGACTCTGACTGACCCGATTGATCCGTGATAGCAACATGGTAACCTGTCTCCGTTATTTTTAACATAAGTAGTTTAATGAATGGGTTATTCTCTCTCAGTGGAGGCTGGTGGTCCTTAGGACTGGTAGGGTAGAAGGGATGGAGCTCAACAGTAGGTGGCGCCAGAGAGCCAATGGCAGGCGGGGCCAAGTGATCCTAGTTTTGTCCCCATTTTTCTCCCTGATGACTTCTGCAAGGGTGACACTGAGCCTAAGGAGGAGGAATCTAACAGGTAGGGCCACCCTCTGGACTGTTTGAAAGTAAGGAGGCAGTTGAATGGGGGACCGCTTTTAAAAATATAGTTTATTTATGATTTTTAGTTTTATACATTTCAATAATTTTACAATCATTTTAACATTTCAAAACTTGACTTCCTTCCCCCTCTTTCAGCGGCTCCTTAAATTTATTTTTAATATTTTCTGCATATCCAAATTAACTTAATTTGCTCATTTATTCACCTACTTTAAATATATACTCTTATAAAATTGCAGGTTATTACAATAATGCTGCCAATGTTTTTATCTGTTTACCGTTTGTTTGTAAATATTCAATAAACTATTTCCATTCTTTTATAAAAAGTTTGTTATCTTGATTTCTTATTCTTCCGGTAAGTTTCGCCATTTATTTTTAATTCATAAGCTTTTGTATCCATTTCTTCTTTTGCTGGGACTTCTTCTTTCCATTTTGGGGCAAGTAACATTCTTGCCGCTGTAGTTGCATACACAAATACATTTTTTATACAGTTTGAGTAGTTCTGTCCCTAGAATTCCCCAAAGGAAAGCTTCTGGCTTTCTTTCTTTTTTACAACATCTTTATTTTTAAACATCTTTATTTTCTTTTAAACATCTTTTCCAATTCATGATACAGTATATTATTTCCCAGTAAGCTTTAACCTTACTACAAGACCACCACATATGATAAAAATGAGAAATTGTGTGAGCCTCTATATATAGTTGTTTCAATGGCTTTAAAATGGAGATTGAACGAACAAAAATTGATTTTCCAGGTCTTTGGGGTCCACAGCACCTATGTAGGAAGGAATTGTCAAGAAAGGACAGATGCTGGCAACGTAACACGGATGGTGCCTCTTTCTGAAAGTGGATCCTGCAAACATTTTTGATAGCATAGAGACTAATAAAGGTAAAGGGATCCCTGACCATTAGGTCCAGTCTCGGACAACTCTGGGGTTGCTGTGCTCATTTCGCTTTATTGGTCAAGGGAGCCGGCATACAGCTTCTGGGTCATGCGGTCAGCATAACTAAGCCGCTTCTGGTGAACCAAAGCAGCACATGGAAACACCATTTACCTTCCCGCCAGAGTGGTACCTATTTATCTACTTGCACTTTGACGTGCTTTCGAACTGCTAGGTTGGCAGGAGCTGGGACCAAGCAACGGGAGCTCACCCCGTCGCAGGGATTCGAACCACCGACGTTCTGATTGTCAAGCCCTAGGCTCTGTGGTTTAGACCACAGCTCCACCCGCTGTACTAATACTAATATTAATACTAATACTGACAGTGTTCTTGAAGCTACGAACATGAGTTTGACCAAACTGCGGGAGGCAGTGGAAGACAGGAGTGCCTGCCGTGCTCTGGTCCATGGGGTCACGAAGAGTTGGACACGACTAAACGACTAAACAACAACAACAATACTAATACTAATAATACTGTACTTCAAAGCTAGGAGGATAAAAACCCACCACCCACTATGCAATTGTTAAATCACACTTTCTAGTTCACCCCCCCCATCACTTTCCCTATTATAAAAGTCTGCTGGGTTGCTCAGCAAGTTCTTCAAATCAACTATAATTAAGCAACCTGAATTTGCCAGTATGTGATTGAATCCCAACCCCATATAATGACTGTCTGAGAACTCCCTGGGGGTCTTTTTTCAGCTGAAGAGTGAGACGAAGAAACCACAAAGATCTGATTATTAATAAATTCGAGGAACGTGCGCCTACATCTATTTAATTGTGTATACATGGAATGGGAAGCTGTGTTTTGTGGAGCAGTTAATCTGCGGAATTCACTGCCACAAGAATTCACTGCCAAGTCACTAACTTTAGAAAGCTGTAAGGTGTGTGTGTGTGTGTGTGTGTGTGTGTGTGTGTGTGTGTGTGTGCGTTAGACAAATTCACAGAGGAGAAGACTATCAGTGGCTTCTAGCCAAGATGGTTATGCCCTGTCTCCACTGCTGGATACCAGTCGCTGCTGGGGGGGGGGTCACAAGTTGGAAGAGCAGCACAAGTCCAACTTTCAGGGTTTCCCATCGAAGCATCCACTTGGCCACTGTGAGAACAGGTTTTCTGACTAGGTGAGTCACTGGCCTGGTCCATACATTCATAGATCACGCCAGTTGCGTGACAGCCTGCACAGGGGATCTCCTCTTACGTGGAAGCAACAGCTCTGTAGGAGAGAGTGCTTGCGTGTGAAGCAGCTTTTAGTTTATGGTGTGTGGAGCCACAACAAGGAGACAGACAGACAGACAGACAGACAGACAGACAGACAGACAGACAGACAGACAGACAGACAGACAGACAGACAGACAGACAGACAGAGATGGTTCCAGGGGAAAGGATCAATGGATGGAGGCCACATATCACAGAGAGAAAGAGGGCAGCAAAGTGAAAAGAGATGTGTGTGCGGGAGGGAGAAAGTTTAACATAGATATGAACAAGTGTGTTGGAACAGGAGGACTTTGGAGTGATCTGAATCTCTGCGCCAAGATGGTTATCAGAGATTCCCATTATGATCTCATGGCGTTTTGTGTCTGACTGCCTCCGATTCCAAACCAAGCAGAAGCAAAGGAGTGAATGAGTCTCTCTCTCTCTCTCTCTCTCTCTCTCTCTCTCTCTCTCTCTCTCTCTCTCTCTCTCTCTCTGTGTGTGTGTGTGTGTGTGTGTGTGTGTGTGTGTGTGTGTGTGTGTGAGAGAGAGAGAGAGAGAGAGAGAGAGAGAGAGAGAGAGAGAGAGAGAGAGAGAGAGTGATGCACATATGCTCGCTCACACCCCAGTGCTGTACTGAGCCAGGAAATCCAAAAGGCCAACACATTCGCCTCCTCTCTCTCTCTCCAGGGCAGGAGAAAAGAGTCGCAGAGAGAGGGAGCGAAGCAAAGAGAGGCAGCGGACGAGTGGAGCTCTTTCCCCCTTTGCAGCCTGAGCATCAAACTTTTTGCAAGTAAGGAGGGGATTCCCTGTGTGGCAGCTGAAGCAGGGAAAGTCCTGGGGGAAGTGGTGGTGTGTGCTAAAGATGCCCTGCAGAACATCTGAGTTTTGAAAAAAATATTTGGGCTTTCCTGAAAGGATCCCCGAGCAGCTACAGTGATAAAGGAAAGTGTTATGTAGCAGAAAAGCATTGTTTTGTCGATGGGAAAGTTGAGTTTTTAAGAACATGTCATGAAAACTGACAGGCTGGGGAGATAAAGGGAGCAGGTAAGAAAGTATGATAAGGCTTGATGAGCAGGTAAGAAAGTATGATAAGGCTTGATGCTGATGGGCAGATGTTCGCTATCCTACATAAATGTGTACAAACAGTAATTTGGTGCAGATGAATGGGAGTGAGATGGCAGAGAGAGAGAGAGGGAGAGATGGATCGATGGATGGAACGAAAGAGAGATTAAGGGTGGATGAAGGCAGGGAGAGATGAAGCAGTGTTAGAACAGGCAACAGAAGGCAGTGCTGTTTGATACAGGGATGAGTTTAATGCACGAGTTTCAATCCCTCAAGATCTAGTGGCAATCTATAGAGCACTGACAGGTGGCTTCTTAAATAAGTATTGTGCTTATTAAAGTCATGATGGCATTGTGAAGAAAATGTGAATTCATTGATGAAAATAAAAAGCCATTGAAGGAGTATCACAAAGTGTCAATGAACGGAATGAAGCTCTAGAGGGACGAAAGGATAATGAATGGTTGCATTTTATCTATGAAGCTATAATTCCTCTGGTGTCACCGGGCGGCTTATGAGAACGTTTCCAGAAATCTGTCTTATCTCTAAAGCTATAATTCCCCCGGTATAGTCAGGCGGCTTATGAGAACGTTTTCAGAAAACTGTCGAAGGACAGCTCTTTCAGCTAAGAGAGAGCCACGTGGAATTCAAAACCTACTGGGGTAGCCTGTGTGGATTTTGCAGTACATTGGCAAGTAGTGTTGACTTCTTCCTCAAAGTTTTGGTATGCTTACATACATTCAACTGGCGACATAAACCAAACTCTGATTAACATTTAAATATTCATTATATAATTTCTAAGTAATTAGATACAAGAATCAGTACTTACACTTCATATGCTAAGTGCTTTCTTGGCTTAAGCATTTATTGACTAAGCAAAGTTAATGTGTTTGGAACATATATATATATACACCATTACACAAGTGATAGGTTCACAGGTGGTTATAATTAAGGAGGAACAAGTAGGAAGTGGGTACTGATAATACTTCCTGTACCTATATTATTTCTGTAATTCTGATGTATCAATTTAAATGAATACTAAAAGGTCAAGATCCGAATTTAATCCCCATAGTTGTAGTGTCTTGAACATAAAAATCAATTTAGTTTCTTGTTGTCTTAATACTTTTTGAACATCCTGTTTATGGTATTTCCTTGGTGTGTACTGCCAAATTCCAAAAAAACATTCAATCAGAATCACTGTGTTTCATTTGAAGGAAGTGTGATGTGAGAGGAGCTTCCATTACTTTATTGCGGATACGTGATCTATGTTCCCCTATACGCAACCTTAAAGGTCGTGTGGTGCTTCCTATATAAAATTGAGAGTTGAGAGTGCTTAATTTAGGCTTAAATTTTGCTCCCACTCAAAAATATTCGGCTATAAATACTTGCATTGATGTGTATAAAATGATCCATCAGCTTAAATTAAAATCATTATTTCAGTCCAAAACTGACACCTTGGTTTATACCACCAGTGAATGTGTATAAACATATCAAAAACTTGAGAGAGAATTTACTGAAGAAGCCCAAAACTCTTCATGGGAGAAACAGGTGACACTTCGTTTGAACAACTTCACCTCCGCTGATATCTACAGGAGCCTGGCTAAGGGAATTCTAAAGACTGAAATTTCCTTTCGGACCATATTTATATACGTTGTCTGTTTGTGGCTTCTGTTTCAGTTGTTGTATATTGTTCTCTCTTTGGGGGCTGTTCAACAATGGCAGCAACAAGAAAGGCAATTTTCCTGCCTTTGTTGGGGTGATGAAATGGAGAAGAATGGTAACCCAAAGTGGACTTTTGTGTGCGCTCAGTTCAGTTCCGGCACTGAACATTAATTCCCAGGTTAACCATGTGCTCAGAGGCACCCTGTTCTTTCACACTATGTCATTTACACCTGACTTTTCTGGATAGATCTTGGGCAGCCTTCGCCCACCTGGTGTCCTCCAGATGTTTTGGACTACAACTCCCATCAGTCCCAGACAGTGATGGGAGTTGTAGTCCAAAAGCACTGCAGCATGTGCATTTCTGTACACATTTATTGGCTGGCAGGACTGCACTGCAAAGTTCAGAGAAGTGTGACTTCTGAAGGATGGTTGGGTTTTGTCTTGGAAAGCGTGGATTAGGTACCTCTACCTTTTGACATGAAGTAAATCAGATTTCTCTCCCATTCCTACTAGTGAGAGGAGCCAAAGTAGCTCTGACAAGTCTGAAGTCTGCCCAAATATCAGATGCTTTTGTGTGTGTGTGTGTGTGTGTGTGTGTTGACATTGGGGCTGTCTCCTGTCTGAAACCCTGGACAGCTGCTGCCAGTCAGTGTACACAATACTGAGTTAGATGGGCCAGTGGTCCGACAGTATAAGGCAGCTTCTCGTGTTCCTAGTCTTTGGGGAAAGGACCTTAGCTCAGTGGTTAGAGCATCTGCCTAACATGCAGAAAGCCCCAGGCTCAACTCCGCCATCTTCAGGGAGGTCTAGGAAAGTCTCCCTGTTTGAAATCCTGGTGAGCTTCTTCCTATCAGTGTGGCTTAGATGGACCAATGTAGAAGGCCATTATTCTACATTCCTATCAGTTTCAAGGAAGGGTAATTTTTCCAGAGCAGTAGACATCTTAGTCCATTGCAGCAAAACCAATGAAGAGTATTGTGGCACCTTAAAGACTCACAAATGTGGCCTTTGTTGTCCAAGCACCACCTCACATAGAATGTGACCCTGTGTTGCAGGCATTTAAGAGGAGGGCGAAAGCAATGGGAAGGGGCAGAGGTAACTGGATGTATTGAAGTATAGTTAGCAAGGTGGGTGAAGGATAAAGGCTGAGATTCAAAAGAGGATGGGGCTCCTGCTCCTTTAAGAGGGAAACTCAGCAGGTCTGCCACTATTAAAGATGTAGGGATCCTGTCCTCTTCTGCATCTGGTGTCCCTAAGAGCAAACTATTGTTTGGGGCACAGAGCTGGGTAGACTGAGAGTGGAGGGTACCGGTATATTTATACAATCACCTAAGAGGACATGAAAGGACATGGGTGGCGCTGTGGGTTAAACCACAGAGCCTAGGGCTTGGAGATCAGAAGGTCGGCGGTTCAAATCCCCATCACAGGGTAAGCTCCCGTTGCTCGGTCCCAGCTCCTGCCCACCTAGCAGTTCGAAAGCACATCAAAGTGCAAGTAGATAAATAGGTACCGCTACAGTGGGAAGGTAAACGGCGTTTTCGTGCGCTGCTCTGGTTCGCCAGAAGTGGCTTAGTCATGCTGGCCACATGACCTGGAAGCTGTACGTCGGCTCCCTCGGCCAATAAAGCGAGATGAGACCATAGACCGAGGTAAAGTTCGCTAACCGGAACACTACTTCATAAACCGAATAGTTCGTAAACAGGGCTGTTCTTAAACCGAGGTGTTGTTGTTGTTTAGTCGTGTCCGACTCTTCGTGACCCCATAGACCATAGCACGCCAGGCACTCCTGTCTTGCACTGCCTCCCGCAGTTTTGTCAAACTCATGTTCGTAGCTTCGAGAACACTGTCCAACCATCTCGTCCTCTGTTGTCCCCTTCTCCTTGTGCCCTCAATCTTTCCCAACATCAGGGTCTTTTCCAGGGAGTATTCTCTTCTCATGAGGTGGCCAAAGTATTGGAGCCTCAGCTTCAGGATCTGTCCTTCTAGTGAGCACTCAGGGCTGATTTCCTTCAGAATGGATAGGTTTGATCTTCTTGCAGTCCATGGGACTCTCTCGAGTCTCCTCCAGCACCATAATTCATAAGCATCAATTCTTCGGCGATCAGCCTTCTTTATAGTCCAGCTCTCACTTCCATACATCACTACTGGGAAAACCATAGCTTTAACTATACAGACCATGAGAGTCCCATGGACTGCAAGAAGATCAAACCGAGGTACCACTGCATTACTTTTATTATTTCGACTGCGTCAGACCAACACGGCTACCTAACTGAATCTAGAATTGAAGGAACACTCTTTAAGGTATTATGTTAGGAATTCTGTTACTCACTGGAGGCCTTCATGTGCATAAGAGCATAAGAATAGTCCTGCTGGATCAGGCCAGCAGCCTGTTCAGTCCAGCTCCCTGTTCTTACAGAGGCTAACCAGATATTCATGGGATGCCCAATGGCATCGTTACTCTAGTCTCCCTTCCTGCGGTTTCCAGCAACTGGTATTCAGAAGCATGCAAAGGATGTGAGTCCCCCCAGATGTTGTTGGATTTCATCTCCTATCAGAACCAACAGCCAGTCCCAGCAACATCTTGAGGGGACGGCAGTACAGATTTGCCACCCCTGCTTTCTACTGTGTCACTGATTCACCTGAATCCATGTTGCTTATGCGAGATCCACACAATATGTGATGTGTTTATTGTCTAGTACATAAATGTGCATTTCCCGGGGGGGGGGGGCTCTTTAACGGGAGTCATTAATGGGCAGAACTTCATCCAGCTTCAGTCTCTTAGACTCTGTCCTAGGTTTGAATCCTTCCACTTGCCCCTGAATCATGTTGAAGGGCAAGCTGTCATTATGGTCAAATCATGGTGCCGGTGAATGAATGAAGCCGGTGGTTCCTGGCTGGTTCATTGCTGTTTGACTCTTTGCTAGAATATACTTTTTAGATTTTGTCTTTCCTGTGCTGCCAGTGTTTGAAAGTTCAGTGTATGCAGAATGGTTCAGGTAAAGGCAATAGGATAAGGACCTGTGATGGGGGAGCCCTCCATATTTGCCCCTTGCAGGAGGCCACCAACGTGGACGGCTCTAAAAGATGAATATAATGGGGACGCAGGTGGCGCTGTGGGTTAAACCACAGAGCCTAGGGCTTGCTGATCAGAAGGTCGGCGGTTCGAATCCCTGCGACGAGGTGAGCTCCCGTTGCTCGGTCCCAGCTCCTGCCAACCTAGCAGTTCGAAAGCATGTCAAAGTGCAATTAGATAAATAGGGACCACTACAGTGGGAAGGTAAACTGCTGCTCTGGTTCACCAGAAGCGGCTTTGTCGTGCTGGCCACATGACCTGGAAGCTGTACGCCGGCTCCCTCGGCCAATAATGCGAGATGAGTGCGCAACCCCAGAGTCGGTCATGACTGGACCTAATGGTCAGGGCTCCCTTTACCTTTACCTTAATGGAGGAGGAGGAGACTCTTGATGGCTACTAGCCAGGGTGGCTTTGCTCTGATGGTCAGAGGCTTCTGAAGACCAGCTTCTGGAAGCCGCAGAAGAGAAGAGTTCAGATGCCCTCAGGTTCCCCATAGCCATCTGTTTGACAGTGGAACGGTCTCCCTCGGGAGGTGGTGGATTCTCCTTCCTTGGAGGTTTCTAAGCAGAGGTTGGATGGCCATCTGTCCTGGATGCTTTAGTTGAGACTCCTGCATTGCAGGGGTTGGACTAGATGACCCCTGGGGTCCCTTCCACCTCTGCCATTCTATGATTCTGTGATCTAGGTGGCCACTGTGAGAACAGGACGCTGGACTGGACAGACCATTGCCCCGACAGAGCTCATCCTTACATGCTTTAAAAGCTGTTTGGAGAGATTGAAGTTGGCTTGGCTTAGACGGACTTGCTCCCTGAGGCAGACTGATGGCCTGGACCCAATGTTTACACAGAAGTAAGCTCCAGCGGATTCAATTATGCTTATTCCCAGTTCAGCCGTGTCCAAGATATTGCAGTAATTAGGTTCTTTCCCATCGCCGTGAGCCATCAGTGGGGAGGGAGGGCTGGGGCAGGCTTCTCCCTTGCCCTTTCCTTGCTTCTTTTTCAAGAAGATTACTAAGCTCTTTGAGGCAGGATTCCTGTTGTTCCAGGACCTGCAGGAGAAGCCCAGGAGACGCATTGCGACCCGATAATCCTTTGCAAAGCAAGGGCAGGGAACCTTCGTTGGCCCATCGCAGAAAACCTTCAGGGGTGGAGTGGGCACATGCCATGGGTGGGTGGAGCCAGATTCAAAAGTGGGCAGGGCAACGGATGTGACTGTTTTGCTGCTGTGCAGAAGATGACATCCTAGCCCTGCAAAGGTCAGGGGTTTCCGTGCAGACAAACCACATTGCACCTCTCCAACCAGGCAAGAACTCCAGGACTAGAGTGGCTTGTGGCTTGTGGTGTAGTGGCTGCTAGAGTGTTGGACTATGAACCGAGAAACCAGGGTTCGAATCCCGCTCTGCCACGCAGCTCACCGGACCAAACACTGCCTCCCAGCCCAAACTACCTCAAATAGAGGCAAGCTGCAGAACTGCCGGGGGTGCCAACATCCCCAGGTTCTTCCCTAACACGGCCGGCCCACCCATGAGACAAGGTGAGGCAACTGCCTCAGGTGGTAGCAAATCCTGATGTAGATTTTTATTCCCCGCTAGTTACTGGTGTAGATCTTCACTCACCCCTTCTTCCCTGGTGGGGAAGTGAGGGGTGCAGTTTTGCGGTTAGTGCCAGGTGCCAAAATGTCTCAGGTCAGCCCTGCTCCCTGAGCTGTGTGAAGGTCTCGGAGGAAAGATCCATCCTGCGCCTATATTTTTGGAGGAGGAACATAGAGGCAGCTCGGCAGCTCGTGGACTGGGAGACCTCCCCTGGTCTCCATCCACTTGCCCAGGGCGCAAACAGAGACGGTTGCAAAAGCAAGGCTGAGCTGGAGTGGCGCTTGGCAGAGGAGCCGGGGGACGGACGGACGGACATGATTTGTCATGGGTAGCCGATAACCTTGCACAGAATGAGATGCAGATGCCGCCAAGCCTTGCCCAGAAAAGTGGTCAAAAAAGGTTCTAACATAAATAGAAGATATGCAAAAGGAAGTACAGTGATTAAAGAGGGGCGTGTGCCCGCCAGTTTATCTCCAAACGGGAAACTCCAAGGAACACAGTCAGCTAAGATGAGAAGGGTTCAAACAGAGCTTAACTGGAGCCAGGATTTGCAGTGGGGGTGGGGGTTGCATTATCCTCCAGGGCCAGGAGGTTGTGAATAAGCATGTGCTGAGTGTGTTTCTTTCCCGCTGAATAATTCCACCCTTATTCAGCTGAAGTCAAAAGAGCAGAATGTTGGGGAAAGGAGGGTGCCTCTGAGCACATGCAGAGCGTGAAATAGCTCTATCCTAGGCAAGGGACGTGGGTGGCGCTGTGGGTTAAACCACAGAGCCTAGGGCTTGCCGATCAGAAGGTTGGCAGTTCGAATCCCCGCGATGGGGTGAGCTCCCATTGCTCAGACCCAGCTCCTGCCAACCTAGCAGTTTGAAAGCACGTCAAAGTGCAAGTAGATAAATAGGTACCGCTCCAAGCGGGAAGGTAAACGGTGTTTCTGTGTGCTGTTCTGGTTCGCCAGAAGCGGCTTTGTCACACTGGCCACATGACCTGGAAGCTATACGCTGGCTCCCTCGGCCAATAACGTGAGATGATCGCCGCAACGCCAGAGTTGGTCGCAACTGGACCTAATGGTCAGGGGTCCCTTTACCTAGGTATGTCTACTCAGAACTAAGGCTCAATTAGCTCAATGAGATTTGGGGTATGTGTTTTAAAGCAGATGACAAGACGGTGTGTGTGTGTGTGTGTGTGTGTGTGTGTGTGTGTGTGAGAGAGAGAGAGAGAGAGAGAGAGAGAGAGAGAGAGAGAGAGAGAGAGAGAGAGAGAGAGAGAGAGAAAGCATGGCTGCAAATTGCTATGTGAAGTCCAGAAGCCTTTCCTTTTGATATGGAGGAGAGCATGCTAGCAGACGGGATGTAGTTTGTTTGGGGTCAACACAAAGGATATTTGGCAAGGATCATGGGTGGTTCTTGTTTCCTCTTCTAAGCACAAGCATTTCCTTCGCTCAGGCCCACCTTACAACCGCTCCCTCTCCTCTGAAGGCCTTTTCCCTTTTGATCCCAGCATGCATCTTGCTGCCTTTTGTTTCCACTCTGCAGTGAAGAAAATGACTTTTGTGCATGCTCAGGTGCCCTCTTTCTACAATTCTCTATATTCTTACACTCCATAGCTCCAAATGCAGGCAAGGGAAGTGGGTTCTGGGGGTGGCCCGTGGCAATGATCTCTAGGCCCCCACCTTCATGGGATTGCTGGAAACGGCAGTGCCAGGGAGCGACTGACCGGTAAGTCTGTCAGTTTCAGTTTGTCTCAGTTTCTAATTTTTCCAGTGTTAAGTTCATCTCTCCACATTTCCACATTTCCACATCAGTTTTTGATTTATTCGTTAGTTTAAAAAAGCTTTATGATAGTGCAATTTTCTCCTCCCCCCCCCCCCTCTGCAATTTGGACTAGTTCTGTACAACATTTGCACAAACTAATTTCACCAAATACAATGCATCTCTCTATGTTGTTATAACTCATCTACACATCCTCGCGCATGCATTACCTTGGTATACATGCATTTGGCTGGAGACCCACATTGCAAAATTTGGAGATGTGCCCATTTCAAAGGTGCATCCTGGTTCACATACTAGAATCATAGAATCATAGAGTTGGAAGAGACCACAAGGGCCATCCAGTCCAACCCCCTGCCAAGCAGGAAACACCATCAAAGCATTCTTGACATATGGCTGTCAAGCTTCTGCTTAAAGACCTCCAAAGAAGGAGACTCCACTACACTCCTTGGTAGCAAATTCCACTGCCGAACAGCTCTTGCTGTCAGGAAGTTCTTAGTATTAATGACATAAGGTAATAATAATAATAATAATAATCAGCAATAAACTTTCAAACATCAAAAACTTCCCTACTGGATCAGGCCAGTGGCCCATCTAGTCTAGGATCCTGTTTTCTGTGAACCGTCCTGAGACCTCCGGGTTTAGGGTGGTATATAGATTCAATAAATAATTTTTTCACATTGGCCAACCAGTTGCCCCTGAGAAGCCTGCAAGCAGGACCAGAGCTTCCCCTCCTGAGGTTTCCAGCAATGGTGTCCACAAACATGACTATGTCTGACCATGGAGGCTGAACAAAGCAATCATGGCCAGTAGTAGAAATTAATAGCCTTCTTGTTGATTTATGTAATCCTCTTATACAGCCATCCAAGTTGGTGGTCATCACTGCTTCCTGTCCTGAGGGAGGGACTGCTGTAGTTCAGGCATGTCCAACCAATAGATCGTGATCTACCAGTAGATCTCTGGCTGGTAGATCCCTGGCTGGTCCTGGTAGATCACAGGACCCTTATCGATTGTGGGATTAAATAAAGTTTACCAAAAGTTAACAAATAAAAGTTGAAGAACTCTGGGCAATCCTACCCCCCAAAAAGTGCAACAACTCTGGGCTCAACAACTCTGGGCAATCCCCCACCCCACGCACGCTCCTCCTCCCTCCAATGACAATGGGGGGAGGTTTTTTATACTGGGAGTAGATCCCAGTCTCCTGGGAGTTGGACGTGCCTGCTGTAGTTTAACTAGGCACTGCAGGAAGAAGTATTGTTTTGGAAAGCATACCCAGGCAGGAGATTCCCCCCCCCCCCCAAAGCTGGCATTCCTGTGACATAGAATCACAGAATTGGAAATTTGGAAGGGACCCCAAGAGTCATCTACTCCAACCCCCTGCAATGCAGGAATCTCAGCTAAAGCATCCATGACAGGTGGCCACCCAACCTCTGCTTAGAAACCTCCAAGGAAGGAGAGTACACAACCTCCTGAGAGAGAATGCTCCACTGTCAAATGGTTCTTAATGTACCGGTAAGCAAATTATTCCTGATGTTTAGTCGGAATCTCCTTTCTTGTAACTTGAAACCGTTGGTTCGAGTCCTACCCTCCAGAGCAAGAGAAAACAAGCTTGGAGTAATCTGTCACAATCAGGTCCCATCTCTTGAGCCTCAGCCTTTGGGGACGCAACCATTTGGACTCGCTACCCAACTCCTGGGTTACAGAAAAGCAGGAAATGTAGTATCGACCCTCCTCCGTACGTTGATTGTATCCCCAGCTTTCTTTCTCGCTTGCATCGGCATGCATTTAGTACTGCTGGTTTTACAAATAAATGAATGGAGAGGCTGAAAAGCCACCCTAAGCATCCGTGGCTTTGAACTGAGGCTTCGGGACATTTTCACAGCTGATCTGAAAAATCACTTTAAGGGCCTTCTGGGAGGCTTTAATGACGTGTCGCCTCTGCGGCAGCTGTCTTACATTACCCTGCTAAAGGCTGCCGCTATATGCTGAGAGGGCAGGCCACAGCAAAATGGTTAGAGCATCTCCATTGCATGCAGAAAGTCCCAGTTTCAACCCCCAATAGCATCTCTAGGAACAGCTGGTGAAAGGCTCCCTGCTTGAAACCCTGGAGAGCTGCTGCCGGTCAGTGTGTACAATACTGAGCTAGATGGAACCATGGTCCTGACTTGGCATAAGGCAGCTTCCTGTGTACCTTCTAGGTAGGAAAAGAGAGCTTTACCGAGCAATTCTTGGAGTCGGTCGCTAACACTGCCTGGACTACTGAGAGGGCTGTTATGAGCAGGGGCGTAGGAAGACAGGGGCGGTGGGGGTGGTGTGCCCCGAATGACACGATCCCAGGGGTGCCATCGCCACTGCCCGCCCCGCCCCCAAAACGCCCCCCCCCAAAAGTGCACCCCGTCACTGCGCACAGCGTCCCTCCATCCCCAAAATGCGTGTCACGTCATTGCGCATGGCGTGCCCCGCCCCCAGAACGCGCGCCACATCACTGGGGGCAGCGTGCCTGCTCTCCGCACCCGGTGGCGGAGCATGAAGCTCTGCTGCTGGTTATGAGAATAAAACAGGAATGCGGTCAAACCTCGGTTGTCGAACGGAATCTGTTCCAAAAACCCGTTTGGCTTCCAAAATGTTCGACAACCGAGGCGCAGCTTCTGACTGGCTGCAGGAGCTTCCTGCACTCAAGTGGAAAAACGTTTGGAAACCGGAACACTTACTTCAAAGTTTTCAGCGTTTGGGAGCCGAAATGTTCCAAAACGGAGAGGTTTAGGAACCGAGGTTTGACTGTATTGGATAATTCCTCTTTAAGTGTCAGGGGTGGGAGCCTGGAGCAAGCCAGTAATACCTCACACAGGGTCAGTGAATTTAACTCGTTATTTAAAGGAACAAACAGCACAGGAGGCCTGGCCGAGAGAGCGCAGCAACTCTTCCCAGTAGGTCTTGCCCCAATGAGGCAGTTGCGGAAGCTGAAGATCCCCACCTTCCCACGGCTCCTTAAGTCTCCTCCTCTCCGGGTCCGTCCCAAGCAATCTGAGACTCTGTAGATGCATCTGCTTTTCTCCTCCCTCTTCATTCCTTTTCTGGTTCTGGGAGACCAGAGGGGAGGTCCCCGGCTTTTCAGCAGCCTGCCTCATCTCTGCCTCTTGGCCTCCCTCCTCTCCAGCCTCCTCTCCTGCCTTTGATTATGGACTGCCGTCTGCCATAGCCTCTTCCTGCTCACTAAACCCTGTTGCCTCTTCAGCTTCCAACCCTCTTCTTCCCAGTCTTCTCCCTCTGAGCACTCTCTGTTGTCCCAGCACCACTCCTTGGGCTCTGACCTTTCTTCCCTTGTGGGTTCCCCACCTGGTGCCTTCCACCACTACTCTGCATCCAGCCAATTCATGACATCAAGGAAGGTTTGGGACACAAAGAAAATAAGTTTTAGATTTAAATTACAACAGCAAAGCAAAAAACCCTGTTTTTATAGTGTCATGGATGGAAAAAATATTACAGGTTCCTCCCCTAGCAGGCGTGCCAACTCCCTAGGAGCCAGGGCAGTTTCGGCTTGCCGCCAAAGTATTTTTGAGGGGGTCAAGCCCCCTCAATATTCAAGGGGTGGTCAGCACTGCCCCCTCGCTCCTTGGGGCACCGTGCATGCAATGTCACATGCATGACATCATGATGGCTCGCAATGTTGTGTGAAAGATGTAATGACATTGTTCGGCGTTCACATGCGCCTCCTCAATCCTCTTAAAAAGATGGTGCCTCTGTCCCCTAGCCTAGACTGTCTTGTTTTTCAACCAAATACATTGTCCTTTTTTTCACAACCTGGAACATTCCAGAAAGCATTACAAATAGAAAAAGAGGTGCTGTGGGTTATACCACAGAGCCTAGGGCTTGCCGACCAGAAGGACGGCTGTTCAAATCCCTGCAACGGGGTGAGCTCCCGTTGCTCGGTCCCAGCTCCTGCCAACCTAGCAGTTTGAAAGCACGTCAAAGTGCAAGTAGATAAATAGGTACCACTCTGGTGGGAAGGTAAACGGCGTTTCCGTGCACTGCTCTGGTTCACCAGAAGCGGCTTAGTCATGCTGGCCACATGACCCAGAAGCTGTACGCCAGTTCCCTCGGCCAGTAAAGTGAGATGAGCGCCACAACCCCAGAGTCGTCCGTGACTGGACCTAACAGTCAGGGGTCCTTTTACCTTTACCTAGTGTCTGGAGAAGGGGTAGCAAAAGAGCCCTGTATTCAATTGCCCGAAATTTGCACTTCTCCAAAATTTGCAATGCAAAAATATATATATGCATATACTGGGGTTAGGTGTGCATCAACATGCATGTTTGTGAAAATAACGTACAGATTTGTGTTATGGTAGGGGAAATGGCTCTGCAGAAAATCAAGTGTGTAGTAAGCAAAATTGCACAGAAGCATATGTGAAGGGAAATCAGCACTGATCTGCTGATGAATTTTCACGAGGACTTCTTTTTTGTTTGTTTTTTAAGGTAACTGAAGTAGAATATGAAGAACTGGATTTAAGATTAGAAAAAAAAAGAATAAAATTGAGGGTCATGTGTACCTGGAACCTCCTCAGGACACATACGGGGTCCATGTGGGGTGGGTAGGTGTGGGGGAAGGAGTCCTGCCTGTGAGCCAGGAAGGAGGGAAAGAAGTACAGCATCTGTTTGGAGGAGGAGAGGACAGAAGGCTCTTGTGTGCTGGCCATTGGTTCAGGGCACAGTTCCGACCTCTTCACTTCCCAAGGAAATGGGCCCTAAAAGGGTCTTTCAGTTCTCTCTGTGGACTGCTGTGCATGGAACCCAGCTGGCAGGAGAGAGAGAGAGAGAGAGAGAGAGAGAGAGAGAGAGAGAGAGAGAGAGAGAGAGAGAGAGAGAGAGAGAGAGAGAGCCTTGAAGGAGGGAAGGTGGCAGCAGTGGGAGATGGAGAGGGCCTTTCACCGTCAGCATTTGGGGTTCATTTTGAATGAGGGTGAAACATGGTCCCTTTCAGAGCTTGGTTTCAGCCACAGCCACACGTGCAAGAGGCAAAATGATGTAAAGAGTCCCCCTGGGCATCTATCTACAGAGTGCCCTTTCCTCAGCACTGAACGTCAGAAGAGCCTGCCAGATCAGGCTAATGGCCCATCGAAGTCCAGCATCCTTTTCATGCCAGGCACCTCTCTGGGCACCCGCAAGAGGTCGCTGCCCCTTGTTGGAAGGCCTTCAGAGAGGGACAGGGCCCCCCCGCCCCCTCTGGGCAAATGGGCTGCGTTGTCAGGCTGCTCTGACCTCCAGGAAGCAGCGCGTGTCCAGGGCGATGTAAACAGAGATGAATTTTAACAAACAAGATGAATTTTAACAAGGAGAAATGTAAAGTACTACACGTGGGCAAAAAAAATGAAAGGCACAGATACAGGATGGGAGACACCTGGCTTGAGAGCAGTACATGTGAAAAGGATCTAGGAGTTTTGGTTGACCACAAACTTGACATGAGTCAGCAGTGTGATGCAGCAGCTAAAAAAGCCAATGCAATTCTGGGCTGCATCAATAGGAGTATAGCATCTAGATCAAGGGAAGTAATAGTACCACTGTATTCTGCTCTGGTCAGACCTCACCTGGAGTATTGTGTCCAGTTCTGGGCACCACAGTTCAAGAAGGATACTGATAAGCTGGAACGTGTCCAGAAGAGGGCAACCAAAATGGTCAAAGGCCTGGAAACGATGCCTTATGAGGAACGGCTTAGGGAGCTGGGTATGTTTAGCCTGGAGAAGAGAAGGTTAAGGGGTGATATGATAACCATGTTCAAATATATAAAAGGATGTCATATAAAGGAGGGAGAAAGGTTGTTTTCTGCTGCTCCAGAGAAGCGGACACGGAGCAACGGATTCAAACTACAAGAAAGAAAATTCCACCTAAACATTAGGAAGAACTTCCTGACAGTAAGAGCTGTTCGGCAGTGGAATTTGCTGCCAAGGAGTGTGGTGGAGTCTCCTTCTTTGGAGGTCTTTAAGCAGAGGCTTGACAGCCATCTGTCAGGAATGCTTTGATGGTGTTTCCTGCTTGGCAGGGGGTTGGACTGGATGGCCCTTGTGGTCTCTTCCAACTCTATGATTCTATGATTCTATGATTCTATGATTCTATGATTCTAAGTCTGCCAGATACAGCTTCTCCCATCGCCTGCAGGAAAAGGCCACATGTGGAAACGTTCTCTTTGATGAGGCTCTTAAAGCGCAGAGGCTCCCTCGCCTTTGTTCTTTGCAGGTCTCGTTGATGTGAATCTGATCTGGAACGGGCTTTTCACTGGTGGATGGTTGCCGGGGGGGGGGGGGGAGAGAGAGAGAAGAGTCGAGAGATCAGGGGGGCGTTGTGTAAGTCTGTGTGTGAGAGCATTAGTTTGGCTGGCCGGTACCAAAATGGAGTTACTGCTCTCATAGTGGGGAGGGATCCAGACTCCCACTATATCACCAATTATTGAATTTATTACCCGCCTTTTCTCCATAAGGTCTGGTGATGCCTTCCTCTTGTGACATAAACAGAGGGAAGCCTAGTAGCCTGCAGCTCCATGCTGGGAAAAGCCACACAGTGAAATACTCACTTTGATCCAGAGCTTTAAAAGCACACAGGCCCTCTTGGTTTATTTTTTGCTTGCCCAGAAAACATGGGTCCAAGTGGTTTTCTGCTTGTCCTGTGCTTTCTAGGTCCAAGCAGGTTTGCCTTTGGCCTGCCCCCCCCCCCAGCAACCCATCTTTTTGCACTAAATCGAAACAAACGTCAATTTGCAGAAAACCCAATTGCTGTTTGTTCTGATTCAGCGCTAAACTGCGGTCCCCCCCCCCGGGGGGAGTGGTGGGGCAAATGGAAGTGTGGATGATCCCTCAGACTAGAAGCTGGGTCCTTGCTAGTTGCTCTCAAAGTAGACCCATTAAAATTAATGAATATATGGCTAACTGAGGTTCGTTAATTGCAATGAGCCTGTTTAAAGGTAAAGGTAAAGGAACCCCTGACCATTAGGTCCAGTCGCGGACAACTCTGGGGTTGCGGTGCTCATCTCGCGTTATTGGCTGAGTGAGCCAGCGTACAGCTTCCAGGTCATGTGGCCAGCATGACAAAGCCGTTTCTGGCGAACCAGAGCAGCGCACGGAAACACCGCTTACCTTCCCGCTGTAGCGGTACCTATTTATCTACTTGCACTTTGTGCTTTCAAACTGCTAGGTTGGCAGGAGCTGGGACCGAGCAATGGGAGCTCACCCCGTCGTGGGGATTCGAACCGCCGACCTTCTGATTGGCAAGCCCTAGGCTCTGTGGTTTAACCCACAGTGCCATCCACGTCCGCTCTCAAAGTGGACCCATTAAAATTAATGGATATATGGCTAACTGGGTTTCATTAATTGCAATGAGCCTGTTTAATTCATGCTTAATCTGTTCAACTCATTAATTGCAACGAGTAGAAGTAGCATTGGCTACAACCAGAGGCAGATTTAGGGGAGCACGACCACAGGGCATCACAACTGTGATGGACAACGGAAGGTGAGAGGCGGAGGGGGGGCTGGGGGCTGAATTTTGATGTTGCATAGGGTGCAACTGGAATTTGAATGTCCAGTGTTTGCCATTGCTATAACCCTCAGCTTTATTCCTTGCAGGGGTGCAATGTATGTATGTATGTATGTATGTATTTCTATACCGCTTTATATTTTTAATAAAAATCTCAAAGCAGTTTACAGCATATTAAATCAATAAAACAATAGCCAGGGGATGTTCCTTCGGCCTCATGAGGAGTCTCTTCAGTACCGGTAGGACTGGGTGAGTGTGGGCCCCGCTCCCTAGGACAGGTGGAAAGGGCCTTGCAGGGATCGGCCTTCACACTTCACATCCAGGCGATGAGGGGCCAACCCCTTTGGGGCCCACCAATAATTTTTGGGAGAGGGTTGGGCCGCCGCAATATTCAAAGGAGGCCAAGCACAGAGCTGAGCTAGCTCCTTCTCCTCCTCATCCTGCCACAGAGGGGAAGGAATGATGAGGAGGAAGGGGAAGGAATGGGGGAAGAAGCCCCCCCCCCCCGTGGCACCGGCAGGTGGAGGAGCTGCTGGCTACTGAAGCTGCTCTGCCGCTGTGCTGTGCTCCGCTCCTTGTCTCCTCCCTGATGTCCTGATGCGCCATGCACGACATCACCCCAATTCTCCCTTGGAAGTTGGCACCTTGCAACCTCTGTTGGTTTGAATCTAGGAAGCGAAATGGGTTTTTATTTGATGCCAGGCAGGGGGAAATCAAGGAGATGTTGTCTAAACCTGGGGGGTGGGGGTGGGGAGTGATCATGAAATCCGCCAGCATAAATAGCCAGGAATTTGTTAGAATGGTTCCAACTACATTTAAAAAATGGTTTAGTCATTTTAAGGGAAAACAGGATCAATGGGTTAGATGGATTAAGGAAAATGAAATCTGGCTCTGATTAGTGGAGTCATTTGTTGTTGTTTGAAAGTGCTCTAAAGGAAAAATTAGCATGTTCTGTTATATAGAAGATGCTTAACATTATTTGTAGAATGCATTGAGTTTTAAAGAAATGTAGTTTTAATCCTGAAATCCTGCTGCTGGGGAAGAGGTTTATATTACTTTTGATGACTTTCTCACTATGGATGGGGAGGAGATTAGTAACAGGATCATAGGATTGTAGAGGTGGAAGGGACTCTGAGGGTCATCCAATCCAATGCTAGAATCAAATCGCTAACAGACCAATTCTACACTTTCTGACACAATAAGAGAAACGAAACACAGCCACCCTTCGAAATTCCCACTTCTCTGAATTTTGCGAGGCAAGCAAAGTGTTCAAAACGGCGGGTGCTGGGTGCCTTATATTATGCCTAGAAATGCACATATTATTGAAAATGAAACACAGAAATGCAATAGAGAATTGCTTTGCAAAAAGAGAAAATGCATACTAGGCAAAGCTGTGTCTATTGAGAGAAATTTGCACTAAAATAGAGAGGAACCAGATTTGCCCGACCTTGCATCTCACCTGACCTCAGTTTCAGGTGTCCCGACTGAGCTTTCCCAAAGCCAGTGGCTGCACCTCTTTAACCATGGCTTTTTGACACCTGAGATATGTGTTTTCGAGGTCCGCCCTATTCCTGTGATTGTACTCTGTCTTGATTTCTTGTTAATCCTAAATTTCGAACTGTTGCAACCTGCTCTGTGACTTGTTGGTGAAGGATGGTTAAGAAATGATTTAACAATAACAACAACAATATGTTGTTGGCATGTAAAGGGTTTGATCTTCTCCTCCGTTCTTGACGCTTTCCCCTCCGAGAGCGCTAGCTTTGGGCGGGGACCTTGTCTTTCCGCAAAAGAATTTAACACACAGTAAACAGCTCAGAGAGGATGGAGTTGGATGCTGATAGACCGGGAGCCCATCCAGCACTTGCTGAAGCAGGCAGGCTATAATGTACCCCAATGCATTGCAGAATTACACAGATGTGAGGCCCTTTATTGTCCAGCTGTAGTTATATTTCTTTAACAAGAGAGAGAGGGAGGTTTCAAGCCTAGGGGTTGTTGCCTTTGTCCTAAAAAAAACCCAAAACCAGTCTTTACCTAAGTCTTTCTCATCCCCATTCCACACAAGATTAGCAGAGTACTTCTGGGCCATGCATGCGATAGGCACATAGCTCAGTTGCTTAGCACATGGTGCTGATAATGCCAAGATTGGAGGTTCGATCCCCATATGGGACAGCTGCGTATTCCTGCATCGCAGGGGGTTGGACTGGGTGACCCTCAGGGTCCCTTCCAAGTCTATGGTTCTATGATTAGGACAGGAAAACCAAACCTTATGAGGAACGGTTGAAGGAGTTGGGTCTGTTTAGCCTGGAAAAGAGGAGACTGAGAGGAGATTTGATCTTTGACTATCTCAAAGGCTGTTACATGGAAGCTTGTTTTCTCCTGCTCTGGAGGGTAGGACCTGAACCAACAGATTCAAGTTGCAATAAAGGACATTCCGGCTAAACACCAGGAAGAACTTATTGATGGTAAGAGATCAGTTTGACAGTGAAACGGTATCCCTCGGGAGGTGGTGGACTCTCCTTCCTTGGGGTTTTTTAAGCAGAGGTTGGATGGCCATCTGCCATGGGTGCTTTAGTTAAGATTCCTGCATTGCAGGGGGTTGGACTAGATGATCCTCAGGGTCCCTTCCAACCTCTGCTGGAAACCGCAGGAGGGGAGAGGGTTCTTGCACTTGAATCCTGCTTGCAGGTTTTCCACAGGCATCTGGTTGGCCACTGGGAGAATAGGACGCTGGACTAGGTCATAGCTGCCAAGTTTTCCTTTTTCTCGCGAGGAAGCCTATTCAACATAAGGGAAAATCCCTGTAAAAAAGGGATAACTTGGCAGCTATGGACTAGGTGGGCCATTGGCCTGATCCAGAAGAATCTTCTTATGCTCTCAAAAAAATAATGCAAGGCAAGTATTAAGGCAGGCTTGCTATGTTCGCACAGAAATTTGTTTTTAAAGCAAATTACAGCAAGTCAACAGAAATAAATGCAGCGACATAAACGTCTTACAAAAGCATAGAGTGATCACCGTGGAATTCATCAGTTCATTGTGTTGGTGGATGTTGCTTATCTGTGTTGGCGATTTTGGTGTTTGTTGTGCATCTTATTCGCCATATTGATAGTGATGCTTTAAAAAGCTCTGTGAGCTGGCAGCTTTTAACTAGCTTTAAGGAACTTTACAGCTGATGGCGGATATTGAGACTATGTCAATGGGCTGCCGGTCAGGATGGCTGGGTGCATTACCTCCAGGATCAGAAATGGCGCTTCCTGATTTCTTGGAATCACAAACGGAGAGAGCTGTGCTCTTGTGCTCATTTCCTGCTTGTGGGCTCTTTCCCAGAAGAGGTATCTGGTTGGCCACTGTGAGAACACGGTACTGGACTCCATCAGCCTCTGGCCTCATCCAGCAAGCCAAGCTCTTCTTGTGAGCTTGTGTCACTGCATCTCATGGCAGCAGCTTGCCTAAGTTTTGCAATGCGTCCTGTGAAAAAGTGCTAGTCAATTCCACTTGGCTTCACCTACTGCCAGGGTCCTGGTTTTATAAGAGAGGGGAAGGATCGTTTCGCTCTATCTCTCACCTCCTTTCTTCATACCATTTGTGATATTTTAATGAACAGAATATGTGCATTTGGAACTTTTGACCACCCTGGAAAAAGTCTCTGGAAACGTGTAGCAGGTTCGTGTGGCCTCAACAATGGGGACCCACCCCAATAGCTCCACCCGCACGCAACGCCTTCGCACAAAAGATCCGAACCTCGTACACACATGCTTCTCTCTTCCTGGCAACAAAACCCACCCCCCTGCCAGGAAAACATGTGAAAGGGGCCTGTCGGGCAGGGCAAGAGGTGGCGGCTGGCCTGGCTGACTCACATTTTCCCGGTTGCTTTTCCACTGCTTGGGCCCGCAACTGGCCTGGGGGGGGGGGTTGATTAAAGGAAAGCAAAACAACAAATAAGGAACAAGTCAAAGGAAGCCCTGCACACAGCAGGATCTCACAGATGGTCACTAGAACGGACAGGTGGGCTCTGCAACAAAAGGTTGCAGCGTGGGGGCACTCCTGCCATCCATCCAGCCATGTCTCTTTTCCAGGCACTCCATTCATTTCCCCTTATTTATGTTTCTGACACACCAACAGTGAGTTAGCATTCTGTGCCCACTGGGCATTCTCAGTCCTCACTGGGCTGCTCTATTTGTGGGGGGGGGGGGAGAGAAATGTCACTGTAGGGGTTTCGACGAAATAGTTTTGGAACTCCTGCAGTCTTAGTGATTTCCCCTGCATGTGCTGGATGGTGCTGTTTTGGCTTCATAACATAGCTGCCAAGTTATCCCTTTTTTAAAGGGATTTTCCCTTATGCTGAATAGGCTTCCTCGTGAGAAAAGGGAAAACTTGGCAGCTATGCTTCATAAGGAATGGGACTCAGAGCATTAAGCATGTATACTGTATCAGGGAGGCGAGGAGCCCCACACCCAGGGGGCAAACACTGCCTTCCAAGCCTCTCCCTTGGAACTATTCACAGACCACGCCCCCTCTCCCTTGGCCATGCCCTTCAATTGCTTTGCTTCCCGGGATAGCTCACTTGGCAGAACATGAGACTCTTAATCTCAGGGTCGTGGGTTCAAGCCCTACTTGGTGCAAAAGATTCTTGCTTTGCAGAGGGTTGAACTGTCTAGGCGACCCTTGTGGTCCCTTCCAACTCTTATGATTATACGACTTACACCCTCCTGGAAAGTTTTTTTGCCTGACTGGAACATGCCCTTGAACTCTGAGAGTGCCTCTTCCCTGCCTGGAGGGAGGATAGAGTGTGTGTGTAGAAACTAGCCCAGCTGTACAGAGGTAAAATCTGCATTTGTTCCTCTTCTGACTTTTGCTTCAGGCCACCTCTTACCCCCTGGTATGTGACCCTCAGAGTTTCCTCAAAGGGAATGTAGCTATCGGTCTCAAATCAAATGGCTTTTCAAAATTTGCCACTCTGCTCCCAGAGGACAGGATCACACTTCAAAATGACCTTAACAGATTAGACAACTGGGACAAAGCAAACAAGATGAATTTTAACAAGGAGAAATGTAAAGTACTACACTTGGGCAAAAAAAAATATGAAAGGCACAAATAGAGGATGGGAGACACCTGGCTTGAGAGCAGTACATGTGAAAAGGATCTAGGAGTCTTGGTAGACCACAGACTTGACATGAGTCAACAGTGTGATGCAGCAGCTAAAAAAGCCAATGCAATTCTGGGCTGCATCAATAGGAGTATAGCATCTAGATCAAGGGAAGTAATAGTACCACTGTATTCTGCTCTGGTCAGACCTCACCTGGAGTACTGTGTCCAGTTCTGGGCACCACAGTTCAAGAAGGATACTGACAAGCTGGAACGTGTCCAGAAGAGGGCAACCAAAATGGTCAAAGGCCTGGAAACGATGCCTTATGAGGAATGGCTTAGGGAGCTGGGTATGTTTGGCCTGGAGAAGAGAAGGTTAAGGGGTGATATGATAGTCATGTTCAAATATATAAAAGGATGTCATATAGAGGAGGGAGAAAGGTTGTTTTCTGCTGCTCCAGAGAAGCGGACATGGAGCAATGGATTCAAACTACAAGAAAGAAGATTCCACCTCAACATTAGGAAGAACTTCCTGACAGTAAGAGCTGTTCAGCAGTGGAATTTGCCACCAAGGAGTGTGGTAGAGTCTCCTTCTTTAGGAGGTCTTTAAGCAGAGGCTTGACAGGCATATGTCAAGAATGCTTTGATGGTGTTTCCTGCTTGGCAGGGGGTTGGACTGGCTGGCCCTTGTGGTCTCTTCCAACTCTATGATTCTATGGCTTTTCAAAATTTGCCGCTCTGCTTGTGGGCTGAGAAGTTGCGGGGACTATTTCTTTGGTGATGCAGTTCTGCTTTTGGGGTGACATGGGCCAACCTGCTCGTAAGCCACTGCAAATCAGACAATGCTGAGAGAGAGAACCGTTCAGCATAAGGCAGCTTCACGCAGTCTTCGGGGTGGGTGCATGTAGAATCGGTTTGTGGTGGACACTGAGTCTGCTTGGGCCTCATTATCCCATTGGATGAACCGAGAGAGGATCCCTACATTACACACCCACCCCAGTGGCTGCTCATGGCAAGGGAAGAGAAACAATTCCAGGACTGGCTGTCTTGCAGAACCTTGTCTGTTCTTACCTGTGATCTGTTATGCCCCCTGTGTCTGGAAGGGCACAAGGCGGGGAGGCAGAGCCAGACCAGAGCCAGTGACAGGCAGAGTCAAGGACAGGCAACTCCCCATTTCCATGCATTCGAGTAACGCACGGGCAATGCCAGAACCCCCAAGTTAGAGGGGCAAAAATGCCCCCCAAAAGAACGTGAAAATGGCACAAAGTAGAACCTAGCAATCCCATAAGGCTTTTTCATGTGCAATCCCAGGAGACTTTGCACTGACCTTTGCAGTCTGCGAAGAATTGCAGTTTGAGCTAGGCAATTTGGAGGGAGTCTGGTAAACGCTGCTGGTTTTTTTAAGGATTTTCAGAGGTTCAGAGGGTGTTTGCAGGGTTTCTCAATGGTGTTCCCAATATACACAATTTCACTTAAACATGGGGTGCCTCGGAATGTAGCCCTTGTGGAAATGGGGAGTTGCCTGCATGTATCAATTTATCGCATTGTTGTTGTTGTTTAGTCGTTTAGTCGTGTCCGACTCTTCATGACCCCATGGACCAGAGCACGCCAGGCACTCCTGTCTTCCACTGCCTCCCGCAGTTTGGTCAAACTCATGTTGGTGGCTTCGAGAACACTGTTGGTGGCTTCGTCCTCTGTCGTCCCCTTCTCCTAGTGCCCTCCATCTTTCCCAACATCGGGGGCTTTTCCAGGGAGTCTTCTCTTCTCATGAGGTGGCCAAAGTATTGGAGCCTCAGCTTCAGGATCTGTCCTTCCAGTGAGCACTCAGGGCTGATTTCCTTTAGAATGGATAGGTTTGATCTTCTTGCAGTCCATGGGACTCTCAAGAGTCTCCTCCAGCACCATAATTTCAAAAGCATCAATTCTTCGGCGATCAGCCTTCTTTATGGTCCAGCTCTCACTTCCATGCATCACTACTGGGAAAACCATAGCTTTAACTATACGGACCTTTGTAGGCAAGGTGATGTCTCTGCTTTTTATCGCATTAATACCCCACTTTTATCCTCCCAGGAGCTCAAGGGGCCATACATGGCTCCCCACCTCATTTAATCCCTACAACAACCTGGTGGGGTAGGCTAGGCCGAGAGGCAGTGATTGGCCCAAGGTCATGTGTCTGAGTGAGGATTTGAACCCTGGTCTCCCAGGGCCTAGTCTCTCTTAACCACTGCACCACAACTCATTCTGGTTTTGTCTTCCCTTCCGAGTTCTGCAAGGGCAACACTGCGACTAAGGGAGAGGAGGCTGACAGACATTGCCGCCCCCCAGACTAGTTGTAGGTAGACAGGCAGGCAGATGGGGGCTGCCTGGAGGCAGAAGAAGGTTGGTGGGGCAGTGCCCCATTTGACCTCATGCACCAGTCTCCCTGGGAATGGTTTGAAAGCCCCCTTTGTATTACATCAAGCTGGATTCTTGCTGTATGGTACGAGCCGGTTTGCAAACATGTGGAAGCCAAGCTGGCCCCTCTGACGGACACTTAATGTCTCTTGGACGGACAGAGGGGTTCTCAGGCCTCGGGCTGAGTTTTTTTGGCGGCGAGATGGAGGAGGAGGGGTGGTGGTCCTCCTAAATTTCAGCTGGGATTAAGGGAGGGGGGGGGTCTGCGGCCGGACCCAGAGCTGTGTTTGCCCTGATCTGAAGGATGTTATTAGGGCTGGCCGTTTACAGTTCTCTTTTCATTAAGAGATCCTTGTTTCCCGGGCCAGAGGACTGCTTATAGGAGGATTAAGATGGTGGTTATTTAATTTGGACCTGGGATTCCCCCCCCCCCCGCTCAAAGGTCAAGTTTTGTTTGTGCAAATATGAGACAGGAGTGTGCTTTCTTTGGGGAGGGGTGTTTGGTGAGGATAGTGAACTGCAGAGAGACGGACTCGACTCCACACACCCCGTCCAGCCAAAATGGGGCACCCAGGTGAGGTCCTCTCTCAGGATGCTAACTCAGAGGTTGGAGAAACCTGCACAGCCACAGCTGGCCAGGGGGGCCTTCGGGCAGATGGCATTTTACTTTATTTTATGGTTTGGGAAGTAGCATAAACTGTATTTTCACTCCCAACCGCTATATAGTCAATATGGGAACATAGGAATCTGCCTTATATTGAACCTAGAGCATTGTCAACACTGACTGGCTCCAAATCTCCAGGGTTTCAGGCAGTCTTACCTGGAATCAGAGAATTATAGAGTTAGAAGGAACCCCAAGGGCCATTTAGCCCAACCCTCTGCAGTGCAGTAATCTTTTGCCCAACATAGGACTCGAACCCATGTCACTGATGTTAGGAGTCTCATGTGCTACCAACCGAGCTGTCAGAGAAGATGCCAGAGATTTAACCTGAGGCCTTTTGCATAATAATAATAATTCTGCTTTCAAAGCAGATGTTCTAGCACCGCTGAGCTGCAACCCTTCCCTTATATCTGACAGGAAGCTGGGGTGTTGTTAAGTTTTTAAATCTGAGGGTGCAGCTTTTATCTTAACTTCCATTGTTTTTGCTCGTGGTTAAACCACAGAGCCTAGGGCACGCCGATCAGAAGGTCAGCGGTTCGAATCCCCGCGACGGGGTGAGCTCCCGTTGCTCGGTCCCAGCTCCTGCCAACCTAGCAGTTCGAAAGCACGTCAAAGTGCAAGTAGATAAATAGGTACCGCTACAGCGGGAAGGTGAGCGATGTTTCCGTGTGCTGCTCTGGTTCGCCAGAAACGGCTTTGTCATGCTGGCCACATGACCTGGAAGCTGTACGCTGGCTCACTCAGTGTTATGTACTGAGCTGAATCCTAGAACAATAGGATTCAGAATCAGCGGGAGCTACCCAATCCAACTCCAGGTGGAAGTGAATCCGCAACCTGATTGGCCTGCTGGAGCAGCCAATCAGGCGGCTGGCAGAAGTGAATCTGCTACCTGATTGGCCTGTAGGAGCAGCCAATCAGGCTGCAGGCAGAAGTCAATCCACAATATAATTGGCCCACAGGTGTAGCCCTGAAGTAGCCAATCACGCAAGGCCCATTGTGTAAATAATGTATATAAGCAGATGGTTTTGGGAAAAGAGCCATTCGTCTTCTCTTCTTCTCCTTGATGAATATGAGCTGAATAAAGAGCATGAAATTCACTCTCGACTCCGAGTATATTTCACTGGCGACGAGGATGGGATCCTGCTGAGCTGACCGCCACCACGCACTGCACCGCAGCACCGCCACCTGCTGCACCGCTGCATCGCACCGTGCATCCAGGCTTCAGCTCCAGGACCCAAGGAACCCAGAATGGCAACCGACAGCAGCTTCTTGCCATTCAAACCAGCATCAGGAGACTGGGAAGGGTACGCCGCCCGTTTCAACTTCCTCCTGCAAGCGAAAGAAGTCACCAACGATGCCATGAAGAGGGCGACATTCTTCAGCGTCTGTGGAGAGGAGACGTTTGAAATCGCCCGGGCTCTCCTTGCACCTAGAGATGTCGCTACCGTCTCTTACAAAACAATAATGGAACGGCTGAAGGAGCACTTTTCACCACAGCCCTCGGTGGTAGCTTGCCGAAATGCCTTCTACGCAAAGCGGCAAGCCCCGGGGGAAACCATAACTGGGTTTGTGACCTCCCTCCGCCAAGCCGCCCGGTTATGCAACTTCTCAGAGTTGGAGAACATGCTTCGTGACCGCCTCGTCGGTGGCCTGAGGGACGAGATGTTGCAACGACGCCTCTACGCCAAAAAAGACCTCACGTTCCAGATTGCTCTGGAGGAAGCCCTGGCAACCGAAGCCGCCGAGAGGTCAACGCAAGAGGCACGACCGGCCCCGCCATCCCAACCGAGGGTCTACCACGAAGACCTCACTGACGAATCCGAATCTGACAGGGAGGAAGTACACCGAGTACAGCGGCGCACTCAAGCAGCACACACACCACAGCAGCCTCGACGAGAAGGAGGGAACTGTGCAAGCTGCGGGGAGAACCACGAGAGGAGGACCTGTCGTTTCCGCAACGCAGAGTGCAGGCAGTGCAGAAAATTGGGACACATCGCCCGGGTGTGTCGGGCTCGACTCACCCGTCGACAAGCATCAGATGACCGACCCAGGAGCCCCAGGTCACACGGCACCATGCACCAAGGCAACTCGACGGAGATCACGGACTACCAGGTATTCCAGTTGCCCCATCCCAGCACAGAGAAAATTTATATAGAGGTACAGATAGAGGGAGCCCCATGCCGCATGGAGCTGGACACGGGTTCAACTCTATCCATAATCTCGGCCCGAACATTAAGGGAACTGTGCCCTAATGGGGGTCCCAAACTAAGGCCGGCCCCATTCACCCTCCGGGACTTCCAGAAACGTAAGGTCCCTACAATGGGGGTGGGGACCTTCAGGGTGCAATATCGAGGGCGAAAGCAACAATTGGACTTGCTGGTAGTTAAGGGCCCCTACGTTAGCTTACTGGGACTGGCATGGTTTGGACCTCTGGGGCTAGCCGTTACCGGGGTGAACCGCACTAGCTTACAAGTGGACGTGGACGCCATATGCAAAGAGTTTCCAGGGGTTTTTCGATGGGGCATTGGGACGATATACAGGACCCCCCATTGCCCTACAGCTAGACCCCGCTGTACGACCCATGAGGCACAAGGCCTGCCGGGTCCCGTTCGCCCTGAAACCCCGCATAGACGAGGAATTGGACCGGCTCGTGGAGCAAGGAGTGCTGGAGCCGGTGCCCAACGCCCCCTGGGAAACTCCAATTGTCACACCCGTCAAGCCTAACGGTTCGGTCCGCATCTGTGCAGACTACAAATGCACCATAAACAAGACTCTCACGGCCCATGCATACCCAGTGCCAGTGGTCAGCCATGTCCTCGCCACCCTGGCTGGGTCAAAAATCTTTGGCAAACTGGACTTGGCCCAAGCGTATCAACAGTTGCCTGTGGACGAAGCCACAGCAGAGGCTCAGACGATTGTGACGCACAGAGGGGCATTCAGAGTAAAGCGGCTGCAATTTGGCGTTAGCGTGGCACCAGGCATATTCCAGAATCTAATGGACTCTCTCCTTAAAGGGATTCCTGGCGTCACCCCCTTCTTCGATGATGTACTGATCGCCGGGCCCACACCAGAGGAATTTGAGGACCGCCTCCGCTCCGTCCTGCACCGTTTCCAGACGGCGGGCCTCAAGGTGAAGCGGGAAAAGTGTTTACTGGGAGTGCCGCAGGTGGACTTTCTGGGATTTAAGGTGGACGCAGAAGGGGTCCATCCAACCGGTGACAAGGTACGGGCCATTTGTGAGGCCCCAGCGCCCAAGAGCAAGCCCGAACTTCAGTCATTCTTGGGACTATTGAACTTTTACCATGCCTTCCTTCCCCATAAGGCAGCGGTAGCGGAGCCCCTACACAGACTCCTAGATAAAAGGGCCCCTTGGGTGTGGGGCCAGCGACAAAGGGCCGCATTCCAGGCAGTCAAGGACTTGCTCGTCTCGAACTCGGTCTTGGCACACTTCGACGAGAGGCTGCCAGTGGTGCTGGCATGCGACGCCTCTCCCTATGGCATCGGCGCTGTCCTGGGACACCAACTCCCGGATGGAAGAGAGGTGCCGGTGGCATACTTCTCCCAGACGCTTGCTGCAGCCGAACGAAACTACTCACAGATTGACAAGGAGGGTCTGGCAATCGTGAAGGGCGTAAAAAAATTCCATGATTTCTTGTACGGGCGGCCCTTTACCATAGTGACTGACCACAAGCCGTTGCTTGGCCTGTTTGCCCCCGAGAAGCAGACCCCCCAAGTGTTGTCTCCACGTGTCCTCAGGTGGTCAATTTTCCTTGCCGGCTACCAGTATGCACTAATCCACCGCCCTGGGAAGGCGATGGGCCACGCAGACGCACTCAGCAGGCTACCACTACCAGAAACAGGCCCCGACCCAGCGCCTGCGCAAGAGGTTATGACCCTGGAGCTGCTTCCCGACCGACCCATTCAGGCACAAGAAGTTGCGCACCATTCCACAAAAGATAGGGTCATCTCCCGGGTCCTGGACTGGGTGTGGCGAGGATGGCCCAGCAGCAGCCCCGGGCCAGAATTCGCTGGCTACACAAACCGCAAACATGAACTGTCGGCCCACAAGGGGTGCCTGTTATGGGGAAGCAGGGTTGTTGTTCCCCAGCCCCTCCGCAAAAGGGTCCTCACAGCCCTACACGAGACACACCCAGGGGTAGTGAGGATGAAGGCCCTTGCCAGGAGTTATGTGTGGTGGCCGGGGATTGACAGAGAGATAGAGGCCTGGGTCCAACACTGCCAGACCTGCCAAGAATCCCGCCCGGATCCCCCAAGGGCCCCAGTCCAGCCCTGGGAGTCCGCCCGACATCCATGGTCACGCTTGCACGTGGACTTCGCTGGCCCCTTCCAGGGAAAAACATTCTTCATAGTGATGGATTCCTACACCAAATGGCTGGAGGTCGCACTGGTACCGTCCACTTCTACGGCGGCAGCCATCCGGGTACTACGTAAGCTGTTTGCAACCCACGGGCTCCCTGACACCCTCGTCTCGGACAATGGAACCGCATTCACGTCAGAGGAGTTCCAGACCTTCACAGCGCAGAACGCCATCCGCCACATCCGCTCAGCACCATTCCACCCTGCCACCAATGGCCAAGCGGAGCGCATGGTGCGGACCACCAAGGACAGCCTCCGCCGCATAACAGAAGGGGACTGGGAATACCGCCTTGCCGCATTTCTTCTAGCACAGCACAGCACCCCAAGCACAACGACGGGCCGGAGCCCAGCTGAACTACTCATGGGCCGGCGCCTTGCAACTAGACTGGACCGACTTCACCCCGACAGAGCTCAGGATGAGGTAGTGGTGGGGAAAGGCAGGAACCCCCGGACATTTGTGGCCCAGGACCCAGTGTATGCAAAGAATTTTGGGGCAGGCCCAGCATGGGTACCTGCCACAGTCACCAAGGTGACCGGTCCCGTGTCGTACGAGGTACTAACGGAAGGGGGGCAATGTTGGCGCCGCCACTGCGACCAGCTACGGCGACGATTCCCAGAAGGAACCCGGGAGGAGAGCGGGACAGAGGGGTCCCAAGGGGACAGCAGGGCAGTGAGGCCTGTAGAGCGAGAGGGGTGGGCAGGGGAAGCAGAAGCAGTAGGCACAGAGGGGCGCCCCGAGGCTGGAAGGACACCGGAACCAGAGTCACAACCTAGTGGTTCAGTGGCGCCAGACCAGACAGCCCCGGCACAGCCAGCAGCCTCGGAACACGAGCCAGAACCAGAACCCCTGACCAAGGAACACCCCAGGCCACAACGCACACGGAGGCGGCCAGCAGACCTTGGGGACTACGAATGCAACTTCCCGGGCAGGACTGGAACTTAGAGGGGAGGGGTGTTATGTACTGAGCTGAATCCTAGAACAATAGGATTCAGAATCAGCGGGAGCTACCCAATCCAACTCCAGGTGGAAGTGAATCCGCAACCTGATTGGCCTGCTGGAGCAGCCAATCAGGCGGCTGGCAGAAGTGAATCTGCTACCTGATTGGCCTGTAGGAGCAGCCAATCAGGCTGCAGGCAGAAGTCAATCCACAATATAATTGGCCCACAGGTGTAGCCCTGAAGTAGCCAATCACGCAAGGCCCATTGTGTAAATAATGTATATAAGCAGATGGTTTTGGGAAAAGAGCCATTCGTCTTCTCTTCTTCTCCTTGATGAATATGAGCTGAATAAAGAGCATGAAATTCACTCTCGACTCTGAGTATATTTCACTCAGCCAATAACGCGAGATGAGCACCGCAACCCCAGAGTCGGTCACGACTGGACCTAATGGTCAGGGGTTCCTTTACCTTTACCTATGTTATGTACTTTTGTGTTTTTGTATCGCAAAGCGCGCTGTGATCCTCAGATGAAGGGCACTATAGTAATTAAATTAATTAATAATAATATGAATAGGCACCACGTTACAGCAACAGCTCAGTTTCCTGAACCGGGTTGGGAATTATTATTCATTATTTGTTAAATTTGCATAGCGCCCTATACCTGTAGATCTGAGGACGGTTCACAACATAAGATTGCAATATAAAAAAAACACAAAACACACAATAAAAATAAGAACAAAGACAACCCAATAATGCCCTCCCTTCCCCAGCACATTTAAAGGGGTCTCACACTCCTTCTGGGCTTTTTCTTTCCCCCTTTTAAAAGCAGGAGGTGTCAAAACATTACTACACAAAATAGTGTCTCAGAGCGGCCGTGGTTATGGTCTCTGTGTGCGTGCCGCAGCAGGTTACAGGCAATAAACAGGTTAATCAAACCCAGAAGCACTCCCCAAGAGACCCACGCCACATGGCCACCACATGGGCTCAGCTCCTTCTGGATGTTGCGCAGGCAGATCGGGAAGACTCATCCGCACCAACACCCCTTCACAACCCCAGATGTGCATGTTGTAATGCTGTAGTAACTCAGGAACCCAGGAGTTGGAGCAAATGCTCTATGAGGTAAGTTGAATGGAGGATGGGGGGGGGGAGCGGTTGGCAGTTCACTTCAGAAATGCCAAACTATATAATTGCGGTTTCCTTCAGGCCACACAGGGTGCCCTTGACGGAGATAAGATTTGAACCAGAGCTTTGTGGTTTACACGCTCGCTCCCTCAGGATGAAGACATGCCTGGCTTTTTAAGTGCGGTCAGAGTGGTTTGGAATGCAGACAGGTTGCGTTCCGGCGCATTGTGTGTGCAGACCACTTAAAACGTCAAGGTACGTCTCCCCCCGCGGCTAATCCAGCCAACTGCTACCGCGCAGCTCAAAGGTCCATAATTTACCTTCTTCTCCTCCTCATGCATTTAACAAAGGGGCCACAGCTCTCTGACCAAGCTTATTGAAATATACTCGGAGTCGAGAGTGAATTTCATGCTCTTTCTTCGGCTTGTAGTAGCAACAGAAGAAGAAGAAGAAGAGAAGAATGGCTCTTTCCCCAAAACGTCTGCTTATATACATTATTTACACAGTGGGCCTTGCGTGATTGGCTACTTCAGGGCTGCACCCAGGGCAGTCTCGAGCAGGTCGGCCGCTCTGGCGCTGAGGGGCTGTGATCGCTCTGGCGCCCCCGCCCTCACAGGGCTCAGCATGGCTTCTGCCCTGCCTACCAGCCCGGCGCCCTGGCGCCCCGCACCACTGGGACTCTACCTAGAGCCGGCCCTGGCTGCACCTATAGGCCAATCAGGTTGCGGATTCACTTCTGCCAGCAACCTGATTGGCTGCTCCTGTAGGCCTATCAGGTTGCTGATTCACTTCCACCTGGAGTTGGATTGGGTGGCTCCTGCAAACCAATCAGACTGCTGCATTCTGGATCCTATTGTTCTAGGATTCAGCTCAGTACATACGTAACACTTTCCTCTCCTCCTCCTCCTCTTTATCTCACGTGGTCAACTGAAGATTCAAACCCAGGGCTCCTCCCCAGTTCTAGTCACCCAACTCCTCTAGCTTTTGGGGGAGGAAAAGACACCTTCCATTCAGTCAAGCACGAAGCGTGATCAGACATCAACAGGTTCCAGCAGGGCATATGCACCCAAGGAAGGAGCAGAGAGGGTTGTGGCTGGAGAGGTCCCCAAGAGCCACATAGAATGGTCTGGGGGGCACATTTCCGCCCGCCCCCTGGCACCTGAGTCTGACGTCCTTTCTCCCTGATCCGCCCTCCACTGTCATTGTTGCCAACTGTTGCTGCTCCTACGCCATCATTCCCACCACCTGCTTATTTGTGAGGCAGCCATTGAGCAAACAGACTGGCGAGTCCTCGCTCAATGCATCACTGTAGTCGCTTGCTTGGTCATCCCCTCTGGGCCAAAGGCAGAGGCAGGGGGACACACTGTTGCAGTGGTGAGGAAGAGGAGAAGGTCCCAGCCTGGGACTCTTCCCAGTGGGTGCCCTGGGTCCCCGAAGGGTCCCGACCAAGCCAACCCTCGACACCTGCACTCACGACTCTCCCATGCAGGCGGAAGGTCCCTGTGAGGTATAGACTTAACTGTAATACCACTATTCTAGTTCTAGGTTGGCACTGCATCCAACTGAGGCAAGTGAGTCATACTGCTGTTCTAGACCGCTCTTTCACAGCAAAGTTGTTCCAACCATTTTGGCCTGGCTTCATCTCTGAAATATCCCGACAGTCCCCCAGTTCAATCCCTGGCATCTTCCACGGAAAGATATAGGCTTCTTGGGTGAGACGCTGAAGAGCAGCTGTGAGCCAGGACAAACAACTTTGGGGTAGATCGGTAGTGGGGAACCATTGATGCGGCCCTTGTGGCTTCTCTACGTGCCCCTTGGGCACACACCCCACTTCCAGACCACCCCTCCCCTCACAGAGCTGCAGTTCCCTGCACCCTTAATAGCCACAATTCCGAGAATTATTTGGAAAGATATTATCAGAACCTGGGGTCATCCAGTGAAACGGATCTGGACAGTCAAAAGAAACACTCTGCTTCACACGCCCTGCACAGATAACTTAGGAATTTATGAACACCCTGATGGGATGATAGCCATAAAGACATAACAAGAGCCCTTCTGGATGGGGGAAAAAGGCTCATCTACTTCCCACTGGCCAGCTCAGATGCCTTTGGGGAGCTCACAAGCAGGGCCTGAGCACAACAGCACTATCTCTGCATTTGTGGTTCCCCAACAACTGCTATTCAGAGGCATATGGTGCCTCTGGCGGTGGAGACAGAAAATACCCATAATTCCTAGTAACTGCAATGTAATCAAAACTCTTTGAACACATTAAGCTACCCATAGATATGTTCTGGCTGTTTCTCTGCGAGTCCCTGCACTTGTATGATGGCCATCCAAGCTCCCGTCACAGAGGCTGTTTTGCTTCATTTTAAAGCAAGAGAGGTTTCTAACTCTTTTGAAGTTATAAATTTCTTCCAACCGTTTGGGATCATTGGTGGAGGGATGAGACCTCCACACACACACACACACACACACACACACACACACACACTCGTCCTGCTCCAGTGCCTTGAATAGCTGGGCTGACATACAGATATGTAGCAGGTCACAACTCTCCCAGTCCCCATCCCTGATTTCCATGCCAAGAAAAACCTCCCTTCCTAAATTTCCGTTTATGAGGCTGCTGCAAAAGACCGTTAAAATGCTCTTAGCGCTGGCAATCGTACAAGCAGGGTGCAAACTAAAAATAAAAGGCGTCAACGAGCATAAAACAGTGTCCCACCCCTGCTAGGGATGGAGGAACCTGTCAATTCCGGTTACTCTCAGCTTCCTATTTCCCCCAATCTTTTCGGTTCAGTTCTCCACAACAGTTTCTGTGTGTTTTTAAAGTCTTAGTGGAAATTCGTTTTGTTTTATACGCACATTTTCTTTGCAAAGCAATTTCCTTTGATATAATGCATTTTGGGATATCGCTTGGTTAGAGAACGGCGGTGCGAAATAGGGAGAAGTGCCAGTTTCAAGGGATGCCTTCGCTTTGGTGCTCCTGTTCTTTCGGAAAGTGTGAAGTAGGCAGATTTGCAGGTAGATTGTGCGCCAAATGGAAGTTTATACCCCTTCCTTTCTCAGAGCATGCACAGAGTGCTACCCCACCCCACCCCGGCTCACTTCTCTGCCTGAGGAGCTGTATCCTGCAAAGAGGTCCCTTGGCATCGAGGTCTGTTCTGTACCAATTCAGAATCCTGCTTAATCTCCCTTCAGGCTGGACGTATGGTTAGGCGACAGAATTGGCTTGTGGCGGGAAATACCGGGCCGATGAATCAGCACCGACACTCCTGCCCCCACCCAGCACGTGGCGGTTATGTGCCGGGGGGGGGGGGAGATGTGTGGGTCTGATTTATCGGAAGGAGCATCAGTACCAATCATTTGAAACCTGTCTCAGTCAAAGAGGCGGCCTGGGGGCTGAGGGGAGAGGGGCAGGCCGGGCCTACCGAATCCTCTCAGATTTGGCGACGGTGGCATTGCATTCTAGAGAGTTTGCAAACGGAGGGAAGGGAAATTTGGAAGGCGAGGCGCCTGCTGCTGCTCTCCTGCTGAGTCCCTCTGTAAGAGGCTATTCATATTGTAGCATGAGAGGAGAACAGGCGTTTTATTTACTCCCAATAAGTAACGGAGCAGCCCCTGGAGGGAACGAAGGGAAGTCCAGGAAAGTTTATTGGAAAATTGCAGCACTTCAGGCCAACAGCTGGAATAATAATAAAGCTGGTGCAGGAGCTCAGATGTTTGTTAACTCCCATGGATTCCAGCAGTGCGCTGACCCGAAGGGAGAGGGGAAATGTTAATTCCCCATTATAGAGTAAGGTTAATTCAGGATAGGGTCTCTCGCCACCATTCCCCGCCCCTCCATTTCCTAGACCAGCTGCATGGCAGGCAGAAATTCTATTGGTTAAGCTTTCTTCATCTTCTTCTTCCCTGACAGGAAGCTTCAGCTGCTGGTTTTGTTTTGTTTTGTTTTGTTTTGTTTTGTTTTGTTTTGTTTTGTTTTGTTTTGTTTTGTTTGCTGCCTTGTAATTGTTAAAAGGGTACTTTTGAGGGGGGGAAGCAGGTGGGTCCTAAAAATAGGTATCGCAGGTGTCAAAGGCCAGACTAAGAAAGAGCATCTTCGGTGCATGACTTCATTGCCCTTGGTGACTTCAAGATTGAGGTACTGCGTTGCACTCTATGGGGAGCTTCCTTTGAGCTCGATCTGGAAGCTGCAGCTACTGCAGATTGCTGTAGCGTGGTTGCTGACTGGAGCGAGACCCTGTCAGCATGTAGGACCTTTGCTTAGACATCTGCACTGGCTGTGCTGCCAGTTTGATGCTGGGCCAAGTGCACGGTGTTACCATTAGTATTTAAGTTCCTTAATAGCTTGGGACCAGTTTATCTGAGATGGTCTTACCCCTTATAAGCCCCTTGACCACTTCAGTCTGTGGTGCCACGTTCCGCATTGGTAAGAAATCTATCTTTTGCTCTATCACCTACACTT
Source organism: Zootoca vivipara (assembly GCF_965207765.1). NCBI lineage: Eukaryota > Metazoa > Chordata > Lepidosauria > Squamata > Lacertidae > Zootoca > Zootoca vivipara. The sequence goes on along the minus strand of NC_142584.1, from coordinate 111,846,037 downwards.
TGGAACTCCCTGCTTATTGACACCAGGCAGGTTCCTTTGCTCAACTCTTTTTAGCACCTGGTTAAAAATTTCTGTTCAGGCAAGCCTATCCAGACATGCCGAATGAGACGTGTAATCTCTTATAGCTTGTTGTTGATCTTATTTATCTTTTGAGTCTTTTTACATACCTGTTTTTAAGTAAATTAAAAAATTCCTTCCACTAGCACCTCAGAGACCAACTAAGTTTGTCATTGGTATGAGCTTTCGTGTGCATGCATGAAGAAGTGTGCATGCACACGAAAGCTCATACCAATGACAAACTTAGTTGGTCTCTAAGGTGCTACTGGAGGGAATTTTTTTATTTAGTTAAAAACAGGCTCAACATATTAAAAAAAAAACCAAGATCATGGCCACTGGTCCCATCACCTCCTGGCAAATAGAAGGGGAAGAAATGGAGGCAGTGAGAGATTTTACTTTCTTGGGCTCCTTGATCACTGCAGTTGGTGACAGCAGTCACGAAATTAAAAGACGCCTGTCCGTATAGTTAAAGCTATGGTTTTCCCAGTAGTGGTGTATGGAAGTGAGAGCTGGACCATAAAGAAGGCTGATCGCCGAAGAATTGATGCTTTTGAATTATGGTGCTGGAGGAGACTCTTGAGAGTCCCATGGACTGCAAGAAGATCAAACCTCTCCATTCTGAAGGAAATCAGCCCTGAGTGCTCACTGGAAGGACAGATCCTGAAGCTGAGGCTCCAATACGGTACTTTGGCCACCTCATGAGAAGAGAAGACTCCCTGGAAAAGACCCTGGTGCTGGGAAAGACTGAGGGCACAAGCAGAAGGGGACGACAGAGGACGAGATGGTTGGACAGTGTTCTCGAAGCTACGGACATGAGTTTGACCAAACTGCGGGAGGCAGTGCAAGACAGGAGTGCCTGGCGTGCTATGGTCCATGGGGTCACGAAGAGTCGGACACGACTAAACGACTAAACAACAACAACACCTCGGTTTAAGAACAGCCCTGTTTACGAACTATTCGGTTTACGAACTCCGCAAAACCAGAAGTAGTGTTCCGGTTAGCGAACTTTACCAACTTTACCTCGGTCTATGGTCTCATCTCGCTTTATTGGCCGAGGGAGCCGACGTACAGCTTCCAGGTCATGTGGCCAGCATGACTAAGCCACTTCTGGCGAACCAGAGCAGCGCACGAAAACGCCGTTTACCTAGACAGCATCTTAAAAAGCAGAGACATCACCTTGCCGACAAAGGTCCGTATAGTTAAAGCTATGGTTTTCCCAGTAGTGATGTATGGTAGTGAGAGCTGGACCATAAAGAAGGCTGATCGCCAAAGAATTGATGCTTTTGAATTCTGGTGCTGGAGGAGACTCTTGAGAGTCCCATGGATTGCAAGAAGATCAAACCTATCCATTCTAAAGGAAATCAGCCCTGAGTGCTCCCTGGAAGGACAGATCATGAAGCTGAGGCTCCAATACATTGGCCACCTGATGAGAAGAGAAGACTCCCTGGAAAAGACCCTGATGTTGGGAAAGATGGAGGGCACTAGCAGAAGGGGACGACAGAGGACGAGATGGTTGGACAGTGTTCTCGAAGCTACGAACATGAGTTTGACCAAACTGCGGGAGGCAGTGGAAGACAGGAGTGCCTGGCGTGCTCTGGTCCATGGGGTCATGAAGAGCCGGACACGGCTAAACGACTAAACAACAACAACAGCCACCGAAGCCATTGACAGTGTTGGATCCAGGAGTCTGAGGCCCAGGCGGCTATAAGTAAGGAAATCCCACAACGGCTGCCCTGCAGACTGTTGTCACAAGGAAGCTTTAAGGATAAGATTGTGCTCCCTCCGTCTGTCCTGGCCCACTCTTATCTAATCCGTTTCTCCCGTCTACCCTGCCAGCTTCCTCCACCATATCTGACTCCTGGCCACCTCTCTGCTTGCATTTCAGAGCACTCTGTGGCTTGTCCCCACCCCTTGCCGTGCACTGCTGCTCCTGCTTCCCAACTGCTTGGCTTTGGCGAGCACTCTGGGATCCCTGTCATGCCTCTGTTTTGCATTCCTGCTGTCCACATCAATGCGATTGGAGATATCCGCATTGTGCCTAACAATTCCCTAGCTGTTTTATTGAATCCAGTAGTTGTGCTGCTGCAGGAGCAGTCGTGAAAACCACCCCTTTGGGTGGGTTTCTCCAACCAAGGTTGCATCAAGGAATAGCCTGTGTGTGTGTGTGTGTGTGTGTAAGAGGGGGGGGGGTTTAACAGGCGTCAACAGATATGAATTTTCCTGAACTTCACAGTTGTTTTTATTTACTAAGAACAGCCTCTGTTGGCTGGCTGGTTGTTCCTGGTTAATCACTTTCCCTTAATAAAGAAACAACTTTAATTTTTGTCTTCTGGATATCCTTCCCTCTTTTAATTAAATGGGGTTATATAAATCAGTCAAATGCCGTTTCCCCCAATCCCTTATTTTTTCTAATCTTTTCCCCCACATTTCCCCAGCAATTCATCCATGAAAATTCATCAAACTCACAACTCCAGTTCTGCCAAAGGCTTTGATGTATAAATCAGATTGGCACATAAGGCGAGTAACAGGTTACAACAATCAGCAGGTGCACAAGAGCTTAAATACATGGTGCATTCAACGCTCTGTAGGTTCGAATCTGGCTTGGGTTTAGTGCCCCTGTGATTGAAATTGAGGGCTTGTCCTCACTTCTGCTTGCCCTGTGCCTTTAGAAAGCATGGGAGGTTTTCTGCGTGACTCACGCTTTCTAGGCTGGGATCCAAGCAGGTTTCCCCCTTGCCCCTCTCCCTTCCCAGGGAAAATCTGCTCTTTAGTGCTAAACTGGAGCAAATACCTATATGGAGAAAGCCTGCATCACCATTTACTCCGACGGAGCGCTAAAGAGTGGTTTTCCCCTGGGGAAAGCAGTGTGATAAGCGGAAGTCTGAATGAGCCCTCAGAGAGGGAGAGTTATGGCACAGGAACACAGGAAACTGCCTTATACTGAGTCAGAGCCACTGGTCCATCTAGCTCAGTATTGTCTACACTGACTGGCAGTGGCCTTCCAGGGTTTCAGGCGAAAACCCAGCCCTGCCTAGAGATGGGACCTTCTGCATGCGGATCGGATGTCCTACCACTGAGCTACATCCTTTCTCCTACTAAGCAGTCCTGCATCATTCATTATGCACCCATTTCCCTTTCACACACTGTGGCTACCGAGGAATATTTTATGCTGAATGTTTCAAGGTTGGAGCTTCTATCAACTCTGTTGTTTGCTGACTTAATTTTGTTTTTAATCTTCCTAAGCCACCCTGAGAGCTTTGGCTGAAGACTAGCCAATAAAGAACAAACCTTAAACAAACACATATTTTGAACTGTGGGTAACCTATTGTCGGACAATTATGTTTTCCTGCTGTAGCTTTAGCCAAAAGCACCCTCTTGGCTATTACATGAAAGCTGATGCAGTGTAGCAGGCAGCCAAGAAGTTGAGCAGTGAATCAGGAGGTCCATGGTTCAAATTTCGCCTCAACCATAAACTGACCCGGTGGTCTTAAGCAAGCCGCTCTCTCACAGCCCATCTAGTCATAGGAGCCAACTTCTAGGGGCCGAGGTCCCCTTGAGCCCTCCAATAAAATTAGACACCCCCCCCAAAAAAAGTTGATGGGCATTGCCATCCAAATGGTATGGGTGTGCCCATGCAGGGGGGCCCTTATCTGGGTCCCCAAATATTTTATTAAAGTTGGTACCCCTAAATCTAGTACAGCATCCTGTTCTCACTGTGGCCAACCAGACGTAAGGTAGACATGAGCCAACAGCTCTCTGCCTACTTGCTATTCCCAGAAACAGTGGAGGTAGAAAAAAAAAATTGCATCAACCTTTGTAGGGAGCAGTTGACGTTATCAGACACCTCTCGCCAGAGTAGACATGGGAGTGGCCATTGCATGCAGCTAAATGCAGAACTGTCCAAATCATGCAGAACAGGGATTGAGAATACCTTCGGTCCTCCATAAATGTATGCTGTTCCCACCTCTAAACCAGTGGCCATGACAGTGACAGGATGACAGACTTTGGAGTGACCTACGGTTCTTTATAATAAAAACAATAATTTATTATTTATACCCCTTCCCTCTGGGCGGCTCCCAGCAGAATATTAAAAACACAATAAAACATCAAACATTAAAAACTTCCCTATATAGGGTTGCCTTCAGATGTCTTCTAAAACTCAGATAGCTGTTTATTTCCTTGACATCTGATGGGAGGGCATTCCACAGGGTGGGTGCCACTACCGAGAAAGCCCTCTGCCTGCTTCTGTGTAACCTCACTTCTTGCAGCGAGGGAACCGCCAGAAGGCCCTCGGAGCTGAACCTCAGTGTCCAGACTGATCAATGGGGGTAGAGACACTCCTTCAGGTATATTGGGCCGAGGCCATTTAGGGCTTTAAAGGTCAGCACCAACACTTCGAATTGTGCCCAGAAACATACTGGGAGCCAGTGTAGATCTTTCAGGATCAGTGTTATATTGTCTCGGCGGCCACTCCCAGTCACCAGTCTAGCTGCCGCATTCTGGATTAGTTGTAGTTTCCGAGTCACCTTCAAAGGTAGCTCCACGTAGAGCTCATTGCAGTAATCCAAGCAGGAGATAACTAGAGCATGCACCACTCTGGCGAGACAGTCCGTGGGTAGGTAGGGTCTCAACCTCTGTACCAGATGGAGCTTTCCTGCTGTTTTCATGGAGGAATCATGGAGGAGCAAAATCAGACATGTGCAGAAAGAGTGGAGGCGTAGCAACACTGTCCAGTGATGTTAGTGGCTGTGTCACGTGACACCCACTAGTGTGAATGAAATTCTCCACAACATGCTAAATGTGGTGGTAAACTCTCTTCCACCGGAGGTTTCGCAACAGAGGTTGGTGGCACCTGTCTGAAACTCTTGAGCTGTGATTCCTGCATTCCAGTGGGCTGGCCTAGCTGACCCTCGGGGTCCCATCCAACTCTACAGTTATGTGATTCTATACCAGCATATTGGTTGAAGAGCCACAGTTGCATAACATGACAGGTCCTGGCGAGTGTTATGGAATGGCTGGACACGGGGGAATGGTGGGAGGAATCAACTGGGAAGGGAAGAAGGCTCGGAGCCTGGGGAGTGGTGGTGGGACAATGATGAATGGTCAAAGGGAGAAGACTGGAAGGAGGTATTGGAAACTGACGAGGCAACAGGACTTAGTGAGCAGGAAGAGTCTGTGGCAGAGAGAAGTCTGGAAGCAGAGGCAGAAGCAAGAGAGGAGGGAGGCCAAGAGGCAGAGATGAGTCAGTCTAGTGAAGAAGCCAGGGGGCCTCCCCCTCCTGCTGTGACAAGCTCCCCTCCCCCCTGGTTTCCCAGGACCAGAAGAGATATAAAGAGGGAGGAGCAGAGACAGGTGTGCTGGCATAGTCTCAGATTGCTTGGTATAGACTTGGAAGGAACAGACTTAGGGAACTGTGGGAAGGAGGAGATATTCAGCCCCCACAACTGCCCCATAGGGACAAAAACTACTGAGAAGGATTGCTGTGCTCATTAGGCCAGGCAACCATGAGCAGGCCTTGTTTCTCCTAACAAAGAGTTAACTTCACATACTCTCTGTGATTTATTGCTGGCTAGCTCTCTGACAGAGTGTGAAAGGAATATTAGAAAATAGGACAGAAGTACTTCCATTGTAATCAGGAAAACAGATGCAATATTCCACACAACAGAACGCACCTTCAGAGCCATTTTGTTGGCCCTCATCCATCCATCTTTTTTTTTTTTTGCCATTTCCCTCACAGGTCTTGAGCATGGGGAGACAACCAAGACCCATGCCCTTCCTTCTGTTCCTCTTCTGGCTGGGGACCTCTTGGGAGGCGCATGTGCCCCACCGGGTCATCCCCTCCAACGCTACCGTTTTCTCTCATATCTACACAATAAAGCTGAAGGGAGATGGCACCGAGGATGAGGGAGCCTCCTCTGCACCCCAAGAGGCGCTGGGCCCTCCTGGCTCCTCCAGGGGAGGGGGCCTGTATGAGCACACGCTGGAAGGGCCAGACCAGGAGCATGTGGTCTTCACTCACCGCATCAACCTGCCCCAGCAGTCCTGTGGGTGCCCACCTGGCACCGAGGACACCCAGGACCTCTTGAGACGGCTGCAGGCACTAGAGAACGAAGTGCGGTCACTGCGGGACACCTGCCAGGCTGGGGGAGGCTGCTGCCCTGCGACCAGCAGTTCCCAGGCTAGTACAGGTAAGGCCTTGGAGAGGGTATGTGGCACCGAAGTGACCTCCCTGGGGCACAAGGATACCTACCTCACAGGATTCTTTTGGGGATGAAATGCGGGTGGGAGAGAACCCTGTATACCACCACAGTTTCTTCCAAGGGAAGAAGACTCAGAGCCTGGGGAGCGGTGGTGGGACACTGATGAGTGGTCAGAGGGAGAAGACTGAGAGGAGGAGGTGTCAGAAGCTGAAGATGTAGCAGGGTTTGGTGAGCTGGGAGGCTCTGTGGCAATGTCCAGAATGAGAGGCAGAACTTGAAGCAGGAGGGAGGTCAAGAGGCAGAGATGAGTCAGGCTGGTAAAGAGTTACAGGTGTTACCCACTCCCGCTGCGACAAGCTCTCCTCCCTTCTGGTCTTCCAGAACCAGAAGAGGCATGAAAAGGGCAGAGGAGAGGTTGGCTTCACACAAGCGCAGTCTCTGATTGCTTGGGGAAAAACCCTGGAGAGGATGGGACTTGGGCAGCTGTGAGGAGGCGGGAACCTTCAGTCTTAGTAACTGCTTCATAGGGACAAGGCCTACTGGAGATGAGCTGCTGTGCTCATTAGACCTGACCTTCCTGTTTCTATTGTGTTTTTGCTAATAAAGAGTCAACTCCAACTTGCACAGTGTGATTTACTGCTGGCTCGCTCCTGACAGGCATGATATATAGGCAATACAGTCATACCTTGGTTCTCAAATGCCTTGTGACTCGACCATTTTGGCTCCCGAATGCTGCAAACCCGGAAGTAAGTGTTCCGGTTTGTGAACGTTCTTTGGAACCCAAATGTCCAACGTGGCTTACACTGCTTCTGGTTGAGTGCAGAAAGCTCCTGCAGCCAGTCGGAAGCCATGCATTGGTTTTGAACATTTTCAGAAATCAAACGGACTTCCGGAATGGATTCCATTCGAGAACCAAGGTATGACTGTATGTGCAAATAAATAAACCCACAAGATGTTTAGGTGTGGCCTGGCTTTCAATCCCTGACCCCCTTCTCCCCCTCCCTACTTTCTCTCGCCCCTCACCTAGGCCAGACGGACACCCGCACCTTGTGCTCGAACCATGGTTCCTTCGACCTCTCCCGCTGCCTGTGCGAATGCGAGGCAGGCTGGAGTGGCCCCACCTGTGCCGAGTCAACCTGCCCAGGTGGCTGTGGCGGCCCCCAGCGTGGCAAGTGTGTGAACGGGCGCTGCCAGTGCCGCCCCGGCTACTCCGGTGCCCGCTGCGAGGAGCCGCCTTCCTGCCCAGACGACTGCAATGACCAAGGGCGCTGTGTGGACGGGCGCTGCGCCTGCTTCCCTGGCTACGTTGGACCTTCCTGTGCGGACCCGGCCTGCCCGCAGGACTGCCAAGGTCATGGCCACTGTGTGGATGGGCAGTGTGTGTGCGACCCTGGCTACTCAGGGCCCGACTGCGGGAGCCGGGTCTGCCCCAGCAACTGCAACCGGCGGGGAGAGTGCCACAATGGGCGGTGCGTCTGTGAGCCCGGCTTCACGGGCCCAGCCTGCGGAACCAAGGCCTGCCCCAATGACTGCAGCCAGAGAGGCCGCTGCCTGAAAGGAGGCATGTGCGCCTGCCACAAGGGGTATACCGGGCCAGACTGCGGGCAACTGGCATGTCCGGAGGACTGTAGCGGCCACGGGGAGTGCCAGAATGGAGTGTGCCTCTGTCATGATGGTTATTCGGGAGAAGACTGTTCCATAGGTAGGTAGGAAACACCTCAAGACGAAATCGCTGGGGCCCAGTGGCTCAGGGTGTTGGGTTAGCTTCTCTTGCCCTCAGGCTATTTTGCATATTCCCCTGACACACCTCAGGTCAAACCCTGATGCTTGCTTGCCAACCATGTAAGTGAGAGGAAGCCTTTGTTTTTCATAAGAGAATAGTTATCTTGTTCATCAATAGTAGGCAGCATACTGAAGCTTTTACATCCGGTATGAAAAGGTCTCTGATTTAGTGCTCATTTTTATTTCGTTTAGTTGTTCATCCACGCTATTTTTTTGTCATTGTAATTTTTTTAAAATTATACATTTAAAAAATCATTACATTTACATTCATTTTAAAAAATATCTGCTTTTAATGTTTCATTTTAAATTGTTGTGACCCCCCTGGGATATTGGGGTAAAGCATGAGCAATTATTATTATTATTATTATTATTATTATTATTATTATTATTATTTTATATTGGTTTTTTAAATCTGTCTTTAGGTTTTGGTTGTTTTGTTTTTAAAACAATGGTTTTTAATGGTGTGTACATAAATCACCTTGAGGTGAACGTAATTCGTGAATAAAATCATCTTAATTATCATAGGCACTCTGGTCACCCGATCACAGTCTTTCCTACTGTGGTGTGATGTATTGTATTTCCATTTTTATTATTCCCCCCCCCCTTTTTTTTTTTTTTTGCATCTATACATATACTGTATAATTGCATATGCAAATGGCATGGAAGTTCTAGCCACCCTAGGTATCAGGGCTTTTATCTTGCTGAGGTTCAGATCAATACGCTTTTAGGGGACACGTTGAGGCAGGTGAGTGTTAAAAGAAGGCTGGTGATAAATTTGGTTTTCGACTCTTTTCTGCTTCCCCACCACCCTCCTCTTGCTCTTGACCTGAACAGAGATTCCATCCATTGGCATCCATGTGAAAAATCGAGATGAGACGTCCTTCCGCTTGGAGTGGAGCCGCCCAGAAGTATCTGTGGATGCGTATGAAATTCATGTGAAGCCCACAGTAAGCAACCACTCTTTGGGACGATGTGCTTCCAGAGAAAGCGGGGAAGGGTAGAGATTGTAAGGGTGGGTCTTTGAGCAGGGGGCTTCATTCATTTGGCTAGAAAATTTGTGAATGGTGTATGGCAGAGGTCAGCAACCTTTTTCAGCCGTGGGCCGGTCCACCGTCCCTCAGACCATGTGGTGGGCCGGACTATATCTATCTATCTATCTATCTATCTATATATATATATATATATATATATATATATATATATATATATATTTGGGGGGAATAAACGAATTCCTATGCCCCACAAATAACCCAGAGATGCATTTTAAATAAAAGCACACATTCTACTCATGTAAAAACATTAGGCAGGCCATGATGTTATACTGGGTCCCAAGCCTCCCACTTACAAACCAGAATGAAAAGTTCAGGCAGCAAAGTTTTTTAAAAGACAGGTTTTTCTGTTTATTGTTTTGTCAGGGAGGATTCAGAAAGTTGGCAAAATGCACACCCTGCAGGGGTTGTGCAGTGGGTTAAATACATTTTTCAAACAGCAAAGCCCAGCCTCTTGTAATCTTCTTTGGCCTATCAGAGTCATTCCTGTATTTGCATGCTCCAATCAGAGAAGCTTTTAGCTCCCCGGTTGCCTTAGTCTGTTTCAAGCTGCATTGCTGTTTTGCTCCCCCGGGGGTGCTGAATAACTATTATTGCATCTAAGTAGCTGGCAGTTAAGGGACCCAGGTGGCACTGTGGGTTAAATCGAGAGCATTTCATGCTTGAGCGGCATAGCTATTTCGAGAACATTGCATGCTGCTTAAGATGAGAGTTGCACTAGTTACGGACAGTTGAAATGAAGTTTTACAGTTTTATAGCCTTTGGTCAAGAGTACTCATGTAAAAACACGCTGCTCCCCGGACTGTCTGTGGGCCGGATTGAGAAGGCGATTGGGCCACATTCGGCTCACGGGCCTGAGGTTGCCTACCCCTGGTGTATAGGGGGAGGGGGAATAGAGGTATATCAGGGCCAACCCTAACATTAGCTAGAGTGAGGCGGCCACTTCATGAGGCAGATGCTGAGGGGGGCGCCAGTGAGATGTTGGAGGGCAGAGCTGGTTGCACTATGCAGCTTGCACTGTGACAACTAAGCTAGCTTGCTGTCCTCAGTTGTGGTGGTGGATGCTGCCCTTTGATTCGTGCTGAAGTAAGATCCAATTGCCCCTCCGGCTGGTTTCTGTAAGTGGGCTAGTGGCGCACCATTTTGTCTCAAGCAGCATAATATCTTGGGCTGGTGTTGAGGTCTCTCTTAACACTAGAACGCCATCCAGTCAACCCAGGTTGTGAGAGATTCAGGAGCGACAGAAAGGACTTATTCACGCTGTGCGTGGTTGAAATATGGCATTCGCTATCGCTAGATGTGGCGGTGGCAGCCAACTCTGAAAGCTTTAATCAGACCGGACTGCGTGTGTGTATCAACATAACCGGGCACTGCCTGGCGGTGCGTTTTTGGGTGTTTCCTTCTGGTGCCGAAAAGTTACTCAGCGCCTTTCTCCTCTGATGTGCAGCGGGATCAGCAGGCAGGTGAATCAGTACGTCTGTCTGGCACAGAGACAGGCTTCGAACGCAGAGGGCTGACGCCGGGAGAGGAATACACTGTCACTGTCCGGGCAGAAAAGGGGCAACGCTACGGACCCCCCGTCACCCAGACCGTGCGTACACGTATGTAGCCTGGAGCAGCATGTTCCTCTTTTTCTCTCTTTTGCCCGTCTCCACCCTTGCAGCATGTTCCCAGTTCAGGAGTGCCCATCTTCAGTCTAAATTGCTCTCTGCGGGGCAGTGATGACAATCATAGAATCATAGAGTTAGAAGGGATCCTGAGGGTCACCTAGCCCAGCTCCCTGCAATGCAGGAATCTTTTTGCCCGCAGCCTTCCCAGGGTGGGCTCAAACCAGCAACCTTCCAGTTAACAGCCAGAGGCACTGACCAAACACACTGCACCACCTTATAACCCGCCTTTCCCCCAAGGAGATCCAGGCGGCGTACCAGTTCTCCCTCTTCCCCTTTTATCCATAGGCAGAGAGGCAGGGACACCCAAGATCGCCCACAATATTCTGCTACACTTCTGGAAGTGGCCTTTTCATTGCGTGAAAGCTAAAATACAACGCAGAAATAGCAGTTAGTGGAACGTTTGGAAACAGGATGCACTGGTGTGCCAACGCAGTCTAATTCATGGAGGGTAAAGGCTCTGAGTGGCTACCAGTGGCGGACTTTGGGCTGTCACATTTCAGCGGTGCCCTGTGTGATGCCCAAATTCGCCCCTGCTGCCTCTCGTGCTCCGTTCTGCAGCATTCTTGTGGCGCCCCCTGCACCGTGGCGCCCAGTGCAGCCAAAATGGCCGTGCTATCCTAAAATGGCCTCTGTGGCTGCTAACTGCAATGGCTAGGTTCTGCCTCCACTGTCACAGCCAACATGCCTCCGAATAGCAGCTGCTGGGAATCTCCAATGTCGAGAGAAGTGCTGCTCCTGTTTTCAGGATTCCTTTTGGCACTGTGAGAACATGATGCCAGAGCATGTTGGGCCCTTGGCCTGATGCAGCTGCAGAGCTTCTCTTATGTTTTTATACCACCTTCCCCTGCATGTCAGATCCTTCACTGCACTTCTTCTTCTTCTTCTTCTTTGGCAATCATTCATAGCCGATTAAGATAGTCTTCCATGAACACGGTTTTAACAGTGAGACCGTAAGTGACTGTGGAGGCCAATTCTGGATCCACACATCCTTCCACAGTGGGGACATTGTTTTCCGGGTGGGAGTCGATCACGGTGAGGGTTTGCCAAATGTGTCTTCCTCTTAGCGCGTTTCCCCCTTTCGTCCTGAGTTTGAGCGCCTTCAAAGTCCATGGCACCTTTGGACTTTGGATGTTCTCCGATTGGAGCGCTCACAGGCCAGTGTTTTACTTTAAAAAAAAATGCCTTGAGAGAGTCTTTCAACCTCTTTTGTTGACCACCAGCATTACGCTTTCCAGTTTTAAGTTTGGAATAGAACTAAACACCTGTACTTCCTGTTACACCCTGTGCCAACAAATCAAGGTTCTTGTCCTCAGTTTTAAAGTGCTCTGCCTCTACTCCTTCCCTGCTACTTTCATTCCACACAAGCTCCTGCTGCCTCTAAGTGTCTTCCTGTCTCATATCAGTGCCTTGTGTGCTATGTACATCTCTCCCCCTCCCAGGAGTAGCTCCTCCGCGTGGCCTGCAGTCGTCACAGGTGACAGAAAACTCCATGACCTTGGAATGGGAACCGCCAGCCTCTCGCCCTGATGGCTACATCCTGAGCTACGTGCCTCTGGTCGCCTCTCGGCCTGCCCAGGCCGCGAAGCGTGTGGAACTGCCTGCAGCGCCTGAAAGCGTCACCCTGGACGAGCTGGAGAGCAGCACCCGATACCGCATCACCATGTTCGCCCGCCAGAGTGGCGAGAACAGCCGAGCCACCAGCATCATCGTCAGCACTACTGGTAGGGCCCTGGGAGTGGTGACGGGGAGCTAGGGTTGCCCCTTGTCTCAGCTGGGGGTGCGGGAGAGATTCAATTTTTACCGAAAGGCAGACCTACCTAATCATACCTAATGTGGATTGGGAACCTCTTGTGTCTCCTTTGATTCCCCCACGTCGTTCTCCTCCAACTTCTGCTGTCCCACATTTTCTCCTCCCTAAATTTGGAGATTCCCTATGTGATGGTTGCAGCTGTCCTATTTGGATTTTCAAAGCAATTAGGAATCTCTGGGTTTAGGGGGGAGAAAGTGCAGGACAGCAGCAGTTGGAGAACACCACATGGACAAGGCCTGCATGTTCATCTGTCTCCAGACTAGACAACAATGGTGGTGAAAAGGAAGCTCAGCAGTGGAAGGCAACTGAGGCACCACCCCCAACCTCATTCTGCCCTCAGCCAATGCCTTCTTTCTTAAAACCAGTCCAGGGGGTAGGCCCTGGTTGTCACCTTCCTTCTCCTTTAAGCCCAGCAATGCCCCTTGAAAAACTCAGCCGGAAAGAGGATGGAGGCAAAGCTAGAACTAGTTGGCTCCACCTGCCATTGGCTCTGGCTCTTGCCTGTCATTGGCTATGGCCCCGCCTACAGTTGGGCTTTCCTGCCTTCCACCCCACCAGTCCCACATTCGGTGCCTCTCATCTTTCACCATAATATTTTCCCCACGTCTTTTCTATCCTAATATTATTACCACCTCATTATTTCCTTTTGACAGCTGCAGTGGCTTGTGGTCAGAAGATGGCATCCCTTTCTCTCCCGCAGCCCCTTGTTCTTCCTTTCTCTTTACAGCTCACAGGTCTCTGGAGATCCGACGGACGGAAAGAGCCACAAGGGTGATTTCTGAGGAGAGCTCAAACTAACTGCCTTGCTTTTATTGCAGCTGATGTGAGAGCTTGAAGGAAGGTTTCCAAGAAGGGGTCAGCAGCGCACAGTCTCTTCTGTGGGGTGCCAACTCCATTGCAGGCTGCTTCAGAAGGGGTGGATGGGTGGGAAACCAGGGGGTTTTTCTACCAAACCTCTGCAATTGATTTACCACTTCCCATGCATCCCATCTCTACAGCTCACTTTCATCCCTTCCTTTGCTGTAACCGCCACCATTTTTGATCCCACCAGCACCAGCTCCGAGCCAGCCAGTCCGCCAGTACTCCACACCACCCCCCTCTTCTTCCCACCGAAGACCTGACTCTTCCTCCTCTGGGCCTGGAGCCGGGCAGCCGGGCAACAGGCCGCAGCCAGGCCGTCCCTCTTCCAACGTCGCCAAAGCTAAGGAGCTTTTCATGAAGAAAATGACAGAGAACATCTCGACCAAGCTCTCCCCGTACAACGGGACCCTCCTTGAGCGTTTGGAGAGCTACCTCCGCGCCATAAACTTCCCTCTCCATGGCAACCGGACCATACAGAGTGTGGCCAGGGACATATACATCTATCTAATTCTCCGGAAGCCAGAGGAGGTCATAGAGAGTTTCAAGGACCGGCTTGATAGAGAGACTGATGATTTGCTTCAGAAAACAGAATCCCCAACTGTGAGAGGCAGTTACTCCCACTCAGACCACCCCAAGCCGGCTGTAGTAGGCAGCTCTTCGGGCAGCATTGAGGTCTCTCTGGACAGCGTGAGAGGGGTCTCTGACAACGTGGTCATCCTCTACCGCAATACGGGGACTGGAGAAGTAGGGGAGCTAGTGGTGCCTGGAGATTCCTCCAGAGCAGTTATCACCGGATTGGATCCTGGCACAACCTACCATGTGGAAATCCACGGGGTGCTGAAAGGACGTTCCTCTAAGTCATACTCCTTTATAAGCGCCACAGGTACCAGGATGGGTAGGACGTCCGTCTCCCAGGGTGGTTCGCTATCTCCTTCTTGCCTGTAATCATACAATCACATGCCTTGTCCGTGTTGCCACCAAACTGAATCTGTGTGCCATCCAGACATGTGTTGCTTTCGCATTCTCCAGAACAGGAGTGGGGAACCAATTTTTTTTTAAAAGTCTCCATTCTCAGACCAAACGAGCAAGAGGCATTGTATTACATTTCAAGGACCCCTTCCAGCTAGTTGAAAAGACTTGAAGAGAGGGTGGAGCGTGACTGGCAAAGGTTGTGGCCTGGGGAGAGTGTGGCCCTGGGGAAGTTCTGAGGGCCGGATTGAGGAGGGCAGAGGGCCGCATTCCGCTCACAGACCTGAGGTTCCCCACCCCTGCTCCAGAAAGTTGTTCAGACAGTGGCCTGCTCATTCTTTTCTCTTTTTCCTAATCAACAGCTTTATTGTCTTCCTCACTCGTATCGTTCTTCACGCCAATGTCACAGTGTCCAACAGCTAATTATCTTCTTCTTCCTGAAGCCAAATAACGCAAACAGTTGCGGCTCCCGGATTTTTGTCCAGTCTGTTTTTTGTACTACACACTGCTTCTTGCAGTCACTGTGTTTGCCTTTGCTCCTTGTCTGTGTTGCCACAAGATCGTCTGAATGTCTGTGAATCAAACTACAATAGCCTTTGGAGGGGATCTAAACAAAACAAAAACAAAAAAACAGTTGTAGTTTGACTCCAACTCCCATGAGCCCCAACCAGCATGGCCACTGGCCAGCAGGATGATTCGAGTTGTAGTCCAACAAAGCCTTGAGGGGCAACCCCTGTCCTATGAATTTGCTTGCAAACAAATGGATATTTATAGACTTATTGATAAAAATGTTTATGATGATCCCAATCATGGATGATGCTAAATATAAATGATGTTTGGAGAGGAAAACAGGGTGACTGGGAAGGATTTAATTTAAGTATTCATTGCATTTTTATTCTGCTTTTCTGTCTAAAACACCAGCTTTGTCCAAACCTCCCCTTTTATCCTCTCTACAACCCTGCTAGGTAGGTTAGACCAGACATCCCCAAACTGCGGCCCTCCAGATGTTAAGGCCTACAACTCCCATGATCCCTAGCTAAGAGGACCAGTGGTCAGGGATGATGGGAATTGTAGTCCAAAACATCTGGAGGGCCGAAATTTGGGATGCCTGGGTCAGACTGAAATATAGCAACCGGCCCTAGATCACCAGTGCTCTAAACACAACCTCACACTGGCAGATTACTGTATCTAGTTTTAAGTATTTAGTTTAAGGTTATGCCTTGAACATTTATTAGGAAGACCCAAAGAGTTCTCTCTTTAAAATAAAAGGGGTACACCCCCCCAAAAAAAATTCATATTTTTTCACCTTTTGAATTTTGAAATTCCACTGAACTTTATGTTTCTGCAAAATGTTGTGTTGGCACTACTTCTTCTCAGTCACGTGATTTATTTATTTATCTTCCATTGTGCACCCTTTCCACAGCTACAGTCGAGTGCTGACCTTGGTCAAGACTAGAGTGTCTCTGGATACCTTTGTGTTTAACTGCTTTATTTTTCCTCCAGGCAAAGCAGTCGTCCTGAGCTGTTGCCTTCATGTTGCTTCTGTGTGGCTGAAAGATTTCTCCCCCAATCACACACTTTCTTTTGCAGCAATGTTGGCTTCTACCACACACTCATCAAAACAGTTTACGTAGCTGCTGTTCCCACCATTCACTGCTCAGCATCTCTATGTGCCCACCTTAAAATTAACTGGGATATTTGAGTGGGGTTTGCGTGTGTGTGTTTTTTCAAGCAGGTGCTCTCTCTGACTGGGTGAAGAGGAAATTATTGGGGTTCTATCCAGTACCACAACGACTTCTGCCCATGTAACGGGACTTATTTTCCTCTCTCCACGTGCCTCAGTTGCCCTCATTGGGGAGAGACAGGGAGTCCCATTGCACAGATGGAAGTCCTTGTGCTAAAGGGATGATTTTGTGGGATACAACCCTTTTCTCACCCCCTCTTCTTGACGGGGTCAGCTCTGATACAGGTTTGGCTAGCATACATCTCCACTGAACTGGCCCCTGCTCTCCCCTGAAATCAGCATTCTTGCTTAGAATTAAAACAAAAGTTAAGTTTGGGCATGTAATTCTTAATAAAATTTACCCTCATTCAAATTTTCTTGACAAATTGGGTCTAGGTGAAAGTGGAGGGTGAGTTTAGTGTAAATACTTTCACCCATTGCAAAAACAAAACAAAACCCCACAACCCTACAAAAAAACTTAAAGCATTATATAAATTTTGTTAAATAAAATAAATAAATAGCACAAGGCCTGGAGCCCTCTTGAGATGTGCTATCAGTGACCCATGCCCTAAGTATATGGACTGCTACATTCTTTACTAGCTTAAGCCGTCACATAGCCTTCAAGGGCAGCCCACCGCCATAGAGTAGACTACAGTAGTCAATATGCCTTTCACCCTTATTCCACTCCCAGGGAATGGGGAGGTATACTAGCTGGAGTAAAGCCGGGGAGGAGGAGGAGAGGTTGCAATTTTCTCACCCAACATCTTTCTTTCTTCAGCTCCAGGATCTCCTTCAGCTGCCAAGACCCAAACTTTCCCTAGACTCACCACACAAAGCCCTGAAGGGCCACTGCGGGACCTGACTGTGACGGACGTCTCTCCGGACAGTCTCCGTGTGACTTGGTTGGCCCCACCCAGTTCCTTCCGCAGCTTTTCCCTTCAGTACAGGGACCCCAAATCCAGTGCCCCACCAGGGAAAATCAGAGTACCGGGGACAGAGAGAAGCGTCACCGTGATGGGTTTGACCCCCAGAACGGAGTACGAATTGGAGTTAAGTGGGGAGAAACCTGATGGGAGCTACAATCCTCCTCTAACTACAAAGACATCCACAGGTACATCGCTCTGGGCTCCCCGAATTGAGGAAGCTGCCATATGCAGAGTCGGATCATGGCCCCATCTAGCTCAGTATTGCCTACACTGACTTGCAGCAGCTCGCCAGGGTTTCAGTGGCCAATCCCAGCCATGCAAGGACCTTTTCCATTTAGAAGAGATGCTCTAGGCATGAGCCATAACCCTCATTTACCAGCTATATTTGATCACCTTTCTTTTTTCTAGGCCTCTTTTACTTTGTTTCAGAACCTGCACAAAGAAGACTTCATAACACCTCTTATAATACCTATTTCTGACACAAACCAGGAAGTTTTCTAACCCACTAACTCCCATATTTCTTCCAGACACATATTTTGGGGTTCAGCAGCCTGCTTGTCTGTTCTGGTGTGATAAACACCTCCCCCCCCCCTTCATTCCACTTTGCAGGATTCTGAGATGTTGGCGGTTATTTATCATGAGCTGCTTGCTGGGTGTGGGATGGGGGCATAGCTGCCAAGTTATCCCTTTTTTAAAGGGATTTTCCCTTATGCTGAATAGGCTTCCTCGCGAGAAAAGGGAAAACTTGGCAGCTATGGATGGGAGTCCAGCAACATTGAATCCTAAGGCATAAGGGAAGGAGGTCCCCACAACCATTCTAGAGGGTTACCTAGCAAGAGTTGCCATGTTGATCAGCGTCTATACTGCTGCAGTAATTAGTTACGTTTTATTTACTGTATTTTGGTTTTGTGGTTTTTTTAATATGATGGAGACTGCCCTGGGATCACCTGCATGTGATGATGGATGGTGCCACACACACCCTTGCAGTGGCGGGCTGTGACTTGAGCACCTGCTTTTAGCATTGCACCACGTTTCCTGGAATCCTCTTCCCATGAAAGTGAATCAAGCCCCAACATGCCCATGTTCTTTCAGTGTTATATTGTTAACCTCCCTTTCCTCTCAACTCCTTCCCAAATTAGGCTGCGCACACACCCTACTTTTAAAGCACATCTCCACACCCCCAGTATTCTGAGAACTAGAGTATGCCCCTCACAGAGCTATAATTCCCAACAACCTTGTACATTTCCCAGGCTTCTTGGGGGGGGGGGGGACATGATGTGCTTTCAATGTATGGTTCCCATGCAGCCTTGATCTGTTTTATTTCTGCAAATTTTCAGTTCTCATTTTTAATGCTTCGGTGCTGTGTTACGATCTGTGTAGTATATTCTGTTCTATGTCTGCGTACTGAAGAACATAAGATGAACCTGCTGAATCAGACCAAAGGCCCATCAGGTCCAGCATCCATCCTCTTCTCATAGTGGCCAATCGGATGCCTGCGGGAAGCCTGCAAGTGAGATATGAGCACAACAGCACTCTGCCTACCTTCGATTTCCAGCAACTGGCATTCAGAGGCAAAGAGAGGCACAGCACAGCCGTCATGGCTAACAGCTGTTGATAGCTGTTGATAGCTGCCCAGAGTGGCTGGGGGAACCCAACCAGATGGGCAGGGTATAAATTATTATTATTATTATCATTATTATTATTATTGCCTTGTCCTTCAGGAACAGACTGGCTCCTATAGGCACCGCATGGGCAGTTTTCTGAAAATATAGTGGTGTAGAATCTGGAAATCAGTGAATTAATGAATGCAACCGATAACCTACCGTAAAATAAACCTCTTCAGTCCAGAGGAGGGACTGGACTGTAGCCAAGTTGCTCGCAGTCCACTGTCCCCTGGGCTCATGGATAGTGTCATTATACAGTTTGGTCATTAGATGGCACTAGACTTGGTTGTGTAAGATAGAACACAGATCACGAAACAGCATTAAAACCAGCTAGAATTAAAAACTGCAGATATAAAATAGACTTCTTCTGGGTAGGCTTGATAAAATAAAATAAAAATACTTGGGGATTAGGATAATTATATTTTCTCCCATCCGCTTACTTCTTTCCTTCTTAAGAGTTCAGCAGCCGTCATCCTCTCCTCCTGTTGTTCATTTTTCAGCCCCGGCAC
Source organism: Zootoca vivipara (assembly GCF_965207765.1). Classification (NCBI taxonomy): domain Eukaryota; kingdom Metazoa; phylum Chordata; class Lepidosauria; order Squamata; family Lacertidae; genus Zootoca; species Zootoca vivipara. The sequence goes on along the minus strand of NC_142584.1, from coordinate 111,826,817 downwards.
CAGCAGTGGAAAAGCCCACTTTGGGGTACATCTCCGTCTCAGATGTCAAAGAGAACTCAGCCCGCCTGTCCTGGGACGTCCCCACGGGGACCTTTGACTCCTTTTTGATCCAGTATAAAGATGCTGAGGGCAAGCCAAAGAGTCTGCCTGTGGATGGAGGATCCCAGGAGGTCACCATCTATGACCTAGCGCCTTCCCGGAAGTACAAGTTCACTCTTTATGGACTCGTAGGCCGCAAGAGACATGGCCCTGTTTCCACAGAGATGGTTACAGGTGAGCGATGTCTCTCCAGAATGTTGGTTGGCATGCTTGATTTTTAGAGTTGAAATGAGTTTGGGGTGGGGGGTGGGGAATGCCGAGCAAATCCTAACTCAAATTGGCTTGCAAAAATAAGTCGCCATCACTATCCTGGACTCCTTCGGGGAGGGGGGGACACCAGGGTGTGAAATTTATAAATTAAATAAACAATAGCCTACCCTTCCCTTCAGGTATGAGTGTCGTTGCTTTTGCAGCCAAAACAGTGCCATCCATGCAAAAGAGGGACGTGGCAAGGTTTGCAGAAGTAACCCCAGAAAAAGTTAGTAGTGGGGGGGGGGGAACATATGGGTGAACTCCAAAACAGCCCAACCACCACATTTCATTGCAGGTCCCATTTGCTTATATGCCTATTTTTTTAAAAAGATGGGGGGAAAGTCAAAGCCAGATACTCACCAGGGGCAATGTTATTCCTGCATAGAAACAAATGAGGCAGATTTTCCAACAATTATAACCATGCCTTGCCAATTTTGTTGCATCAGATTAACGATGATTACATTATAAATTGTTGCGCTGAAATTTCTCTCTCCCACAAATTACGTATTCCAACGCTTCCAGTTATCCAGACCGTTGGATCCATCTGTTTTTCTTTCTTTTAAAAGTGCATTTGAATTGGCATATTATTATCTACAAAGTAATCAACAATATTTTCAGAAGTAATATTCGGAGCCTGTCTCAGATTTGAAAAATGTGCAAATGTTAATTCAAGGCAGCCTAATCTGCTGGAATATCTGCTGCTTCTGAAATGCCCATGTAATTTCCAGGCCTTCCTTCCTAACTTTATCCAGAACCATAATTTTGCATAAATGCAGACACCTAATATGTGGTACTGAGCACAGGATTAAGAATGTAAGAGCCTTTCTGCTGGATCAGGCCGTGGGTGCTATGCAGCATGCATGGCCCTGGCACTGAAATTTGTGGGTGCCCAGCCAAATTCATGGGGAATGTTGTGGGTGCTTGGGCACCCAGGGCCCCAGGGGGTTGGCACCTGTGCATTCAGAGATGTATGATTTTAGAGTCAGAATATAGCCAATATGGCAACTAGATCCTGATATTTTTATTTTCCATGAATCTGTCTAATCCCCTCTTTAAAGCCATCCAGGTTGGCGGCCACTGCTACACCCTGTGGTAGTAAATGCCACTGTTTAACTTTGCCCTGTGGAAGGAAGCACTTCCTCCTTGAATATCCAACCGTTGAGAGACAGAGAAAATGCCATTTCATTTCCATTTCATTCCCTGCTCTGGAGTGCTTACGTACTGGATTTCAGGAAATTCAAAATGGCTGCCACCATCAAAATGGCTGCCTCTGTTGCCGCTCAGTCTTATAGAAGCAGTACAAATTTTTTACAGAGTGGGCGGGTCATTTGCCTCAACAGCTTATTTTAGTCAATAGGTGCTGTGTTAATTGTACGCCTCCCCAAAAAGGACAGTGATAGAAGCCAGGCATGTTAAAAACACAAAGTCAAACTGTGCCGTTCCAGTCAGTCCTGGTTTTGAACCTGAAATGCACATGGAAACTTTAATTGCATTTAGATTTCTTTGTTTCCTTTTCCAGATAGAAATGTCTCGTAAAATCCCAGAGATGTTTTACTTGAAAGCAGGCCTAAAGGTTTAAAAACTATCCCATCATGGTGTTGCTTTAAAATATATATATAATTCTCCAAGAGGAGGGAGGAATCAGAGAGAAATTGTCCGTGTCGCATGTATGCCTAATCTATAGTAAGCCCTACTGAGTTCCGTGGGATTTACTCCCAAGTAAACATGGCGCTGATGAGTTGGCAAAATGGTTTGGCCAAAGAAAAAGTAAGCTGAGGACAAAGTACCTCTTCTAGGCCCAAGGGTGTGGGCAGCAGAATACAGCTGTATCTGTGAAGAAGCTCTGACCAAAAAGCAGGAATGGAATTTTTATGATTCAAAGTTATTACACTGAGGCAACAGAAACCCCTTTCAGCCCAGGCCTGTGGTCTGACTCCAACATTTTGTGGCCCTGGGAGTGACAGATGTCAAGGAAATACTATCTGACTTTTAGAAGACATCTGAAGGCAGCCCTGTAGAGGGAAGTTTTTAATGTTTGATTATTTTTTTACTGTGCTTAATATTTTTAATTTGTTGGAAGCTGCCTAAAGTGGCTGGGGCAACCCAGTCAGATGAGTGGCATATAAATAATGAATTTTCTTCATCATCACCTGAGCTCAGCTCTCCAACTTTCTGTCTATATCCTAAAGCCACTTCCCTCCTCACAAAATTCATTATGCCCTCCAACATTTTTCCAATGATAATTGTTGTTGTTGTTTAGTCGTTTAGTCGTGTCCGACTCTTCGTGACCCCATGGACCATAGCACGCCAGGCACTCCTGTCTTGCACTGCCTCCTGCAGTTTGGTCAAACTCATGATCGTAGCTTCAACAACACTGTCCAACCATCTCGTCCTCTGTCGTCCCCTTCTCCTTGTGCCCTCAATCTTTCCCAACATCAGGGTCTTTTCCAGGGAGTCTTCTCTTCTCATGAGGTGGCCAAAGTATTGGAGCCTCAGCTTCATGATCTGTCCTTCCAGTGAGCACTCAGAGCTGATTTCCTTCAGAATGAATAGGTTTGATCTTCTTGCAGTCCACGGGACTCTTAAGAGTCTCCTCCAGCACCATAATTCAAAAGCATCAATTCTTCGGCGATCAGCCTTCTTTATGGTCCAGCTCTCACTTCCATGCATCACTACTGGGAAAACCATAGCTTTAGCTATACAGACCTTTGTTGGCAAGGTGATGTCTCTGCTATTTAAGATGCTGTCTAGGTTTGTCATTGCTTTTCTCCCAAGAAGCAGGCATCTTTTAATATTGTGACTGCTGAGTCTTTTAATTTCGTGACTACAATTGAGGAGATTGCTTTAATAATATTATTATAATAATAATTTATTAGACTTGTTAGTCTATTGCAACCAAAATGTCTCTGATGTATGTCTTGTGCAAAATTGCATGCAACAATGTGAATATTAGGGGGGAAATGCACAAAAATGCTGGATTTTTTTGCATGTTGATGTGGAAATATAGAGAACTGAATTGAAACCTGGAAAAACAAGAAACTCCGAAAAATTGACACTGGCAGATCCATCCTTAGCTCAGTCCCAGCACTCCCTTTAAAAAAATATATTCTTTGCTTCATTGCTCTCTAGGCAAAGTCCCAGCCCCAGAGAAGAAACCAGAGAGAGAAGTGACAGCTCCACCCGGCCTGGGAGAACTCTCCACCTCAGATATCACCAGCAGTTCTGTCCGTCTCTCCTGGACTGTCCCCTCTGGGAGATTTGATTCCTTCCTGGTCCAGTACAAGGATGCTGAGGGCAGACCCCAAGTGCTGCCCCTGGAGGGGGACTCCCGTGAAGTCACCATCCCTAGCCTGGCTCCTTCCCGCAAATACAGGTTCAATCTCTACGGTATCTCCGGTCGCAAACGTCTCGGCCCAGCCACGGCAGATGTCACCACAGGTCAGCAGAAGGCCTGCCATGAACTATAGTATTGTGTTTGCAGGAAATGGTGTCTTTTCCCCACTCTAACCCATTTCCTTTTCCAGGGCGTAGTCAGGGCCGGTGCATCCATTTAGGCGGACTAGGCCATTGCCTAGGGCGCGAAAATGGAGGGGGCACTGCCGAGCCTGCCCCGCAAACCCCCCGTGCCACCACCGTCCTCCCAAGGCGCGCGCTCGCGCTCCTCCCACCTATGGAGGGGAAGCCGAGAGCTCCCCGGCGGCGGCCGCAGCTAGCGAGCGGCGGTGGTAGTGGCGGCAAGCTCCCGCAGCCAAAGCCTTCAGCTATGGGTGCTGCCGCCGCCACCCACCCGCCCACTCGCTCGCCGAGGAGCCCCCAGTGTCCCCTCCACAGGCGGGAGGAGCGCGAGCCAAAAGGAGAGCTCAGCGCCCTCCCGCCCACAGAGGGGACACTGTGAGCTCCCCAGAGGCTGTAGTGAGCAAGCGGCGGCAGCGCCCGCTGCTGAAGCCTTCAGCTATGGGCGCTGCTGCCGCCGCCACCACCACCACCGCTCACTCAGTGCAGCCGCCGCCGCTGAGGAGCTCAAAGCATCCCCTCCACAGGCAGGAGGGCGCCGAGCTCCCCCCTTGGCCCGCGCTCCTCCCGCCAATGGAGGGGACGCAGGGGCATCAGCAGTGTGCGTGCGTGCGTCATGACGCATGCGCCTGGGGGGCGCCAGAAGGTGTTTTTGTCAAGGGCGCAAAAAGCCCTAGCACCGCTCCTGGGCGTAGTGTTTCATTTTTCCTTCACCCAGGACGCAACTGTACACAGAATTCAATCATGTCTTTGCATCTAGACAATGACGGGACAAGTGTGGCTATTACCCCACTTATCTGGGTGTAAGCCCCCTTGAAGTCTGAGTAAGACTCATTTAGGATTGTGCTGTAGCATGATTTCACCTTCTCTGAAGCCCTGCAAAAGTTTTGAGTGCTGAAAGTGCTCTTTTAAAAAACCAGTGACCTTAGATTACCGTATATGAAACGGTGGGTGCCACCTATCCACAAAAGCACTCCTGTGGCCTTTTCAACAGGCAAAACGAAAATAAACACCCAGAACAAGGGCTGACATTCAAGGTGCATATTATAGCGCAGTCCTACATATTCAGCTGCTTTTCCTGCCATGACCAGGAAAGCAGGAATGAGTGCGCTGGCTTAGAAACATTATGTGTGGATCTCTAGGCCTATGGAGGGCTGCTGCTGCTGCTGCCCTTTATTATATTTCGTCTTGCTTCCCCAAAACAGCATCAAGGGACGAAGAGCCTGTACCTGAGCCTGAGCCAGAACCTGTCCTTGGTGACCTCTCCATCTCGGATGCCACCAGCAACTCTGTCCGTCTCACATGGAGCGTCCCCACTGGCAGCTTTGACTCCTTCTTTCTCCAGTACAAGGACTCCGAGAACATTGACCAAGCCCTGACCATAGACCGAAATTCCCGCGAGGCAACTGTTCCTAATTTGGTTCCTTCCCAAAGATACAGATTCTTCCTCTATGGAATCTCTGGGCCCCAGCGTCTTGGACCTGTCTCAGCTGATGCCACCACAGGTTAGCACAAGCATTCAGTCCACGTATATGCCTTTTCTAACTGGCAGAGCGTTTGTCCTCTTTCTCCTTTTGGAATGGCAAGGTCAGAAAAAGATGGAGCCGCAACCTGAATCCTAAAACTTTGGAACGCCATCTCACTCTGTGGTGCTACGAGAGCAGTGGATTCGTTTTGCGATTTCCCCCCTGCAAAATTAAATTAAAAGAATTTAATTTAAAAGACAACATTAAAGGAGCGGCAAGCTTATTTCACAGCCATTACTAAGGAAACACAGGAACTGTAGTTCTGCTAATGAGCCGTGCAAATTGCAGTGCTACTAAGGAGCCATGGGAACTGTGGAGCCATGGGAATTGCAATATTCCTAAGGAGCCATGGGAACTGTGGTTCAGTGAAAGTGTAGGGGATCTTTAGAATGGAAATCACAGTATCTCCAGAAAGCTATAGATCTCGGGATGCTTTGGAGGATATTTGCATGGGTTGGTAGATGTGGAAGTCAAGCTGGATAAAACTTTTTTAAAAAATTTCATTTTCAGCTATTATCATTGTTTTTAATGTTTCTCTCCAAGGGCCTTTTGATTAAATTTGACAGATGTCACCAGGCTGCCAAGTCTCCCGTTTTCCCTGGGAAATCCCCGTTTTTCCAGCTGTTCCTAGCTGAAAAAATGGATTTTTTTGTTTTTCCCCGGTTTATTCTGGTGCGGCGGCCATTTTGGAACTGGGCGGAGCATGCTCAGAAGCGACTTGGCTGTTTGGCAGTGGAATTTGCTGCCAAGGAGTGTGGTGGAGTCTCCTTCTTTGGAGGTCTTTAAGCAGAGGCTTGACAGGCATATGTCAAGAATGCTTTGGTGGTGTTTCCTGCTTGGCAGGGGGTTGGACTGGATGGCCCTTGTGGTCTCTTCCAACTCTATGATTCTATGACTTTTGATGCTGCTCTGCCCAGTTCCAAAATGGCTGCAGTGCGACTTCCGGTCTGCTATTTCAAGCCCGGTCCCTTATTTCTCTGACAGCAACTTGGCAGGTATGGATGTCACATGGTTTACGCATGACCTGGAGATGAAACGGCCATCTCTAGATTAGCCGGCTGTCACAGAGCTCATAAGGAGGGCCTTCTGCCTCTGTCTCATTTCTTCCTTCCTACACCCGTTAAGAAGTACATTCTCATCTCTTCCTCTTCTGTTTTGCAGCCCCACTACCAACAACGCCTGCTCCTCAGCCCAGCTTGGGAGAGCTCTTGGTCTCAGACATCACCACTGACTCTGCCCGTCTCTCCTGGACTGTCCCCACTGGGAGCTTCGACTCCTTCCTGGTCCAGTACAAGGATGCGGAGGGGAAGCCTCAAGCCCTTCCAGTGGACGGAGGTTCCCGCGAGGTCACCATCTCCAGCCTCGTGCCTTCCCGAAGATACAAGTTCAACCTTTACGGACTCTCTGGTCGCAAGCGTCTGGGTCCAGTTTCTACTGACACAGTCACAGGTCAGCAAGGGGAGGTTCTAAAGACCTTTTGCCAGTCTTAATACATTGCCATGGGTATAGCTTAGAGATATATCTGCTTAGAGATATATATGCAGAAAGTCCCAGATTCAGTCCCTGACATCTCCAGACCAGATAGGGCTAGGAGAGATTTCTTGCCTCACACCCTGGAGAGCTGCTAGCAGTCAGTCTGAATACTACTGAACTAGATGGACCAATGGTCCAACTCAGTATAAGGTAGCTTCTTATTTTCCTGTGAACCACCCTGGTAGGTCAAATGATTTCTCTCTCTACTACTATCTGTTTCCCCAGCATCACTTCCAAAGGAACCCCCAATTGCTCCCAGCCTGGGGGAGCTCTCTGCTTCTGATGCCACCAGCAATTCCATCCGTCTCTCCTGGACTGTCCCCACGGGGAACTTTGACTCTTTTCTGATCCAGTACAAGGATGCTGAGGGCAAACCCCAGGCGATTCCAGTGGAGGGAGCTTTCCGTGAGACCATTGTCCCCAATCTGGTTCCTTCCCGCAGATACAAGTTCAACCTTTACGGACTCACTGGCCGCAAACGCCTCGGCCCCATCTCCACAGATGCCACCACAGGTCAGCAGCAAGAGTCATTTGGGCTGGATGTGTTTTAGTTTTCTTGTTTTCTCAGAGGGCATCAGCGGTGTCAGAAGTGGCTGCCGAACACTCACATTTATTGCTTTCCCATTGATTCCATAGGCCTTGGTTCCAAGGGACTCCTTTCAGGATACAGCTACTCAATCAGTGTGGTGGGTGGGTGAGAGGAGCAATCTTTGTATGTTCTGAGTAGGGATTGGGGAGAAAACTGAAACATTTTGCATTTATTGGTAAATCCACCCAATTCACTTTTTCCAAACCAATGCACAACCTGAAACACATTCATCTTTTGAAATTTGTGTTTCTCTTAAATCTTATAATACAGTTCTCCAGGTGAGTAATGTGTACAAAAATGAATATACTAAAGATTGCATATAAATGCATATATTACATCTTCCTGTATAGATAAAGATGCTGGGCTAACATTTCACAGCTCCTTTTGTGGGATTTGTGGTGCCACATCAAAATTTTAGATTCACATGAAATCAGAGCGAAGCCCCCATTGGAGAATTGATAGTCCCTCATCACAATCTTGGATTTTCATGAAGTCAGGGCAGGGAAGTTACGGAAAGAGAAGGCAGGTTGCACAGCACCAGGGGCCACTGCATGGGAGTCAGAGTGAAGAAACATTGACAGGAGAAATGTGACGTAAAACAACACTAGAAGTTTGAGTAATGCAAGGTTGATTGATTTAGTGATTGCTTGCTTCAGTTTACTTATAGTATATAATGCTTTCCCACAATGAGCTGTGCCAAGGGCGGTTTACAACAAACACTCAAAACATCAAAATACAAATATACAAAATACAGAGCATGTCAGAGCATGACACATTTGAGTATCCCATTGCGACCATGAGAAAAAGTTCTTTCTAACCACTTCCTCCACATTCTTATAAACTTCTATAATATGCACCCTCCTCAGTTCTTTTATCTTCTAAACCAGTGTTTCTCAACCTTTTTTGGGCCACGGCACACTTGTTCCGTGAAAAAAATCACGAGGCACACCACCATTAAAAAAGTTAAAAAATTTAACTCTGTGCCGCCCTATATTATAATTATGACTGTAAGAAACACTTGCCAAATATTGCTTTCCAGCGCGTTAGTGCTGTGTATTGGCGGCCGCCAGGCTCGTTTGCATTGAGCTTTGGGAAAGAGGAGGAGAAATATTGCTTTCCGGCGGGTCAGTGTTGTTTATTGGCGGCCGCCAGGCACGTGACAATGCAAATCGCCCTTCTCGTCGCCGCACGTCGCGGCACACCAGCCAGCGTCACGCGGCACACTAGTGTGCCGCGGAACAGCGGTTGAGAAACGCTGTTCTAAACTGCCCACCCAGGAGAGCATTTGTTCAGCAGCATCTACTTCTTTCTGTTCCTCCAGCATCACCTACAAAGGAACCCTCGATTGCTCCCAGCCTGGGGGAGCTCTCTGCTTCTGATGCCACCAGCAATTCCGTCCATCTCTCCTGGACTGTCCCCACAGGGAACTTTGACTCTTTCCTGATCCAGTACAAGGATGCTGAGGGAAAACCTCAGGCAATCCCAGTGGAGGGAGCCTTCCGCGAGACCATCGTCCCCAATCTGGTTCCTTCCCGCAGATACAAGTTCAACCTTTATGGACTCACTGGCCGCAAGCGCCACGGCCCCATCTCCACAGATGCCACCACAGGTCAGCTGCACTTGATGAGCTGGGGCCCTTTTCTGCGATCTATTTTCTATGTCAATTCATGCAAAGATAGTGGCTGAGCCCATGTGGGGTTCTCTCAGTGACTGTCCAAACCAACCTGGAGCCTGTGACCATCATCTGAGGTCCTTCTTCGTGTTCCTCCTTGCCTGGAGGTGTTTCAGAATTTCCACCTTCCTTATTAATTTCCTTCTTTCCTCAGGAAGCAGCACCAGTGTCAGAAGTGGCCACCTAACAGTCAAACTTACTGCTTTCTCTCTGATTTTACAGTAGCTGTGTTGACACAAACGTCTTCCCAACGTTCTATCTGTTCCTTCTCTTTCCTATTTGTCTTTTACTCTTCTCTTTCCCACCCCCGTTGATCCATCTGTACTGTTCTGCGCATCCCTCAAAGATACAGTTACATAGCCAGTGTAGTGGAGGGGAGAAGGACCCAAATTGATGGGGGACCAAACTGAATCATTTTGCACTTCTCAGTAAATCTCCCCAATTCACAATCATTCTTCGACAGTTGCTCTGTCCCAGCTCCTGCCAACCTAGCAGTTCTCTAAGGTTCACAATGCAGTTCTCCAGCCTAGCAATACATCCAACAATGTGTGTGCTGGGGGGGAACGTTGTATTTTTTATGTTGTGAACTGCCCTGATATCTATGGGTGAAGTGCAGTATACAAATTTTAATAGTAGTAGTAGCTTAGCTCTCACTCAGGGTTGGGGAATCTCATTTGGTCTGGAAGCCATATGCGGCTCTTGGGACTGTCTGCTGGATACACACCCTCCCCTCAGGACGCACACCTCACAAGCCTTGCTTTAGTCTTTTGGCCTGACTTGGATTGTGTCCTTGGGCTCTGATACTGCGCTTGCTTACTTGCTTGGGTGGATGATAGAGAGACATGTCTGAGGGCATGCAGAAAACAGCCTACTTTACAAAGGCAACATTGACATTCATGGCTCCACCCCCTTTTGCCTCTAGCCACACCCACCATTGGCCTGGGGACTTTCGGAGGTAGAGCAGAAGGGAATGCATCCTCAGGATGGTAAAAATGTCCCCCACCCCTGCCCCACATCTTGTCCCACTGCTATGGGGTTACAATTTCTCTCTGTTTTAGCTGCTGTAGGAACACCACCAAAGGCCACCACGGAAAAGGTCACCGTCGTTCAGCTCAGCCTGGACCAGCTGTCCGTTTCTGACATCACCAGTGACTCGGCCCGTCTCTCTTGGACCGTCCCAACGGGGAATTTTGACTCCTTCCTAGTGGAGTACGAAGATGTAGATGGGAGGCCGCAGGCCTTGCCCGTGGATGGGGCTTCCCGCACGCTCACTGTCCCCAACCTGGAGCCCTCCCACAGATACACATTTAACCTCTACGGACTTTACCGTGGCAAGCGCTATGGCCCCCTGCCAGTGGAGGCTGTCACAGGTCAGCAATGGATGAATTGGCCGACAGGGCTGTGGTCTCCCCCCTCCCCCTCCCCGGCCACACTTTTGTGCTTTCTTCCTCAGGGCGCACCTGCAGCATCGGAAGAAGATGCATCCCAGCCTATGAATTTCTGTTCTCTTTCAGGCATACCTTTTGAGTTCTACACCTGAAGGGCCTTTCTTGGTTGGCGGGAGGAGAAAAAAACCTCTCTGCTCGAGTGATAGCCTGGCCCACAGGCAGATACTTACTTTTTACATTCATATTAACATTGAGCTGAAAGTTCCTTCTCCCCTTCCACAGCAAACCATTTTCCCAGCCCCATTTGCAGTGCATTTATGGCAGGTTTGAAGGGGCCTGTGGAGACAGATCATAGAAAATCTGAGGTGGCAAGGTGACTTGCGTAGAAAAGAGTGGCACCTCCCCCCTTTCTTGCTTCCTTAAATATACAGCACCATGTCACTCCACAATTCCATAGCTACATGGTAGATCAATTGCTTTGCATGTAAAAGATCCCAGATTTAATATCGGACACCTCCAGTCCATTTAAAAAAGGAAGATGGAGCAAGTGATCAGGAATTTTGTCTGACTAGTGATGGAGATCCTAGTACCCTCCAGATGTTTTTGGACCCCAGGTCCCATCAGGTCCCATCAGGCCCAGCCAGCATGATGGCGTGCGATTATAGGAGTTATAGTCCAACAACTTCTGGAAGGCACTGGGTTCTACATCCCGGCCACAATTGCTGGAGAACTGTGGACCAGGAAAATCTAGCTTGTTAAACTTCTCCTAGCGACTCTAAACTCCATTAACAAACTACGAACCCCAGGATTCCTTTAGCAGGGAAGCCATGACTCTGACACTGGGCCTCAGTCGCCAGCGGTGTAACATATTTGCAGCTGAATTTTCATTGTGCCTTATTTTCTTTTTAAAAATAAGATAATGTTGAAACTGTTGCAGAAATGCAACAAGCTAAACTAATCCCAAAACTAGAAAAAGGAGAAACTGGGAAGAACCAGCAATGACTGTTTTGTCCATGCCTACCAGCATTCATTGCCCCGTTCACATATAATTTAGCTCTGTATGTGTTCGGATCCTCATTTGGCCTGGGAGCCATATGCGGCCCTCCAGGCATCTGAATCTGCCCCTTGGAACTATCCGCTGGACGCACACCTCACAAGCCTTGCTTTTGTCTTTTGGCCTGACTTGGATTGTGTCCTTGGGCACTGATACTGCACTTGCTTGCTTGGTTGTTTGGGTGGGTGATAGAGAGAGGTGTCTGAGTGCATTCAGAAAACAACCTACTTTACAAAGGTAACATTGACATTCATGGCTCCACCTCCTTTTGCCTCTAACCACACCTACCATTGGCCTGGAGACTTTTGGAGGTAGACTGGAAGGGAATGCATCCCTCAGGCTGGTGACAGAGTCCCCCACCCCTGCCCCACATCCTGTCCCACTGCTATGGGGTTACACGCTCTCTCTGTTTTAGCTGCTGTAGGAACACCACCAAAGGCCACCACAGAAAAGGTCACCGTCGTTCAGCTCAGCCTGGACCAGCTGTCCGTTTCTGACATCACTAGTGACTCGGCCCGCCTCTCCTGGACCGTCCCAACGGGGAATTTTGACTCCTTTCTAGTGGAGTACGAAGATGCAGATGGGAGGCCGCAGGTCTTGCCCGTGGATGGGGCTTCCCGCACACTCACTGTCTCCAACCTAGAGCCCTCCCACAGATACACGTTTAACCTCTACGGACTTTACCGTGGGAAGCGCTATGGCCCCCTGCCAGTGGAGGCTGTCACAGGTCAGCAATGGATGAACTGATTGACTGGGCTGTGGTCTCTCCCCTCCCCCCCCCCAGCATACTTTTCTCCTTTCTTTCTCAGGGCACATCGGAAGCATTGGAAGAAGATGCATCCCAGCCTATGAATTTCTGTTCTCTTTCAGGCATACCTTTTGAGCGCTATTTCTTGAGGGCCTTTCTTAGGTGGCGGGAGGAGAGAAAAACCTCTCTACTCGAGTGATAGCGTGGCCACAAGCAGATACTTACTTATTTACATTTATCTTAACATTGAGCTCAAAGTTCCTTCTCCCTCTCCGTTGCAAACCACTTTCACAGCCCTGTTTGACATCACCAGTGACTCAGCCCATTTGCCCTCCACTTATGGCAAGTTTGAAGGGGCCTAGGTAAAAGGATTGTAGAAAATTTGAGATGGCTATGAGACTTGCTAGGTTGCAAACTCTGGTTTGCTAAGGGTCTCCTAACAACTCTTGTCTCCCTTAACGAACCAGAAATCCTAGGATTCTTTTAGGAGGGAAGCCATGGCTCTTAAAGGGCCTCAGTCTCCCATGGTGTAAGATATCTGCAGCTAAATTTTCATAGTGTCTTATTTTTAAAAATCTGAAGGAAAAAAACCCAAATCAATTTTAAACTGCTGCAGAAATGAAACAAGCTGAACATGGGTGTAGCCAAGGGGGGCAGCTGCCTTACAGATCAAGTAAAACAATCAAAATATTGACCAATCATGTGGCTTCTGCCCCCCTAATAAAAGTCCTGCCCGCCCCCAACAAACTCCTGGCTATGCCCATGAAGGTGAACCCAAAACTAGAAAACGGAGAAATTGGGAGAAACCAAAGCTGACTGCTGTCCATGCCTACCAGAATGCAGTGCCCCTTTCACATATAGCTTAGCTGTCTTGAGGTTGGTGAACCTCATTTGGGTTGCAAGTCATAAGCAGCCTCCCAGGCATCTCAGTCTGGCCCTTGGAATGATCCACTGAACACACCCCTCACAAGCCTTGCTTTGTACCCAAGTCTTTTGGCCTGACTTGGATTGTGTCTTTGGATCCGGATGCTGTTCTTGCTTGCTTGCTTGGGTGGATGATAGAGATACGTGTCTGAGCGCTTTCAGAAAACAACCTACTTTACAAAGGCAACATTGACATCCATTGCTCCACCCCATTTTGCCTCTAGCAACACCCACCAGAGGTTGACCTGAAGGAAATGCATCCCTCAGGCTGGTGGCAGAGTCCCCCACCCCTGCCCTACATTTTGTTCCACCACAATGGGGTTACACGTTCTCTCTGTTTTAGCTGCTGTAGGAACACCACCAAAGGCCACCACTGAAAAGGTCACCGTCGTTCAGCTCAGCCTGGACCACCTGTCCGTTTCTGACATCACCAGTGACTCGGCCCGTCTCTCCTGGACCGTCCCAACGGGGAATTTTGACTCCTTTCTAGTGGAGTACGAAGATGCAGATGGGAGGCCGCAGGCATTGCCCGTGGATGGGGCTTCCCGCACGCTCACTGTCCCCAACCTAGAGCCCTCCCACAGATACACGTTTAACCTCTACGGACTTTACCGTGGCAATCGCTATGGCCCCCTGCCAGTGGAGGATGTCACAGGTCAGCAATGGATGAATTGGCCACCTGAGCTGTGGTCTTTCCCCTCCCCTCCCCCCAGCATACTTTTCTCCTTTCTTCCTCAGGGCACATCGGAAGCATCAGAAGAAGATGCATCCCAGCCTATGAATTTCTGTTCTCTTTCAGGCATACCTTTTGAGCTCTACACCTGAAGGGCCTTTCTTGGGTGGTGGGAGGAGAGAAAAACCTCTCTGCTCGAGTGATAGTCTGGCCCACAGGCAGATACAGTCGGACCTCGGTTCCCAGGTGCCTTGGGAGTCGAACGTTCCAGCTCCTGAACGATCGAAAACCGGAAGTGAGTGTTCTGGTTTTCGAACGTTCTTTTGGAAGCCGAATGTCCGATGAGGCTTCTGAGGCTTCCGATTGGCTGCAGGAGCTTCCTGCAGTCAATCAGAAGCCACGCTTTGGTAGTCAAACATTTCGGAAGTTGAACAGACTTCCAAAATAGATTCTGTTTAACTTCCAAGGTATGACTGTACTTACATTTTACATTTATCTTAAGATTGAGCTGAAAGTTCCTTCTCCCTCCCCGTCACGAACCACTTTCACAGCCCCATTTGACATCACCAGTGACTCAGCCCATTTGCCCTCCATTTACGGCAAGTTTAAATGGGCCTATGTCAAAGGATTGCAGAAAATTTGAGATGGCAATGGAACCTACATAAACTCTAATTTGCTAAAAGTCTAACAACTCTCATCTCCTTTAACGAACCACAAATTCCACGTTTCTTTTAGCAGGGAGAGCATGACGTTTAGAGGGCCTCAGTCTCCCATGGTGTAAGATATCTGCACTGAATTTTCATAGAGCCTTATTTTTAAAAATCCAAAAAGTAAATTTAAAATTGCTGCAGAAATGCAACAAGCTGAATATGAGCGTAACCAGAGGGGGCAGCTCCCCCCCATCAAGTAAAACAATAGAAATACTGGCCAAGCACATTGGTTTTGCTGCCCTAATAAAGTCCTGCTGCCCCCCCTAACAAAAATCTTGGCTATTCCCATGAAGCTGAACCCAAAACTTGAAAAAGGAGAAACTGGGAGAAACCAGTTTGCAAAGGTAACATTGACATTCATGGCTCCACCTCTTTTTGACTCTAATCACACCCACCATTGGCCTGGAGACTTTTGGAGGTGGACCGGAAGGGAATGCATCCCTCAGGCTGGTAACAGAGTCCCCTACCCCTGCCCCACATCTTGTCCCACTGCTATGGGGTTACACGTTCTCTCTGTTATTAGCTGCTGTAGGAACACCACCAAAAGCGACCACGGAAAAGGTCACCGTCGTTCAGCTCAGCCTGGACCAGCTGTCCGTTTCTGACATCACTAGTGACTCGGCCCGTCTCTCTTGGACCGTCCCAACGGGGAATTTTGACTCCTTTCTAGTGGAGTACGAAGATGCAGATGGGAGGCCGCAGGCCTTGCCCGTGGATGGGGCTTCCCGCACGCTCACTGTCCCCAACCTGGAGCCCTCCCACAGATACACGTTTAACCTCTACGGACTTTACCGTGGCAAGCGCTATGGCCCCCTGCCAGTGGAGGCTGTCACAGGTCAGCAATGGATGGATTGGACTGGGCTGTGGTCTTCCCCCTCCCACCCCCGGCATACTTTTTTCCTTTCTTCCTCAGGGCGAATCTGCAGCATCGGAAGAAGATGCAGCCCAGCCTATGAATTTCTGTTCTCTTTCAGGCATACCTTTTGAGCTCTACACCTGAAGGGAATATCTTGGGTGGTGGGAGGAGAGAAAAACCTCTCTGTCCAGTGATAGCCTGGCCACAAGCAGATGTACTTTGTACATTTATATTAACATTGAGCTGAAAGTTCCTTTCCCCCCCCCTCCCTCATGAAGCACTTTCCCAGCCCAGTTTGCACTACATTTATGGCAATTTTAGTGGGTGGGGAGATAGAATGTAGAAAATTTGAGCTCACAAGGGGACTTGTATGGAAAATTGGTGTCAGTTACCCCACCACCATCATTTTTCTTGCTTTATTAATTAATACAACACAATTCTGTAGCTCCATGGTAGATCAAGTATTTTGGATGTAGGAGGTTCATGGCATAGATCTCCTAAGGAATCCTTGGCTCCCTTAACAAACTATAGCTCCCATGATTTATTTCAGGGGGAAAATAAAAGACAGAGTTGGAATAAGGAAGCTATAATTGCACATATAGGTGGGACCCAGGTGGCACTGTGGTTAAACCACTGAGCCTAGGGCTTGCTGATCAGAAGGTCGGCGGTTTGAATCCCTGTGACGGGGTGAGCTCCCGTTGCTTGGTCCCAGCTCCTGCCAACCTAGCAGTTCGAAAGCACGTCAAAAAGCAAGTAGATAAATAGGAACCACTACAGCGGTAAGGTAAACGGCGTTTCCATGTGCTGCTCTGGTTTGCCAGAAGCAGCTTTGTCATGCTGGCCACATGACCTGGAAGCTATACGCCGGATCCCTCGGCCAATAATGCGAGATGAGTGCGCAACCCCAGAGTCGGTCACGACTGGACCTAATGGTCAGGGGTCCCTTTACCTTTACCTTTAATTGCACATTGTAGATGTGGCTTTTGTCATGCAGCGGAAGTTCAGCATTGAGGGTGCCTAATCGCACTTGAGACGGAGTTTCACATGCTTGTGCCCACACCACATAATGTGGGGGATTCTAGTCATTACAAGCTGTGCACCTCTGCTCTGGGGAACCACCACAACAGCCTTCCCCAAAAGATCTCGGTGATCAGATAGGGATACTGTATAAGGGATCAGTTGGTCCTTCAACAATCCTGGACCCAAGTTGTTAAGGGCCTTGTGAACTAATACATGACCCCTGAACTTGGCTTTCTAACATTTGGGCAACCCATGCAAGCTTTTAAGCACTAGATTTATGCAATTGCAACAGTCTCTCCCTATCAACAGGGTAGCCACAGCATTTTGCACTGGACCAGGCCCCAGGGTAGCCCCACACAGAGCGCATTGCAAAAGTCTAATCCTGAGGTTACCAGTGCATACAGATCACCACGGCCATAGCTTTTATGTATCATTCTGGGCGTCAGTCACCAGTGGTGATAGTTATTTGCAGCTTTGAAATACGGTGTCAAGAACTGCCCACGTGCATTTGCATTATCTTAATCTGGTCCTGGAGGGACACAGGTGGCGCTGTGGGTTAAATTAAACCACTGAGCCTAAGGCTTGCCAATCAGAAGGTCGGCAGTTCGAATCCCCGCGACAGGGTGAACTCCCGTTACTTGGTCCCAGCTCCTGCCAACCAAGCAGTTTGAAAGCACGTCAAAGTGCTAGTAGATAAATTGGTAAGGTAAACGGCGTTTCCATGTGCTGCTCTGGTTCTCCAGAAGTGGCTTTGTCATGCTGGCCACATGACCTGGAAGCTGTACGCCGGCTCCCTCGGCCAATAATGTGAGATGAGCGCCGCAACCCCAGAGTCGGTCACAACTGGACCTAATGGTCAGGGGTCCCTTTACCTTTACCTTTAATCTGGTCCTGGCAACTAGTGAATCTACAAACAGGTGATTTCTGCACCTGTTTCTGATCCAGTTGGCATTCTCCAGCATCCCTAATTACGAGTGCCTACTTTTTAGCCTTGCTGTTGGGGGAAAATAAAGGGTGAGTTAATCTCATCTTGCCTTTTGGTATAGCTCTTCAGTCTGTTCTATGCCTTAGGCAATAAGGATTAGGGGAGGCATACCGGGAGACCTTTTGCATTCTTCTAATCATGACTTAATTCTTACAGGAGCAGAAGAGTTTCAGACTGTTAAGTAGTACTTCACTCTTCACCCCCTTTTTCTCTCCCTCTATGTTTTAGCCTCCGCAGTGCCGCCGCCACCACAACCCACCATAGGCGAACTCTCAGCCATTGATGTTTCTAGTGATTCTCTCCGTCTCTCCTGGACAGTCCCCACTGGGAGCTTCGACTCCTTCCTGGTCCAGTACAAGGATGCGGAGGGGAAGCCTCAGGCCCTTCCAGTGGATGGAGGTTCTCGCGAGGTCACCATTTCTAGCCTCCTGCCTTCCCGTAGATACAAGTTCAATCTTTTTGGGATCTCTGGTCGCAAGCGGATTGGCCCCATTTCCACTAGTGCGGTCACAGGTCAGCTGAGGTCACAGCAACCATAATTCTTTCACAGGGGAAGCAGTTTATTTCCGTTCTGTCTCAGGAGCATGGGGGTCGCTGCGTCTCCATCTGCAATGCAGACCGGGGGTACATGCAAATATATACAAACGAAGAAGCCGCTGTGCCCCGGAAGTGCGTTTCCCCCACGTCATTCATTTTGATTGTCATATAGAATCATGGAATCATCGTGTTGGAAGGGATCACCTAGTCCTACAATGCAGGAATATGCAGCTTTAGCCAACACTGACATTTTCCACGAAACCCCAAAGCGATGCTTGCTTGAGGGCATTGTGGGAGATTAAAATAGTGGCTAGGTCCATTTGCCAGGCAGTGTTGAAAGTCCCGGGAGGAAAGGGGGTGAAAATTAAGGGTGTCAGGACAAGCGGTCAGCAGCTGAGCCTGTAAGGGCCCTGGCAATGATGCCAGGTGGTGATGCCAGCACTGGGCAGAACACGACACCCTCTGGCATAGGTGATAAGTTGGAGGAAGCAGTTCTCTCTCTCTCTCTCTCTCTCTCTCTCTCTCTCTCTCTCTCTCTCTCATGGTGGCCATTGACTCCTTATTCTTCTCTCTGTTCCAGATCAACTGATGGTGAAGCCCACTCCACCACTCAAGCTCGGAGAGCTGACAGCTGGTAATGTCATGCCAAACTCCCTTGACCTCTCCTGGACTGTGGAGGCCGGGGACTTTGACTCATTCATCATCCAATACCAAGACGCTCAGGGCAAATCCCAGGTTCTCCCTGTTGATGGGCGCCTCCGCTCTATCCACCTCCACGACTTGGTCCCATCCCACAGATACCAGATCAACCTCTATGGTGTCTTGGGCCGAAAGCGTCTGGGCCCCATCTCCACCGAAGCAGAGACAGGTCAGCAACCATCCTTCTTGAAGACAGCCTCCTCCCAATCTGGAGGTCACCAGGTTTGGGCAGGCATTTGTCCTAGACGAGCGTGGCAGCATTCTCTCCAGGCTCACATTTCCATCTTGGCTTGAGGAACTGGATTTTCAGATGAAATAAACTTCCAACCCGCTTCTGTCTCTTCATGTGGTTGTATCCAGTTACTTTCTATTCAGAGTAAACCCAGGAGCATTAATGGAAACAACTAACTTTGTTCTATTAATATCAATGGGTCTACTCTAAGTAGAACAGGGCAAAAAGATACACCACAGGGTTAAAAATGTTGGCAAAGCTTTTAACAATTTTGGAAAGAATTAATAATGCAGCCACGTGCTAATTCCTTTTTGGCAAGCCCCAACCTCATTTCAATTTATTTTAGGATTTAGTTTACCCAAAGCCTCCAGAACTGCTGTCCCTTTCAGAAGAGGCTAGTATGGAAAGGGACCTAGCTCAATGGAAAAGCAGCTGCTACCAAGTCGCTGTAGATCAGGGTTTCCAGCTCTTTTTTGGAGTATAATTCCCATCATCCCTGACCACTGGTCTTGCAAGATAGGGATGGTGGGAGCTGTAGTCCAACAACAGCTGGAGACCCAAGTTTGGGAAACCCTGGTTTAGACAATACTAGATGGACCAATGGCCTGACTGAGTATCAGCTACCTTCCCATGTTCCAAAAGCAGGGGGCACTTTGGGATCAGCTTTAGGAGAAAATGCTTGCTGCAAATTGGAAAGTGTCACATGGAGGTTTGCTTGCTTGCTTGCTTAAAGTAAAAGCACCAGGCCTGGAGGTGAAACACCCATCTCAAGGCCAGCCAAATATCACAGAGTACATTCTCATCTCTTCCTCTTCTGTTTTGCAGCCCCACTACCAACAACGCCTGCTCCTCAGCCCAGCTTGGGAGAGCTCTCAGTCTCGGATGTCACCACCGACTCTGTCCGTCTCTCCTGGACTGTCGCCACTGGGAGCTTCGACTCCTTCCTGGTCCAGTACAAGGATGCGGAGGGGAAGCCTCAGGCCCTTCCAGTGGACGGAGGTTCCCGCGAGGTCACTGTTTCCAGCCTCATGCCCTCCCGAAGATACAAGTTCAATCTTTACGGACTCTCCGGTCGCAAGCGTCTGGGTCCAGTTTCTACTGACACAGTCACAGGTCAGCAACGGGAGGTTCTAAAGACGTTCTGCCAGTCATAATACATGGTCAAGAGGCCACAGTTTAGGGGTATAGCTGCTGCTCTGTATGCAGAAGGTCCCAGATTCAGTCCCAACATCTCTTGGTAGGGCTGGGAAATATTTCTTGCCTGATACCCTGGAGAGCTGCTAGCAGTCAGTCTGGATACTACTGAACTAGATGGACCAATGGTCCAACTCAGCATAAAGTAGCTTTTTATTTTCCTGAGAACCACCCTGGTAGATCCAATGAATTTTTTCTCTATTATCTGACTCGGTATATAAGGCAGATTCCTCTATTCCTGAAAACCAACCTAGGACAGTTGAAAGTTTTATCTGCTACTGTCTGTTTCCTCAATGTCACCTCCAAAGGAGCCCTCAATTGCTCCCAGCCTGGGGAGCTCCCTGCTCCTGAGAACCTTCTGCTTCTCTTACCTCTTGCTTCCCCCATCCCTTAAGATGCACTTTCTCTATTTCTCCGTTTTTCAGCTGTACTACCAACAACGCCAGCTTCTCAGCCAAGCTTGGGAGAGCTCTCGGCCCTGGATATCACCACTGATTCCATCCGTCTCTCCTGGACTGTCCCCACGGGGAACTTTGACTCTTTCCTGATCCAGTACAAGGACGCCGAGGGCAAACCTCAGGCAATCCCAGTGGAGGGAGCCTTCCGCGAGACCATCGTCCCCAATCTGGTTCCTTCCCGCAGATACAAGTTCAACCTTTATGGACTCACTGGCCGCAAGCGCCACGGCCCCATCTCCACAGATGCCACCACAGGTCAGCTGCACTTGAAGAGCTGGGGCCCTTTTCCACGATCTATTTTCATGCAAAGATAGTGGCTGAGCCCACGTAGGGTTCTCTCAGGGATTGTCCAAACCCTGTGACCATCATCCCTTCTTCGTGTGCCTCCTATACAAGGAGTCCAGAGGGTGGCAACATGAGTAGGGGTCCTTGCTTCGGAGGCTCCCCGTTTGTGGAATGCTCTCCCCCGGGAAGCTCCCCTGGTGCCATCATTACATATCTTTAGGCACTAGGTGAAAATGTTCCTCTTCAACAAGGCATTCATCTGATTAACTTTCTATGGCTTTTTAAATGTGTTTGTGGGAGGGGCAATTATTGGTTTGTTTCATTATGTATTTTATGTTCCCATTTTGTACTTTTTCTGTTGTGATCTTCAGATGAGGGGCGGTAT
This sequence comes from Zootoca vivipara, assembly GCF_965207765.1. NCBI lineage: Eukaryota > Metazoa > Chordata > Lepidosauria > Squamata > Lacertidae > Zootoca > Zootoca vivipara. The sequence goes on along the minus strand of NC_142584.1, from coordinate 111,805,485 downwards.
ACAAATTTAATAAATAATAATAATAATCTTCATTCTGCATTTGCAGGGAGTCAGGCTTTCATTGTGGCAGCTCCCATGCTTTGGGACTATTGGTAGGGCTGGGAAAGATTTCTTGCCTGATACCCTGGAGAGCTGCTAGCAGTCAGTCTGGATACAACTGAGCTAGATGGGCCAATGGTCCAACTCAGCAAAGATAGCTTCTTACTACCTTACGCTGTGGGTTAAACCACTGAGCCTAGGGCTTGCCGATCAGAAGGTCAGCGGTTCGAATCCCCGCGACTGGGTGAGCTCCTGTTGCTCGGTCCCAGCTCCTGCCCACCTAGCAGTTTGAAAGCACATCAAAGTGCAAGTAGATAAATAGGTACTGCTCCAGCGGGAAGGTAAACGGCGTTTCCGTGTGCTGCTCTGGTTCGCCAGAAGCGGCTTTGTCTTGCTGGCTACATGACCTGGAAGCTGTACGCCGGCTCCCTCGGCCAATAACGCAAGATGAGCATCGCAACCCCAGAGTCGGTCACGACTGGACCTAATGGTCAGGGGTCCCTTTACCTTTACCTTACCGCTGTATTGTTTTAAACAATACACTAACCCTGATGTCTATGTTCTCCCTTCACTGTTGATAGCAGTATATTCCCCTGAATATCACTGGGTGGAAATTGCTGGTGGTTTCCCATAGACATCTGGCTGGCCACTGTGGGAACAGGATTCTGGGCTAGAATGGGCCACTGGCCGGATCCAGCAGGGATCTTCTTCAATTCTTTTGATTCCTGCCGATCTTACATGCCACTGCCTGAAGAACCACCTATTGAATGATAAATAAGTTGATCACAGGAGCCAAGTTGGTGCTTACAAATTATTCATTTTTGTTCTCTCTTTCTCTGTTCTCTACTCTACCAGTTGCAGAATTGCTGGCTGCACCAACCTTGGGAGAACTCTCTGTCTCTGATGTCACCAGTGAGTCTGCCCGCCTCTCCTGGACTGTTCTGGCCGGGAGATTTGATTCCTTCTTAGTCCAGTACAAGGATGCTGAAGGCAAAGCACAGCAGCTGCCCTTGGATGGAGACACCTATGAGACCACCATCTCTGGCCTGTCTCCTGCCCGGCGATACAAGTTCAACCTCTACGGGATTGTAGGGCGCAAACGCCTTGGCCCTGTCTCTGCCGACACAGTCACAGGTCAGCACATGGCTCTTTGGCATGAATAGGGCATTGGGGGGGGGTGTAGATTTGGTTCAGTTCACATTTTAATGAAAAGCTACTTAATTTGCACTTCCCAAAATGACACACAAAGCGAAACACAACTACCCTTCAAAATCTGCACTCTTCCAAATGTTGCAGTGTGTATGAAACCAAGACAACCAAATAATGTGCACACAAACATGTGCAGATTTTTTTTGGGGGGGAGTGTGAATTAAAATGCCTATGCTCAAGAAAATAACGTACGAAAATGTAGTTATGTTGGCTGAAATATACCTTAAAATGTGTATATTAGGTAAAATGTCATACAAATTTAACACTGGCAACAACCATTTTGCACGCATTCAAAGCACACACAACCATGCACATGTGCATTGCTGAGAGCCCGGAAATGGCAGGGAAAGGGGGGGGAACTAGGGTGGGCATATACATGCTCCGCCATCATGCGTAATGACCCTAGAACGCAACCCCTGCGCAAATCGGGTGTTTTCTGTATGTGCATTGGAAGAAGGCATGCTAAAATGCAGGCAAATTCTCACACAGGCTTTAAAAAAATTATTAGAAACTGATGCAGAAATTCGGAAAACCGAAGATTAGGGGAAATGGGAAACAGAGAGAAACTGAAAGTATCAAGTCTGTCCCTCTCTTGGCATAAAAAAATTCTTTCCAGTAGCACCTTAGAGACCAACTAAGTTTGTCATTGGTATGAGCTTTCATGTGCATGCACTTCTTCAGATATCTGAAGAATGGTATCTGAAGAAGTGTGCATGCACACGAAAGCTCATACCAATGACAAACTTACTTGTTCTCTAAGGTGCTACTGGAAAGAATTTTTTTATTTTGTTTCGACCACGGCACACCAACACGGCTACCTACCTGTAACCTCCCTCGGCATGTGTCTGGCTATATTAAGTTATTTCACATATTTCAGACAAAAAAATGTATATGCAGATCCACATTAAAGACTCAATGGTCTCTTTTCAAAATGAAAATTTGCCAGGCCTGCTGCTAATACAGGCAATAGTGAGGTAAATATTGGAAGCATGGAAGGTTCTGCCAAGGTTGCAGAAACTGGGTCACTTAGGAGGCCCCTTTGATTTTATTTGTATTTTTGCCTGATGTTGAACTACACTCACCAGCACCGCTGCCATTTAAGTTTCCCTCAAGGCAATGCCTGCAATGCATGTCATTGCATCATGGGAAAATTCCAGTGGTCCCTCTGCCGGTGAGTCCGGTCAACCAGGCCTCACCCTTCTTTGGCTGGCCCCACTACTACTGGGCCACCCTGGCCTACCTGCAGCTGGATGAACTTGGCACCACAGAGGAAGGGAGGGGGCGAAGCAGGCCAATGCTGCTGGCAGAGGGGGTAGGGGTGTCAGCCGACAGAGTTTGCTCTGACTCCTGGTGCTGGCCCTGAAGAAGCAGTTTGGGTGGAGTTCCATTCTATGTGTGAGATTTTGAGCAGAAAGTTAACAAGGGGAAGTTAACTATTTTTCCTCCTGTGGAGGCAAATTTGTGAAGCTGAGTTCCTCAAGAGGAGGGAGCGACTCCTAAAGCAGTTTAAGGCTCTAGATAGCACCTGCCCTGTTTCAGACTTGCAGCCTCAGCTGTGCTTCTTACATGTCAATTATGAAAATCCCTGGCGGTGATGGAATTTGAACTCGGCACTCTGAGCTTCGAGCCTAATTTATTTGCCTCTGAACCCAGTGTACTAGCTGAACACAGATTTAATTTCTGTTTGTTTTTAATCTCTTGGCCTCAGCAGCTGCAGTGTCTGGCGAAGGCCCAGCGAAGCCCAGCCTGGAAGAGCTCTCTGTCTCAGAGGTCACCAGCAATTCCGCTCTTCTCTCCTGGACAGTCCCCACTGGGGACTTTGACTCCTTCCTGATCCAGTACAAGGATGCAGAGGGCAAATCCCAGGCGCTGACCGTGGAAGGAGTTGCTCGGGAGGTCACTGTCCCCAACCTGGTTTCTTCCCATAGATACAAGTTCAATCTCTATGGGGTAATTGGCCGCAGGCGCCTTGGCCCTATTTCCTCTGAAGCCACCACAGGTCAGCAGAAGTCTTCTCTCTCTTTTTCTGTTTTAGGGGCAGAAAGGAGGAAGCAAATTCTCTCACTGACATCCTCTTGCCTTCTAAGCTGTGTCTGCATCATCCCACTTCCATTTACAATTTGCCTTTTCCCACAGCTGCCACACAGGGGGCCGACATCTTCATCAAGCTATCCACTACATCCCCAAGGTCTCGTTCCTGGCCTGTCAATGCCAGTTCAGTCCCCACGAGTGTATATGTGAAATCAAGATTATTATTTTTTGCCCTGACATCCAGTACTTTATACTGGCTTACGTTAAATTGCTCTTGCCACTTTACTGCCCATTCATTCCGTTTGGAGAGGTCCTTTTGGAGCTCTTCCCAATCTCTTTTTGTTTGAAGCTCTCTGAACAATTCCGTATCCTCAGCAAAATTGGCCACCTCACTGCTCACACCTAACTCTCAATTGTTTAGAAACAAGTCAAAAAGCACAGGTCCCAATACTGTTCCTCGTGGGACTCCACTTTCTACTTTTCTCCATTTGGAGAATGTTTAGTCTTATGCTTCCTGCTACTTAACCAGTTCCTGATCCACAGAAGTTTCATGGACGTCTCTCAAAGAGTCTGCTGTCATTGTGAGGAGGCAATGCTTTCTGATTTATAGAGGGGGCACGTTTTGCAAAAAAAAAAAATGTTTTAAAATACGAACTATTGGACTATGGTTGTGCACACAATTACTGATTTACAATGAGGCTGTGCTGTTCTTTTTCTCGGTATGGATCAAAGCTGGCTTGGGGGAAATGCAGTACCTGTATATCCTAAGCAATGACGGGGAAGATATAGGATAGATATGGATCAAGGCTAACATCATGTGTATCCCTCTACCCAAACCAGCGGCAGGAGCGCTCTAGATGCAGAGTAAATTAGAGTGTGCATGCAGCCTGAAAGTAGTTCTCTCCTTTTCCCTATTCCCTAATTTCCCATTTCCTCCCTCCTATAATGGACAGTGTTATAAGCAGCTGTGCTGAAGGAACTCTGCCACAAATGCACATTCACTGCCTTATTTGCCTGTTATCTTCTTGCAGGAATTTTCTCCCATCAGGATGTGTTAGTCTGTTCATGCTTTCCTCCCTGTACTTTATAGCAAAATGATCCTGGTGGTTCATTTCTCACAACGGCGGGACCTTTTGCCTTGTTCCCACTCCCCATTTTTTCTTTTAGCTGAAGCCGAGGAGGACAACAAGGAGGGAGAAGAAGACAAAGATGATGAAGAGAGTGAGCCTAGCTTGGGACAGCTCTCAGTCTCAGAAGCTAACAGCAATTCAATCAGTCTTTCCTGGAGTGTCCCAACTGGGAATTTTGACTCCTTCCTTGTTCAGTACGAAGATGGAGAGGACGAGGTGCAGACCATGCCTGTGGACGGTGGTTCCCGTGAGGTCACAGTCTCTAACCTGTCTCCTTCCCAGCGATACCGATTTGACCTTTATGGAATCTCTGGTGGCGAGCGGCTTGGCCACGTATCCACTGATGCCTCCACAGGTCAGCAGTGCACACACAAGGCTCTTGCCCAACTCCTAGAGAGAAAAGTCACACCCACAGCACTATCACCCTGGGAACTGTAGTTTAAGGGTGCTGGGAACTCTAATTCTGTGAGGTTAAGCACTCTTAACAAACTGCAGTCCGCAGGATTCTCCATGACTGCTAAAGTGGTCTAGTAAGTGCTTTAAATGTATGCTGTGGATGTAACCAAAGCGAAATGGCTGTTCACGCCTCTGCTGGAGGATTTCCACTGTTTTCCATTTTCTTTTAGTAGATTAGACATGGGATTGGGGAGAAAGTCCATTCTGTTTGCATTCTGAAGTGAAACTACCGAAGTCACACTTCCCAAAACAAGATGCGAGCCAATACACAGCCATCCCTCGAAATTCACACTTCTATGGATTTTAAAGCCAAGCAGTCTGTACAAGAATGCATATACTGGAGTAAAGTGTGGATAAAATTTCACATATTGTGTGGTGAAAATACCACACAATAATTGCATTATGTTAGGGGAAATTGCGCTTGCTAAAATGTGTCCTGTACGCAAAAGCGTACAAAAATGTGTATATGAAGAGAATTTTGCACTAAGATGCAGATGAATTTTCATGAGGATGTTTAAAGAAATGAATTCGCTCCATCCTTGTCATCATTTTGGTTGCTCTTTCCTGAACCTTTACAATGCTCTTTTTGAGGTGACCAGAGCCTCACATAGTATTCCAAGTTATTTAAACACCCTGCAACCAAGATCAATAAAACTACTGTATGTCTGTCTAGTATTTTCCTCTTCCTGAAGTGCAATCTACTGTACAGTTTTGCACCCCTCACAGCCAGACGTTTGTTGATCATGGAAAGGGTGCTCCGCCAACATCTACTGTTGACTTTCCCTTTTTTTACAGCTCCGTTGACACCAGTGACAGAGAGGGGGGAAAGAGGAACGCCACCTCCAGGGTCTGACTTTGGGCAGCTCTCTGCTTCTGATGTCACCAGCGATTCTGTCCGCCTCTCTTGGGATGTCCCCTCTGGGATCTTTGACTCCTTCCTGGTCCAGTACAAGGATGCTGACAATAAACCACAGGCACTGCCTGTAGATAAGGAGACCAACTCTGTTGTGATTTACTACTTGGTGCCTTCCTACAGATATAAGTTCAACCTCTTTGGCTTGTCTGGACGGAGGCGCTTTGGCCCAATCTCAGTCATTGTTGTCACAGGTCAGCAGAGGATCTAAAAATGGGTGCCATTCTCTCTGTAGTTTCAAGACAGCTGTTTTCTCCAGTGCTCTTTTTCCTCCCCCCGCTTTCCCTTTCTTACTGCTTTGGTTGCAGATCTCTTTTTCAGAAAATGAACCAGCAGGAAAGTCATAGAATCATAGAGCTGGAAGAGACCACAAGGGCCATCCAGTCCAACCCCCTGCCAAACAGGAAGTCCATCTTTCTTTGCATCTGGCCTTCTATCTGTATAAGGAACAGCAGCAGATACTATTTCAGATACCATTTAATTACTTTAAAAAACAAACAAACATCTAAGCAGTTTACATAAAGTCAGATTTTCATCAATAGCAATACAAGCAGATTTTCTGAAACGGAAAACACAACAAAATTATCAAAATATAGATTAACTTTTCAAAACATGTCTAGGAAGGCTGCCTAAACAATAAGATTTTTAGCAGGTGTCACAAACAGTACAATGGAGGCGATTTATTGAATATTTACAGACAAATTGTAAACAGTTAAAAACACTGGCAGGATTGCTGTTCTAAACTGCAGCTACATAAAGAAGATAAATAAATGAGAAAGTTAATTTAGTTTAGATATGCAGAAGATATTAAAAATAAATTTAAGGAACCGCTGAATGGGGGAAGGAAGTCAAGTTTTAAAATGTCAAAATGACTGTAAAATCAATGAAATATATATATCTGAAAAGTATAAATTAATTAAAACAACAACAACAGTACAACGGAGGCACCTGCCAAAAATCAACGGGCAAGGAGTCCTAAAAAGCAGCTCCTGCCACACAAAAATATCAATTTCTAACTACTACAGAATGTAAAAGTGTCAGTTCCACATAGTGGGCACATATGGGGTAAGGTGACCCTCAAAATAAGCTGGTCCCAAGAGCAACACATGGGCCAGAACCTACTTCATCCATTGAACAAAATATTATCTTCAGTTGGCAGATCCAAATATAGATAGATAAAGATATTCAGTTGTAGCCAACAAAGTCATTTTGTTAGCGCAAGAATGTCCCCTTGTGCAGTGGGCCTTCTCCCTCTCTCCCTGAATGTTCTCCCGAATCTCTGGAGCAGTGTGAGAACATAGCAGAAGAAGAACCTGCTGGATCAGGCCATATAGCCCAGTGACCTGTTCTCACAGGGCCAACCAGGTGCCCATGGGCATAGCTGTCAAGTTCTCCCCCTTTTTAAAGGGAAATTCCCTTATGCTGAATAGGCTTCCTCATGAGAAAAGGGAAAACTTGACAGCTATGCCCATGGGAAGCCCACAAACAGGACTGAGCGCAAGAACACTCTCCCCCCCCCTCCATCGTGCTGGAATGGAAGTTTCATGGTGCAAATGGAAGTCCTTGTGTTAATGGGACAACTCCGTTAGGTGCCAGCCATGGCTACCCACTCCCCATTTCTCCAAGCAGTGAGAAATTCCCTTAGTTTTAGTTCCCTTCAAATGAGGGAGCACTGGAAACATGTGGGGTCGTAGCCGACTACGTTCTACTCAAGAGTAGTCCCTGACCACTGGCCCTGTTTAGCTAGGGATCATGGGAGTTGTAGTTCCAAAGCATCTGGAGAGCCAAGGTTGCCTATGCCTGCTCTAGGGTCATCTAGTCCAGGCATCCCCAAACTGCGGCCCTCCAGATGTTTTGGCCTACAACTTCCATGATCCCTAGCTAACAGGGCCAGTGGTCAGATATGATGGGAATTGTAGTCCAAAACATCTGGAGGCCCGAAGTTTGGGGGTGCCTGATCTAGTCCAACCCCCAGCGATGCAGATTTGGCCCTACCTCATTTGCTCTTCCCAAAGCAGCACCGCTGAATTGTCACGAGTGTTTAAAATGTGCAAATTGCCACAGAAGTGTGGAGAACTGAATCCAGGATTTGAAAAATTGGAAACTGAGAGATACCAAGATTAACAGATTTGTCTCTGGTCCTTGGGATACTTATTTTGTTTTGTTTTGTTTTTTATTGCATTTATGTGTAGTATACACTCCTCTGGTAGAATATCTGAAGGCCAATGCCCACTGCAATGTTATCCCTGCATCGGTCCCTCACTTGCCATTTCTGCTTTAATTCTCGCAGCAACACAGCTAAAGAGAGAGGAGGTGGGTGCAGAGGACTCTACCGGAAGGGAACCCCGCTTGGGACAGCTTTCGGTCTCGGAGGTCACCAGCGACGCTGCCCGTCTCTCATGGAGCGTCCCCGAAGGAAGCTTTGATTCTTTCTCTGTCCAGTACAGAGACGCAGAGGGAAAGCCACAGGCACTTCCTGTAGGAGGGGGCTCCCGTGAGGTTATTGTCTCCAACCTGGTCCCCTCTCACAAATACAAGTTCAATCTCTATGGTATCTCTGGAAACCAGCGTTTTGGACCCCTATCTGCCACTGCTGAGATGACAGGTCAGCAGCAAGTCCGGGAGAAATTGAGGGGGCGGTGTACTAATGATTTCACCTTCCACACTCTAACTGATCTTTTCCCCATTATTACATTTTATTAGGTCACTAAAACCCTCGGGGAGGATCAGTGCCTGTCCTGCTTTCTTCCTTTCCTGCTCCCTTTCCTGCTTGTTCCTCCCCTTATAGGGCAAACAAGCCACTGCCCCACTGGACTCCACCGGTCCGCAGCTACCCCCACCTGTCTGTCTTCTTACAACCACCCCACATGGTGGCACAAGCTATCAGCTTTCTCCTCCTCCTCAGCTGTTGCATTGCTCTTGTCTCCCACGGCAGGAAGGAGGATGGGAACAAATCTAGAATATGTTGGCTCTGCTTGTCATTTCCTCTGGCTCCACCTACTGTTGGCCTCCTGCCTTACGCACCACCACATCCAACAGACACAAGACACCACCATTCTTGGCTTATCCTTCTGATGTCTGGCTCCTCTCCCACCCCACTCTGGTGCCGTTGTCCAAGCCTTGACGACTTCATTGTGCAAGGAACACACTAGCATGAAGCCTTGATAGATCACTGGGGGGGGGGAGCAGCATACAGACACCCCACATCTAGCCCTAGAAATTCCTGGCAGCTTGCATGTAGATGTGGGAAGTTTCCAACTGCATGTCACAGTTTTCCATATTTCCCTATCTATCGTGCTAGCATGCTTCCCTCCTCCTCCTAAAACTGGAGAGACCTGTAGAAGGCAAGAAACATCCATTGCAAAGGTACCCCAGCAGCATTCTCTCTCTCACCATCTTTGTTTTAACTCTAGCCACAGATCCTGACGTGCAAGCGGTAGAAGGAAAGGTGGAACCTCGCCTGGGACAGCTCTCGGTCTCGGAGGTCACCAGTAACGCTGCCCGTCTTTCATGGAGCGTCCCCGAAGGAAGCTTTGATTCTTTCTCTGTCCAGTACAAGGATGCAGAGGGAAGACCCCAGGCACTTCCTGTAGGAGGGGGTTCCCGCGAGGTCATTGTCTCCAACCTGGTCCCCTCCCACAAATACAGGTTCAATCTCTATGGCATCTATGGAAACCAGCGTTTTGGACCCAACTCTGCGAATGCTGTGACAGCAGGTCAGCAGCAACTCCTGGAGAAATTGGGGTGCTAGGGAGTACTAATGATTTCACCCTCCCTATTCCTTAACTCAACTTTTCCTTTTTATTAGGTTCTAGGTCAACTGCTAGTTTCTGAAACCATCTGTGGACGGATCACTGCACGTCTTTCTTTCTTTCTTTCTTTCTTTCCTCATCATCTGCTCATTCCCCTATCCCAGGCATCCCCAAACTGCAGCCCTCCAGACATAGCTGCCAAGTTATCCTTTTTTTAAGGGAAATTCCCTTATGCTGAATAGGCTTCCTCGTGAGAAAAGGGAAAACTTGGCAGCTATGCCTCCAGATGTTTTGGCCTACAACTCCCATGATCCCTACCTAACAGGACCAGTGGTCAGGGATGATGGGAATTGTAGTCCAAAACATCTGGAGGGCCAAAGTTTGGGGATGCCTGCCCTATCCTGATAGGGTTCACAATGTGGTTTTGGATGGGCACAGAAGTCAGCTTCCTCTGATTCACAGCATCTGAGTTACACACACACACACACACACAGTTTCTTGACCTTGTGGTTTAACATAGAAGCTTAACAAATGCATCCAAATTTTGCAATTGGCAATGTCAGAAACGGAGCCCCTCTCTATTGAGGAACTAACTTCCCTTCAACCTGAACTTGTGCCCTAACTTGCTGGAACTTCTGGGACCTGACTGTTTCTATACTGAGAGTGGTTGTTTGCTTGGATTTAGCATTGCTTGGATTGTTTTGTTTTAAATTGTGTTTTAAATTTGTTCATCGACCACAAAAAGTATACTGTGGCATGAAATCCTAATTTTTGGTCCCATGCCACAGCATTCCTTCTGTGGGCGATGAACAAATTAAAAACACAATTTAACGCAAAACAATTGAATCAATACCATATCCAAGCAAACAAGATGCTGCACATTACAGCTATAATCATACCATTCTAATCACAAGAGGATCAGCACTCTCATTGGGGATGGATGGGCCCATTAAAGTCTGGTCCATCACAGTTCTGAATGGGAGCAGGACTCGGTCCATTCCTGTATGGATTTTAAAGCAAAAATCTTTTAAAATGTTTTTATTTCCTTTTAAAGGGTAATTAAGTCACCCACAAGGCTCCTTGCTGCCACATGCTTAGGATGCAATGCAGCAAGTCCCCTAGAAGCAAGGGGTGGGGCAGAAATTGGGTTCAGTTCTCACTTTAATCTGAACCTACCCAATTCCCACCTTCTGAAACAAGAAGCAAACTGAAAAGCAGCCATCCTTTGGAGCTGGCACTTCTCCAAATTATGCAAAGCAGTTCTCCAGCCAAGCAATGCATTCAAAAATGCATTTACTAGCATAAAGTGTGCATTATAAATGCATTTATTAGTGAAAATGACATTAAAATGTGCATTGACAGGAAATACAAATACAGTATTAGGGGGGAAACACTTTGCAAAAATACATTGATTAGGTGAAACTGCAATGGAAAATGTGTATTTTTATATTTTTAAAGCTCAGGTGAACACTTTAACATAATATAATTACATAGACAAAGATTTTTAAAAGCTTAAAAAGAAAAATGTGCATGTTAGGAGAAAATCGCACTAATATGCTGATGAATTTTCATGAGGAGCTTTAAAAAAATGCAAAGTGGCACAGAAACATGGAGAACTGAACTGAAGATTGAAAAAATGAGAAGCTGAAATTGATAGATTGGTCCATTGCTGCTTGGGAGCAATGGAACTTGATGATGTTCTGTCACTCCCAGTGGGATATCGTACAGGAAAAAACATGGGTGACCTCATATAAAAACAGATGCCTAGAGTAGGCACGATTTGCATGAATTGTGCATGTGGAAATTTCTCCCCGCTGCTCTTTGTGTCTCAAGCATGAAGGGAGCTAAAGGTAGAAGCCTCCACCAAAAAACTACCCTGACCTCAAGGTCATGTTCCTTCTTAGAAGCTGTATCCCAACTTCCTCCACCGTCTTCCTCTGTCTTCTTATAGCTCCAGAAACAGCTCCACCAGGTGAGGAGGAGAAGAGGCCCGAAGAAGCCGCAGGCCAAAGAGTTCAGCCCAGCCTTGGAGACGCCACAGTCTCTGAGGTCACCCCAGACTCTCTTCTCCTCTCCTGGAACATCCAGGAAGGTAGCTTTGACTCTTTCCTCATCCAGTACAAGGATGCTGCAGGGAAGCTCCAGGTGTTACCTGTGGACGGCACCATGCGCTCCCTCCACCTCTACAACCTCATGCCATCGCAGAGATACAAATTCAACATCTTCGGAGTCTCTGGCTCTAAGCGCCTTGGGCCTGTCTCAACTGATGCTGTCACAGGTCAGCAGAGGCTTGTTCGTAGCTCCCTGGATGCCTTTCACTTTGGCCACATCGACACTGTAATCACAAAGGCTCCCCCTCTATGAGTTGTTGGTGTTTTAAATGACAGAGCCCCTGCATCCCTAACAGGTGCAGGAAAGGAATGTGAAAGGGAAACTTTTTTCCCAGGTTTGAAGTGTAGCAAAGAGGTCAGAAGGCCACCTTGGTCTAAGGCGGTGGTTTTCAAAACATCAGTCTTCAGAGAAGGGTTTCCAGGGTTTCCACATTCATTCATTTCATTCATTCATTCATTCATTCATTCATTCATTCATGCAGACAATTTATATACCACTAAATTACAATTAACTATGCAAGAAACTGATGGGACGCGGGGGCGCTGTGGGTTAAACCACAGAGCCTAGGGCTTGCCGATCAACCAGGTCAGCGGTTCGAATCCCCGCAACGGGGTGAGCTCCCGTTGCTCAGCCCCAGCTCCTGCCAACCTAGCTGTTCGAAAGTACGTCAAAGTGCAAGTAGATTATTAGGTACCGCTCCGGTGCAAAGGTAAATGGTGTTTCCGTGCACTGCTCTGCTTCGCCAGAAGCAGCTTTGTCATGCTGGCGACATGACCTGGAAGCTATACGCCAGCTCCCTTGGCCGATAAAGTGAGATGAGTGCCGCAACCCCAGAGTAGGTCACGACTGGACGTAATGGTCAGGGGTCCCTTCACCTTTACCCTTATGCAATAAGAATGAGTTAAAACTACAAAATGAGAAGTCCATTTAAAAAACCTTGAGCAGGCACTGGAAGTTAAATAGAGCTTGCTTGACATCAAGTGGAATGGGGTTCCACTGATTTTGAGCCCATAATACAGAATGCACAGCTCCTGGTGGATATGAACCTTGCATCCGAGCTGCGGAGGGGCCACTAACTGTGACTCACCCAAAGGCCTCAGTAATTGGGCAGGAATACAGGGGGTTAAGCGGTCCCTGAGGTATCCTGGAACAAAGATGTTAAGGGAATTGTAAATTAATGTAAGAACAGTGAACCTGGCTTGGTAGCCAGGCTTGGTAGCATATGTGCAGCCAGAGGAAGTTCTTGAGTACCAAAGTTATGTGCCCATCAACAGTCTAGGTGCAGCATTTTTGTACCAGGTGGAGCATTGACATGCTCTCTTGTTGAAACTCTCAAGGAGATTTTGAAAGAATAAACCAGAGCATTTAAAAGCTAGGATATTGAGCAGGATATGCACTGATCAGCAATGAGTCAGTGTGAAACCCAAAAAAACTTTTGCAGGCACAAGAAATGTTGAAAACTCTGATTGCTCACATCCACATCAAGAGAGGAAATCGTGAATGTGCAATAAAAAGGGGTGTCTGGACGGGGCCCAAACCAAAGAACCACAGACAAGTTTCTACGGAACCCAAGCATACCTTTAAAATTACCGTATGTTTCCGTGTGTAATACTCCCCCATGTATAACATGACCCCTATTTTTTGGGACTCCAAATAAAGAAATCCCCCACATGCACTATCCGTGTATAACACGACCCCCAATTTTAAACTTGAAAAAAATAGGAGGAAATATAGTCTTATATTTGGTCCAATGCACAGAGTTATTAAAAGGGACACCAAGCACCGTATCCCCAATTTTCCCCCCCACCCAAATTATGGTTCAAATCCGTCTCCACTCACCAGCTTCCTCTCCTGATTTCAGTCCAGCAGGTTGACATTCTCTGTTGTGTTTCTCCCGGTTGAGATCTCTTGACAAATCTTTTTTTTTAAATAAAACAAAATTAACAGCACTTTAGGCTTTCAGCTTCTGACAACAACCACTTCGTTTTCTGCTCCGCACCCTTCTTTTCCCCTCTAGCCCCAGAACCAGCACCAAGCGAGGAAACTCAGCCCAGGCTCGGAGATCTCTCTGTGTCCAAGACCACCAGCGACTCCGTCAGCCTCTCTTGGAGCATCCCTGCGGGCAACTTCGACTCTTTCCTTGTTCAGTACAGAGACAGAGAGGGCAAGCCCCAGGTGCTTCCCCTAAATGGTGATTCCCGTGACGTCACCGTCCCCAACCTGGCTCCTTCTCACCGATATAAGTTCAACCTTTATGGCATTTACGGACACAAGCGTCTCGGTCCCATTTCCACAGATGCTGTCACAGGTCAGATGGCACCTTCACTGGGGGGGGGGGGCAGGGACACACACACACACACTTTCTTTCCTTAGCGGAATGGTGGCAGCTGCATTATGAGAAACGTAATTCAAAAAAGAAAGAAAGAAACCTTCCTCTCACATGAATTGTGACTTCAGCTTAACAAACTATTCTTTCCTGTTAAAGCCCTATACTGTACTGTTAACTGTATTTATATCCCAGCCTTCCTCCAAGCAGGTTCCTCCTCCCTTGCTTTATCCTTCCAACAGCCCTGCAAGGTGGGCTAGGGTGAAAGATAAGGGATCTGCCTGCTGAGCAGGGACCTGAAGCGGGTTCTCCTTGCTCCACGGCCTGGCAGTCCTAACTGCGCTCGCTCGTCTCTTTTTCAGACCCCGTTCACTCAGAGAGCTGTTTAAAGGGAAGAGGGAAGAGGAAACACAGCCTGTTCTTGTCGGTGCCATTTGCCACAGGGTGCACTCCAAGCACCAGCCTGTCAGGAACTGGCTAGGCACGCTCCCCCAGCAGGGGCCACAGCAACAAACGCCCATTTAGACCAAAGGCCTTGGCTTTGCTCCAGCTGCCCCTGTATGAGTGGGAGACTCACAGGATGGAAAGCTCCCTCATGAAACTATTCCTCCATGTAGAAAATTAATACATCAGCTAGGCCCAAACCCTTGTCCCTGGCATGTGCCAGTTTGTGGTGTAGAGATAATTTCTTTTCAGTCGCATGAGCCCTGCCTTGCCCCCACGGCCTGAGTAACTCGCAATGTGCACGCATTTACTTATACACATTCACGCTTGGCAAAAAAAAAAAAAAAATTAAGGCGGCATGTGTCCGGGGGGAGGGAGACTTTGGCAATCCCCCCCCCCCGCCCATGCGCTTTGACTGTATGCAATTTTGGCTTTATGCACTATCCCCAGAACGTAACCCTCATGTAAATGGAGAGTCATCTGCAGTGCTTTTTTTCCCTTGAAAAAATGTTTAGGGGTACTCTCATTTTCCTACTCATATTGAAATACTGCCCCTGAATGAGGCCAAACTTAGATTCACAAAATGTTTAGGGGTATGCATCCCCGTGCATCCCCCCAGAAAAAAGCACTGGTCGTCTGTATAGCGTCCATGACCTCAGAGGCAATTAGGCCTCAGCCTGTGCTACAAAGGATCTCCCACCTGCAGGCCCCTCGGGTCCTCACTGTGCTCTTAGACCCTGATAAACCATAATCCCCGGATTCCCACATTTCATTAAAGAGAGGGAGCTCTACAAGCCTTTGAGACATGAGGCAAAATCCTAGTTTTCTCATTTTTTGTGTGAGAAGCAAGCCTGCTCCCCTCCTAACCTTCCCCACCCTCCTGCCACTGAAAACATTCCTGCAGCTGCCCTTGACTGGCTCCAGGCTCTTCCCAGCTCTGCAGGCTCTTTTCCCTGATTTCTTAGCACTGCTGGGAGAAAGTGTTCCTGCCCTTTCTCCTGCCCATCTTGCTTGACTTTTGGGGACTGGCCAGAGCTTGATCCCCAATCTCCTGTTTTCCCTCCCTCCTTGATCAAGCACCTCGGCCTCTAGGGCTGGGTGGGGGGCACTCTGAGAAAGACCCAACTCCTCAGAGTGTCGTCCTCCTGAGAGGCCCTGATGGCCATGAGGGGATGATAACCCTCCAAGGCGTCTCACGCTTCTCTGTAAAGAAATATGTATCCCAGAACTGCTTTCCCTGTTCATGTTACCATATTTGGGCCTGTTCCATCACTTCCCAGTATGTCCCAATTCACGGCAAGTGAGTATTGGAGGCCAACTACCAATGTGGGAATATCTCCTTGTTTGAACAATTACTGCTGCTGCTCAAATTACGAGGGCTTTAAACCCACAAGACCTCTGGCCTTCTTCAAGTTTCAACCAAATCATGCACAGGCACCGAATAGCCTTCTTTTTTTTAAAAAAAAAAAAAACAGCTCTTATAATGGCAAAAGTAACAATTTGGGTCTCATAGCTGGGTCACAGTCTACCCCAGGCACCCCCAAACTGTGGCCCTCCAGATGTTTTGGCCTACAACTCCCATTATCCCTAGCTAGCAGGACCAGTGGTCAGGGGAGATGGGAATTGTAGTCCAAAACATCTGGAGGGCCGAAGTTTGGGGGTGCCTGGTCTACCCTAAAATGAGACATGCCAGCAGCAATGTTTGGGGTGGACTTCATTACCATTAAGCTGTTACCAAGCTTAAGTCAGTTGAAACGTGTGGCTTTGTTTTTTGGGGGGAAACAACATTGACAAACAGATGTGCTTTGTCATTGGCCCTCAACAGATGGGTCAGGGCCCACTTTCAGGCTGAAGCCTAATCCAAAGTGGGTTGCAATAGCAGCAGTACCGCCATGTAGCAAAAAATATATATTAAGAAATGGTCCCCAAGTGCATCTATGTGTGTTAAAAGTGAGTTCCAAGTCTGAAAATATTGAAGGCTGCCGTGCTATATAATACTGTAACCTCTCTTTTCAGTTTCTTTCAGCTGTTTCTGTGTATATTTTTAATCCGACATCTCATGTCTCTGTTCCAGGCACCCAGCCTGGGGCCCTGACTCAGCTGAAGTTCGGAGAATTGTCAGCCCGTGACATCACCCCAGAATCAGTCCTCCTCTCCTGGACCGTCGAGACTGGGAATTTCGACTCTTTTATCATCCAGTACCGGGATGCGGATGGCAATCCCCACGCTTTGCCCGTGGATGGTGGCCTGCGCTCGCTGCGGCTTCATGATCTGGTCCCCTCCCACAAATACAGGTTCAACCTCTACGGCGTCTCGGGCCGCAAACGTCTCGGGCCCATCTCTACAGAGGCCACCACAGGTCAGCCTTGGTGGTTCAGTGGCCACCTAGCAACCATTTCTCTAATTTCTCTTTTCATTCTAGGTCTCTCTCACACACAAATCGCTCTCCCCTCTCCCCAGTAGCCTGTCTTGAGAGCTGTGGGCTTTGCTGATGCTTTTCTGTTTTGGATTTCAGCTTGCCACTGGGAAACACATAATAACAGTAGACCCCATCTACTATGGCATTGTTGGCAAAGTTACTTAAATAACGCAGTCGGAGCCCAGAGAGAAAAGTCTTGATAACGCTTTACTGAGAGAAAAAGAAAGAAAAGAGTGTGTCATTTGATGAGAAAAGAACAGCAAAGCTTTGTCTTTCTTACGTAGTTCTAGCCTTGCACCCAGCACAGAGACATTCAACCAAACATACAGAAGAAAACTCCCTCGGAAATACACAGCAGTAAGAGCACGCGCTACCTCAGTGAGGATCATGCCACTGTGCTTGGTTGCTGGGCAACACCTCCCCACATGACCCTGTTGGCTAGTTGACTTCAATCAACCCTAACAAAATTAACTCCTGCTCTTGCACTTCCCAACAGGCATCATGCCTTTCCTCAGCATGCGCTCCCAGAAAAGGACCCCCTTAATTTAACCCTAGTTTAAAGGACCCCCTTAATTTGATTTAACCATTGCTGTTACTTTCTCAATCCATGTTTTAAATTTTTATTTCTGCCAATCCCACAGCTCTCTATTTCCCGACTTCCAGAAATTCACCTGCCCACTCCTCACTTCCTGGCCAAACAGTCATTTTTTTATATTTTAAAAAAAATCCTCTTACATTTCACATATTAAAATGACATCTTTGATTTTTCCTTTCCCCTCCCCCCCCCATTTCTCATATTCTCATATGAGACCGGGTGTGCATGTTCACAAATACGTCATTTTTATCTTTGAAATGTTGGAGGATTTTTTTTTATAAAAATGACCTAACTGAACTGCCTTTCTTTTATGTGTTAGGATGCCTAGACCAGTGTTTCCCAACCTCTGGTCTCCAGCTGTTTTTGGACTACAATTCCCATCATCCCTGACCACTGGTCTTGCTAGCTAGGGATGATGGGAGCTGTAGTCCAAAACCAGCAGGAGACCAAAGGTTGGGAAACACTGGCCTAGACAAAGGATAGACTGAGGCACAAGGTTTTAAGAGAAGCCATGCAATGTGCCTTCTGGGGTTGGGGAGAGGCTCTTCCCTGGGCTGTCCACCCCCACTTACCCTAGTTGAACTCTCTTCCCTGCAAAGGGATGTGGGTGGTGCTGTGGTCTAAACCACTGAGCCTCTTGGGCTTGCTGATCAGAAGGTTGGCAGTTTGAATCCCTGTGACAGGGTGAGCTCCTGCCAACCTAGCAGTTCGGAAGCATGCCATTGCAAGTAGATAAATAGGTAGATATGGCGGATTGAACTTGACCTGCATGCATGGTAGCTTCTCTAGCAATGAGCTCCAGTCCTTTGCAGAATCTTTATTCAGCATTTCACATATACTATACCTTAAAGGAAAAGGGACCCCTGGCTGTTAAGCCCAGTCGCGGACGACTCTGGGGTTGCGGCGCTCATCTCACTTTACTGGCCGAGGGAGCCGGCGTTTGTCCGCAGACAGCCTCTGGATCATGTGGCCAGCATAACTAAGCCGCTTCTGGCGAACCAGAGCAGCGCACGGAAACGCTGTTTACCTTCCCGCTGGAGCGGTACCTATTTATCTACATGCACTTTGATGTGCTTTTGAACTGCTAGGTTGGCAGGAGCTGGGACCGAGCAACAGGAGCTCACTCTGTCGCGGGGATTCAAACCGCCGACCTTCCGATCGGCAAGCCCTAGACCACAGCACCATCCACATTTTAATACTATACCTTAAGGTTGCTATATTTCAAAAAGTGAAAAATCAAGACACAAAAGTTAGGCTGTGTCCGAGAAATTCTGGACGTATGGCAGCCCTACTATACCTGTTGTATTCTAAGCCCCAGTATCACTGCTTCATTACCTTATACTGCATACACTTCTGCACAACAGACACTACTCCCCCTGGTGGCTGATGTATTAATTAAATCTGCAATGTTCCTGCATTGATTTTAAAGGAAAATGAGTACTGTAGTGGTTCTGCTGGTTAATGACACCTTTTAACCCAGGATTTGGGGTGGGGGTGAGGGTGGGTGGGTGGGTGGGGAAACCTTAGATGCATTTTAAATATATGGATATGGTGTGGATTGTGACCTGAGAAATATATTTATGCTACTGTTTCTTCTTGAGTTTTTCCAATGGACCAGGCATGGTGCCTGGAATTTTTTGCCACTGCAGATTAACCTGGCTGTTCCTTTTTAGATAAAAGATAACGTGGAGGTGAAATAAAGGCTTTTATCAAAGCCTCGTTGGTTCAAGCTTCTGCCTCTCTCTTTCCTATCCCTAGCCGCTTCAGAACAGCCAGCCCCTCCCAAGCCCAGTCTGGGGGAGCTCTCAGCCTCTGACATCACCAGCACAACTGTCCGTCTGTCTTGGAGTGTCCAGTCCGGGGATTTTGACTCTTTCATCATTCAGTACCGAGATGCAGAGGGCAAAGCTCAGGCACTGCCTGTGAACAGAGACTCCCGCGATGTCATAGTCTCCAGCCTGGTGCCCTCCCATAAATATAAGTTCAACCTATTTGGCATCTCTGGACGGAAGCGTCTTGGACCCATTTCCACTGAAGCAGTCACAGGTCAGGGACCCAGAATTCCTGGGGAGGGTATAACACCTCCCTCTTCCCTGGTTTTATTCATTTGATTTTATCCTCCTTTGAGACTCTTTCACTCCTGCATTCCCAGTACCTATGCATATCTACAACATAGCTATATAAATATAGTATAGATTTATCTTGACTGTGAATATCTTGTATCCTGCAGTTCTCACCTCTGTACCAGTTATGGATGATGAGCAGATCTGCAAAGTTGTTCTTATATTCCACATCTTACCTGCAGTTTTAATAATTTCCCAAACTTTACTCCACTTTTGCTAACCTGTTTGAACAAACAGGACTATATTGGGGCTGAATCTACCGTTGCCTTACTCCATAGCTGCAGAACACGATACTTATTCCATACCTGTAATAAATTGATTTTTACTGTGGCAGCACCTAAACTTTGGAACTCCCTGCCTTTAGACATCAGGCAGGCACCTTCACTGCACTCATTTCAGCACCTGGCTGTAACATGTAAACATTTTATTTAGGCATACCTATCCAGCATATGGAATGCTGGCATGTGTTTTAATCATTTTGCTTACTGTTTATTATAATTCACTTTTTAATGTTTTAAAATGCATTTTAAACAATCTTATATTGATAATCTTAATGCTTTAGTTTATTTACTTTTTGTAAACCGCATAGTGGTGGTTTTATTACAGTCGTACCTTGGAAGTCGAATGGAATCCGTTCCACAAGTCCATTCAACTTCCAAAACCTTCGGAAACCAAAGCACAGCTTCTGATTGGCTGCAGGAAGCTCCTGTAGCCAATTGGAAGCCACAGAAGCCCTGTTGGACGTCTGGGTTCCAAAGAAAGTTCGCAAAACGGAACACTCACTTCCGGGTTTGTGGCATTTGGGAGCCAAAACATCCAAGTACCAAGGTTTTTTGGGATCCAAGGTACGACTGTACAGTACAATCAAACATTGCATAAATGTTGTGAAATAAATAAATTGGGGGCTAGCATCCACATTACATAACATAAGAAGATGATTCACATTCGTTTTTGCTGCTCTTCTTATTTGTTCTAGCTCCAATGGTGAAAACAGAGGTCCAGCCCACACTGGGCGATCTTTCCATTTCCGAGGTTACTCAGGACAGTGTCCGCCTTTCGTGGACCATCTCTGCTGGGAAATTTGACTCCTTCCTCATCCAGTACAAGGACGCTGAAGGAAAGCTCCAGGCAGTACCTGTTGATGCTGATTCCCGCACAGTCGTCATCAAGGACCTGACCACTTCCCACAGATACAAGTTCAACCTCTATGGCATCTCTGGCAGGAAGCGATATGGGCCCATCTCTATAGATGCTGTCACAGGTAACATGGTTGTTAGAAGTGAGCCATCAATAAACCACACAGGGAAAGTAAACTCTTTATTAAAAGAAACAGGTTCTGTTTAGGAGTGCCTAATGAGCACTCTTCAATTCTTCTTCAGTAGGTCTTGCCCCTGTGATGTACTTGCAGAGTCTGAAGGTCTCTGCCTTCCCACAGCTGCCTAAATCTTCTCCTTGCCCGGATCCTTCCCAAGCAATCTGAGACTCCACTGGTGTGTCTGTCTTTGCTCCTCCTGCTTCATGTCTCACCTGGTCCTGGGAGACCAGGGGAGAAGGGAGCTGGTCACAGAAAGAGGGGAAGACCCCCTGGATTCTTCCCCAGCCTGACTCATCTCTGCCTCTTGACCTCCTTGCTCTCCTGCTTCTGGGTCTGATTCTGATTCTGGACTTCTCTCTGGCACAGACTCTCCCTGCTCACTGAGTCCTGTTGCCTCTTCAGCTTCTGACACCTCCTCCTCCCAGTCTGCTCCCTTTTCTCCCTCTGACCACTCGTTGGTCCCACCACCACTCTGAGCTGTCTTCTCTTGAGGGTTCCCCAGCTGGTTTCTCCCACTATTTCTTTGGGTCCAACCAGTCCATGACAATGGTCTGAATTGCTGCTCTGTCACTGCATCTTCCTTTCCAGAACCACCTACAGGTCTTTGTTCCTGTCACTCTCATATTTGTATCCTTTCCCTCTACTCCATAGCCTCTCTTCTTCTTTTGTCCTTCCCATTTCACCACTTCTTCTTAGAACAAAAGAAGTACTCTGTTGGATCAGACTAAAGTACCATCCTGTTTCCCACAGTGGCAAACCAGACGCCCCAGGGATGTCCACAAGCAGGGCATGAAGGCAATGTTGCTCTTTCTCCCCAGTGACTGATATTCAGAGGCATGGTGCCTCTGAACATGGAGGATCCATTAAGCTAGGGATAGCGAACTTGGGGCTTTCCAGATGTCATTGGACTCCAAGTCTCATCCCTCAGCCAAGCTTCTCCAGCCAAGCAGTGTGTTCAAAAAATGCATATACTAGGGTGAAGTGTGCATAAAAACTGATATATTGGTGAAAATAGTGTGCAAAATGCATATATTGGTTAAAATAACATGCAAAAATGTGTTGTATTGGTGGAAATTGCTTTGTAAAAATGTGAATCTTGGGTGAAACTGCATGCAAAAATGTGCCTATAAGGATAAATTCACACTAAAATGCTCATGGATTATAATAGAGAATATTTTTTTTAAAAAAAAAATCTCAACCCAATATGGAATTGTGGAGAACTTTGGAAGAATGAGAAACTGAGTGAAACTGAAAACGACAGGTTCTCTTAGAGGGCCTCTCCTGAATGTAAAGGGGGCGAGGCAATTGTCCCCCAAATAATCACCTTCTACATGCAAGCATCTGCTCTACCACTGCCTTATGAGCCTTTCCCAAAAATTCTCCAAGGCTTTCCACATCCCAGAGAGGGAAGAGATTTTCCTGCTGGGTCCTCTTTCACTCTCTGCCCCTCTAGGCCAGCCAGCCTCACTGTAAGTCAGCTCAGTCAGCAGAGTGAGGAAATCCGAGTTTCGATCCAGCTCTGTTTCCTTGGCTTAAAAAAATACAAGAACTGGCTCGGAGCAACAGCCCGTGCTCGTCAAAGGAGCAGGACGCACGCAAAATGCAGAAATGTGTGGAGAGATTGATGGTACAAGTCAGGCCACTTACTAATGAGCTGACAGCGGCCGACACTTACGTTCAGTGTTTATGCAAAGGGGGGGGGATGTGCTGGCGTGTGGAGCATGCGAGCATGTCTGAAAAATGAGGCAAGGGCCTTGTGGCACTGACGTCTTTTTGTCAAGGTCGGTCCTGTTGCAGAGGAGAAGGATGGAGCCGGGCGTAAGAGGCACAGCTGGAGGATCAGCCACAGGCAGGGCCGAGGAACAACCTAGACATGTGGCACCAGCAGTTTGAACCCTGCCCTTATCACATCTAATTCAAAGTGTGTGTTCTGAAGAGTACTTAAGAAGATAAGAATCCCCGCAGGATCAGGCCGATAGCCCACTTTAGTCCAGCATCCTTTTCTCACTGTGGCCACTACATGCCTGTAGGAAGCCCGCAAACAGGACTTGAGAACTCTCCCCTCCTGTGGCTTCCAGCAACTGGGATTCAGAAGCATTGCTGCCTCCAACTGCGGCAGCAGAACATAACCATCATGGCTACTAGCCATTGATTGTCGTCTCCCCCATGAATTTGTCTAATGCTCCTTTAATGCCATCCATACCTTCCAACTCCTGGTTAGAAAAATCCAGGATCAGCAGCGCCGGCACTGGAAGTCGCTTCCAGACATGCATAGAAGCGACTTCTGGTGCCGGCGCTGCCCGATTTCTGGTGCCCAGACATAGGCAGAGCGGCACCAGAAGTCGCTTCTACGCATGTCCAGACACGCTCAGAAGCGACTTCCGGTGTCGCTCTGCCCGATTTCTGGTTCCCATACATGGGCAGAAGGAGCCTCCCTGGCAGGTACTGAAATCCGGGGGATTTACGGGATTTTTTTCCAATCCAGGCTGCCAGCAGGAAACAATTTAAAATATGGGGGTTTCCCGCGAAAAACGGGAGACTTGGCAGCTATGATGCCATCCCAGTCGGTGGCCGTCACTGCCTCCTGGGGGAGCGAGTTCCGTGGTTTTACTATGCAGTGTGTGAAGAAGTGCTTTCTTTCTTTTCTGTCCTTAATATTTCAACATTCACATTCATTGGATGTTCATGAGTTCCAGGTGGGGGCCAGATTAAGACCTTTAGAGGCCCTAAGCACTTAAAAGATTTTGGTGGCTCCATATATATTTAATTCAAAATACGAACAAGAATAAACAAGTAAAATAATTTTTCCATCTTCAGAATGAAATGAAACCTACAGTAAGATAGGAAACAATGTTTATTTTTGAATACTTCCACTTTATATTTGAAAAAAGTTCTCCTACTTTTTCTCACTGCAGTCTTTGATCAGATCCTCAAAACTAGTCTTACGTAACACATCTGCTTCTGTACTTAGCAGAGATAAGACACCCAGCATGCCTTGTTGCATAGTTGTTCTGCCGGGATTTTTAATATATTTCAGCTGAGAAAAGGAACATTCAGATGAACAATTTGTGACCATTAATGTTAAAAATCCAGCAATGGGAAAATAACTATGGTGCCCCCCCTTCCCTTGATGCCCTAAGCATGTGCTTATTTTGCTTGTTAATCCAGCTCTGGTTATAGTCTTAAGGTCCACAGAGGGTGAGGGGTCTTCCGAGCCCTTCCTAACAAGCCCCAACATGGAATTCACCGTTTTCAGTCTTGCCACATCCTGAGATCATATAGTCATTCAGCTGCCCACTACAACCCCAAGATCTCTTTTCTGATTAGTCATCCCCAGTTCAATTCTGTGAAGTTAGGATGATGATGATGATGATGATTTTGGGGTGTGATGTTCATCACTGTATACTTAATCTGAACTTCATTCTGTCATTTTGTTGCCTGTTCTCTATTCTTTACCCCATAGCTTTCCCAGAGGCCACCAAACGGGTGTTCCTTGAAAACTTGGTTGTCTCTGAGGTGACACCCACTACGCTGCAGCTCACGTGGGAAGCTCCCGAGGGAGAGTTTGATTTCTTTCTGGTCCAGCACAAGAACTCTGTTCCAGATAGTGAAATGAGTCCCACACCAACCAAGAAAATCAACGTGACCGGGGATGAACGCTCTGTCGTGTTTCGGGGCCTTTCACCCAACACCGAGTACAGCCTTACCGTCTATGGCATCCAGGACGGGTCAGAAGCAGCCAGCATCAACACAGTGGCAACGACAAGTGGGACAGGTAAGAAGGCCACACATGCCACCTCGCTACCCAAAAAAGCAGGAGGAAGAAGTCAAGTCCATCAGCTGAATTACACTTGCATGCATGGGTAAATGCTGGACGAGGGAAATCCGA
This sequence comes from Zootoca vivipara, assembly GCF_965207765.1. Lineage (NCBI taxonomy): Eukaryota > Metazoa > Chordata > Lepidosauria > Squamata > Lacertidae > Zootoca > Zootoca vivipara. The sequence continues at coordinate 111,780,732 of NC_142584.1, read as the reverse complement.
ATCCACATTCCATGTTACGGGTAGGAACACCGGCTGCCATTTACTTGTGAGACTTGCCTCACAGCTATTGGCTGAGATTCCATGATGTCATGGAATGTTTGTTGTAAGAAACTGTCTCTAGCTACTGAACAGATTTGCTGGTGCAGCTCATGTGAGAAAAGCAGAAGGCCAGCTAAGTGTGGGGGAGGGAGGGAAACCCACACCATGTCCTGTTGGACACACAATGAATAAATGGGGAAGACTGAGGAGGCAGAGAGCCTATGAGATTGGTTTTGCAGGAGAAGAAAGGATAACGGCTGAGAGCTTTTGGCATGAAGTTAGGAGAGGGAAAGAAGACACCCCCCTCTTCTTTGCTGTCTTCACTGCTGCTGCCAGTTTCACAAGCGAGACATGTTGGCACCGGTAAAACTGGCAACGCAAACTGTTTCCAGCAGCCACCATTCACTGCCCCCCCCCCCAAATAATCTGTTAGCACCTCTACATGATGATGTAGCATTTGTCCCAAGAGGCTACCGGGGGGGGGGGGGGGAGAGCATGGTGGCTATAAGGAAACATTTGCATCACCACTGCTAAACCCTCTTCCACCCCTCATTTTAACCCATTTTCTTGCAGTGCTGAAATGCCCTCATTCTTCTACCCCAGGAATCCCCAAACTTTGGCCCTCCAGATGCTTTGGACTACAATTCCCATCATCCCTGACCACTGGTCCTCTTAGCTAGGGATCATGGGAGTTGTAGGCCAAAACATCTGGAGGGCCGCAGTTTGGGGATACCTGTTCTACCCACATACAAAGCAGCAAAAACGAGAGGGACTTTTTAGAAAACCAACTTGTCCCTCATTTGCTCTGCAAATGTAGAATTGTTTTTTTAAAAGTAAGGATTTCCGTCACACACACACTTTCACCCCTGAGCACAACACAGCCAGCTGCAGCCACCAAACTGTACCAGTTAACCTAGGCTAAGAGGGCCATGGGGGGGAGGGGGGAGCGCAGAAACGGCTCGAAGGGTCCAAGCTGATCTTTTAGGAGGCAGCGAGAGAAGCAGCCCCAACAGCTGCAGCCCTGGCTTAGCTCCCCTGGCTTAGCTCGCAGGGTTCGGCTGGCTTCCAGCTGTGGTTTCCTTTGTGAGACCCGAGGAATTAATCTTTGGCGTTTCTCTGTTTCCTTTGCGGTCAGCCAAACTGGCCACAGTTAATCCCAGGAGAAAGGGAGGGTGATTTCAAGTGGGGAGGGGAGCGAGCAACAGAGAGGCAGGTGCCAAAGCGTGGGTATTGTTTTGGATGCCGAGGGCCAAACGATGCGTTATGTTGGAGTCATGCAACTGGAACCCCCTACGTAATTTCATTCTCCAAAAAAGCAGGCTATTGGGCTCAGGGCCACTCCATGCGGAGAGCAGGGGCTGCGGATCAAGCCCTGTGTCCCCTGTGGTGCTGCAGCAGCCCAAATCCAGATCCAGATCCTCTCTCCCACTCCAAACTTTTTTTAAAGGAAGGGCATGATATTAGGAGCTCCAACAATGCAGCTCTGAGCTCTCCTGCATGGAACAAAACGATCTGTTCCCTTTTCTCTTTCTCCTTCCAGAGCTCGATAGCCCCCGGGACCTGCTCTTCAGTGACATCCGTGAGACCTCCGTGGTGGCGAACTGGGGGTCACCGTCATCTCGTGTTGATGGTTATAAAGTTTCCTTCCAGCCCTCGGATGGAGGTGAGGCCTTGTATCCTGTCTCCCGTGGGGTAGGCAGGGTGGCAAAAGGGACACAAGTGGCACTGTGGTCTAAACCACTGAGCCTCTTGGGCTTGCCAATTGGAAGGTTGGTGGTTTGAATCCCAACGACGGAGTGAGCTCCTGTTGCTCTGTCCCAGCTCCTGCCAACCTAGCAGTTCAAAAGCATATCGGTGCAAGTAGAAAATTAAATAGGTACCGCTGTGGCGGGAAGGTAAATAGCGTTTACGTGTGCTCTGGTTTCTGTCACGGTGTCCCGTTGCATCAGAAGCGGTTTAGTTATGCTGGCCAAATGACCCAGAAAGCTGTCTGTGGACAAACACCAGCTCCCTCGGCCTGAAAGCGAGATAAGTGCTGCAACCCCATAGTCGCCTTTGACTTGACTTAACCATCCAGGGGTCCTTTACTTTTACCTTTACCTTTAGACAGGGTGGCATGTTTAGCTTCCCAGATATCTTTGATATCCTCAAAAATGCATTACATTAGGGGGAATTGTGTTGCAATTCAGGGAACATTGTACACAAAATCATAGCTGCCAAGTCTCCCGTTTTCCCCGGGAAAACCCCTTTTTTACTTACCTTTTCCCGGTGGTCCCCCGTATCACTTCGTCTACCGTTTTTCTCCATTATTTTCTCCTGCCGGCGGCCATTTTTTTCTTTCCAATTTGCCCTTCTATGGGCACCAAAATGGCCGCCGCCAGCTTCAAAAGCCGCATGTACGCATGTCCGGAAGTGCATACACGTCACTTCCGGTGTTGCCGGCGGCCATTTTTGTGCCCATGGATGGGCGGAGCGACACCGGAAGTTGCATCGGAGCACTTCCTGACATGCGCACAAGCGATTTTCGAAGCCGGCGGCGGCCATTTTGGGTGCCCATAGAAGGGCAAAGCGACACCGGAAGTTACATCGACGCAACTTCCAGTGTCAAATGGCTGCCGGTCCCAGATTCTGCAGTCCGGAACTTGGAAGGTAAGCAAAATGTGTATTTACTTTACTAAAATACCGATGGATTTTCATGGAGAGCTCAATAATAATAATCTGCAAACCTATGTTGACATGTGCAGACTAAACTATTAAGGTTTGGAAAAGTCAGAAACTGAGAGAAATGACCTGGCAGATCTGCCCATCCCTAGCAGCAATCCTACTCTTGGAGTCCAGACAGCAGCCTAAGTCAGCCTGTGACACCGCAGTCCTGGCCAGTTGAGGAATAATGTGCTGCCTCCTAAGACAAGCCTTTGACATCCTGGTGTCCTGCAGTTCTGCAGAGATTTGAGACCTGCTAATTCTGTTGCAGGAGAGCCAAGGAGCATCTCTGTGGATGGATCCAAGCTCCGAACAACCATTGAGGGCCTGATCCCCGGGGCCAGCTATGAGGTCACTGTGATGTCTGTTCGTGGGTTCGAAGAAAGCGAGCCCTTGGTGGGTTATGTCACCACAGGTACGTCCGTGGAAAAAAGCTGCAACACTCCAGAATTTTATTCGTTTCCTTGTTTTACAGATTTATAAGCCACTTCACACCCAGAAACTGTCAAAGCAATGTACCAAGAAAAAGATAAAACGCAAGAGATGCAATCTCTAAAAACAACCTAAAAGCGATAAAACCATTTCCGAAGCAAAATAGAAAAAAATTCCTTCAGTAGCACCTTAAAGACCAACTAAGTTTTATTTTGGTATGAGCTTTCGTGTGCATGCACACTTCTTCAGATACACTAGAAACAGAAGTGTCAGACCCTTATATATATATACAGAGGGTGGAGGGGTGGGTGGGAATGGGTGATGGGCTGATGGGAGTGGTAAAACCTGGGATGGCTGTTAATGACTGCTGATTACTGCAATTAGTCCTGGGGGGGGGGGGAGCAAGGGCTGAGGCGCTAAAGAAAGCTTGATCATGCATGATCACCATTTCCGAAGTTATACCATTGACAATATTCCATAAACAGACCTGGTTTCATTTCTAGGAAAGCCTTCTTAAACAAAAACAAGTCACTTGAATGACAAGATGCTATGCGCCTGTCTAATTTCAGCTTTGTAACTGATTCCAGAGTGCTGGAGTGAGCACACTAAAAGCCCAGTTCCCAGTACAAACTAAGTGCACTTCTGGGGCATGTGGAGCTCCTCCCAGCAGGGTCCATCACAGGCACACAGTTGCCAAACAGGGATATATGGGGCAAGGTGGTTCCAAGTCGTTCAGGGCTTTAGGTGCTAAAAGCAAAACCTTGAACTGCACTCTGTAGCATATTGGCAGCCGGTGTTGCTCCCTGAGCAGAGGTGTTCTATGGCGTCAACGGGATGTCTGCATTCTGCAACAGCTGCAGTTTCCAGGGGAAGCCCAGGGGAAACCTCACATTAAGCACATTGCAGTACAGTCATACCTTGGTTTTCGAACAGCTTAGTTCTCGAACATTTTGGCTCCCGAACGCCGCAAACCCGGAAGTGACTGTTTTGGTTTGTGAACTATTTTTGGACGTCAGACGGGGCTTCCGCGGCTTCCAATTGGCTGCTGGAGCTTCCTGCAGCCAATCGGAAGCCGCACTTCGGTTTCTGAACATTTTGGAAATCGAACGGACTTCCGGAATGAATTCTGTTTGACTTCCAAGGTACAACTGTACTCCAGAAAAGCCTAAGGGAAGCTTCACATACAGCACATTGCAGCAATTCCATTTTAAATTTGTATACCGCCTTTCCACATTGCTATACATAAGGGAGTTCACAAGCCATAGGAACGACAAAATATACAACAAAGATCACACATCCGACAACCAATCAGATCCAACACAAAGAAGTCATAGTGAAAAGCATGACTACAAAAATAAATAACTTAGTGATCCATTTGAAATATAATATTGCATGATAGAAACGACAACAACTCTCAACCACTTCCGGTCTCTTCCAAGACCAGGAATCCACTTTGCACATCAAACCTGGGCACAGCAGTATGTCTGCAAGGTTTCAGGGTGGAGAGGGAGAAAGGGGTTCTCTCCCATACCTTCTTCCTAGGGTCCTTTCAACCGGTTCTGCTGGGGCTTTTACCTCCTTCAGCATCCTCCTCTCTCCTCCTCACAGTTCCGGATGGTCCTTCCAACTTGCGTGCCATCGACGTAACCGATTCGTCAGCTGTGCTTACGTGGCAACCTGCTGTGGCTGAGATGAACAACTACATTGTCACCTATGGGCCTGCTGGTGGTGAGAGTTGGGGATTTGGGCAGGGGCGGGATGATTTGCAGGTGGTCAAGTCCCTTATTCCATTAGGGAGGCAGGGGGGAGACTGAGAGTGTAATTCATTGCATTATACGGTACTTGTTGCCACAAAAGGTAGACATGGCCACAAGACAAGAGGAAAAGGCGTGTAAGCCTTGGACTTCTGCGATCTGCGTTGTTGTTGTTAGTAGAACTTCAGAAGTCCCACAGCTGGAGTCAGACGCAAACTAGCGGCTCGGGGACAGTGGTGGAAAGTGGCCCAGAATTAAGGAGCAAAATTGCTTGCAGACACGTGTAATTCACACTAAAATGCTGGTGAATTTCCATGAGCATGTTACCTTTTCAAAAAATAAAGATTGCAGGTGATGTGGCAGTATGGAGACCTGAACCTGTGAATGCAAAAAAGGTAAAACCAAAGAAACCCAAAGCTGACAGATCGACCCATCTCTGCTTACAGCAGGGCCCATTCTTTATAATACGTCTCTTCTCTTTCTCTCCCAGGTGCAAGGGCCTCCGAGTCAGTGCCAGGGAACCGGGCTGAATTACAGTTGTCAGGGCTGCACCTGGACACAGAATATCGGGCCAGCGTGTATGGGGAGAAAGGAGGGAACCGCAGTTCTCCCGCCAGCGCCACTTTCACCACCGGTATGCAGATGCGGCCTGGGAATAGACTGAGACATTCCGAGACTCACAAAGGGCAGGAAAGCCAGCCAATGGAGACTGGAGGGCCTGAAATAGATTTGGGAGGGAACCATGTCCTAAGTCTGTTCTCCCTCCCCTGTCAGAGGCAGTATATGCCTCTGAATACCAGTTGCTGAGAATCACAAGTGAGGAAAGTCCTGCTTTCAGGCTTCCCATAAGCATCTGACTGGCAGCTGTGAGAACAGCTAGATGGACCTTTGGCCTGGATCTTGCAGGGCTCTCATTTTGTCCTCCTTAGTCAAGTTTACATAGAATCACAGAATCGCAGAGTTGGGTGGGACCTTGAGGGTCATCTAGTCCAACCCCATGCAATGCAGGAATCTTTCACCCAACATGGGGCTCAAACACGCGACCCTGAGATTAAGAGCCTCATGCTCTGCCAACTGAGCTATCCCTGCACTTCCTTCTTGGGTCCCTCTGCTTTACGCTGCTGAGAGGGGACATGTTGCATTGAGAGGGGCAGGAATCTTCCCTGTGCCAGGTAGATAACTTTACTGCTTTGGTTTTTCTTAAGCCTTCATTCCTCTCCATTTTCCAGGGGCAGATGGACCCCGGGATCTGCAGGCTAGTGAAATCTCATCCCGCAGTGCTCGTCTCACTTGGTTGCCACCCCGTGCCCCTCCTGGTGGATATCTGCTAACCTATGAAACCCCGTCTGGGCAATCAAAGGTACCCAACTGTCTAGCATTGTTCTTGTTATGCACTCCCCAGTTCCCTGAGAAGTGAAAATTTCTAGGGGTGGCACTACAGGGCATGGTTTGTTTTCAAGTCGAAACCTACAAAGCAGAGCCCGTTGGGATTAAACAGTCTAAACCACAGAGCCTAGGGCTTGCCAATCAGAAGGTCGGCAGTTCGAATCCCCGTGATAGGGTGAGCTCCCGTTGTTCAGTCCCAGCTCCTGCCCACCTAGCAGTTTGAAAGCACGTCAAGTGCAAGTAGATAAATAGGTGCCGCTCCGGCGGGGAGGTAAACGGGAGCCAATGTAGTGTAGTGGTTAAGAGCAGTAGACTCGTAATCTGGGGAACCGGGTTCGCGTCTCCACTCCTCCACATGCAGCTGCTGGGTGACCTTGGGCTAGTCACACTTCTCTGAAGTCTCTCAGCCCCACTTACCTCACAGAGTGTTTGTTGTGGGGGAGGAAGGGAAAGGAGAATGTTAGCCGCTTTGAGACTCCTTAGGGTAGTGATAAAGCAGGATATCAAATCCAAACTCCTCCTCCTCCTCCTCCTCCTCCTCCTCCTCCTCCTCCTCCTCCTCCTCCTCCTCTTCTTCTTCTTCTTCTTCTGTGTACTGCTCTGGTTCGCCAGAAGCGGCTTAGTCATGCTGGCCACATGACTTGGAAGCTGTATGCCGGCTCCCTCGGCCTATAGAGCGAGATGAGCGCCACAACCCCAGAGTCGTCCGCGACTGGACCTAACGGTCAGAGGTCCCTTTACCTTACCAATATGTAAAGCCAGTATGTAGGCCCTGAACAATCCTTCCATGAGAATATATGAAGTGTCAGACTCATTGGCTGACTCACCTTTCTGATATTAGGGCTGGGAGCACTCTATTATAAGGGAAGAGTTTTGGGGTTAACCATGTAAGCTTCACAGTATATTATTGGTTTGGCTTTTCACTGCCCCTCATTGTCTGCTCCACAGGAGATCACCGTGGATGCTTCTGTCACCTCGTATGAACTCCAAGACCTGATTCCTTCCAGTCGGTACCAGGTTCAAGTCCAGGCACTGAGAAGAGGCACTCCTACAGCCCCAACCGCCACGTCCTTCACCACCGGTAATTGCTCTGCCTGGGGCGTCCGAGGGTCAACACATTTGTGTTTAGGCACATGAGGCTTTGACAGCTTCGCAAACCCTGTACCAGAGAGAGAACGCCCGTTTGCATTTCGCATGCCTCTCCCACCCCGTTTTTCATTCTGCAGTGATGACATTCACATGTAAGAATGAGGCCCACAAGTCATTAACTCCAGACTCATCTCTGTTTGTGTGAACACGCTCCTCGAGGAGGAAGAGGGGAAACTGCTGCTGTTTTCTAGAACAGGAGGCTGCCCTCTTGCGATTCTGCATCTTGGGACCACACACCCAACCCCTTTATGCTATGAAACAGGAAGATTTAAATGCTAAGTGAAAATTGGGCCCAAAAGTCTCTGCACCATTTGTAGGCAGCGAAACTAGGGATGGGGAAATTTCCTGAATATTCCAGTGGCAGTGGTGTCCGACAGTTTTTCTCAGAATAATCCCTTCTGAGCAATGGTGACTTACAGCCATTGGGACTGGCAGGGCAGAAGGCAGAGGAGGCCAACAGTAGGTGGAGTCAGAGAGCCAAGGACAGGGTGAGCCAGATCATTCCAGTTTTGTCCCCATCCTCCTCCCTGCTGAATTTTACAAGGGCAACATTGAGACAGTCAGTGCCTCCTTCTTCAATGATTATAAGTAAGAAGGACAGCAGGAGGGGGGCTGGCTGAGGGCAGACAGAGGTTGGTGAGGCAGTGCCCCATTCCCCCCAAATGGACCAGCCTCCACTGTTTCTTAGCAAAACAATGAAAAGGTAAACCACCATGAAGTGCAAATATATAAATGTATATGCACCAACGACCTTCACATATACAAGGAGTTTCAAAAATGTGTACAAAATCTCATGCTCGAGGTCTTAAAGGTCCAGTATAAAGTGCAATAATCAAGTCTGATAGTAAAGTGCTATGATGTATCACGCGTTCTTATCTCTTCCCATGCGTTCTTATCTCATCCGATGGGTGGCCAGCTTCTTCCCCATTTCACAGGAATGGTTTCCTCAGGGGGCGGACTCTTTCAAAGGTTCACGTGCAAAAACTTAACAAGACTACCGAAGCTCACAATCCTCAAAGATTCAATCTTGTTAAGTTTTTGCACATGAACCTTTGAAAGAGTCCGCCCCCTGAGGAAACCATTCCTGTGAAACGGGGAAGAACCATTCCTGTGAAATGGTGGTTTACCTTTTCATTGTTTTGCTAACATTACCGTGTTGTCTGTTTGTTGCTGCTCCACTGTTTCTTAGACAATTCAGCTCTCTTAATATTGAATTATGCCGTTCATCTGATCTAGTTTTTTCCTCCCCCCACCGCTGCCCCAAACATTAGTCTGGTATGGTAGCAGGTGCCTTTAGGAAGCTCATAAGCAGGGCACAATAATGGCAAGTCCCTCATATGTGCCCCCAGTAGCTGCTCCTGAAAATGGAGGTTATCTTCCTTTATACTGAAGTGGGAACTGTGACAAAATGTTGCAGCGTGGAATACTCCTCTTTGGGATTTGAACCAGCTGGCCGTGCTCTCTTCCAGGTACAGTGGTACCTCGGTTTACAAACACAATTGGTTCCGGAAGTCTGTACTTAACCTGAAACGTACTTAACCCGAAGTGAACCTTCCCATTGAAAGTAATGGAAAGTGGATTAATCCGTTCCAGATGGTCCGTGGAGTACTTAAACTGAAGCGTACTTAACCTGAAGCAAACTTTCCCATTGAAAGTAATGGAAAGTGGGTTAATCCATTCCAGACAGGTCCGCGGAGTACTTAAACTTAAAATACTCAAACCGAGGAGTACTTAAACCGAGGTATGACCGTACTCCATTCCAGCATGCCCATGCCCCGCCCCAAGGTTTTCTGCTCACCCTCCTTTCAACAGTCAACCAGCATTCTGTCAATCTGTCTTCATTGGGATGGTTTGGAGCAGCTTATTTCCCCATGTTTTTGTTTTTGTTTTGTATCTTTGGGGTTCCCCTGAGCCTATCCATATGGATAGCTACATAAGGATCAGCAAACAGAGAATGAGCTTGCAATTAGTATATAGGGTAGACATTGGCAGAGTCGTCTTTTCTTTCCTCGGCAGGACACCTGAGATACCCCTTCCCTCGGGATTGTGCAGAGGAGAGCCAGAATGGGCCGGGAACCTCCAGAGTGAGGACGATTTATCTTGGGGGCAACCAGGACCGCCCCTTGCAGGTGTACTGCGACATGGAGACTGACGGAGGAGGCTGGATAGTAAGTATTAAGGGGCGTAGCAGAGGAATGGAATTATGGGTAGAAACATTCAAAGGTGGTGTCCGTTCAAAACAGACTCCCCCATCCCTGTGGGGCTTCTTCATTTATGCAGTTGTGCTGTTCAGGAGCATGTTGAGGGGCATTCATTTGTATTATCCATAAATCCAGTTGTAGCTGGCACTGACATTGGGCCACCTTGATGCAAATTTTATCTGTTTACCCACAGCAGACATAAACACACCAGAAGTTCATTTGGACGTGCATATACAAAACTCTCTCACACACACACACACTATGCCATTTTTGCTCCTCTTCCTTCTCTTTAGGTCTTCCAACGTCGGATGAACGGCGAGACCAATTTCTGGCGCAACTGGCAGGAATACGCCACCGGCTTCGGCAACCTCACCCGGGAGTTCTGGCTAGGTGTGTACATCGCTTAGCTACCCTTTAATTCCTCCATCTGCACCAAAGGATGCTGTGGCCGGTTTGTTGCCACTGTCCTTTTACAAACTGGGAACAGAGGCCAAAAAAAAGCACATGACACAAGAAAGGCTTTCCCCAGCCGCGCTGGGATTTAAAACCAGGCCTCTCAAACATAAGCCATATGTCAGGGACAGAGGTCAAAGGCGACCCTCTGGGCATCTTCAGCTGGCTTTTGGAATGCTCCCCAGGCTACACTCCTCACTGGCATTGCTCAACACTCTCCTTGGGTGTCTTTGCCTGGCTGGAATGTGTCCTTGCACTATAGTGATGCCTTTTGCTTGCCCATATGCAGGATAGAGAGGGGTGCGTCAATGTGTGTAGAGCGAGTAGCCTGACGTACAAAGATAAACATGACATCCCTACTTCCTCCTGGTTTTGCTACTGACCCCTGGAAGTTTGCACAGGGAAAAAATGCAGCCCTCAGGCTAAAAAATCTGATCACACTGGCTCTCTTTTTCTGCAAAGTCACCAGAATCCTCTTCTCCAAAGAAAACAAAACACACAGCCTAAAGTTACAGCCGTGTTGCAGGAGGATGGGAACCAGGGTGTGCGAGGGAAATGGGGCTCATCCTGCTCTCTGCCTTGCTCTCCAGGGAATGATGCTCTGCACCAGCTGACGACATCAGGGGACTACGAGCTGCGCGTGGATCTGCGGGCTGGGAACGAGTCTGTCTATGCAACCTATCAGAATTTCCGCGTGGATCCCCCTGCTGATCATTACCGCCTGCACCTGGGCAGTTACAGCGGCACTGCTGGTGAGGGGGCCTGGGGCTTCCAGACCGTCACCATTGTCAGGTGGCATCCAATCAGATAGCTCGCAAGAAGAGGATGCTGAAAGGCAATTTGGTTTCAGAGGGAGTGCTTAGGATTGTCTGCACGGCAACTTGACTCAGAGGAACAGTAAGAGCTGTCTGACAGTTCTCCCTTGGGAGGTTGTGGACTCTCCTTCACTGGAGGTTCTTAAGCAGAGGTTGGATGGCCATCTATCATGGATGCTTTAGCTGAGATTCCTGCATTGCAGGGGGTTGGACTAGATGACCAATGGGATCCCTTCCAACTCTACAATTCTATCATTTAGTGATTCTGTGAACATTATTATTTATTTATTTATTTATTTATTTATTTATTTATTTATTTATACCCCGCCCATCTGGCTGGGTTTCCCCCGCCACTCTGAGAAACTGAGAAAGTTAAAGACAAAACAAAACAAAACAAAACAAAACAAAAGCTATTATTCAGAGGCATGCTGTCTCTGACAGTGGAAGCAGAACTTAACTGTGGTGGCTAATAGCCATCGATAGCCTTTCCTTCCATACATGTGTATAATCCTCTTTTTAAAGCCCATCCAGTTTGGTAGCCATCACTTCCTCATGTGGGAGTGAGTTCCATAGTTTAACTATGCACTGTATGGAAAGGGACTTTCTTTCGCCCGCCTTGAATCTTCCTGCATAGATAAAGGTGTTTGTTTGTTTTTACAAGCCTTCTCCCTCTCCTTAGATGTTGCAGCTGCTGCCCACAAATACATAGCAATACATACCCATATGCTCATATTATATTATTCTTTTGAGTGGGGGAACCTCAAGGCAGGATTGAGCCGGGGGGGGTGGGGAATCTAAGGCTTCAAGGCTGAGCACAGGCTCAAGGAGGGAGATTTGTGCTCTGTTTCAAACCCTCTCTCCTCCTTTCCAGTATGGTGTAGTGGTTAAGAGCAGTGGACTCGTTATCTGATGAACTGGGTTCGCATCTCCGCTCCTCCACATGCAGCTGCTGAGTGACCTTGGGCTAGTCACACTTCTCTGAAGTCTCTCAGCCCCACTCACCTCACAGAGTGTTTGTTATGGGGGAGGAAGGAAAAGGAGAATGTTAGTCGCTTTGAGACTCCTTAGGATAGTGATAAAGCGGGATATCAAATCCAAAATCTTCTTCTTCCCACTTCTGCAGGCGATGCTTTCACCTACCACTCGGGCAGCGTCTTCTCCACCAAGGACCGCGACCCCAACCGAGTCATCATCCCCTGTGCTGTCTCTTACCGCGGTGCATGGTGGTACCGCAACTGCCACTACGCCAACCTCAACGGGCTCTACGCAAACAACCGAGACCACCAGGTAGCTGGCACCTTTCAAACACGAAGGGCTTGAAAATCATGAGTGACAGACCAGTGTCCCTTTCCCATTGTCGTGATGAGGAGGGCATCACCTGCTCGCCTGTTCAGTTTCTACCTCCTGTGCAGATGTTCAAAGGTCCAGGACCTTTAAATATATATGATGAGAAAGTTAAAAGCACTTTGCTGGATGAGAACAATGGTCCATGTAGTCATATATCCTTGTTCTTATAGTAGCAAACAAGCCCTTCAGGACATCAACTGGGACTCTTCAGATGATGTTGGACTAAAACTCCCAAAACTGGTGGCCATTGGCCATCCTGGCTGGGGCTGATGGAGGTTGGAGTCCAACATCATCTGGGCATAGCTGCCAAGTCTCCCGCTTTTTACGGGAAACCCCTGTATTTAAACCCGTTTCCAACTGTTATCCCGAATAGAGAAAAATCCCGTAAATCCCCCAGATTTCCTACCTGCCAGGGAGGCTCCTTCTGCGCATGTCTGGACATGCGCAAAACCGATTTCGGGTTCCGCTCTGCCCATGTCTGGGCACCAGAAATAGGGCAGAGCAGCACCGGAAGTCGCTTCTACGCATGTGCGTAGAAGCGACTTCCAGTGCCGCTCTGCCCATGTCTGGGCACAGGAAATCGGGCAGCGCCGGCACCGGAAGTTGCTTCTACGCTTGTCCAGACATGCGTAGAAGCGATTTCCGGTGCCGTGCCACTGCTGATCCCAGATTTTTCTTACCGAGAGTTGGAGGGTATGCATCTGGGGGTCACAAGCTCCCCATCCCTGTAATAATTAATTTCATCCACATAACAAGGATGAGGACCCTGTGCCCCCCCCAGGCATCGCTGGACTCCAGCCTTCATTAGCCCTAACTAGCATGGCTAGGTCAGAGGGGATGGGAGTGAGAGTCTGGCAATCCCAGGAGAGCCACAAGTTCCTCACTTCTGGGTTAAGTTCCTTATCCTTCTTCTTTTCCACTCCATTTATTTATTTATTCCACCCCATTTATTTCAGGGCAAAGGATGCACAAAGCAATGAGGTGGGTGAGAAACCCACAATCAATTAGGTATCATTTGGAAAGCTACAATCACAGTGATTACCAATCGTGTATCAGCTGGTTTGATTTCCATTTTGGACACAAACAAACGTTGGCTGTTTCTGTTCCTCTTTTCTGTCTGAATTGTCCAACGTCCATGGAGATCCACTTCTCCAAGATAGCACTTTTTCACATGGCGCACTATGGAACTTGCTTCTCTAGGGGGCAAGGATGGCCGCCAACTTGGATGGCTTTAAAAGAGGATTAGGCAAATTAATGGAGGAGAGGGCTATCGATGGCAGCTGGACATGATGGCAATGCTGTACCTCCGCAGTTGGAAGCAGTAATGCACCTGAATACCAGTCACCGGAAACCACACGGGAGGAGAGGGCTCTTGTGTTCGAATCCTGCTTGCTGGTTTCCCACAAGCCTCTGGTTGGCCACTGTAAGAACAGGATGCTGGACTAGATGGGCCGCTGGCCTGATTCAGCAGGCTCTGCTGATGTCCTTGTCCCCAATCAGGGAACATACTGTTCCTAGATATGTATGCATCTCCTTACTTCTCACTTACCCTCTTTCTTTATTTCTGTCTCATCCAAGGGCATCAACTGGTTTAACTGGAAAGGATTCGAGTTTTCCATCCCTTTCACAGAGATGAAACTGCGACCCCGCGGCTTCCGGCCTCTGCGTCGGGTGTGAGCAAAGGGAAGGAGGCTGCAGAACTGACTAAGGGGGAGAACAAAAGGAGGAGGAAAGAGAAGCAGCAGCAACCATCCCTCTGCAATGGGATACCTCACACCCTGCCACAAATTCCCATGAGAAAAAGGAAGGAGCAAAACAAAGGAAACGGACAATTTTTTTCAAAAGCACCTTGTAGTATTCATTTCCTCCCCCATCTCCTGCTGACCAGCCACAAGATGAGAGGGATGCGACGCACATGATAGTGGAAGGGGCAGAGTTAAGGGGATGGAATGGTTTAATTTGGAGCAGGTTGCAGGATAGCTGTTGCCTGGTCAGCAACTAGATTTTTCTTGGAGAGTCACTAATAACAAGGGAGCAAGGGGAGATGGGCCGGCGTCCCAATCCCCACCATGGACTGTTGCCACAGAAGCCATTTTCTCCTCTTAAGATGCTTCTAAGATAGCCAACTGGCTGGGTCAAGTTGCATCCCTGAAAGGGGTGGGTTTTGGCCCACGATCTTGTAGTTGCTGACCCCTCCCCCTAGCCCTAGCCCCCGTCTGGCTTCCTGCTCCCACAGATCTGTCTCCAGTCAAACTTCCCCTTCTTCAGCTTCCCTCCCAGTTCTCCTCCTCCCTCTCCCCCAAATCCTTTTCAGAAAGGAGGTAAACTCGTAAACACAGTCGCTGAAAGCAGGTTAACATTAAAAGCACTTTTTATTTTTGGCATTTCTTTTACCCCTCCTGGGAATCCTATAAACTGAAGCCAGCTGCCCCCCCCCCATCCACGCAAAAGCTTTTGCCTCTCTCGTGTTCCCCCTCCCCAAACAACTCGCCATTGCAAAGAAGAGACAGAAAGAGAAGAACAGGTGAACTGGAATGAGCTGGCAGCTTAAAAGATCACAGAATGAAAAAAAGAGCTGAATGATGTACGCCCGAGATGAAAACTGGGAAAGATGCAAATTGTTAACAGTAAGGTTGATTTAAGCTGGCAAGCAATGATGATTTTACTGTCTGTCTTTGTAAGGGAGGACTGGCCAACTTCCACCTGGGGTCAGGAATGTACCACTTAAGGCTGCAGGTGAGGGTGCAAATGGCTGAATTCTCCTAACTGTCTCAACCCTGCACGTAGAAAACTAGCATGTGAGAGAGAAGGCTCCTGCCATGTTAGTTTTCTACATGCAGGAAGAAATTTGAAACGGTCTGCCGTGTGAAGCCCTACCTGCTGTCTGAATTGGTACAGCCCAGAAACATCTTTGAAAGTTCAGTGAGAATGAGGCCAGTGTTGCAGTCATCTAGCAGAGTGCTTTACAAATAGTAAGTGTTGTTATCGCCATGGGCTTCACAACTGTTGACTTAGCCTGACCTACCAAATTGTGTGTGAGAGAGAGACAAGAGAGCCAGAGCTGCAGCTGTGAAGTGGGAAATATCTCGGTGTCTTGCAACTTGAAGCTCTTTTGCCGTACAAGTGAAATTGTGGCTGGAGTTTCCACCACACCTTGAGGAAAAATGTATTCAGGCCATTGGTGAGGAGTGGGAAATGTAATTGCTTTCAATCCAAGTTTAAAGCAATTACATTTCCCATCCTTTCCAATCCTGACAGTAAGAGCTGTTCGACAGTGGAATTTGCTGCCAAGAAGTGTGGTGGAGTCTCCTCCTTTGGAGGTCTTTAAGCAGAGGCTTGACAGCCATATGTCAAGAATGCTTTGATGGTGTTTCCTGCTTGGCAGGGGGTTGGAATGGATGGCCCTTGTGGTCTCTTCCAACTCTATGATTCTATGATTCTAAGTTGGCCATGTCTTCTCTAAAGGATGAGAAGTGTAAACTGCACAAAACAGAATAAAAGAAACAGCCTTAGCTGAAAGCAAACAGGCTACAGTTTTTTGGGTAGAGTGGGAGAGAGCTCTATATTTCTGCTTCCAGCCTCTTCCTCTGTGCCTCTGAACGTTACCAGGCCTCATTCAAAAGTGGAGTATGTGTGTGCATTTCTTGAGCTTATTCCTCTGGATACGGAAGAAAAATGATTTTTTTAAAAAAATAATAATTGTAAACAGCAGTCAAGATGTGGAATGGCACCAGAAAAAATGACCTGATGGGTACTTAAGGCTGCTGGAGAAGCCTTGGCCCTTCAGATGTTGTAGGACTCCAACTCCCATGAGCCCCAGCCAGCATAATGGGAGTTGTAGTCCAACAAAACTTCTGGAGGGCCCTGGATGAAAGAATCTGTTGATGGGTGCTGATGGAAGTGACAGGTGGAAAACAGTTCTCAAATTAATTTCCTATTTTAAACAATGAATGTGTTGAAGCTGAGAAGAGCAAAACAGCAAATAGTGTTTGTTCAAAAAGTTAGATGCACAACAGTTCCAAGCAAACCAGAGCATCACTTTGATTGCATAAGGAACCTTAGAGGGGAATTTGAAGTCTGCAAGCCGTGTTGCCTGATTTCACATGCAGGTGCACACATACACACATTTAGCCAAATTATGCCTCCCCTGTAGCATTCTAAAAATGGTAGGTGAGTTCTTCACAAAAGGCTCCTGCCATTTGAACACTGGCCTCAGATCACAACTCAGCCTCTCCTGCTCCAGAAGACAGAAGCTAGAGAGCCCATCTTAGTTATAAGGAACCTAGGCAGCTGCTTTATATGGAACCAGAACATTGGTCCATCGAGCTCTGCATCTACTGGCAGGATCTCACCCAACCCATCCTGGAGATGCCACTGGAGGAGGCTCGGACCTTTTGCACGCCAGTCAGGTGCTCTAGCACTGAGCCAAGATGGGAACTCAAGTCTTATCCAAAGCCTGGGAAAAATGAAATGTGAGTGAGGAGAGAGAGAGAGAACTAGGGTGGCGTGGCAAGAAACAAGGTGTTTCCAATCTCCCTGGCAGGATCCTGATTTCTTACTGTCATTTCGTCACAAGTGTCAGAAGCCCGGCACGTACCTTCCGGCTGCCGTCCTGGGTGGCTCCAGCGAGAGCCCTGAATAAAAGATGGTGCAAACAGAATCCGCACATGCAGTTGGCGCTTCTCTCAAGGCCCCTGGATCACAGCACATGTCCTCAGCACTTTAGGGGAAACAGGGTTTGCTTTTCTCCCTTGTGAGGGCAGCACAAGCGCATAGTTCCTGGGCAGAAGCTGTCGCTGACCTGAGACAGGGAAGGATCTTTGCACGGGGTGGGAGGGACAGGAGTACAGTGGTACTTTTCGGGGGTGCATCAGGGTAAAGTTTCTCTATACGAAGCGCTTGGTGGGGGAATGTTATTTTTTAGATCTTTGTGAGAAAAACGTTTAAAATAAAAAATAATTTTTTTGAAAAAAGGATAGAGAAGGAATCATGTCTTTCTTTTGCTGGTGGTTTATTCGCAAAAGGGGTGTTTGGCTCAGTGAATGCTTGTGAATACAAACTGCAAGGAATCACAAGTGGGGAGAGAGTAGAGCTGTTGTTCTTAATTTCTGCTTGGGGCATTTTCCCTTACTCATCTGGTTGATCACTGGGTTGATGGGTGTTGTAAACAAAATCTGCCCTTATTCCCATATGGGGTATACAAGAGCCCTTATAGAGTCCTTTGTAGGTTCTCCATTGGTAGGAGAAAATAACAGAGGCCATCCAGAGAATATTGAGAAGCAAAGCAGCTAGTAAGCCTGATCTTTATTGAACTGTTGCAACAGGGTGCTCCCCTCTCATGCAGGAGAAAAGAGGAGGACCCAGAACAAAGGTGTGCCCTTCCTTATACGGTATAGACATTTTGAATGCTCAAGACCACCCCTCCATACATCATACATAAGACGGTGTCTTATTTTCGGAGAAACAGGGTATGCGTTTGCTTGGTACATTTATGAACATTATATATGACCTTTTTTTTTAACATGGGCAAGATAGGCATTGGCCTGATCCTGCAGGGCTGTTCTTGGCTCAGTTTATATCTGACTGCATTTTGAGAACTGATTACGGGTCTCTTGAATCTTAGGGAGTGGAGGATGGGGCAGAGCCAAGCAGCATCTGATAGAGGGCAAACCATCATCACAGCCTATTTGCGTTCCTCTATGGGCCAGAGGTGGCTCTATGGGCACGGGTGGTGTTGTGGGGAATGCGGGTGGCGCTGTGGGTTAAACCACAGAGCCTAGGGCTTGCCGATCAGAAGGTCAGCGGTTCTAATCCCCGCGATGGGGTGAGCTCCCGGCGTTTCCATGTGCTGCTCTGGTTCGCCAGAAGCGGCTTAATCATGCTGGCCACATGACCTGGAAGCTGTGCGCCGGCTCCCTCGGCTAATAATGCGAGATGAGCGCCGCAACCGCAGAGTCAGTCATGACTGGACCTAATGGTCAGGGATCCCTTTCCCTTTACCTATGGGCCAGAGGGAAAGTGGATGTGAATGAGTGGGTGGTCATGATAATTTACACTCCACCCTTTTTCTCCAAGGAGCTCAAGGTGGTTTTTAGCCTTCCCTTTTTTAGCCTTGCAACTACCCTGTGAGGTAGGATAGGCTGAGAGGCAGTGGACTGGACCAGAGTCACCTAGTGAGCTTCATGAGTCGGGATTTGAACCCTGGTCTCCCAGGCTTTTGCCAACCTGGTACTATCCAGATCTCACTGAGCTACAACTCTCATTGGCCACTAGTCAGCATGGCCCTGTTGCCAGGGATGTTGGGAGTTGGGGCCAAGCAATATATTGAGGGCTAAATGTGCCCTCGCCCCTGTTTTAAAACATAAAACCCAATGACCTGGGTGATCTAAAAGATCAGGTGTGTGTGTGTGTGTGTGTGTGTGTGTGTGTGTGTGTGTGTAATTATAATTATGATTATTTATTGAATTTACAGTATATACCGCCCTATACCCAGAGGTCTCAGGGCGGTTCACGGAATAAAATCAAAATATAAAACCACAAAATACATAATCAAAATAAAAAGAACAACCCAATAACCCCCCACCCCAAAAAAAACTCATTTTAAAAGGCCATAGGATCCTCACAGCATTTAAAGTAAGACAATTAACAAACCTGGACAAGAGCCACTTGTTAGAAAGACCTGTGATCTCAGAAATGTTTGCAGCAATATTTATTGTGTGATACAAAGGATCTATCACGTGATGCTGACACAAACCCCTACACTAACACACTGAAACAGAACTAAAGTACAACACTCTCCCTCCCCTCTCTTTTCCCCCAATCAAAAGATGCCCATGACTAAAGTGTCTCTCTCCCTACATGTAACTGAACTGTGAAAAAGACTCTATGAACTGAAAGTGGAGATGAAATATGTACTTTTCCCCATTTGTTTTGTAGCAAAGGAAAATCTTTAATAAAAACCAGTCTAATGTACACTCCATGTTGTTTAGGTGAAATTGATTAACGTTTATTACATCTATCTATAAATAGCTACAGTATATCTCTCAAGGAGCTCAAAGTGGCATAAAATAGTTCTCCCGTCCGCCCTTCTATATTATCCTCACAACGACCCTGTGAGGTAGGTTCAACCGAGAGTTGGCGACTATCCCAAGATAACAGCATCGCAGAACTGCAGAGTCGGAAGGGACCCTGAGTGTCGTCCCCACTGCCAGCGGAGGCCTCATTTTGCAAGATCAGATGCCGCTGCCCAGGGAACCAGCCGCACCCTGAAGGGCTTGCAATGCACAATAAAGTGATAGTACCCCCTGAGGTCAGGGAGGTGTCCAGGCGATGGGGGCAATATCTGGAAATCCCGCAGGATGTTTGCAAGGACGAGGAAAGACTCCATGCGCCCCAGAGTCTCCCCCAGGCAGACCCGTGCCCCACAACCGAACGGGATGAGTTGTCTCTGGGCCTCCCCCGAGGGGTCCTCCTCCAGGAACCTCTCTAGGCAAGAAGAGAAAGCTTGTGTCAGGAAGAGGGTTGCCCACCCACGGAAAGCAAAAGATTCAGGGCACAGGTACCCAGGGCACTATTTCCATGGAATTTACATATGCTGATTTAAATGTCAGGGCAACATGTTTTCGCCCAGATCACCCCAGATAACTTCTTCCATTGATTTGTACCCTGCCCAAGTTCACCCTAATACCCTTTGTTTTCCATTCATTTATGCTCATTTCCCCTCAACTCATTCCAGTTCACACTCTCCTGAATTATCTCTATTTAAAGCCAAAGTAATTAAATTTATTGGGAACATATGAAGCTGCCTTATACCGATGCTCACTCCTAGCAATTAATCGGTATGCAGTTCAATCAAAATATGTGTCCGGTGAAAGTGCGGTGCTTTCTCATTGTGACACACAGATCTCTTTCCCTGTTTGTTTGTTTGTTTGTTTGTCTCTCCCACTCTCACTCTCATTCTCACTCTGTCTCACTCTCTCTCTCTCTCTCTCTCTCTCTCTCTCTCTCTCTCTCTCTCTCTCTCACACACACACACACACACAATGCAATACCTGGTCTGAACTCCAGGGGGCGGTGCCACTTGCTCTCGTCATGATGGGCCCCATAGAGATTAGTGATGACTGTTGTCCCCTTGGGAATGGAATAACCAGACAAGCTTGGAACGGAGAGAAGACAAAAAAAATGAGTTAACATCTGCCATCTCACAGGCAATAAGGTCTCAGCTTCCTCTCCCCTCTGCCCTGACCCACTGGACCACCTTCTCAGAGACAGCCTTGGCATCTATTGCAAACACAAAGACCCCCGTCCTGCGCACACAGCCGGGGAGCACACAAAGCAGGGGTGGTTGGGTAGTGAAGCTGAGGCCTGGGGGCCAAATGTATCTCTGTCTGGTCCCCAGGAGTCTCCCTGGGGCTGCAGCTCCCTTTCAGCCACCCACCTCAACCTTTCACCTGCCCTGCTCTGAAATATATTTTTGCATGCCTGGCATATGCCCTCAAGTGCTGATCGTGCTCCCCTAGATGGAGGATGGAGGGGGCTGCGACAATGTGCCTAGGAAGTACTGCAAATAGGTAAAAAAGATATATTCATAGCTTCACCCCGTTTTGCCTCTGGCTCTGACAAACACAGGACTGTGACCCCCATAAGAATTCAATATTCCTGGTACAGTGCATAGCGCAAACGGCTCTGAGCCTCTGAAATCCACCCCACTTCTCCTTTCTCTTCTCTCTTACATGAGGTCTTGGTTCAAAACCTCCCTCCTGCATTGGTGCCAATGGTAGCAAGGCCTCACTAGAAACAGGAAAAGCCATAGCTGCCAAGTTTTTCCTTTTCTCGCGAGGAAGCCTATTCAGCATAAGGGAAAATCCCTGTAAAAAAGGGATAACTTGGCAGCTATGGGAAAAGCCTTGTAAGCATCGGCCTTAACAGGTCTGAGAAGGGAGCCATGGGAAAACTATACTGCTGGCCCTCCCCAACATCCCGCGTGGCACTCACCAAACATCATTTCCTGTCCGGGTGCATGGGATCTATGAGTTCCCTTTGCTTCCCAATCCAATTAACTGCTGCTAAGGAACAGCAGGGAAGGATCACTTCCTTTATGCCTTGCTTTTGAGCAAGGGTGTCCTTTTGGCCATTGTAGGAAGTTGGATTAGATGGAGCTTTGATGCCGCACTGCAGGTGTTATATATATATATATATATATATATATATATATATATATATATATATATATATATATACAGTTGTACCTTGGTAGTTGAATGGGTTGGCTCCTGAACAAATCGGCTGCCGAACACTGCAAACCCAGAAGTGAGTGTTCCGGTTTGTGAACGTTTTTCGGAAGCCGAACATCCAACGCGGCTTCTGATTGAGTGCAGGAAGCTCCTGCAGCTAATCGGAAGCCTCACCTTGGCTTTTCAACCCTTTTGGGAGTCGAACGGACTCCCGGAACAGATTAAATGCGAGAACCAAGGTACCACTGTATATATCAGAACACAAAAGAGTAGTGTTTTAATTAGGAATGGATGGACCTGTCAGCTTTGGCTTCCTATATCTCCAGCCTCAAGCTCAGTTCTCCACGTATCTACATCTGTTTGGGAACACATTTTTAAACATCCACATCTTATGCTCATAGGAAGCAATTCACTAATCAAATTGTAATAGCAGCCGCAGCAGCAGCAGCATAAAAGTGGGAGCAAGAGCTGCACTGTTAACCCGCTCTTGACACCCTCTGTATGGCACCAGCTCAGAAGTCCACTGCATTGGCATGGATATCTATCAACCCAATGAACATTCGCACATGAGAATCTACAGGTATCAACACCAATGTGCGGCTATCTGGGGAGCACACTGTTGGAGGTGGTCCAGCAGCGCAGCCCCCGTGGTTCCCTTCTACACATGGAGAATGTCATGATAGGCCTTGCAGAAACTGGGTACCTTGTATCCCGGATGGTCATGTGGGGCAAAGCAAGGACTGCCGAGGGGCGCATGCGCAAGGTCTCCAATATGGTGGCGTTCAAGTAGGGCAGGTGCTCCCTGTCACTATAGGCGGGGTCGCGGCTCGTTCCCACGACGGCCATGAGCTCTTCGTGGATTCGCTCCTGGATCTGGAGTGGCAGTGATAAGAACAAATCAGGGTGCGGAGAGGAAGTAGAAAACATTCCCGCAGGTTTGGGATCCCTAGAGTTTGCTGCAGGCCCAGGCTGACACGAGGGGGCGCAACCCTTAGGCACAGAAAGCCTCCCCACCCCACCCTGCACAAACACAGGCTGAATAATAGCATTGTAGAGTTGGAAGGGACCCCAAGCGTCCCATGACAAATGGCCATCCAACCTCTGCTTAGAAACCTCCAAGAAAGGAGAGGTGGGGAGGTACTTTGGCCTAGCGAACCACCAAGCTTCGTGGATGCCACACACACACACACACACACACACACACACACACACACACACACACACCGCTGTGTCCTACCTGTGGGCGATGCACCAAAAAAGCCACAGCCCAGTTGAGTAAAGTTGCTGTGGTCTCAGTACCTCCGATGAGCATGTCAACAATGGCCATGTGGACGTGTTCCGGCACAAGGCCCGTCCCCTTGCACTCACTAGCCCCATGGTCATGCTGGAATTGCAGCATGTGGTCCACCATGTCCTGTCCTTCTGAGGTGCTGTGGGGCTCCTGAGGGAGAGAGCAGAAGTGGTTTAGTGCCCAAGCAAGGGAGAACCTCAAGGCAGCAATGCTTCCAAGTACATTCATAAGTCGACAAAATTTGTAAGTTGAATCCCATAGGAATGCATTGGGAGAAAAAATTCGTAAGTCGAAGCAACCCTATCTAAAAAATTCGTAAGTAGAAAAAATCCTATCTAAACAGCATCCAAGATGGCGGACGGAGCTCCATTCGTAAGTAGAAACATTCATAAGTCAAGTCATTCGTAAGTAGAGGTACCACTGTATCAGTTGCTGGAAACCACAGGAGGGGGGAGTGTTCTTATGCTTCAGTCCTGCTTGCCAGTTTTTCTCAGGCCACCGTGAGAACAGGTCTGTTCCTCCAGGCCTCTTCTAATATTCTTAAGCTCCCCCAAAATCAAAAGAGACCCCAATTTTATGACCTCTTCCGTTTCTGCTTAACCAGGACATCACCCACTCCTCCCCAAGGGAATCTAAGAATCTAAACTCCACCTCCAGTTGTCATGAAATGCCCACCCCATGCCCCATCACTGAAATCACCCTACCGTTTTGTCTGTTCATGTGACAGGGCCTTCTCGGTGGTGGCTCCCCATCTGTGGAATGGGCTACTTGTATTTGTTTCCCTCATTATGAACATTCTGGAGGAATTTCAAACCTTCTCATTCAACAGAGCCATTCACTAACATAGGAATGGACATAGCTGCCAAGTACCCCGTTTTCCCCAGGAAACCCCCGTATTTTCTTACCGTTTCCCGCAGGTGTCCCAAATGGCAAAATACCCAGTATTCCCCCGGATTACGGAGCTCCTGCCGGCGGCCATGTTCTTCTGGTGCCGCGCCGGCACTGGAAGTCGCTTCTACGCACTTCTGGACATGCGTAGAAACAACTTCCGATGCCGCTGTGCCTATTTCCAAAAATGTCCACAGCGCCAGAAGTCGCTTCTACGCACTTCCAGACATGCGTAGAAGCGACTTCCGATGCCGCTGTGCCCATTTCCAAAATGTCCGCAGCGCCAGAAGTCGCTTCTACGCATGTCCGGAAGTGCGTAGAAGCGACTTTCGGTGCCCCGGCTCTGCTGATCCCGGATTTTTCCATCTGGAACTTGGCACCTATGGGACTGGACAACTTGTGGCCCATTTCAGGAAACGTTGGACTTCAACTCCAGTCGGTCCCAGTCAGGCCAGGTTACAGTTGATGTGACTGGAATCCAATGTAGCTCTGGAAGGCCACAAGTCCCGTCCCGTCCCCAAGTCCTTTACTAATGGACGGATCTTGGCAATTTGCCCTTCCCACTCAGACATGAAGCTCATTGGGTGACCTTGGGCCCGTCACAGTCTCTTAGCCTAGCCT
This sequence comes from Zootoca vivipara, assembly GCF_965207765.1. Lineage (NCBI taxonomy): Eukaryota > Metazoa > Chordata > Lepidosauria > Squamata > Lacertidae > Zootoca > Zootoca vivipara. The sequence goes on along the minus strand of NC_142584.1, from coordinate 111,756,420 downwards.
ACCTCACAGTGTTGTTATGAGAAGGAACTGGAGAACTATGTGTCCCACCTTGAGTTCCTTGGAAGATAAAGGTAGTATATAAAAGTAATAAACAAATAAATTAACAAATAGTCCTCCGCACCACATTGTCCCCCCTGTTTTGGAGGGTCCCTCAGCTCTCTGGATTTCCAAGGGGGCTGCAGGTGGGAGATGGAAACTGGCAAAAACAAACCCCTAACTTGCCACTCCCCTTCCAGTAGCAGAAGCATCCGTTGGTTCAAGAGGCCTTCCTTGAGTACCACTGCACCAGTTGGATTTCTACCCAACAAATGCATGATGTCATCTTCTGTGGTACCTAGAAGTGCTGCTTCTCCACATTGCTGCATCAAGGGCCAATGAGTGTCCCGGTCTCCTGCTCCCCATCCATATCCTCACCTGGTGTTTCTTCATCACATGCTGGACCAAGGCATCCCGGCTTTTGACGCAGGAGAGCAGGTGGCGCAAATTGGCGTTGGGGAAGACCTAGGGTGTCAGGGGAGCAGAAGGTAGCTAATTTTCAGCATTAAACACCCAGAGACCCACCCGATCATTCCTCCCACTTTTGCAGAGAACCAGGCTATCTCAGCTTACTTGAGCTGTGCAGCAAAGTGTTTTGACTAGAACCAATCAATAAACTAATCATAATAATAATAATAATAATAATGTGTATGTTTGTTTGTTTGTACTCTGCCCATCTGGCTTGGTTTTCACAGCCACTCTGGGCGGCTCCCAACAGAATATTAAAAACACGATAAAACATCAAACATTAAAAACCTCCCTAAACAGGGCTGCCTTCAGATGTCTTCTAAAAGTCAGATAGTTGTCTATTTCCTTGACATCTGACTGAAGAGCATTCCACAGGGCAGGCGCCACTAAGCGAGAAGGCCCTTTGCCTGGTTCCCTGTAACCTCACTTCCCTCACAATGAGGGAACCACCAGAAGGCCCTCGGAGCTGGACCTTAGTGTCCAGGCTGAACAATGTTCTTTAAGAAAGTGAAATTGACCCTGGCTGAGCGAGGCAAGTTTAGGTGGTGGTGATATTCCCCACCCCCCTAGTTAGCCAGCTCATTGCTGCCCCTGTACCTTGAGGAACGGGAAGGCATCCACCACCTGGACAGAGATTGCACCCCACTTTTCCATTATCTTGTAGATGCAGTCATGCAGTTTCTCAATGGTGAAATTGTCCTGAAGTGGAGGAAATTGCAGAGTCAGGCTGGAGACAAAGACAAATGGCAGGAGGGGTGCTGGGAGAGTCAATTCATTTCTGGCAAATCTATCAAACTCACACTTCTTGAAGCAATATGCGACCCAAAACACAGCCTTCTTTCAAAATATCATAGAATCATAGAGTTGGAAGAGACCACAAGGGCCATCCAGTCCAACCCCCTGCCCAAATATGCACCTGCCCAAATTTTGCAAGGCTGTTCTCCGACAACACAAGATTGGCAGAAATGCAAATATTGGGGGGGGGGGGTGTGTGTGCAAAAGTTGTTAGGATCATATTAGAGGGAACTGCTTGTGTAAAACTGTGTACATACATTAGTCAAAACTGTGCATAAAATACATGAATCGGTGAAAAGGACAGACAAAAATGTTTTATATTAGGGTGAAATGCATTGCAAAAATGGGTAAATTAGGGAAGCGCCCACTCAAATGTCATTGAATTTTCATGAGGACATTTTAAGAGGGAGAAATTGCAAACTGATGTGCACTTGCAGAGATCTGAACTCAAGAACGGGAGAAGGAGAAACCAAGGGGGACCGACGGGGACAAATTTCTTTGTTCCTACTCACCAAAGGCCCAAACAAGACGCTGCAGATGATCCCACAGGCTTGCAGGGAGAAATCCTGAGCCAAGTCCACAGGTTTGCCCCCATACCGATGGAAAACCTGACAAAACCAGAAGAGGAAAAGGCTTCCCTTAGAACGTGTAGCATCGTCTGGGCAATAGAAATCAGGTCCTAATATAGACATGGAAGCATGAGAACGATTGTGGAATTTGGATATAAAATTTACAGCATGTTATAGTTTAAGAGAAAATTATACAAAAATGATGTATCGTTGGTATCTACCATGTTTCCCCTTTTTTAAGACACCGTCTTATAACTTTTCCTTTAAAAAAAACACAGGGTGGCTTACTTTCGGTGGGATGTCTTTTTTTATTATTATTACCGGTACGGTTTTTACGGCTCAGGGCGCTGCTGGGCTCTTTTGAGTGCTCAGCGCTGCAGCAGCCACCAGTTCCGGGTGGCGGGGTGGCAGGCGTCCTTGGCCGGGCCAGGCGGAGGCTGCTGCTGAGGCGCTCCGCCCGCCGCTGCAGGACGCTCCAAGCTCCTTGGCGCTCCTTGGCGGAGTGCGGGGATGCAGCCAGCAAGGAGGGAGCACGTTCAGCTGTTAAGCAGAGCTCTTGGAGCGCCGCTTCACAGCTGATTGCGCTCCTGCAGTGCTGGCAAATGGAGTGACTCTGTGAGTGGAGGTGCCTGTGGGGGTTGGTTTCCGCGGCGCGGAAGTATGGCTTATTTTCAGGGTATGTCTTATATTTCTCAAATGCTTAAAAAACCCTGCTATGACTTACTTTATGACAACGTATTAAAAAAGGGGAAACAGGGTAACAGCAAGTAAACTGAAAAAAATGGATATATCTAAATCAAACAAGCACTGGAAATGTAAAGAGAAAGAAGGATCTTTTTATCATATGTGGTGGTCTTGTAGTAAAGTTAAAGCTTTCTGGGAAATGATATATAATGAATTGAAAAGGATGTTCAAAGAAACTTTTTTTAAAAAAGACAGAAGCTTTTCTCTGGGGAATTATAGGAACAGAACTACCTAAGCTGTATAGAAACTTATTTATGTATGCTACTACAGCAGCAAGAATGCTACTTGCCCCCAAATGGGAAGCAGCAGAAGTCCCAGTAAAGGAAGAAGGGAATATGCAGAAATCGCGAAACTTATCGGAAGAATAAGAAATCAAGATAACAAACTTTTTATAAAAGAATTGAAATGGTTTATTATTTACAGATGAATTGTAAACAGATAAAAACATTAGCAGGATTATTGTAATAACCTGCAGTTTTACAGAAGAATAGAATAGAATAGAATAATAATCTATTGGCCAAGTACTAATATACAGTACTTGGAATTTTGTTTCGGCTACATTGCAATGTAAAAGTACTTTATACAAAGTGTGCAGAACACTATTTCAAGATCACCAGCAGAGTGACTTCAGAACAGGTTGAGGTGGTTGTTGGTGCCTCTGTCCTCTCTCTCTCTATATATATATAGTAGTATATATTTATAGTAGATAGTTAAATGAGCAAGTTAAATGAATTTGGATATGCAGAAGATATTAAAAAATAAATTTAAGGAACTGCAGAAAGAGGGGGAAGGAAGTCAATTTTTGAAATGTTAAATGGATTGTAAAACTAATGAAATGTATAAATTTGAAAAGTATAAATAAAAACCTTTTTTAAAAAAAGTGCAGCATTGGAAGGCACTAAAGAGAAGCTTGTTTTGCACTATGCAAATGTACAAAGCAAATGCAGAACTCAGCCTTCTGAAAATAGCACACTTCACTTAAAAGAGCAGAGGGGAACCTCAAGCCTGGAAGTTGAATGTAGCCCTCCAAACTTCTCTGTGTGACCCTCGGGATTCTCCCCTCTCCTTAAAGCAGGGGTCAGCAACCTTTTTCAGCCCTGGGCTGGTCCACCGTCCCTCAGACCATGCGGTGGGCCAGAGTATATTTTAAAGGGAAAAAATGACCGAATTCCTATGCCCCACAAATAACCCAGAGATGCATCTTAAATAAAAGCACACATTGTACTAATGTAAAAACACCAGGCAGGCCCCACAAATAACCCAGAGATGCATTTTAAATAAAAGAACACATTCTACTCATGTAAAAACACACGGATTCCCGGACCATCCGTGGGCCAGATTGAGAAGGCGATTGGGCCGCATCCGGCCCACGGGCCTTAGGTTGCCTACCCCTACCTTAAAGAGTGATGGTGCTTTTTGCCCGCCTGGAGGTGCGCCCAGAAACCCCTGGCTTTTGGATGGCTGAAATGCAGCCTGCCATACAAAGTTTGTCTCTGTTGCTCCGCCCATGTTTGCCACTGGCTCCGCCCACCAACAGCATGTAACCCGCAGAGGCCTGCCCATGCGACAGTGCTACCCTCAGTCTGAAAAAGGTTCCCCACCCCTGACGTAAAATAAAACAATGTTGTTCTGTATTTTATTGCCCATGCTAGAGGTTCCACATTTTTTTTTAAAGGGGGGTGGGTTCTGTTGCACAAGCGGAAGTCCTGGCCCCGGAGAGACGGCTTCGCAAGATGGACAAGATGCCCACCCTGATCAGTCGGTGGTGTTTGCCGCATCTCACCTTGCAGAGCTGCCGAGCCTGGCTCTGGACAATCTGCTCCATGTTTCCTCGCAGGCAGCGCTGGAAAGCTACGTGGGCCATTTTTCTCTGCAGACGCCAGGTCGGCGTATAGTTGCCCAAGGAGAGGTCCTTGTCTCCCAACGAAACAAGGTTTGCTGCAGGGGAAGAAGTAGGAGGGAGAGAAGGAATGCTTCCGGACTGCTGCTGTTTCCCGGGTGGGGGGATTCAATCACACACCAGCAAATTGCGATGGAAACTGGAGCAGAAACTGCTGGAGTTCGTTCATTGGCCCCATCGCCAGAAGGGAAATCATTTAAGCCAGGATTTGGTGTTGTTGCTTACAGTCTGCAAATGATACAAAATTGATTTGTTTCCCCTCCCGATTTCCATCGCCCTTCCTGTGCACTGAAATGATTGGGGGTGGAACAACGTAATGTCAATGATGAACTGTATTCATGACGTATATTATAACATGGGTTTTGGCAGAAGACAAGCTGCGGCAGAAGGGAAACAGGTCTACACCAAAGAACAAGACAGAATCCTGTTTTCACCCCTATTTGGAATCGGGCCCTGAGCTGCTTCTCCTCCCGCTGCTCTTCTCTCCCAGCATCCTATTTTACAACTATCTGTAATATTAAAATGTTTTCATTCACCCAGGCAAAAATACGTAAGGAGGGTGGCAAAATAGCTCCAGTGAGAGGTGAGGAATTGCTCTGCCTGTTGGGGAAAAAACAATTCAGGGAGAAGGAAGAACACATATTCAGAACTGGTGTCACTGCCATGGTAGGCATGAAAGAAAATTACCTCAGTGGTATTTGCTATGAAAAGTGTTTGATTGTGGGAGAATCAACATAAAGTAACCACTATGTAGAACAAGGCCATTAGGGTCAACCTAAAGCCCACAGTTTTCACCAGGGGTTCTTCTTTATTTCTTCTTCTTCTTTGGCGATCACTCGTAGCCGAGTAAGATTGTCTTCCATAAACATGGTTTTAACAATGAGTCCATAAGTGACTGTGGAGGCCAGTTCTGGACCCACACATCCTTCCACGGTGGGGACATTGGTTCCCGGGTGGGAGTTGATTACGGTGTGGATCAAACTATGTTTAGGGCACCTTTCCTAGCCCTTCCCCTTTTTGGGGTGAGCAGAGTGGCTGCTCAGTCATGCATACAGCTGCCAAGCTGCTCAACTGCCTCGTTCCTTGAGTCAGAACGACTGAATCTGTATCCACCGCCCATGTGATGGTTCATGACTAGGGGCTTCCAGATTTCATGATCCTGCCCCCATTACCATTTGCTGATCGCCATGGGACTTTTGGGGTTTGGGTTTGGGTTTTGGAAGACACCTGTGCGTGAATTTGTTTTATGTGTTAGGTCAGTGCACGCTGATCAACGCACAGTCTTCGCAGTAGGGCTCTGTTCCGATGGCATGAATCATGAATAGTCACAATGAACTGGTAGATCCTATCTGCTGCAGCCTTCATCCGCCTTCACAGCCATTGTAACATACCGCTTGTTATCATCCACCTGTTGAGGACTTCTTGGATCATTCTTTGTCTTGCTCCTTCCCTTTGACCTTACTGCCTTGGGGTGACCCTGCTGGGAGTACGAGATTCCCGACGGCTTCACTCACAAGGGTCATAGGAATGTACAAGCACACTCACCATGACCCAGAGAGTGAGACACCAGGGGTAGCCAACCTTTTTATACCTACACTAATATACCTACACTAATGCATCTTTCTTGATGGTAAAATTTCCTTACCGCCCACCAGTGCTCGATGGAAAGAGGATTCAGCTTGTGCCGTAGAACCCCCTACCACCCACCTAGAATCCTGAATCGCCCTCTAGCGGGCAGTAGGGACCAGGTTCTGGGCCGACTTAAGCATATCTGGCGCCCTGGCGCCGTGGTGCGGAGATCCCTTCACCCCCCCCCATTTCCCAGCGTGTCGCCCCCTGGTGGCCCAGCACCCTGGCGCATTGCCCCACCCAGCCTTGCCTTAGAGCCGGCCCTGACCAGGTTGAGAAGCCCTGGTTTACACAAAGCTTCCCAGTCAAAATGCAGTTTGATTGGCACTTCCTGTTTCCAAGTGAAGGCAGCCATTTTGATTTGTCACCACTACTAGGCACCCAAGACTGGCTCCAGGAAGCTGCATGAGGGGTGGACAGTAGAGGGATTTCCTTGCCTTGCCAATGTTTGTCACGATTCTGTTTTCACATGGGAACAGGAAGTGAGGGCTTTGTGTTGCTGTAGTCCAGGCCTTCCTTGACTCTATGGTCAGGTTCAGATGTAACAATAAACCATGGCTTGCTGTTGCAAGTATGAGCCCAAATCTCTTCCCCTGCCCTTATCCACACGAGACAAGGGAACTGAAAGCTTCCACTTTTGAATAAACTGTATGTAGTTTCTCATTATTTCCCAACTGAGGAGACCAAGTTCTTTTCTGACTGTGATTAGTGAGCAAACTAGGCTAATGAACCAAGGATTGATCTGTTTGCTTTAAGCAGTCATGGCTGGTTGTTATGTATCAACCAGGGTTATGCGTATATCTTCCCATTCAACCAGGTTACAATTACCAACAAATCCATGAGGCCGTCCTGCAAAATCAGACCACTTCCGCAGCAGCGCCTCCCGAATCAGATCCGTGCTGTTCAGAACCACCATGTCTAAGAAAAAGAAAAAGAAATTCAAAAACTACTTGTGGGGAAGGTTTCTGCTTTGGTGTTGGTGTGGCAGTTGCAGACAAGGACCCGGGAGACCAGAGTTCAAGACCCCACATGCCCATGAAGCTCACAGGGTGACCTTGAGCCAGTTATTGCCTCTCAGCCGAACCTGCCTCACAGGGTTGTTGTGGGGATCAAACAAGGAAAGGGAAAGCCATGTATGCCACATTAAGCTCCATGAGGAAAAATGCAATATAAATACAATTGGGGTATAAATGCAATAAAGAAATAAAATATTATTGCTTGTCTTTAAATTGTGTTTTAAATACCAGATAAAAAACATGGAATCAGCACATCGAGGAGACAGCTAGGTTAGAATCTGTCACCCCATTGTTTTCCCTATTTGTTGTTGTTGTTTAGTCATTTAGTCGTGTCCGACTCTTCGTGACCCCATGGACCAGAGCACGCCAGGCACTCCTGTCTTCCACTGCCTCCCGCAGTTTGGTCAAACTCATGTTCGTAGCTTCGAGAACACTGTCCAACCATCTCGTCCTCTGTCGTCCCCTTCTCCTTGTGCCCTCCATCTTTCCCAACATTAGGGTCTTTTCCAAGGATTCTTCTCTTCTCATGAGGTGGCCAAAGTATTGGAGCCTCAGCTTCAATTTTCCCTATTTACTCATGTTTAATGGGGGCCACCATCCTGTATTCCCACCCCCCGGGTTTTCCAAAGCTGCATGCCCATCTTTTGTCTTACCTCAAGAAAAAAGATTATGGGGGGGGGGGCAGAGTTGAGTGGAATAGCAATACAATATCTCTGCAGGTGTGGATGGGGTGTGTGGGTGTGTGGAATTTCAGCAGAGTGAGAGGAGGAGTTTGCCCTGAGGAAGATGGATGATGTTTGGGGTGTTTAACTGGCCCCTGCTAGGCTTTCCGATCCATCGCACCGAGCAGTGTTTTATGCACACAGAAGAGTAGCCATGATGGATCAAAACAGATGGTGTTATGCAGTGTTTTTTTTCCTTAAAAAAATGTTTGGGGTACTCTCATTTTCCTAGTCATATTGAAATACTGCCCCTCAATGAGGCTAAGCTTAGATTCACAAAATGTTTAGGGGTATGAGCACTCCTGCGTCCCATCAGGAGAAAAAAAGCACTGGCGCTATGCCCTGAGGTCATTTATTTCCAAAAATTTTATATACCACAGTTCACAAAAACAAACAATTGAAGCGGTTTACAACAGTACAGTCATACCTTGGCTGCCGAACGCCTTGGAACCTGTGCGTTTCAGCTCCCGAATGATCAAAAACTGGAAGTGAGTGTTCTGGTTTTCGAACGATTTAAAGGACACTTTAAAGGAGTTTACACATTTATGACACCATAACCTTTTGTTGACTCAGACCCACTTTGTCTGTCATCAGATTCACCAGCCAAAGCAGGCAGTCATCCGTGAAAGTTTATGTTATAATAAATCAGTCTTTTATGGTGCCACAGGGCTCTTTGTTATTTTGTGGTCTGGTGAATTAAAGGAGAACTAGGAATCTCAGATAAGGGTATTGATCATATACCCTTAGATGGTTCAGTTTTCTTTACATTTTTTTAAAGGATGTATCTTTTGACTTTTTTATGTGACACTGAATTTTAAATTATATACTCGCAGGACAAACAAACGTGGCTGAGTCCTAAGACAATAAAACGGCAGGGCAATGTAAAATTGTGACTAAGCTATCCAAGGCCTTGGTGAACAAGTTTTTGCACTCACTGACGCACCTCCCACCTCCCCATCCCCACAGTATTCCTGGCACCTGTCCGATGCTCTGCTTTACCTTTGCTGCCAAGGCGAAGGCGGAAGATGGAGCCATATTGCCGAGCCAAGTCATGGAAGTGCATGGGAAGGTCGGGGTGGAACAGGTGGAGGAGATTGCCAACGAAGGGCAAGGCACAAGGCCCAGGCAGCCTCCCCGAGTTCTTCGGAGAGCAGAACCCCCCATGCCGCCTTGTCAACAGGGCTAGAACCAGCAGGAGGAGAACGAGGAGCACAGCAGTTAGCATTTTTAAATGGGCGCAGGGGCCCCCATTCTGGTGCATATATAGCCAGGGACATTCATGGTTGGAGGTGGGGCAGGTGGGGGAGAGCAAAGCCAAGCCCCTCCCCAAACAACACTCTCCACCCACAGGCTTCAAACCCACCCAAGGAGAAACTTCTGCTGTCCATGGGTGGCAGTTTGTCTCCAGATCATCCACAAATAGCATCCTCCCTCCCTCCCTCTTCGGCCAACGAGAAAACATAGTCAAGGAGAGCGGTTGAGTAACTTAGTGGGGGGTTGTGACGTACATAATTTTGGTCCCGTGCGCAGGGAATCATAACTGTGTTTTCCCTGCAGGGATATTTTGTGCGGCTTTTTAAAAAAGAAACGGAGATGGGGGTTGTTTTTTGGTTGCGGGTTGTTTAAAAGCATTTTGTAGTTTGACAAAATAAAACCAAATTCAAAGGGCTGGTTTTGACCTGTAAAGCCTTAAACAGCTCAGGACCGCCCTACCTCTCTCCACATGAACCTACCGGACCCTGAGACCATCTTCTGAGGCCCTCCTTCGTGTGCCTCCTCCTTGAGAGGTCTGGAGGGTGGCAACACGAGAACATTATGATACTAATAATGATGATGATGATGATAAAATAAAAAATTCTTTCAGTAGCACCTTAAAGACCAACTAAGTTTTTATTTTCGTATGAGCTTTCGTGTGCATGCACACTTCTTCAGATACACTTGAAACAGAAGAGCCAGACCCTTATGTATATACAGAGGGTGGTGGGGGTGGGTGGGAATGGGTGATGGGCTGATGGGAGTGGTAAACCTGTCGATGGCTGTTAACGACTGCTGATGACTGCAATAGGTCCTGCAGGGGAAAATGATAATAATAAAACAACAACAACAACTGGAGGTGGAGAACAACCCCAAAGCTTTGCACCGGGGTTGTTAATCCTGGAGAAGGGACATACCAGTAGCTCAGCTGCAGAACATCTACTTTGCATGCAGAAGGTCATAATAGGCATCACTGAAACCTGGTGGGATGAGTCTCATGATTGGAATGTAGTAATAGAGGGATACAATCTATTTCAGAGAAATAGACCAAATAGGAAAGGAGGAGGAGTAGTGTTATATGTCAGGGATGTGTATACCTGTGAAGAGATCCAGGATTTAAAACTTCAAAGCCAAATTGAGAGTATCTGGGTCAAAATTAAGGGAGAGAAAAATAACAGTGATCTCATTGTGGGAGTTTACTATAGATCCCCAAGCCAAACTGAGGACACAGATGATGCCTTCCTGGAACTGATGGCCAAGCATTCAAAAGGAAGTGAGATAGTAGTAATGGGGGATTTCAACTATCCTGATATTTGTTAGATGTCAAACTCAGCCAAGAGCATAAGGTTGAACAGATTCCTCACTGGCCTTGCAGACAATTTCATTGTCCAGAAAGTGGAAGAAGCAACAAGAGGATCAGCCATTTTAGATCTGGTCCTAACCAATAGTGATGACCTGGTTAGTGGGGTAGAAGTGGCAGGATCATTAGGTGGGAGTGACCATGCTCTTCTGGAGTTTATTATACAGCGGAAAGGAGCAACCAAGCATACTAAGACTCAAATCCTAGACTTTAAGAAAGCCAACTTCAGAAAGCTTAGGGAAACGCTGGGTGAGATCCCATGGACAGCAATACTAAAAGGGAAGGGTGTTCATGATGGTTGGGAGTTTTTTAAAAGGGAGATATTAAAAGCACAACTTCAGGCAATACCAATGAGACGGAAACATGGAAGGTGCCTAAAGAAGCCAGGGTGGCTATCTAAAGAACTTTTAACTGAGTTAAGATTTAAAAGGGATATGTACAAAAAATGGAAAAAGGGGGAAATCACCAGAGAGAAATTCAAACATATAGCCAGCACATGTAGAGACAAAGTCAGAAAAGCTAAAGCACAGAATGAACTCAGGCTTGCTAGAGAGGTTAAAAGCAACAAAAAGGGCTTTTATGGGTGTCCGTAGCAAAAGGAAGAACAAGGAAAAAGTGGAGTCACTTAGAGGAGAAAATGGTGAAATGCAAACAGGGGACAGAGGAAGGGCAGAACTCCTCAATGCCTGTTTGCCTCAGTCTTCTCCAAAAAAGAAAACGATGCCCGACCTGAAGAATATGGAGCAGATGATTCAGCAGGGGAAACACAGCCCAGAATAAGTAAGGAGGTTGTACAAGAATACTTGGCTAGTTTAGATGTATTCAAGTCTCCAGGGCCAGATGAACTACATCCAAGAGTATTAAAAGAACTGGCAGAGGTGATTTCACAACCACTGGCAGTAATCTTTGAAAATTCCTGGAGAACAGGCGAAGTTCCAGCAGACTGGAGGAGGGCAAATGTTGTCCCTATTTTCAAAAAGGGGGAAAGAGAGGACCCAAACAATTACCGCCCAGTCAGCCTGACATCAATACCAGGAAAGATTCTAGAGCAGATCATTAAGCAAACAGTCTGTGAGCACCTAGAAAGAAACTCTGTGATCACTAAAAGTCAGCATGGGTTTCTGAAAAATAAGTCATGTCAGACTAATCTGATCTCATTTTTTGACAGAATTAAAAGCCTGGTAGATGAAGGGAACACTGTGGATGTAGCCTATCTTGATTTCAGCAAGGCCTTTGACAAGGTGCCCCATGATATTCTTGTAAAGAAGCTGGTAAAATGCGGGCTAGACAATGCTACCATTCAGTGGATTTGTAACTGGCTGGCTGACTGAACCCAAAGGGTGCTCATCAATGGCTCCTCCTCATCCTGGAGAGTAGTGACTAGTGGGGTGCCACAGGGTTCTGTCTTGGGCCCAGTCTTATTCAACATCTTTATCAATGACTTGGATGGGCTTGAGGGCATCCTGAGCAAGTTTGCAGACGACACCAAATTGGGAGGGGTGGCTAATACCCCAGAGGACAGGATCACACTTCAAAATGACCTTAACAGATTAGACAACTGGGCCAAAGCAAACAAGATGAATTTTAACAAGGAGAAATGTAAAGTACTACACTTGGGCAAAAAAATGAAAGGCACAAATACAGGATGGGAGACACCTGGCTTGAGAGCAGTACATGTGAAAAGGATGTAGGAGTCTTGGTAGACCACAAACTTGACATGAGTCAACAGTGTGATGCAGCAGCTAAAAAAGCCAATGCAATTCTGGGCTGCATCAATAGGAGTATAGCATCTAGATCAAGGGAAGTAATAGTACCACTGTATTCTGCTCTGGTCAGACCTCACCTGGAGTACTGTGTCCAGTTCTGGGCACCACAGTTCAAGAAGGATACTGACAAGCTGGAACTTGTGCAGAGGAGGGCAACCAAAATTGTCAAAGGCCTGAAAATGATGCCTTATGAGGAACGGCTTGCGGAGCTGGGTATGTTTAGCCTGGAGAAGAGAAGGTTAAGGGGTGATATGATAGCCATGTTCAAATATATAAAAGGATGTCATATATAGGAGGGAGAAAGGTTGTTTTCTGCTGCTCCAGAGAAGTGGACCCAGAGCAATGGATTCAAACTACAGTACAAGAAAGAAGATTCCACCTAAACATTAGGAAGAACTTCCTGACAGTAAGAGCTGTTCGGCAGTGGAATTTGCTACCAAGGAGTGTGGTGGAGTCTCCTTCTTTGGAGGTCTTTAAACAGAGGCTTGACAGGCATATGTCAAGAATGCTTTGATGGTGTTTCCTGCTTGGCAGGGGGTTGGACTGGATGGCCCTTGTGGTCTCTTCCAACTCTATGATTCTATGATTCTAGGTCTCAGTTACAATCCTCAGCATCTCCAGGCAGGGCTGGACTCCCCGTCTGAAATCCTGGAGAACCGATGCCAGTTAGTGAACTAGGTGGAGCCAGGGTCTGGCTCCATATAAGGCTGCTTCTTAACAAGTGGCACTCCAGATTGTGCACTGTCACAGAATTGTAGAAGGGACCACGAGGATCATCTAGTCCAACCCCCTGCAATGCAAGAATCTTTTGCCCAACATGGGGCTCAAACCGACAACCCTGAGAATGAGAGTCTCAGGCTTCACCAGCTGAGCTGCCCATTACCCACACTTTCCTGGACTTCCCTTTGTATCTTTCCTGCCAATCTAATCAGCTCAATGTAATCATCTCTTCTTCGGGCTGCGAGAGTGCTATATTTTCCCAAACAGATTGACCACTTTGTTCTCGAGTTATCGTGACCAGATAAATGATGCAATTTCTCTTTCAGAACAAACAAACAAAAAAGCAGATAAAAATGACAAACCGATTTGTTACCTTCAGAATAGCCCGCCATTCGGCAAAGAAAACAAACACTTTCTGGTGTTTCGGGCACCGAGCAGTTTTTGAAGGGCCGCCAGTCATCAACCTTGGCCAGGGGAACAGAGGGTTATCTCTTCAAAACCACCACTTATCGCTTTGATTCATGGCTCGTAAGTATGGAAAATGCCAGGCATTTTTCACACCCTGGCAGTTGGTGTGGGGGTTTAATGTGGGAGTGGGGGACGGCACACTGACCTTAAAACGTCTGTTATCTGTTAAAATACTTGTGGGGCATATGGGGTGTTAAGGGAGACACATCATTCTGGGATAGTTTGCCCACCTTTGGTCCCCACCCTGCACTCAGCTCTCTCACCTGTGGCTCCTAGAAGCTGTCAGCATGCAACAGGGGCCACACTCCGGGAAACAGCTTCGATTGGCCAGCTTAACCAGGTGAGGGCAGCTGATGGGTCTTAATAATAATAATAATAATAATAATAATAATAATAATAATAATAAATATTTGTACCCTGCCCACTCTGGGTGGCTTCCAACAAAGACTTCAAATACATTAAAATGCATGCTGCCTGGGCTTGAGCCCCAGGGAGGTCACCTTGGTGCTGATAACACAGTGGTTTGAGGCGCACTCCGTTCTCTCTCAAGATGAGTGGATGCCAAAGACAATACACCACTACTGAAAAATAAAATCAAAGCAATTTACAGTATCTAGCCGCTCAGCAACCCCACACCTGACCAACCTCCTCCCTTAATTCCTCACCCACCCTCTCTCCTATCCCCCCACAGCTCACCCCATCCGCTTTTAATGGAGAGGTAGGCAAGCCACACAGCAGCTTGCTAAACCACTGTGTAAAGAAGGGCCTCCCCCCTCCATTGAACCTGCTGCTCCTCACGTTGGAGAGCGTGACAACACCTTCCATTTTTATGTATATAGAAAGACAATTGTTGTTTAGTCGTTTAGTCATGTCCGACTCTTCGTGACCCCATGGACCAGAGCACGCCAGGCACTCCTGTCTTCCACTGCCTCCCGCAGTTTGGTCAGACTTCGAGAACACTGTCCAACCATCTCATCCTCTTTCATCCCCTTCTCCTTGTGCCCTCAATCTTTCCCAACATCAGGGTCTTTTCCAGTGAGTCTTCTCTTCTCATGAGGTGGCCAAAGTATTGGAGCCTCAGCTTCACGATCTGTCCTTCCAGGGAGCACTCAGGGATGATTTCCTTAAGAATGGATAGGTTTGATCTTCTTGCAGTCCATGGGACTCTCAAGAGTCTCCTCCAGCACCATAATTCAAAAGCATCAATTCTTCGGCGATCAGCCTTCTTTATGGTCCAGCTCTCACTTCCATACATCACTACTGGGAAAACCATAGCTTTAACTATACGGACCTTTGTCGGCAAGGTGATGTCTCTGCTTTTTAAGATGCTGTCTAGGTTTGTCATCACTTTTCTCCCAAGAAGCAGGCACATTTTAATTTCGTGACTGCTGTCACCATCTGCAGTGATCATGGAGCCCATCTGACTGCCTCTATTTCTTCCCCTTTTATTTGCCAGGAGGTGATGGGACCAGTGGCCATCTTAGGGTTTTTTTCGATGTTGAGCTTCAGACCATGTTTTGCACTCTCCTCTTTCACCCTCATTAAAAGGTTCTTTAATTCCTCCTCACTTTCTGCCATAAAGGTTGTGTGATCAGCATATCTGAGGTTGTTGATATTTCTTCCGGCAATCTTAATTCCAGTTTTGGATTCATCCAGTCCAGCCTTTCGCATGATGAATTCTGCATATAAGTTAAATAAGCAGGGAGTCAATATGCAGCCTTGTTGTACTCCTTTCCCAATTTTGAACCAATCAGTTGCTCATCTTCCAGCTCCATAACTTTTATATACCTGTTGTCTTTGTCCATGGAGTTTTCTTGGCAGGGATACTGGAATGGCTCCAGGTGGATCACGTTTAGTCAAAACTCTCCACTATGACCTGTCCATCTTGGGTGGCCCTGCACGGCATAGCTCATAGCTTCTCTGAGTTATTCAAGCCCCTTCGCCACACAAGGCAAATGATCCATGAAGGATGATAATAAAAATGTGTTATTCAATGCCAGCTCTTCACAGAGTATAAACATTGAAATGAATGAGCCTGTTAGCTGTACATGTTAATTGCAGCAGGTCTACTCTGAGCAGGGCCAGGGATATCAGAGAATTTCAACAGGAGCGGAAGAGTGGCAGGCAAAAACTCCTACCGTGTACATATTATTCTTAAGAATAATTTTATTATTTATATGCCACCTACCTGACTGGGTTGCCCCAGACAATCGTCACACGTTGTTAGGAATGGATGCAACTGGACTATAACTTTGAACTCTGGCAATGCCTCTTCCCTGCCCTTGGATGGACGTCAGAAAGGTGTGTGTTCAGAAACTTGTCTACTGTCCAAAGGTGAACATTTGTTGCTCCTCCCACTTTTGCCTCTGTTGGCATATGGCCCTTGAAAGTTTGCCTATAAGGCAATGTGGCCCACAGATTCCCCAAACTTTGGCTGGTCCAGTAAGGTTCTCCTCCTGTTCTTACACCCTCCTCACCACCGTACACACCCAGGAAGGACGGAAAAGGTGTACAAATGTTCAAACCCGCTTTATTAAAACTTTGACAGAAAACATCGTGCATTGTTTAAAAAGAAAAGGGGGTTCACTCATTCCTCATCTCTCCATCCCGGCTCTGCTGCCCTGGCATTCACTGTTGGTTTGGAAAATGACCTGTGTGTATTTGCTCTGCAGGTTTCTGACAGGATTTTTCTGACAGAGGAAAGTGTAGCAGTTACATGGACACCCGCAACACACTTATCAGAGCACCAAAGGAAAAAGGAAACTTGTGGGGAAAGGAGAACTCGAATCATGAAGAAAATGGTGATGAAATTAGGCCAAATCCTCACTCAGCTACGTGGTTTGCTGTTGGCCAAATCACCGCCTCTCTGCCTACCTCGCAGGGTTGTTGAGAGTCTTTCTGCATCTCACACTCATTGGTTAAATGAGCAACATTTTTCTTTAAAAAAACAATTATGTCTTTTAAAAAAAATTGAGGACTGCAAATTACCTACTTTTCTAGACTTTTCTAGAGACACCACTCTAACCACTACACCACCGTGAGCTCCCCAGCAGCTGGTCACAGTGCTGGGCAGAGAGTCCCCTTGCCTAGGACCTCAGAAAGCCACCGGGAGCTGATGTGAGTCAAAACCAGCTGCAAATTATTCCCAGATCCATTCCGATCAAGATTATCGGGCTGCAGCCCCAAGTGTGCATCAACTTGGAAGCCAACCCCACTGAAAGCACAAATGCATCACCAGCCATGTGATCCTTCTCCAACTCTCACCCCCCCCCCAAAAAAATCCACTTTTTAGGCTTGTTCCAAATGAAGCCGAGGCTTCTGCCAACAGCAACAAATCCCTTTAATCAAGGTCCGGCAGATATTTCAACAATTGCCAAGGTCAGATCTCTAGGGTCCCCCCCCCCAAATCTATCTAGCCTTGCTTGGAAGGACTAACTCCACCGCCACACTGTCCAGGATTTCGTAATCCATGCAAGTTCCATGTTCCCAAAATGTTTTATTCTCATGTATTGATTGATAAATATTTACACACTGGGAGGTACGAATCAGCTGATTTTCAGCTGCCTGTCCAGCAGCTTTTCCAGGAAAGGGGAATGTTTTTTTCCTGGGTTTGCTTTCAAAGAAAAGCAGAGTTGTACCAAATATCACATTTGTTGTTGTTGTTGTTTTTTAGTCGTTTAGTCGTGTCCGACTCTTCGTGATCCCATGGACCAGAGCACGCCAGGCACTCCTGTCTTCCACTGCCTCCCGCAGTTTGGTCAAACTCATATTCGTAGCTTCGAGCACTCCTTCGTAGCACTCCTGCCTTGAGTGCTTGCAGGTCCTGTCCCTGCCTCCCACCACCTGGCCTAGGGCGGGGCCTGGCAGGCCTCATAAGAACTTCCAGCTCTGCTGCTGCCCAGGACAGTAAGAGCTGTTCGGCAGTGGAATTTGCTACCAAGGAGTGTGGTGGAGTCTCCTTCTTTGGAGGTCTTTAAGCAGAGGCTTGACAGCCATATGTCAAGAATGCTTTGATGGTGTTTCCTGCTTGGCAGGGGGTTGGACTGGATGGCCCTTGTGGTCTTTTCCAACTCTATGATTCTATGACTCTCCTGCCGTGTGTGCCTGCAGGTCCTGTCCCTGCCTCCCACCACCTGGCCTAGGGCGGGGCCTGGCAGGCCTCCCGGGGACAGTTGTTGTCCAGTGTGAACTGTGCAGAGTCCTTTTTAAAATGTTTTAAAATGCTTTTTTATTTCCTTTCACCTTTTTAATTTGGAGGTTTGTTTGGGGTTGGGAATTTGTTTAATTTGGGTTTGCTTAATTTTAGTTTGTAATTTTCTGTCTTTGGTTGTATTGTTTTATTGTATTTTTTGTTTTATATAGGTTTTATTCTGATTTTAAGGGGAGGGGTCAGGGCTGCCTGGGAGTGGGTCCCAGCCAACAAAATGGCTGGGGCAGGTTCCACCGGGGGGGGGGGGTGCACTGGGACAACAGATCTCAGTGATCATGGGTAGGAGGAGGAGTTATGCTGAGACCAGACCATGTCATTACCGAGGAGGCAGGCTCAGTCATTGTTTGAGGACTATCCCTGCCTCCGGGTCTGGTCCTGACCGGACAGATACTGGAATCGGCAAGGGATACCCACATGACCTGAAGGTGCTGCTGTGCAATGCCAGGTCAATTATCCACAAGACCACTGCCATCCAGGACCTGATTGTGGATGGAGGATTTGACCTGGCTTGTGTGACAGAGACCTGGTTGCATGAAGCAGATGGGCCTGTCCTTGCCGCTGCTTGTCCACCAGGTTTCTCTTATGCACAGCAACCCAGGCCATCTGGGCAGGGAGGGGGGGTTGCAGTGATTTTTAGGAAGTCACTAGTTTGCACCAGGCGCCCTATTAGTGAGACCAGGTTTTCTGAGTGCATGTTCTGGAAGTTGGGCAATAGGGGCAGTACAGGATTCCTTTTGGTGTACCAACCTCCCCGCTGCACCAAGGATTCCCTGCCCGAGCTGCTTCAGGTCGTGTCGGATATGCTCCTGGAGACACCTAGCTTGGTTGTCTTAGGGGATTTTAACATCCATGCCGAAATGACCTTACAAGGAGCCGCTCGGGACTTCATGGAAAGCATGGCCTCCATGGGGCTGTCCCTGAATAAGTCTGGCCCAACTCATAGCCGCGGACATGCCTTGGACCTGGTGTTTACCTCTATGGATGTTGGTGATCTGACACTAAGTAAAAGCGAAACTAACGAAGTGCCATGGTCAGATCACTACCTGGTGCAACTGGACTTCTCCGCGACCCTTCCCCTCTGCAGGGAGGTGGGACCTATTCAGATGGTCCGCCCCCGCCACTTAATGGATCCAAAAGGTTTCCAGAGAGTGGTAGGGGATGCTTTATCCCATGTTGATGGCCTCTCAGCCGACTCCCTGGTGGCCCGCTGGAATGTGGAGTTAACCAGGGCCATTGACTATTTGGCTCCGAAGCGCCCTCTCCGATTGCATGGAGCCCTGACAGCCCCGTGGTTTTCCCTGGAGCTGAGGGCGATGAAACAGTCGCTGAGACGGCTAGAGCGCCGGTGGCGGAAAACTCATTCTGAATCTGACCGAACACAGGCTAGAGCTCAACTTCGAGCCTACCAAGTGGCAATAGCGACGACGAAGAGGAGCTTCTTCACCGTTTCTATTGCATCTGCAGAAAACAGCAGCAGGAGACTATTCCAGGTGATTCGCAATCTATCCGAACCACCTTCGTCATCGGGGCCTGATAGGGACCCCAATATCTCCTGCAATGCTTTTGCGAAGTTTTTTGCAGATAAAGTAGCTCAGATTCGGAGGGAGGTAGACTCCACCGTGGGAGCAGGGCCGGGGCGGGAGAGTGCTAGAGACCTGTCTAGTCCAGTTGTGTGGGATCAATTCCAATCTGTTACCTCCGAGGATGTGGACAGGCTGCTTGGACGAGTGAAACCAACCACCTGTCTCCTTGATCCTTGCCCATCCTGGCTTATAAAAGCTAGCCGGGAAGGGCTGGGCGATGGGCTTCGCGGGTTGGTGAATGCTTCTCTCTGTGAGGGAGCCTTTCCAGACCCGCTGAAAGAGGCGGTTATTAAACCGCTTCTTAAAAAACCATCTTTAGATGCGGCCAATATGGCCAACTATCGCCCAGTCTCAAATCTTCCATTCTTGGGCAAGGTGATTGAGCGGGTGGTTGCTGAACAACTCCAGGCATTTGGATCCCTTCCAGTCGGGATTCAGGCCTCATCATGGGACTGAAACTGCCTTGGTCGCACTGGTTGATTATCTCCGGCGTGCTAGGGACAAAGGTGACAGCTGTTTCCTAGTTCTGCTGGATCTCTCAGCGGCTTTCGACACCATTGACCATAACATCCTTCTGGACCGCCTAGAGGGGTTGGGAGCTGGGGGCACTGTCATACAGTGGTTCCGCTCCTTCCTACTGGGCCGTGTTCAGAAAGTGGTGGTGGGGGATGAGTGTTCGGACCCCTGGGCTCTCACTTGTGGGGTGCCTCAGGGTTCTGTCCTCTCCCCCATGCTTTTTAACATCTACATGCAGCCACTGGGAGAGCTCATCAGGGGGTTTGGGCTGGGTGTTCATCAGTATGCGGACGATACCCAGCTCTACCTCTCTTTCAAATCAGAACCAGTGAAGGCAGTGAAGGTCTTGTGTGAGTGCCTGGAGGCGGTTGGAGGATGGATGGCGGCTAACAGATTGAGATTGAATCCTGACAAGACAGAAGTACTGTTTGTGGGGGACAGGAGGCGGGCAGGTGTGGAGGACTCCCTGGTCCTGAATGGGGTAACTGTGCCCCTGAAGGACCAGGTGCGCAGCCTGGGAGTCATTCTGGACTCACAGCTGTCCATGGAGGCACAGGTCAATTCTGTGTCCAGGGCAGCTGTCTATCAGCTCCACCTGGTACGCAGGCTGAGACCCTACCTGCCTGCAGATTGTCTCGCCAGAGTGGTGCATGCTCTGGTTATCTCCCGCTTGGACTACTTCAAAGCGCTCTACGTGGGGCTACCTTTGAAGGTGACCCGGAAACTACAACTAATCCAGAATGTGGCAGCTAGACTGGTGACTGGGAGTGGCCGCCGAGACCACATAACACCGGTCTTGAAAGATCTACATTGGCTTCCAGTACGTTTCCGAGCACAGTTCAAAGTGTTGGTGCTGACCTTTAAAGCCCTAAACGGCCTTGGTCCCGTATACGTGAAGGAGCGGCTCCACCCCCATCGTTCTGCCCGGACACTGAGGTCCAGCTCCGAGGGCCTTCTGGCGGTTCCCTCATTGCGAGAAGCCAAGTTGCAGGGAACCAGGCAGAGGGCCTTCTCGGTGGTGGCGCCTGCCCTGTGGAACGCCCTCCCATCAGATGTCAAAAAGGAAAACAGCTACCAGATTTTTAGAAGACATCTGAAGGCAGCCCTGTTTAGGGAGGCTTTTAATGTTTAACAAATTAGTGTATTTTAATGTTTCTGTTGGAAGCCACCCAGAGTGGCTGGGGAAACCCGGCCAGATGGGCGGGGTATAAATAATAAATTATTATTATTATTATTATTCGAGAACACTGTCCAACAATCTCGTCCTCGGTCGTCCCCTTCGTCCCCTTCTCCTAGAATATCACATTTATTTATTTTTTAAGGCATGGGAAGACAAAGGAGTGTGGAGGGGAGGGGGGGAGAGAGAATAGGCTCCTACTAGGATATATTGAAATCTTGCTACACTGTTAGGCTTTGTAATCCTGCCAAGCCACACAATTTGCCCAAAATCACAAAAAGGGATTTGGGAGAGATGGAGACTCCTCCCCAAAGGTGCTATTCATCCTGGGTGATGTAGAGCAGGGATGGGGAAACATACAGGTGAAACTCGGAAAATTAGAATATCATCGAAAAGTGCATTTATTTCAGTAACGCAACTTAAAAGATGAAACCAATATATGAGATACAGTAGATGCATGACATGTCAAGCCTTTATTTGTTGTAATTGTAATTATTTGTCATTAGGTGGGTCAATTATAAATGGAATGTAATTAATGAAATGTAATAGCGATGTTTATATTTGTTTATTATTGTATTATTGTAACTGTTTGTTTTATTACTGTGGAATTTCCAAAAGAAAGCATTCGTAAAAACTAAAAGAAAAAGAAAAAAAATAAGAAGTTACATTACTGAAATAAATGCACTTTTTGACGATATTCTAATTTTCCGAGTTTCAACTGTATATGGCCCTCCAGGTCTCTCAATCTGGCCCCCTGAACTCTCCTCAGGCCACCCTTTGTGCTCTCCTTGAGTGCTCTGGCCTGGCTGGGATGTGGCCTTGAACTCCCTCTTTCTTGCCTGGATACAGAGGGGTGTGTGAGCGTGGGTACAAACTACCCCCTAAATTCATCATAGATACATCATGTAAGGGGAGGTCTGGTGGCAGTAATCTGAGCATCCTGGACCCTGCCCCCTGCCCCGAAAACCTAACCAAGTAAAAAAAGAGAGAGAGAGAGAGAGAGAGAGATTTACATTTCCCTGTTTCCCAGCCAAGTTAATCACACCCTTTTGTCCGGCACTCAGGTATCAGGATGCCAGGAATTATCACTTTAATTCCTGAGACAATGAGAAGGTTTCCCCCACCCCCCTTCTTCCTTGCAGAGGAACACCTGGTCAGAGAGAGTTAAATTGGTGTCAGTCAGGCCTGTCTTCCTGTGCTGCTTCAGACATGTGCCTGTACATTCATGTGCATGTTTATGAACAATTATTTTATATATATAATTTTAAGGTTATATATATATATAAAACCTTAAAATTTACAACATCTTCTAAAAGTCTGGTCGTTGTTTTCCTCTTTGACATCTGCTGGGAGGGCGTTCCACAGGGCAGGCGCCGCTACCAAGAAGACCTTCTGCCTGGTTACCTGTAACCTCACTTCTCGCAGTGGGGGAACTGCCAGAAGGTCCTCGGAGCTGGACCTCAGCGTCCAGGCACAACGATGAGGGTGGAGACGCTCCTTCACATATACTGGACCGAGGCCGTTTAGGGTTTTAAGGTCAGCACCAACACTTTGAATTGTGCTCGGAAAATGTACTGTAAAGAGTTTATTGAGCATAATACGTTCTTGCAAGAGCGGAGTCCAAAGCAGGCACAGTTCAGCGGGCAAAGTATGAGTTTATATTCCCTATGCACACGTTTCTTCCCTCGTCTCCCCATTGGCTGGGTGCTACAAGGTTTTCCTTCCCCCAATTATCAAATAACAGGCGCGGCGTGGGGGGAAACTTCTCCTTCCTCCCCAGAGTTGCCTCCACTTCCGGCTTCACCAGCAGAGATAAAATCGGGGCTTGCAAAGGAGGGAGGGAAGGAGGCGGGGGGCGGGGCTGCATCGTGCGGAGGCAGAGGAGGGGGCTGCTTCCCAATTAAGCCTCCTAATTAAGCGCCATCACTCCTTACCCCACACGCGGGGTCTCCCATTCCCGTTCCCCCCTGCCCAGGATTTCAGGTGAGTGCAAAGCCAATGGCGGGGAAGGAGGGAAGGGGCTTTGCAAGGGGGCCCAGGATGAGAAGCCCCGGGACAAGGGGGTTGAAGAGAGAGGAGGAAAGGGAGCTGTTTTTTAAATGGGGGCTTTGAAGGCGGAGTGGGGGGGGGGGGAGAGAAGCTTCCTCCTGCATGGATCTGGTGCAAAGGGAGTTGCAGGGAAGGAGGCGGGAGAGGAGTGGACATTGCTGGCCAGGATCGCCTTAATAATAGTTTTAATTTTAATATCTGTACCCTGGCAGAAGACCCCCTCGGAGGAGGACCTTATCTTTAGGCAACAGGCGAAAGCATTCCTCTTCTCCCAGGCGTTTGGCTCCTTAAACAATCTATGGCCTTCACAACTGCGGTTGGGGGGGGGGGTTGTCGATTTTGTTTCTTACTCTGTTATGCATCTCTGTGTTTTTCTATTGCAAGCTGCCCTGTGATCTTCGGAGGAAGGACAGTAAAAAATGTAAAGAATAGCAGTAAAAACAGGAGACCATGTTGCATTAAAGGGGATGGTTGGAACAGAGTATGATCAGCATGCATAGCAAGACAGGCTTAGCAAGGAGTAATAATAATAATAATAATAATAATAATAATAAATTCATTACTTGCACCCTGCCCATCTGGGCGGCTTCTAACAAAATAAAACACATTAAAACATCAAAAACTTTCCTGTACAGGGCTGCCATCAGAAGTATTCCAGTTTGTAGAAATGGTCTTCAATTTTAAAGAAATGCCCACTTTAATGAATCACGTGGTATAAACATGTATGTTATCCTCTAGGTCCATACACACACATAATATTGGCAAGCAGTGCTCCAAAGTGCTTATCCTGGGAACTTGCAATCTAAGTTGATTACTTAGGGGGAGCAGAGGAGCAAATGGATGGGTTTGAAGGCTCTTTCCATCAGCCGCCTCTCTCCCCTGAGCAACAAGAGAAAAGGGTGTTTGCAGGGCAGGAGAACAGAGGAGGAGGCAACGAGGGCAGAGGGAGCAGTGGGTAGATCCACCTCCTCTCCCAGGGGAGTTCAGATGCAAGCAAGGGGGTTCCTCCATCTCCATGCAAGGGCCACTCATGTATTCAGAGCAGTCCATTGCAGGTTAACTCTTAAGTTCCATGGGATCTTCTCTCAGGCCACTAATGTGCATACCATGCCAGCCTTGGAAGGGAGGTGGGCCAAGGAAGATAAAAGGAATGGGCAATGTTGTTTGAAAATGGGCGGGGGCTCTTGGGAAGGGGTCTTTTTGTATGCAACAATGGCAGCGAGGATGCTGATTGCCAAGGGATAGAAAGGAGATAAAATTCCATCAAAAGAGGAGTGGCAAGTAAAAATGCTTCAATATATAGAAGTAGCATAGATGATGGAAAAGATCAGAGATCGATCAACCCAAAAATTGAAAAGAGAATGGGAGATCTGTAGACAATATTTAAAAGAACAGTGTCCCCATATAAAAACTTTAGAACGCTTCAAATAACTCTCGGAATTGAGTAAGGTTTAAAGAATTCAGACAAGATTTAATCAAGATAAAGTTTATTGAAAAATAGAGGCAAGTAATTAAGAAAACAAATAATCCATATAAAGGAAGACGGAAGTTGATGGTTGGAACAATTCTGTGCATCTGTGATGCGTTCTATTTTTGTAAGATGTATTGTGCTTTTTTGTTTTGTTTTCTTCTTTTTCCTTTTTCCTTTTTATACACTTTCATTGTGTGTGTGTGTGTGTGTTGATTTTAAACCAATAAAGATTGAATATCGAAAATAAAAAAGGGAGGTGATGAAAGGAATTACTAAAGGTGTTTGAATATGGGTGGGGGCTCTTGGGATGGGGGTGCCCAATTGGAGCTTCTCCAGGGGCAGCAGAATGTCTTGGGCAGGAGAAGCCCTGCAGGGGCTCTGTGACTCCCTTGACTTCTTCCTCCCTCCCAGGAAGCTGCAACTTGCTGTGATTTCTGCCCTCCTTGGGAAGCTGAACCTGAAAACCTGGCCAGGATGGAAGGAGGATGATGGACTGTTGACCTGGTCAGGCTGTCTCCCGCATCCCTCCCCACAACCTCTGAGCATTCCCTCCCAGGACCCTGGGAGAAATCTGGTGAGTTCCAGGGGAGAGGAGATGGGGACAGGGATGGATGGATGGTGGAGGGAGAAAGAGGAAAAGATGGAGAGGAGACAAAAGGCAGAGAGTTCCTGGCAGGAAGAATGAAGAGGTGAGGCCTTCTCCAAAGTAGCTCTTTGTTTTTTTAATCCTTTTCATAAAGTAGTGGGGACAGATTTTCTTCCTCCAGGCTTTTAGGTGCTATTCCCACTGCAGAATTAATTGACTATAATGATGTTGCACATCAATCCAAAAAAATGGGTGAAGGGGGCTATGGAAATGCTTCCCATAATTATTTATACTTCATATATTTAAATTGTATCTGTTACTTGCATTTTTATAGACACGTCAGAAAGAGGCTTTTAATGTTTAATAGATTACTGCAGGGGTGTCAAAGTCAAATTCATCGGGGCCGCATCATCAGTTTGGTCACCCTCAAAGGGCCGGTTGTATCTGTAGGACTATGTGTCCACTCTTTATTATCATAAATTATTGTCACTGCATTCAATTCTTACTGTTTTTTGTAATAATGTAAGTAATAACTAGCTCTGAAAGCAGAAACATAGTCAGAATAATGGCAGTAGATATTCAAATGTACAATTATTGTACAATTTATTGAAAAATGATTTTTGGTAACTGCACTGGGTGGTGGAGGCTCGCTAGGGTTTCATGCAGGACCTTTGCAGAGCTACTAGTACCTGGAGATGCTGGGGTCCTTCTGCATGCAGGACAGATGTTCTGCCAGTGAGCCACCACCCTTCACCAAAGGGACTGGCTGAGGTTGACTCACTGGAGCTGCTCTCCTGGTTCCAGGGTTTAAGGGCCAGAAGTATAAAGCAGCATCCTATGTTTCTAAGGAGAGGGAGAGGGAGGGGAGGGAGGAAGGAAGGAAGGAAGAAAAGAGGGAGTGGGAGGGAGAGAGGAAGGAAGGAAAGAGGGGAGAGAAAGAAGAGTAGGAAATAAGGAAGGGAATGAAGAAGGAAAGAAAAAGAAAGAGGGAGAGAAGACGGAAAGGGAGAAAGAAGGAAGGAAGTAGAGGGAAAGAAAGAATAAGAATGAGGGAGAGGAAGAAAGATGGGAAGGGAGGGAGGGAGGGAGGGAGGGAGGGAGGGAGGAAGGAAGGAAGGA
The DNA here is from genome assembly GCF_965207765.1 of Zootoca vivipara. Lineage (NCBI taxonomy): Eukaryota > Metazoa > Chordata > Lepidosauria > Squamata > Lacertidae > Zootoca > Zootoca vivipara. The sequence goes on along the minus strand of NC_142584.1, from coordinate 111,730,262 downwards.
AGGAAGGAAGGAAGGAAGGAAGGAAGAAAAGAGGGAGCAGGAGGGAGAGGAAGGAAAGAGGTGAGAGAAATAAGAGTAGGAAAGAAGGAATAAAGAAGGAAAGAAAAAGAAAGAGGGAGAGAAGACAGAGATAAAGAAGGAAGGAAGGAGAGGGAAAGAAAGAATAAGAACGAGAGAATGTTCTCCTAGAGTGGACATTCAAGGGAATGTTTGGTCCAGCCAGTTGAAACTTCCTGTTCCTCCTGCCCTGGAGCATCCTTCCTTGCATGTGACTAGTGGGTGGGCGTGACCTTTCCAGACTTGGTAAAAGGCCAAGGCATGCTGCCACTCTCTCCGTTTCCATTTTCCTTTCATCATGTGAACTTCCCGGACTGCTAACTGCAGTCACTAGGTCGGGGGTCGGCAACCCGCAGCTCCGGAGCCGCATGCGGCTCTTTTACACCTTTGCCGCGGCTCCGGGGCGGATACTAACGCCACCGTCGCCTGCCGCCCTCCCACGGCGCCCCTGTGCGCCTTTCTTTTGGTTTTTCCCCCCCGGCGCGTCTGTGGATTCCTTTTTTTTCTGAAGCTGCCGGGCTGGGGGGCGGGACCTGGGAGGTGAGGGGCGGGCTAGGCTAGCATGGCGGCGCGTTATTGGCTGGCTGACGCTGACGCCCCTCCCTCCTAACTGGCCCGCCCCTCGCCTCCATGCCGGCTGCAGCTTCCTCTTTTATTTTTTCTCCTCCCGCTGCTGCCGGGCGAGGGGCGGGCTAGCGAGGCGCCACGCTAGTGGCTGACTGGCGTGACGCCCCTCCTCGCTGGCCCGCCCCTCGCCCGACAATGCCGGGAAAAGAGAAAATTAAAAAGGAAGCACCGGCCGAGCGAGGAGCCCCGCCCAGCAGCCCTCCGGGCACTGAGCCTATGCCTGAGCCAGCAGGCACGGAGTGGCAGCCCTGCCTGCCAGGGCGTGCTGCCAAGCGCCAGGGCCGGAGACGGCTGGGCAAGCCAGCAAGCCTTGGGTGCCTGGTTCCTCAGCGGAGTCTCCTGGGTGCGTCGCCGCTGGGACAGAGAGAACTTAGCTGAGGAAAGAGAAGGTGTGTGTGGGTGGGTGTGAGTGAGTGAGTGAGAGAGAGACAGACAGACAAACAGACTGTGAGGGAGAGGGGGGAGCCTTGCCCCCTTCTCTGTTTCTTCCCCTCCCTCCCATCCCTAGTCTGTACAAAGTGGGCCAATGCCATGTGGGGAATTTCTTGATAGGCATGGAGTGATCGGCCAATAGGGGTGTAAGGAAGGGAGGCCAAAGAGGGAGGCTGGTCAGGCTTTACCCCACCCTCTAAGAGAGGCATCATAGAACCATGGAATGGGGTGGAATTGGAAGGCACCCAGGGATCATCTAGTCCACCCCCCTGCAATGCAGGAATCTCAACTAACGTATCCAAATGGTCCTCCAACCTTTTTTTCAAAGCCTTCCCGGAAGGAGAGTCCACCACCTTGGGGGGGGGGGGCGCCAGAAGGTGATCTTGCCTAGGGCGTAAAAAACCCTAGCACCGGCCCTGCTAACGAGGCCAACTGGCCTGGGCCAACAAGGCTCCGCCCCTTGTCCGCCGGGCGCGCTCCGGCTTTTCTCGATCGCGAGGTACGCACTTTTGCCGGGCGACCTCCACTGCCGTGCGCCATCAACGGCATTTTAAAGAGGCGCAGGGCAGCGCATGACTCCGGCTTTCCGGCTGGCTTTCCCGAGGGGGCCAGCAGCGCGCGCGCCTCCAGTCTCACATTTCCACCACGTCTTCTTTCTTGGAAAGGGCTTTTGCGAGGCGAGCAGCTACTTGTGGAAAAATGTAACCGAAGGGGAGGAAGGAGGAGAAGAGCTGAGCGGGCGGTGGCGGGGTGTGTGTGGAGGAAAAGGAGGGACACACACACACACACACACACGTCCCGGGCGCCCTCCGTCCTTTCCTTCCTTCCTTCCTTCCTTCCTTCGCCAGCCACTCAGTCTCTCCAAGGTACAGTCAGAGGGCGCTTTAGCCATGCCTGCCCCCTGCGGTTGCTGCTGCTGCTGCCACTCCAGCGCTGAGGAGGCTCCCGTTCCCGGGCTTCCGGTTCAGCGCCAGCGCCGTCCGGCGGGGTTCGTCTCGAGCTGCGAGGCGACCCGACTCTGCAGGGGGAGGGGAAGCAGCGGGAGCGCCGCTGCTCCCCATAGAACCCCAAATTGAGCGTTTTGGGGGCGGATTTTGCCCAGCAGCGCCCCAATCCCGACTCCCCAACTCTCCGGTAGACTCTAATAAGAGCTCCGGAGCGAGAAGGGTCGAAGTCGCGGGGGCCATTTTGGAGCGCCATCGCTACCCTTGCAGAGAGAAGCTCCGTGCCGGAGGCGGAGAGCGCTGGATTTTTCCGAAGAAGGATTTGGCAAATTGAGAGACTGTGAGTAAGGATTTAAAAGTTTTAAAAAATCTTAACATTCGGAATGGGGGTGAGATTTAAAAAACGGAAGCCGATCTCCCCCCTACTGGTATAAGAGGAAGCAGCTTAAAGAAGATTCCCGGTGCCGGGGCATAGAACTTTATTGCTTGAATATACCCAAAAAGCGGACTTAAGATTCTCCCCCGGAGGCAGGGTAAAGGGGGAGAAAGGTCTCTGATTGTAAGAACCCTGCACGTACATGTAATTGAAGAATAGACCCCTCCTTGCCTTGGAAATCGGCACCCCGAACAGAACAGTGAGTGGAAAATAATGGGGTGAGTGAAAGGAAGAAATTATTTTTTTTAAAGACTTTGTTTGGACCTTTGAGGGCTGAACGCAGCCTTTTGGAAATTTCTAAAAAGTTGAAGAAACATATGGGATATAATGCATCCAGTTTGGACTATATGGAATAATTATAATTTGTAACCACCTCCTGTTTTCCAAGCTTTGCTCTGACCTTGAAAGCTAGAAAAATGTCAACAGGAGATTATACATCCGGCTTCCAGGAGAAAGTTCTCAGACTCTTGTGGGAAATAAAAATTAGCATGCATAAGACTTTACAACAATCTGAAGGAATAAATCAAGATGTACAGAAAGGCGAGATATCTCAAGAAATGGTCCAAGAGGAATCTCAAGAAATGGTCCAAGAGGATAAAAAGACTGATGACTCGAACTACAACAGAACCGAAGAAAATGGGGACGGGACACAGGATCCGCCAAAGAGCAAAGAAATAGCTGAGAGTTGGAAAACCCCTCCTTTCGAGGGGAAGAAGCAAGAGTTTTGGATGAGACAGAAAATCCACAAGAAAAGCACCCAGCAAAGAACAAGGGCCTTCTGGGGGGAAGAGATCAGACAAGATTGGACTGAAAAATTTGACAGGAAGGGGGTGGGATGAAGTAGGAAAGTATTTTGTTTAATAGGATGGATAAAATAAGGTTTGAAAACTGGATTGCAGACTTTGGTACTTGCTGGACTGAAAGGGGAAGGCCGAGACCAGGGGAGGGGGGGGGGGAGAATTGGGGATAAGGAGAAAATTTAGAATTGGAAATGTAAAAAGGTGTTAAGGAATCTAGAAGTTTTTTGGGGGGAAATTGGGGCATGGGAAGAAAAAATATGATGATGAAATAGAAACATGATTTAAGAGTTATTTAGAAGTTTTATATAAGAGTTGGAGGAGGGAGAGAAGATTCAATTGGAAAAAGAATCATTGTCTCCTCCCCTTCTTCCCCCTAGGAACTCTCTGTGGCAGGGGGAGTGCTAGGGGGATATGGGGGGGAGAGAATGAGAAATGATGATAGAAGAAAATTTAATAGAAAACAAGGATGGTATTGATTTAAGATTGGAGAATATTGAAAATAGACTGGGGAATATGACAAGAAAACTGCTCAAAGGGTGTTGAAAATGAAAATCAGTAAGGGGGGAGGTAGGGGAAGCCCATAATATAAGGTTTTGGAAAAAAGATTTATTCTATTATTATTATTGTTGTTGTTTTTCTTAATTTTTTCTTTCTACTTCTTTTTTTGTTTTTTTTTCTCTTTTTTTTGTTTGTTTTTCTTTTAGAGGAAATGGTTGGGTGGACTCCCACCTATTCTCTTCTCACCATTCTGGGACCCCTCGGTGGCAGGGAGGGTTCCCGGGGGGAGGAGGGAGGGGTGGAGACAAGTCCTATTATAAACTGCATTATCTTCGACTGCGCACTGTTCATGGGAACACCTTGTGGCAGGAGGGGCCTCGTGGAGGGTGGGTTAGAAGAAGAGGGAAATTATGTATTTAATTGTGTATGTGTTTTTTCTTTCTTTTTTCGTCTTGTCAATATGCAAAAACTAATAAAAATTAATTTAAAAAAAAAAAAAGAGGAGGCTCCCGTTCCCCGGCCCCTGCTGCCGCTGCCACTGACAGACGCCCGGGGAAGCGGTGAGGAGTCGGAGCCGCGCCACTGCCCCTCACCGCCTTTGTCCCTCCTTGGCATATAGCCCCCCCTGGTGGCTTTTCTGTATGGGGGCTGGTGGCTTTTTTGTATGGTTGGACAAATCCATCTATTTCTGGTCTATACTAATTCTGCACAAGTCCATTCCATTAATCTGCCACCTATTTAAACAAGAACCCCAAAAACACACATTTTGAAATGTATATTCTTTTAAAAAGACATGTTTCTAAAGATATTTTCGCTTTTTTAAATAGGCATTTTTAAACAGAGGGGGTTTTTTTGGCCAGTAACTACATTTGAACATCTGAGAAGTCTAAAAGCCAGTAGATAATGATCCTAACCATGTTTCTCAGAAGTAAGTCCCACTGAATTATATAGCATTAAGGTAAGAAACAATATATGCAGTGTTATATTTGTTTTAAATGTCGCAATGGTTTTGTGGCTCCCAGTTTGTTTGTTTTCTTTGGAAACGGGTCCAAGTGGCTCTTTTTGTCTTAAAGGTTGCAGACCCCTGCACTAGGTCAACCCACATATGGGGTAAACCTGTTTGTATATGCTTGTAACTTTAAGCCTTAAGCCTGCCTTCAGGGATCACATTGTGCTCTGTCTGATAATGAGTAAACTTTCTTTTTATTGCTTATGAATAATACTATGGTGTCTTTATCCTTTTAATGAGGGATTTGAAAAGGGGATCTTATCCAGGAACATATAATTCAATCTGAGGGAGATTGAAATGCATAATAGTAAGTGGATCTAACAAGCCTGCAACCAGATTTCTGCTGTGTGTGAGAAGAGGAATGTAAATTGTGCTAAGTAAATGAACATACTAGCGCAAGTTAGGAAGGATATTAATAAACAATATGTCCCCTCCTGCCACCCTGAGCATTCCCACAAAGCCAACAAAGAGACTCACAAGTTTATAGTGGCCCCAGCTTTCCTGGTCAAGAGTCCACTTTGTCAGACTGCAGCCCACAAAAGTTTAGGCCATAATACATTTATCAGCCTGAATCTCGTGACTTCCGCCCATTCCCTTCATGGCATTTTGATGCATTCTCCACAGTTTTCATTTATCTGAATTGTCCATAAACTTCTTTAGAAGTGATTCTTAAAGCCCATCTAACGTTTTGATTTGCTTGCAGCTTGCTCTGGCTTCTGGGCTCCTTGGGAAGCTGAACCTGCAAACCTAGCTGAGACGGAACCTGCAAACCTGGCCAGGATGGAAGGAGGAAGATGGACGGTTGATCTTGTCAGGCTGTCTCCTGCATCCCTCCCAGCAACCTCTGAGCATTCCCTCCCAGGACCCTTGGAGAAATTGGGTGAGTTCCAGGGGAGAGGAGATGGGGACAGGGATGGATGGATGGATGGTGGAGGGAGAAAGAGAAAAGATGGAGAGGAGACAAAAGGCAGAGAGTTCCTGGCAGGAAGAATGAAGGGGTGAGGCCTCTTAAACAGCTCTTTGTTTTTTGAATCCTTTTCATTAAGTAGTGGGGGCAGATTTTCTTCCTCCAGGCTTCTAAATCTTAGGAGTTACAGTGGTACCTTGGTTCTCAAACTTAATCGGTTCCGGAAGACTTCCAAAACCAGGGCGCACTTTACCATAGAAAGTAATGCAAAATGAGAAAATAAAATATTTTTAATTGGAAAGAATTGGCCACAGGAGGAAATTTAAACAGGACGTTGATTTCCCCCGATTGAGAGAACTGTAACACAGTTAATTTGCCTGTAGCCGGAAAGATTGAAAGGAATCTTCCAATTTACCAAGAATTGGACTTGAACCAGGGGACCCCAAACTAAGGCCCGGGGGCCGGATGCGGCCCAATCGCCTTCTAAATTCGGCCCGCAGACATTTCAGGAATCAGCATGTTTTTACATGAGAATGTATTCTTTTATTTAAAATGCATCTCTAGTTATTTGTGGGACCTGCCTGGTGTTTTTACATGAGTAGAATGTGTCCTTTTGTTTAAAATGCATCTCTGGGTTATTTGTGGGGAGTCCGGCCCCGCACAAGGTCTGAGGGACAGTGGACCGGCCCCCTGCTGAAAAAGTTTGCTGACCCCTGACTTAAACCCTTCTCCCGAGGAAGGGTAAAGGGGAGAAGGCTTAAATTTACTAAAATCCCAGTTTGGACGGGGGAAGGGCCCCCTGGAAGCTGGAGTCGGGTCCCTGGAGAGGGATCAGCGAGCCACCATTATGACGTTACAATAGAAAGGAATGTGTTTACCTATTTGAGACTGAGAACTGTCTTTTTTTTTTAAACATACTTTTTATTAATTTTACAAAATACAAAAAAGAAAAAAACGGTACATACATAAACACCTTTTCCACCTCCTTCCTACCCACCCACATGGGTCCTCCCCTGCCACAGAAGTATCCCATGTATGTGAACAGTCAGAGATGGTCCATTTTATGCTTGGATTTCTGTCTTCCTCCCCCTCCCCTGACCCCAAAGCCCCCCCCTGCCACCAGGGAACTCCAGCAAACCAGGGCAGTACGCAGGAGGCCATCCATCCAACCATCTATTGTCATACCAAAAAAAGAGAAAAATAGAAATAGGAAAAAAGAGAAAAAAGAAAAAGCAAAAAAAAAGAGGAAAAAAAACACAATACAAAACAGAAAAAAATTTCTTACATTCATAATTGTAAAACCATATTTTGTGGGCTTCCCCTCCCCCCCCTTCCCCGGTTTTCATCCCTTTTTTATCATCTGCAACAGTTTCTTACTTTATAAAAATACACCTTTGTATCTTATACAACTTATAAATCAATTATTAACATTTTCATCTAATATTCAAATCACCGAAAAATCAAACTCTCATTTTATCTTCCCGTGCCTAATTTTTCTCCCTCTATAAGCCTCCATATTTTCACATTTTTCCAAAATCCATTCACCTTTAAAACTATAACTATTCTCAAATTAACCTTACATCCCCGATTACCGGCTCCACCCCCCCAATCCAGCAAATTCCATAATCAGCAGACCAGTTATAAACCTGTTAATCCATCCTAATAATTACAACATCACTTTCCCTTCACCCCACCCCCTGTTTACAGTCTTTTGCCATCCAGGCCACCATACAGGACCCCTGAATTTCTTCTCTTCTCTGCATATTTTTTCCTTCTTCCCTGTGGGCGTTCTGGAATTCCAATAATACCAATCGTGCCCCCCTCAAAGGCAGGGCACTCCATCCAACTTTTTGTAGAGTAAAGTCATCATTTTTTTCGTGGTGTGCTACATTTTGTGTTGAATCATCACAGTCCTCATCTTCATCTTTTGCTTCCAAATCACAGTCACCATCACTGTCATTCTCGCATTCATCTTTTTCAATGTCAAAAACTTCATCTTCTAAAAAATCATATTCTGCCATCACCATCTGAAATTTTTGCTGTAACTCTTGCCGTCGTGCCTCCTCTTGACATAGCTCTATTCTTGTTTCCCACATTAAAGTCAAAACAGACCGCTGGAACTCAGTGGAACACTTTTTTGTTGACATAATTCAATCCTGCCAAGGTCAAAACTTGTCACGTGGGGTGGAATATGATCACAGTTTATTTTCTCGACTCCATTTTAACAAGCTGGCTGCATTCTTCAAGTCTTATTAACAATAAAGTTCGAACTCACATTTCACAAACATTTAAACCAAAAAAGAAATTCCACAAAGTCCAGAAATACAAAGTGAAAAAATTGACTTATAAATCCTGATCAACTCACTGGGTTGTCTGAGCTGCCGGCTCCCGGGGAAAAAAAAAGGTTTTCCTTAGTCTTTACCATAAACCACAGTCTCTCTCCTCTTTCACCCTGCATCAAAGGGTAGATTCTCTTTGATGCCTTTGAGGGATCCTTTTAAGTTAAGATCTTCTGTTTACGGCTTCGGGTTTCTGTTTACTGTCTCTTATGTTACCGTGGGGGGGGGGGTGGCTTCCTCTTTTCCCCCTCTCTCCCAAATCCAAATTGCCTTAATTTAAATTCCAAACAATCCAAATTACTCACAGTCTATTCATTTGCTAATTATTCTTGGAAGAATTGGCCGCCTCCACTTCCCAGACTCGCAGCTTCGCGCTCTCAGAGCAGCAGTGTCAGCCTGTCCGCCGCGGTTCACCTCCTCGCTCTCGGGGGCTTAAACAAAGCCGATCCGGGGAGGAGAGAGCCCGCTTTTGGCGCCGCCAGGCAAAATCCGTCCCCAAAAAGCTCGATTTGGGGCTTTTAAGGAGGTTTTGCTTCGCTGGAGCAATTCCCTCCACCTCTGAAGCGCCGAGGTCCGCTCCGCTGATCGGACCCCCGTCTGAGCAAAGATGGCGCGGTCAACCGGAAGCCCGAGACTGAGAACTGTCAATTGCGAAGAGAGCGTAAAATATGTAAAAAATGCGTATATGAAGTTTAATCAATGCACTTTTCATAAATAGTCACAAGATTTTTAAACCATGAAGAAGATTTTAAAAGGAGACTATAATTAGATCAGATAAAAACTTGATTTTTTGATGCTTTTGGAAATATGAATCACGCCACCTCCTGCTCTGCTCAGTTCCTATGAAATTAGAGATGAACAGGATGTCTGTAGTCTGATGACCTTTTGGGATTGCTTTTGGATGTGAAAGATGAAATATTACAAAATAATATGCAGCTGCGTGAATGTCGTGAAAGGAATCAGAATTGTTTGGACAGTCAAAAAGGATTAACACTAACAGAGAATGAAGTTGAGCAAGAGGAACAACCATCAGTCATGAACAGTGTCACTGACATTAAAAAAGATGAGGAAGAAATATGGAATATTGTTCCCCCAGTGAGACCCAAGGAGTCTCCAAACAAGAACCAGCATGGAGTAATGTCCTCCCAGTGAAAGAGGGAGGGCAGGATCCATAATGGAGCCAGAACCCAAAGGGAATAAAATTTGACATCGATTTTTTTTAGGGGGGGGCTTAAATTAGCTGTGCAACAGTAAAAATGGACGCTCAGGAGCGGAACACTACTTCTGGGTTTGCAGTGTTTCGGTTCCGAGTTGTTCAGGAACTCAGCTGTTCGAAAACCAAGATACAGCACCACTGTATTTCCACTGCTGGAACAACAAACCAAAAAATGGGTGAAGGGGGCTATGGAAATGCTTCCCATCATAATTTATATATTGAAATAGTTTCTATTTTTTTTTTATGGACTGGGTCAGAATGATACATTCCACCAGCATCAAAACACAATAAATGCATGCACCTCCCCAGTTTGGTGGGCTTAAAGGACAAAGGGCCCAGTATCAAGATACACAATTCCTGTGGCTGGAGGCTCTACACATAGGATTGAGCACAAAAAGACCAAGGGTGGCCAGAATTAAAGGCCAATTGTGCAAATTTACCAATCTTAAAGACTAGGGTTGGGTGAGTGAATGAGTGGAATAATTTATAGCGCCCCTGTAATTTTGTCCATTCCTTAGCTTCCATGGAGATAATGCGGTTCAACCTTGGTTCAAATTTCAAAATAAGTACATAAAGCCAACAAAGAGACTCACAAGTTTATAGTGGCACCAGCTTTCCTGGTCAAGAGTCCATTTTGTCAGACTGCAGCCCACAAAAGCTTAGGCCAGGGCTCCAAAACTAAGGCCCAATCACCTTCTAAATCCGGCCCACGGACGGTAAAGGAATCAGCATGTGTCCTTTTATTTATAACTAGTTGACCCGGCCACGTGTTGCTGTGGTTCTTTCCTGTGATCCCCACCCCACCCTGTCCCGATCCATGACGTATCCTGCCCCTCCTCCCTCCACCCCGGCTCATCCCTGTGTTTCGGTAGGATACCCTTCCCTCTGTTATCCCTGGGGAGTGTTGACCCCTCCCCCATGTATCTCCATACCTTGGCCCCCACCCTTGGAGAAGGAAATGTCAGCTGCTAGGTTCTATTTCTCAGCATGCACTTTTGTCTGAGCCTTCTGTTGTCCCTGGGGAGTGTTGGCCCCTCCCCCTGTATCTCCATACATTGGCCCCTGCGCACGGGCCTGTGCCACCCCCTCCGAGGCAGGCCCCTACCTCCACTTGGCAATGTTGGTTATTTGGTGGGGGTTTTTTTGGGGGGGGGTGTAGTGGTGCTAAATGGTAAAGTGAAAACCCCTTACCGTGCAGGGGCCTACATAAATCAAAGGCCGTGCTGCGGTCTGTGCCAAACCCCCCCCCCCAGGCATGCCCCTACATCCACTTAGCAATGTCAAATCACACACCTGGGCAGGTACAGACCTGGTTTTCCACCAAGTCAAACAGCGCCCTCAAGTGGCATTATACCCTCCTCCACCCCCTCCCTTCCTGTGAAATATAAGCCACACCCACAAACCAAGTGACATACCGTGTTTCTCCCAAAATAAGACGGGCCTAAAAAATAAGACATGGCATGATTTTTTAACGGCAAAAAAATATAAGACATCCCCCCAAAATAAGACGTGTTGGGGTACTGGAGCAGGTCTGGATGGCGCTTCCGTAAGGAACAGGAAAAGGGAGGTGCCTTTCCTGTCAGGAAGCGGATGCGCAACGTGCGCCACATGGAGCGCAGACGGACCGGGAGCCGGGAGAAGCTGCAGCACGCGCCGCGCAGAGCCTCGACCCAGCAGGACCCTGCGCGATCCGCAGCTCGTGCCGCGCCAAGCCCTGACCCAGCGGGACCGGCAAGGGCAGCAGCGCGCGCTTTTCTGAGCCCTGACCCAACGGGAGCCAGCAAAGGCAGCAGCGCGCGCGCCCTGCCGAGCCCTGAACTGCCGAGCCCTGCCGACTGAACTGAGCGGCAGCTGGCAAAAGCAGTAGCGTGCGCGTCCTGCCAAGCCCCGACAGAGCGGGAGCCGGCAAAGCCAGCGGCGCGCGCGTCCTGCCAACCCCTGAGCCGGCAAAAGCAGTAGCGCGCGCGCCCTGCCAAGCCCCGACAGAGCGGGAGCCGGCAAAGCCGGCAAAGCCAGCGGCGCACGCGCCCTGTGGACCCCTGAACTGCCGAGCCCTGCCGACTGAACTGAGCGGGAGCCGGCAAAAGCAGTAGCGTGCGCGCCCGCCCTGCCAAGCCCCGACAGAGCGGGAGCTGGCAAAGCCAGTGGCGCGCTGTGCCGAGCCCCGACAGAGTTTAATAAAAAAATAAAAAAATAAAAAATAAGACATCCCCTGAAAATAAGCCGTGGTGTGTTTTTTTGCAAGAAAAATAAATATAAGACGTGTCTTATTTTAGGAGAAACACGGTAGTCAACTCAGCAACTGAAACCACCAAGGCGGCCATTATCAGACCCCTAGGCCCCTGCCAGGCTCCTAGGGAGAGGACAAGCGCATGGATCACAGGCCGCAGCACGGCCTTTGATTTATGTAGGCCCCTGCACAGCAAGGGGTTTTTACTTTACCATTTAGCACCACTACACCCCCCCCAAAAAAAATTCCCCGCCAAATAACCACCATTGCCAAGTGGAGGTAGGGGCCTGCCTCGGGGTGTGTGTGTGTGGCACAGGCCCGTGTGCAGGGGCCAATGTATGGAGATACAGGGGGGAAGTGACAACAGAGGGCTCAGTCAAAAGTAAATACTGGGAAATGAAACCCAGAACCTAACAGTTCCTTCTCCAAGGGTGGGGGCCAAGGTACAGTGGTGCCTTGCTTAAGGATTGCCCTACTTAACGAAATTTCCGCTTAACGAAAGGATTTTTCGAGCAGAAGTTGCCTCGCTAGACGAATTCGTTTTACGAAAAATTCGTCTAGCGAATCGCTGTTTCCCATAGGAATGCTTTGAAATTCAATTAATGGGTTCCTATGGGCAAAAAAAATACAAAAAAATCCAATGCATTCCTATGGGATTCGCTAGACGAATTTTTCATGTGGAACGAATTAAATTCGTCTAGCGAGGCACCACTGTATGGAGATACATGGGGGAGGGGCCAACACTCCCCAGGGACAACAGCGGTAAGGGTATCCTACTGAAACACAGGGATGAGCCGGGGTGGAGGGAGGAGGGGCAGGATACGTCATGGATCGGGACAGGGTGGGTGGGGGCATCACAGGAAAGAATCACAGCAACGCGTGGTCGAGTCAGCTAGTAGATTATAAAATAATGCAGTTTATTAAGTGTGAGTGGAGTTATTGTGTTGTTCTTGCCATTTTCTCATCAGCATTCCTGAAAATTTGGAACATACAGTGGAGAAAGGAAACAGTGTTAAAATAAGAGAAGGTGCATGTTGGGATTGGTGTGTGTTCAGTTTCTTTCTTGTATTTCTTGTATTTCAAACAGGATTCTCTTTCCATCCAGACTCCCAAACAGGTGAGGAAGATGATAGCCAGAATTCTATGGAGTCATCTGTGAATTCATTGGGAAGAACAAAGGGAAAGTTTAAATGCATGGAATGTGGGATGTGTTTTAGTCACAGTGGAACACTTAGAAGACATCAACAAACTCACACAGGGGAGAAACCATTTGAATGTATTGAATATGGAAAGAGCTTCACTCAATATGGACACCTTAGAATACATCAACGAACTCACACAGGGGAGAAATCATTTAAATGCATTGAATGTGGAAAGAGCTTCAGCAACAGTGGAGCACTTAGAAGACATCAACGAACTCACACAGGGGAGAAACCATTTAAATGTATTGAATGTGGAAAGAGCTTCAGTGTAAATGGACACCTTAGAAGACATCAACGAACTCACACAGGGGAGAAACCATTTGAATGTATTGAATGTGGAAAGAGCTTCAGTGAAAATGGACACCTTAGAATACATCAACGAACTCACACAGGGGAGAAACCATTTAAATGTATTGAATGTGGAAAGAGCTTCAGTGTAAATGGACACCTTAGAATACATCAACGAACTCACACGGGAGAGAAACCATATGAATGTATTGAATGTGGAAAGAGCTTCAGTCGAAATGAACACCTTAGAATACATCAACGAACTCACACGGGAGAGAAACCATATGAATGTATTGAATGTGGAAAGAGCTTCAGTGAAAGTGGAGCACTTAGAATACATCAACGAACTCACACGGGGGAGAAACCATTTAAATGTATTGAATGTGGAAAGAGCTTCAGTGAAAATGGACACCTTAGAATACATCAACGAACTCACACAGGGGAGAAACCATTTGAATGTATTGAATGTGGAAAGAGCTTCAGTGTAAATGGACACCTTAGAATACATCAACGAACTCACACGGGGGAGAAACCATTTAAATGTATTGAATGTGGAAAGAGCTTCAGTCGAAATGAACACCTTAGAATACATCAACAAACTCACACGGGAGAGAAACCATATGAATGTATTGAATGTGGAAAGAGCTTCAGTCGAAATGAACACCTTAGAATACATCAACGAACTCACACGGGAGAGAAACCATATGAATGTATTGAATGTGGAAAGAGCTTCAGGGAAAATGGAACTCTTAGAAAACATCAACGAACTCACACGGGGGAGAAACCATTTGAATGTATTGAATGTGGAGCAAGCTTCAGTGAAAGTAAAAGGCTTAGAATACATCAACGAACTCACACGGGGTAGAAACCATTTAAATGTATTGAATGTGAAAAGAGCTTCAACAGGAAGGATAAACTTACATTACATTGGCGAACTAACACGGGGGAGAAACCATTTAAATGTATTGAATGTGGAAAGAGCTTTAACAGGAAGGATAAACTTACATTACATTGGCAGACTCACACAGGGAAGATGCTTTAGTCAATATGGAACCTTAGGAAACATCAGCTAACTTCCTCGGGGAAACCACCGATTTATGAAATGTGGAAAGGGCTTCAGAGGGAGTGGAGACCTATAATAATAATAATAATAATAATAATAATAATAATAATAGGTTTCCCCAGCCACTCTGGCTGGCTTCAAACAAAGATTAAAAATACATTAAAATGTCACACATTAAAAACACATATTAAAAACATATCTGAACAGGGCTGCCTTCAGATGACTTCTAAATGTCAGGTAGTTATTTATCTGTTTGACATCTGATGGGAGGGCATTCCACAGGGCAGGTGCCACTACCAAGAAGGCCCTCTGCCTGGTTCCCTGTAGCTTTGCTTCTCGCAGTGAGGGAACAGGCAGAAGGCCCTTGGCACTGGACCACAGTGTCCAGGCAGAATGATGGGGGTGGAGAATTTCATAAGCAAATTCACACGGGAAAAACCAGATAAATGTATGGAGTTTTCCACTCATGTTTCCCATATTTCCTGGGAAGTGAAGATGACTGTCAAGTCTCTGGGCCATAGCTGCCAAGTTCCGCATTAAAAAATAAGGGATCGGCTGACTCACCCAGCGGCGCGGCACCGGAAGTCGTTTCTGCACATGTCCAGACAGCACCAGAAATCCTGTAAATTCACCGGATTTCCCAGCAGGGAGGGAGAGGAGCTGCTTCCTCGGAAATCCGGTAAATTTACAGGTTTTTACCAATCCGGAGGTGCAGCGGGAAACGGATTTAAATCCGGGGGTTTCCCGCCAAAAACGGGAGACTTGGCAGCTATGCTCTGGATGTGTCGAAAAGAATTTGGTAGTGTTTGTTTTCTGTCTTGGAGGCTACGCTATTTGGCGATCCTCTCTTTTTCAGGAGGTATCTGAAGACTGTTGATCTGGATAACTTGGAATCTGGCATTCTGGAATTTCCCTGCAATGCTGCGTATTGCTCAGAACAGAGAGCTGGATTTGTATTTCCTGTGTCAGTCCTTCATTCCCACCTACAGTTCCTCCGTTTGTGAATATGGCTGGCTTGGGTTCCTTTCGACCAGTTGCTAATAATATACTGTATTCTGCTCTGGTCAGACCTCACCTGGAGTACTGTATCCAGTTCTGGGCACCACAGTTCAAGAAGGATACTGACAAGCTGGAACGTGTCCAGAAGAGGGCAACCAATATGGTCAAAGGCCTGGAAACGATGCCTTATGAGGAACGGCTTAGGGAGCTGGGTATGTTTAGCCTGGAGAAGAGAAGGTTAAGAGGTGATATGATAACCATGTTCAAATATATATAAGGATGTCATATAGAGGAGGGTGGAAGGTTGTTTTCTGCTGCTCCAGAGAAGCGGACACGGAGCAATGGATTCAAACTACAAGAAAGAAACTTCCACCTAAACATTAGGAAGAACTTCTGACAGTAAGAGCTGTTCAACAGTGGAATTTGCTGCCAAGGAGTGTGGTGGAGTCTCCTTCTTTGGAGGTCTTTAAGCGGAGGCTTGACAGCCATATGTCAAGAATGCTTTGATGGTGTTTCCTGCTTGGCAGGGGGTTGGACTGGATGGCCCTTGTGGTCTCTTCCAACTCTATTGTCACAGGTGCCTGGTGTAGGCTACTTCAGAGTAACGACTCTACACAGCTCTGCATTTTATTCTTTTATTGGTGCTGTGTATTTACAGTGCTAATCAATAGGGCTATTTACAGGTAGTTACTACATGTTAGTCTCCCACAGAACCTCTGAATGGCGGTTCACACGTTTTCCTCCAGCATAATAATCTCAGCATACTGAATCTCCTCCCCCGGCGCTTCCTGCGCAATTCCGGCG
Source organism: Zootoca vivipara (assembly GCF_965207765.1). Classification (NCBI taxonomy): domain Eukaryota; kingdom Metazoa; phylum Chordata; class Lepidosauria; order Squamata; family Lacertidae; genus Zootoca; species Zootoca vivipara. The sequence continues at coordinate 111,714,411 of NC_142584.1, read as the reverse complement.
TCGGTGGGATCGGCCTCTTTTCCACCGTCTCCCTGCTCCCTTGTTCCCTTCCCCGGCGGTGCCTTGGCTCCGCTAGGGTACTCATGCTCTTGTCTCCACTTCCTGACTCACCACTCGAAGTCTCCCCCTCCCCGCTGGGGGAGGAGCTAGTATTCAAGATGGGAGGGGGTTGTCGGTAACTCTTCTCCCTCACATCTATGATTCTATGATTCTACTTTTGTTGTTCTAAATGGGGTTTTGCTGGTAATGGGTTCATAAAATTTTAATAAAGCACAGATCCGTTTCAAAAAGTTCATTCTGACGTATTCTATTATATAGTTTGGTGGACTCCCTCACCCGGTTGTTTTGTTTCTTGCAGTCTTTTGGGGAAGTGTGTTTGTTGTGCAAGAACTCCAATGCAGCTTTAATTATGCAACCTGAATTTGCCTGTGCGTGACTGAATCCCACCCCAAAACAGAGATTGTTTGGAAATGTGCTTTGTCAGATGCATGAAGTATGAAATTAAGGTTGCAGTTACAGTGGACCATCCAGATACAAATGGGTATAAATAATACCCTCCAGATGGGCGGCATATAAATAAATAAATAAATAAATGATAAAATAATTCGTTCCAGGGGTCCGTGCATAACCCGAAAAGTCCGCAACCAGAGGTGGAGATAACAAGGGGTATGACTGTATGTTTATCTCTAACACACACACACACACACACACACACACACACACACACACATGTATGTTCATGGGTGGAAAGAAGAAAAGTGAGAGAGGTCAGTCAGACAGACAATGAAATGCAAGGAATCCAGAAGGGCAGGTTTCTCAAGTTGTTCCAGCTCATTTCCATTTCTATTGTTGTTTTGCAGCAGATTTAGTTAATGTAAAAGCACAAAACAACCACAAAGAATCTTGAGGCAGGTTACACATTTATTCCAGATCATTCTTTCGTTCTTGGCATTTATAGCCCCCAAACCTATTCAGCTAACAGACTGCCTCTCTCCCCTGCCCCTACAGGACCAACAGTAAGATTTTCTGTAGAGACACTGGGGATTGTTCCATGACAGTTGTCACTTGCTGACAATGCAGAAGGAAGCCACCTTGGCACAACCTGAAAATACCAGGTGTTTGGTTGTAGTTGCATCTATACAGAGTGCATTGCCTTTGCCCCTCCATAAAGAAATGGGGAGGAATGATGAGCAGGGATGGGGAAACATACAGGTGAAACTAAAATTCTTACAACACGGGAAATTAGAATATCATCGAAAAGTGCATTTATTTCAGTAACGCAACTTAAAAGTTGCTCATACCAAATTAAAAACTTAGTTGGTCTTTAAGGTGCTACTGAAGGAATTTTTTTATTTTGCTTCGACTCAGACCAACACGGCTGCCTACCTGTAACTGCAACTTAAAAGGTGAAACCAATATATGAGATAGATGCATGACATGCAAAGCAAGATATATCAAACCTTTATTTGTTGTAATTGTAATTATTTGTCGTTAGGTGGGTAATTATAAATGGAATGTAATTACAATTAAATGTAATAGCGATGTTTATATTTGTATTATTGGAGCTATTTCTTTCATTACTGTGGAATTTGCAAAAGAAAGCATTTGTAAAAATTAAAAGAAAAATTAAAAATAATAAGTTGCGTTACTGAAATAAATGCACTTTTTGACGATATTCTAATTTTCCGAGTTTCACCCATATATGGCCCTCCAGGTCTCTCAATCTGGCCCCTTGAACTCTCCTCAGGCCACCCTTTGTGTTCTCCTTGAGTGTCCTGGCCTGGTTGGGATGTGGCCTTGAACTCCAATAATGTAGTATTATATCCTGGACAATGTATTCCTATGATTCAGTCTGATCAGTTGTGCCGATGATCGGTGAAGCTTGACCAAGGGGTACTTGGTGGGAGTTGTAGCTTAGAGAATTGGCTGGGTCAGACTGAATGATCTTGGGATACCTTTGTCTACAGAGGAGATGTTTCTCCATTCTGTGAAAGTGAAGGGTCATGTAAAGTGATGCAGAAACAATTTGGTTTCCTCTGCCTTTGATGTAGAATTCCAGCCTTAATGCAGGAGTGTTAAGAGTTTATCTCTCATCTTTTGTTCTCTGCAGATCCCAGGAATTACAGATCTGCATACCCTGCCATTCCCCTCTCTTCCTGTTTTCCTGTTTAGAGGAATGCTTTGAGGTGTAGATAAGGGATGACCAGAACTTCTTCAATGCTTGACTGTACACGTGGAAGATGGGTGGAAACTTTGTGGGTTGTCCTGGGATGTGTTGGAGAGATTTCATTGGTTTGTTTGAATTCTACGACGCAAGTTCTTTTCTGTAATAAAGAACCCTGGGAGGATTGAGAGAAGGAACTTCACTCCACTTCTATTCTCTCTTTTTCTCCATCGGGGCTTTCCTGGCAAGGCTCCTGTGTGTTTCTTTCTTTGCACTCTGTACATGTGGAGACACTACACGATAAGGCCTCTTTCTTGCCTGGATACAGAGGGGTGTGTGAGTGTGTGTACAAACTACCCTTTTTTGATATTCACCTCAAGAGGTCGCTCTAGCTGCGGAGCGGTATCGGATCTCTCAAGCCAGGTGGGCCCTAGCATCCCATCCTCATTGCCAAAGTTATATAGACAACTTGAAGGGAGACCGAGTCAGCATTGTTCTTTTAAGATCGTTTATTCAACACTGGTCAGTTAACAACAGCAACTCCAACTGTCAAAAACTGCCACCGGAGAAAAACTGCTGAATATAACTACCAGTTCGCACGCTTAGTTCTGATTGGAGCGTTCGCCTGCCCATACACTACAGCGATTGGTTAGGTCACGCCAGGCGGCGGACCCTGATTGGAAGCCGAACTGTCCCTAGTAATTTCAGTCTCAATACATAACAGATTCTGCTTAACCTTTCCCCGTCTGCTCCTTTTCTGGATCAAAATCCCCAGTTGGGCTGCCTGGCGGCAGCTGCTCCAATTACTCCATATCACTGTTCCTGTGTCTCTGTGGTGTGTTTCTGTGAGGAGAATACAGGACACTGTCTGTCCAGGAGATTTCTGTATAAAGGACTCTTTGGTGAGGTGGAAGTGGGGTCTAAGTGAGGTTGGAGTGGAACCATGACATGTTTGCATGAACATGAGAAGGTAAAATATGCTCTTCATTGAAATATTTATTAAAATAATTTATTCAGTTACCCAGAAGAGCTATTAGGCTTTTTTGCCGTAAGTTACTTCATACATTGTAAGTGGGTCCTGACACTTGATCCCGTTCCTTAAAACACCATATGAACAAAATTGGGGAAGCAGTAAAAAGTTTATTGAGGACAACACGTTCTTGCAAAAGCGGGGATCCAAAGCAAGCACAGTCCGGCGGGCAATGTATGAGCTTATATTCCCTATGCACCCGTTCCTTCCCTCGTCTCCTCATTGACTGCTGCGCTACAAGGTTTTCCTTCCCCCAATTATGAAATAACAGACAAAAGGCTGGGCGTGGAGAGAAACTTCTTCCTCCCCAGAGTTGCCTCCACTTCCGCCTTCACAAGCAGAGATAAAATCGGAGCTTGCAAAGGAGGAAGGGAAGGAGGCAGGAAGCGGGGCTGCATTGTGCGGAGGCAGAGGAGGGGGCTGCTTCCCAATTAAGCCTCCTAATTAAGCGCCGTCGCTCCCTGCCTCACACGCGGGGTCTCCCATCCCCCCCCCCGCTGCCCAGGATTTCGGGTGAGTGCAAAGCCAATGGCGGAGAAGGAGGGAAGGGGCTTTGCGAGGGGGTCCAGGATGAGAAGCCCCGGGGCGGGGAGAAGAGAAGGGAGGAAAGGGAGCTCTTTTCTTAAAGGGGGCCTTGAAGGCGGAGTGGGGGGGGGAGAGAAAAGATTCCTCCTTCAGGGATCTGGTGCAAAGGGGGAGAGGACTGGGCATTGCTGGCCAGGATCGCCTTAATAACATTATTAATTTTAATTTTAATATCTACCCTGGCAGAAGACCCCTCTTCTCCCAGGCGTTTGGCTCATTAAACCATCTATGGCCTTCACAACTGCGTTTGGGGGGGGGTGTTTTTGTTTCTTACTCTGTTATGCATCTCTATGTAAAGAATAGAAGTAAAAATAGGAGGCCCTGTTGCATTAAAGGGGATGGTTGGAAAAGAGTCTGATTAGCATGCATAGCAAGAAAGGCTTAGGAAGGAATAATAATAATAATAATAAATTCATTACTTGCACCCTGCCCATCTGGGCGGCTTCCAACAAAATAAAACACATTAAAACATCAACATCAAAAACTTAACTGTACAGGGGTTCAATCAGAATTATTCCAGTTTGTAGAAATGGTCTTCAAATGCCCTCTTTAATGAATCACGTGGTATAAACATGTATGTTAACTGCGGGAGGCAGTGCAAGACAGGAGTGCCTGGCGTGCTATGGTCCATAGGGTCACGAAGAGTCGGACACGACTAAACGACTAAACAAACAAAACAAACATGTATGTTATCCTCTCCATAAACACATATAATATATAGACCTTTACTCCTGACCAAAGTTCCTGTTTCCCAAAAGGACAGGAGGTGCAGCAGAGCATCAAAGGGATGGGTTTGAAGGCTCTTTCCATCAGCCGCCTCTCTCCCCTGAGCAACAAGAGAAAAGGGTGTTTGCAAGGCAGGAGGACAGAGTAGGAGGCAGGGAGGCCAGAGGGAGCAGTGGGTAGATCCACCTCCTCTCCCAGGGGGTCCAGATGCAAGCAAGGGGCTTCCTTTTTCTCCATGCAAGTGCCACCCATGTATTCAGAGCAGAGCATTGCCGATAAACTCTTAAGGTCCCAGAGATCTACTCTCAGGCCACTAATGTGCATACCATGCTAGCCTTCGAAGGGAGGTGGGACAGGCAGATAAATGGAAAAGATCAGAGATCGATCAACCCAAAAATTTAAAAGAGACTGGGAGATCTATAGATAATATTTAAAAGAACAGTGTCCCCATATAAAAACTTTAAAGGTAAAAGGTAAAGGGACCCCTGACCATTAGGTCCAGTCGTGACCGACTCTGGGGTTGCGCGCTCATCTCGCATTATTGGCCGAGGGAGCCGGCGTATAGCTTCCAGGTCATGTGGCCAGCATGACAAAGCCGCTTCTGGCAAACCAGAGCAGCACATGGAAACGCCGTTTACCTTCCCACTGTTGTTGTTGTTGTTGTTTAGTCGTTTACTCGTGTCCGACTCTTCGTGACCCCATGGACCATAGCACGCCAGGCACTCCTGTCTTGCACTGCCTCCCGCAGTTTGGTCAAACTCATGTTCGTAGCTTCGAGAACACTGTCCAACCATCTTGTCCTCTGACGTCCCCTTCTCCTAGTGCCCTCAATCTTTCCCAACATCAGGGTCTTTTCCAAGGATTCTTCTCTTCTCATGAGGTGGCCAAAGTATTGGAGCCTCAGCTTCACGATCTGTCCTTCCAGGGAGCACTCAGGGCTGATTTCCTGAAGAATGGATAGGTTTGATCTTCTTGCAGTCCATGGGACTCTCAAGAGTCTCCTCCAGCACCATAATTCAAAAGCATCAATTCTTCGGCGATCAGCCTTCTTTATGGTCCAGCTCTCACTTCCATACATCACTACTGGGAAAACCATAGCTTTAACTATACGGACCTTTGTCGGCAAGGTGATGTCTCTGCTTTTTAAGATGCTGTCTAGGTTTGTCATTGCTTTTCTCCCAAGAAGCAGGCGTCTTTTAATTTCGTGACTGCTGTCACCATCTGCAGTGATCAAGGAGCCCAAGAAAGTAAAATCTCTCACTGCCTCCATTTCTTCCCCTTCTATTTGCCAGGAGGTGATGGGACCAGTGGCCATGATCTTGGTTTTTTTGATGTTGAGCGTCAGACCATATTTTGCGCTCTCCTCTTTCACCCTCATTAAAAGGTTCTTTAATTCCTCCTCGCTTTCTGCCATCAAGGTTGTGTCATCTGCATATCTGAGGTTGTTGATATTTCTTCCGGCAATCTTAATTCCTGCTTGGGATTCATCTAGTCCAGCCTTTCGCATGATGAATTCTGCATATAAGTTAAATAAGCAGGGAGACAATATACAACCTTGTCGTACTCCTTTCCCAATTTTGAACCAATCAGTTCTTCCATATCCAGTTCTAACTGTAGCTTCTTGTCCCACATAGATATTTCTCAGGAGACAGATGAGGTGATCAGGCACTCCCATTTCTTTAAGAACTTGCCATAGTTTGCTGTGGTCGACACAGTCAAAGGCTTTTGCATAGTCAATGAAGCAGAAGTAGACGTTTTTCTGGAACTCTCTAGCTTTCTCCATAATCCAGCGCATGTTTGCTATTTGGTCTCTGGTTCCTCTGCCCTTTCGAAATCCAGCTTGCACTTCTGGGAGTTCTCGGTCCACATACTGCCTAAGCCTGCCTTGTAGAATTTTAAGCATGACCTTGCTAGCGTGTGAAATGAGCGCAATTGTGCAGTAGTTGGAGCATTCTTTGGCACTGCCCTTCTTTGGAATTGGGATGTAGACTGATCTTCTCCAATCCTCTGGCCATTGCTGAGTTTTCCAAACTTGCTGGCATATTGGGTGTAGCACCTCAACAGCATCATCTTTTAAAATTTTAAATAGTTCAGCTGGGATATCATCACTTCCACTGGCCTTGTTATTAGCAATGCTTTCTAAGGCCCATTTGACTTCACTCTCCAAGATGTCTGGCTCAAGGTCAGCAGCCACACTACCTGAGGTGTACGAGACCTCCATATCTTTCTGGTATAATTCCTCTGTGTATTCTTGCCACCTCTTCTTGATGTCTTCTGCTTCTGTTAGGTCCTTACCACTTTTGTCCTTGATTATGGTAATCTTTGTACGAAATGTTCCTTTCATATCTCCAATTTTCTTGAACAGATCTCTGGTTTTCCCCATTCTATTGTTTTCCTCTATTTCTTTGCATTGCTCATTTAAGAAGACCATCTTGTCTCTCCTTGCTGTTTTTTGGAAATCTGCATTCAGTTTCCTGTATCTTTCCCTATCTCCCTTGCATTTTGCTTGCCTCCTCTCCTCCGCTATTTGTAAGGCCTCGTTGGACAGCCATTTTGCTTTCTTGCATTTCCTTTTCCTTGGGATGGTTTTCGTTGCTGCCTCCTGTATAATGTTACGAGCCTCCATCCATAGTTCTTCAGGCACTCTGTCCACCAAATCTAAATCCTTAAACCTGTTCCTCACTTCCACTGTGTATTCATAAGGGATTTGATTTAGATTGTATCTTACTGGCCCAGTGGTTTTTCCTACTTTCTTCAGTTTAAGCTGGAATTTTGCTATAAGAAGCTGATGATCTGAGTTACAGTCAGCTCCAGGTCTTGTTTTTGCTGACTGTATAGAGCTTCTCCATCTTTGGCTGCAGAGAATATAATCAATCTGATTTCGATGCTGCCCATTTGGTGATATCCATGTGTAGAGTCGTCTCTTGTGTTGTTGGAAGAGAGTGTTTGTGATGACCAGCTTGTTCTCTTGACAGAACTCTATTAGCCTTTGCCCTGCTTCATTTTGAACTCCAAGGCCAAACTTGCCAGTTGTTCCTTTTATCTCTTGATTCCCTACTTTAGCATTCCAATCCCCTGTAATGAGAAGAACATCCTTCTTTGGTGTCATTTCTAGAAGGTGTTTTAGGTCTTCATAGAATTGGTCAATTTCACTTTCTTCAGCACCGGTAGTTGGTGCATAAACTTGGATTACTGTGATGTTAAAAGGTCTGCCTTGGATTCGTATCGAGATCATTCTGTCATTTTTGAGATTGCATCCCATTACAGCTTTTGCCACTCTTTTGTTGACTCTGAGGGCCACTCCATTTCTTCTACGGGATTCTTGCCCACAGTAGTAGATATGATAGTCATCCGAACTGAATTCGCCCATTCCCTTCCATTTTAGTTCACTGATGCCCAGGATGTCAATATTTATTCTTGTCATCTCATTTTTGACCACATCCAGCTTACCTCCATCCATGGTTCTTACATTCCAGGTTCCTATGCAATATTTTTCTTTACAGCATCGGACTTTCCTTTCGCTTCCAGGCATATCTGCAACTGAGCGTCCTTTCGGCTTTGGCCCAGCCGCTTCATCAGCTCTGAATCTACTTGTACTTGTCCTCCGCTCTTCCTCAGTAGCATGTTGGACGCCTTCCGACCTGAGGGGCTCATCTTCCAGCGTCATAACTTTTATATGCCTGTTGTCTTTGTCCATGGAGTTTTCTTGGCAGGGATACTGGAGTGGCTTGCCAGTTCCTTCTCCAGGTGGATCACGTTTAGTCAAAACTCTCCACTATGACCTGTCCATCTTGGGTGGCCCTGCATGGCATAGCTCATAGCTTCTCTGAGTTATTCAAGCCCCTTCGCCACGACAAGGCATTGATCCATGAAGGGGCCTTCCCACTGTAGCGGTTCCTATTTATCTACTTGTATTTTGACATGCTTTCGAACTGCTAGGTTGGCAGGAGCTGGGACCAAGCAACGGGAGCTCTCACTTTAGAACGCTTCTCACTTTAGAACGTTCTCACTTTAGAACGCTTCAAATAACTCTAGGAATTGAGTAAGGTATAAAAAATTCAGACAAGATTTGATCAAGATAAAGTTTATTGAAAAATAGAGGCAAGTAATTAAGAAAACAAATAACCCATATAAAGGAAGACGGAAGTTGATGGTTGGAACAATTTTGTGCATCTGTGATGCGTTGTTCTATTTTTGTAAGAGATGTATTGCAATTTTTTGTTTGTTTTTTCCTTTTTGTACACTTTCATTGTGTGTGTGTGTGTGTGTGTGTTGATTTTAAACCAATAAAGATTGAACATCGAAAATAAAAAATAAAAAAGGAAGGGAGGTGATGAATGGAATTACTAAAGGTGTTTGAATATGGGTGGGGGCTCTTGGGATGGGGGTGCCCAGTTGGGGCTTCTGAGACTCCCTTGGCTTCTTCCTCCCTCCTAGGAAGCTGCAACTTGCTGTGATTTCTGCCCTCCTTGGGAAGCTGAACCTGAAAACCTGGCCAGGATGGAAGGAGGAAGATGGACAGTTGACCTGGTCAGGCTGTCTCCCGCATCCCTCCCCACAACCTCTGAGCATTCCCTCCCAGGACCCTGGGAGAAATCTAGTGAGTTCCAGGGAAGAAGAGATGGGGACAGGGGTGGGTGGTTGGAGAAAGGAAAAGATTGAGAGGAGACAAAAGGCAGGGAGTTCTTGGCAGGAAGAATGAAGGGGTGAGGCCTTCTTCAAAGCAACTCTTTGGTTTTTTTTTAACCTTTTTCATAAAGTAGTGGAGGCAGATTTTCTTCCTCCAGGCTTTTAAATCTTAGGTGCTATTTCCACTGCAGAATAATGATGATAATGATGTTGCATATCCAAAAATGGATGAAGGGGGCTATGGAAATGCTTCCCATAATTATTTATACTTCATATATTTTAATTGTATCTATTACTTTTATTTTTTATAGACACGTCAGAATGATACATTCCACCAGCATCAAAACACAATAAATGCATGCACCTCCCCAGTTTGGTGGGCTTAAGGGACAAAGGAGCCATTATCATGATAGAGGACTCCTGTGTCTGGAGGCTCTACACATAGGATTGGGCATATGAAGACCAAGAGTGGCCAGTATTAGAAGCAAATTGTGTAAACTTGCCAATCTTACAGACACAGGTGGTGCTGTGGGTTAAACCACAGAGCCTAGGGCTTGCTGATCAGAAAGTCGGAGGTTCGAATCCCTGCGATGGGGTGAGCTCCCGTTGCTCAGTCCCAGCTCCTGCCAACCTAGCAGTTCGAAAGCATGAGCGCCACAACCCCAGAGTCGGTCAAGACTTGACCTAATGGTCAGGGGTCCCTTTACCTTTAAGCTTACATGGAGATACTGTGGTACAAGCTCGGTACAAATTTCAAAGTAAGTACACAAAGCCTGTGGGATGTAATCCACTGGGAGCATTCCCTGTTTTCTTAGAGTGGACATTCAAGGGAATGTTTGGTCCAGCCAGTTGAAACTTCTTGTTCCTCCTGCCCTGGAGCATCCTTCCTTGCATGTGACTAGTGGGTGGGCGTGACCTTTCCAGACCTGGTAAAAGGCCAAGGCATGCTGCCACTCTCTCCGTTTCCATTTTCCTTTCATCATGTGAACTTCCCGGACTGCTAACTGCAGTCACTAGGTCAACCCACATATGGGGTAAACCTGTTTGTATATGCTTGTAACTTTAAGCCTTAAGCCTGCCTTCAGGGATCACACTGTGCTCTGCCTGATAATGAGTAAACTTTCTTTTTATTGCTTATGAATAATACTATGGTGTCTTTATCCTTTTAATGAGGGATTTGAAAAGGGGATCTTATCCAGGAACATATAATTCAATCTGAGGGAGATTGAATTGCATAATAGTAAGTGGGTCTAACAAGCCTGCAACCAGATTTCTGCTGTGTGTGAGAAGAAGAATGTAAATTGTGCTAAGTAAATGAACATACTAGTGCAAGTTAGGAAGGATATTAATAAACAATATGTCCCCTCCTGCCACCCTGAGCATTCCCACAAAGCCAACAAAGAGACTCACAAGTTTATAGTGGCCCCAGCTTTCAAGAGTCCACTTTGTCAGACTGCAGCCCACAAAAGCTTAGGCCTTAATACATTTATCAGCCTGAATCCCGTGATTTCCCCCCATTCCTTTCATGGCATTTTGATGCATTCTCCACAGTTTTCATTTATCTGAATTGTCCATAAACTTCTTTAGAAGTGATTCTTAAAGCCCATCTAATGTTTTGATTTGCTTGCAGCTTCCTCTGGCTTCTGGGCTCCTCAGGAAGCTAAACCTGCAAACCTAGCTGAGACGGAACCTACAAACCTGGCCAGGATGGAAGGAGGAAGATGGACGGTTGACCTGGTCAGGCTGTCTCCCGCATCCCTCTCCACAACCTCTGAGCATTCCCTCCCAGGACCCTCGGAGAAATCTAGTGAGTTTCAGGGAAGAGGAGATGGAGACAGGGATGGATGGATGGTGGAGGGAGAAAGAGGAAAAGATGGAGAGGAGACAAAAGGCAGGGAGTTCTTGGCAGGAAGAATGAAGGCGTGAGGCCTTCTCCAAAGCAACTTTTTGTTTCTTGAATCCCTTTCATAAAGTAGTGGGGGAAGATTTCAAAACCAGGGCGCACTTTCCCCTAGAAACTAATGCAACATGGATTAATCCATTCCGGACTTTTAAAAACAACCCCTAAAACAGCAATTTAGCATGAATTTTACTATCTAACAAGACCATTGATCCATAAAATGAAAAGCAATAATCAATGTTCTGTACCATAAAATAAATAAGACAGTATTGTAGATAAAAATTAAAATAAATTTTTTTTGTACCTGCACTGATGATAGTCATTGTTTGGGTGGGGAGCTTTTATCCCTTTCCACAGTCACTCTCACTCACTCACTCACTCAAACAATCAATCAGAAAACATAAAAACAAGTCACAGTCAAAAATGGAGAAGCCACACAAACAGAAACGCAAAATAATGGAAGCCCAGGAGCACGTTCGGTTTCCGAGGGAAAGTTCAAATACAGGAACACCTACTTCTGGGTTTGCAGCGTTCGGGTTCTGAGTTGTTCAGGAACTAAGCTGTTTGAAAACGGAGGTACCACTGTATTTCCACTACAGGAACAACAATCCTGCAGTAACAAAACACAATAAATGCATGCACCTCCCCAGTTTGGTGGGCTTAAAGGACAAAGGACCTATTATCATGATACACAATTCCTGTGGCTGGAGGCTCTACACATAGGTTTGGGCACATGAAGACCAAGGGTAGCCAGTATTATGAGTCAATTGTGCTAATTTACCAATCTTAAAGACTAGGGTTGGGTGAGAGGGTGAGTGAATGAGTGGAATAATTCATAGCGCCCCTGTAATTTTGTCCATTCCTTAGCTTACATGGAGATACTGTGCTTGCTTCAAATAAGTACACAAAGCCAACAAAGAGACTCACAAGTTTATAGTGGCACCAGCTTTCCTGGTCAAGAGTCCATTTTGTCAGACTGCAGCCCACAAAAGCTTAGGCCATAATACATTTACAAGCCTTTAAGGGCTGCAAATGATGAATCCACAGAAGCATAGTCAATCTATGAACTTCTTTTTTGGGGAAATATTTTTATTGGTTTTACAAATACAAGTTTATATCAAAGACATTTATATAATCATTTCATGAGATTCTCTGAATCACATGACTTCGCTCCATCCCTTTCATGGATCCTTATATTAATTTTTCCAGAACTACATACAGTGGTACCTCCGGTTCTGAACAGGATCCGTTCCGGAGCTCCGGACGGATCCCGAAGTTTTTGCAAACCGGAGGGCCGCTTCTGCACACGCACATGGCGCAATAGAGTGTTTCTACGCGTGCGAGCAGCGAAACCCGGAAAAATACCAGAGGGTTACGTAACACGAGGTACCACTGTATTGACACATTCTCCACAGTTTTCATTTATCTTAATTGTCCATAAACCTAAGTCCTTGTTTTCTTCATTCCCGTGTCTCGCCGCTAATTTTGCCATTTTTTTCATCTCCTCTTTCCCAATCTTATAGCCCTCTATCCTTCCAAAGTTCCTCATCCTTTCCACTAGTTGTTCTATAACCATTATAAATAGGAACGGCGAAAGAGGACACCCCTGTCGAACTCCTCTGTATATTGGGAAAGATTGGGAGTATTTACCATTAACTCTCACTGCTGCTGTTCCGTCCTTATATAGTTCGTGTATCACAAACCTCTCCTATTCCATATTTTGTCATTATTTCCCATAAAAATTATTGTGAGAATGTATCAAATGCTTTAAAGACGTCTAATTTCAGTAGCCCAAACTTTTTCCCTTGTACGTGATATATTAGATTAATAATATTTCTAACCGGGTGCGTGATATTCCTACCCTTAACAAATCCATATTGGTCTTCTTTTATTATTTGAGGGAAGACATTTTTTAGCCTAGTTGCAGGTAGGTAGCCGTGTTGGTCTGAGTCGAAACAAAATAAAAAAATTCCTTCAGTAGCACCTTAAAGACCAACTAAGTTTTTATTTTGGTATGAGCTTTCGTGTGCATGCACACTTCATCAGATACACTGAGACAGAATCCACCAGACCCTTATGTATATTCAGAGGGTGGGGGTGGGGGTGATGGGAATGGGTGATGGGCTGATAGGAGTGGTAAACCTGTTGATGACTGTTAACGACTGTTAATGACTGCAATTGGTCTTGCGGGGGGGGGGAAGCAAGGGCTGAGGTGCTAAGGAAAGCTTGATCATGTATAATGAGATAAGAATCCTATGTCTTTGTTCATTCCAGGTGGCTCCATGGTTTTCAGCTTGCTAATGAGTTGCAATTCAGCAACTTCTCTTTCCAGTCTGTTTCTGAAAATTTTCTGTAATAAAACAGCTGCTTTGAGATCTTGTATAGAATGTCCTGGGAGATTGAAGTGTTCTCCTACTGGTTTCTATGTCTTGTGGTTCCTGATGTCAGATTTGTGTCCATTTATCCTTTGGCGTAGGGTTTGGCCTGTTTGTCCAATATAGAGAGCTGAAGGGCACTGTTGGCATTTGATGGCATACACAATGTTAGAAGATGAGCAGTTAAATAGTCCTGAGATGGTATGTTGGATGTTGTTGGGGCCAGTGATGGTCTTGTCCGGGTGTATGTGGCAGCAAAGTTGGCATCTGGGTTTATTGCAGGCTCTGGTACCAGTGTCCATGTTAAGTCTGGTGGTTGTATTATTGTGGGTGAGGAGTTGTTTAAGATTGGGTGGCTGTCTGTAGGCAATGAAAGGTCTTCCTCCCAGAGCTTGAGAAAGAGAGCTGTCATTGTCCAGGAGAGGTTGTAGATCTCTGATGATGCGTTGTACTGTTTTAACTTGGGAGCTGTATGTGATAACTAGTGGTGTTCTGTTATTTTCTTATTTGGGTCTGTCTTGCAGCAGGTTGTCTCTAGGTATCAGTCTGGCTCTGTTGATCTGTTGTTTAACTTCATCAGGTGGATATTTTAGTTCTAAAAAGGTTTGCTGTAGATCTCTTAGGTGAGATTCTCTGTAGAGTTGGAACAGATTTTCATACCAAAATAAAAACTTAGTTGGTCTTTAAGGTGCTACTGAAGGAATTTTTTTTATTTTTTAGCCTGTTTGCCATAATTTTGGCAAAGATTTTATAATCTTGGTTTAATAGACTTATACGGTAGGTCTATATGAGCCTACTTCTTTAGGGTCTTTGTTTGGTTTTAAGATTACCATTATTTCTGTCTTTCTCTCTTAGATCCGTTAATTTATTTTCTATCCTTGGTTTCTTCCCTTTCCAGATAAACCTAGATACCGTATTTTTCGCTCCATAAGACACACCTGACCATTTGACGCACCCAGTTTTTAGAGGAGGAAAACAAGAAAAAAAATTCTTTCTTGAATTGTCCTAGGCATAGCGGCCAACTCCTAGAGGCCTAGCTCCCTTTGCCCCCCATTAAATATTTGAGGAAGTCGTCGTCGTCGTCCCCATGTTGATGGGCATTGTCATTCATATAGTGTGCATGCACTTTGTCTTGAGATCAATTGCAGATCAATCTCAACCTGTTGGTCCCCAGATGTTGTTGGACTACAACTCCCATCATCCCTCAACTCCCATCATCCCTGAGCTCTGGCCTTGCTAGCTAGGGGCGATGGGACCCAAAGGTTGAGAAAAGCTGATACGGTATGTGAGGTGGGGCTTACCTGTCCGTCCCCCAATATTTTATTCATGCTGGAAGAGGGATGGAGGGAAGGAAGGAGTGAGTGAGAGCGAGAAAGAGACAAGGAAGGAAGGGGTGAGAGAGAGGGGGGGAAGCAGCCCTCTCCGCTGTCATGGAAGCAGCCCGAGATCCGGTCTCCCGCTGTGTGCAGCTCTAGCTCTTGCTCTGGCTCTTGCATTCGCTCCATAGGACGCACAGACTTTCCGCCTTCCTTTTTGGGAGGGAAAAAGTGTGTCTTATGGAGTGAAAAATATGGTATATCTTCTTGCCATTTTTCAAAGCAACCTGCGTTGCCTATTGCTGGGACTGATTGGAATAAAAAGAACATTTTTGGCAATACATTCACTTTTATTACAGATATTCTTTCACTAAATGATAAATTCATTCTTCCCATATCTAATTTTTTTTTATTTCCGCACATTCTCGTAATTGTCTTTAAAAATATTAATATTCTTAGCTGTCAAACAAATCTCTCAGAATTTGACTTTTTATGTATAACTAACTAAGCCTGTTTTCTGTTGCAATTCCTTTTTGTCTTGCTCCATCGTGTTTTTTACCAAAAGCTTAGTCTTATTCTTGTTTAGTTTAAAGCCTGCGACCTGCCCGAAGTCCTGTATCTTTTCTACCAACTTCGGTAGAGTATTTTTGGGATCCGTCACTGTAATTACAAGGTTAACTGCAAAAGCTTTTAATATACAGTGGTGCCTCGCTAGACGAATGCCCTGTAAAACAAATTTTTTGCTTAACGAATAGGTTTTGTGATGGGAGGTTGCCTCGCAAGACGACGAGGTTTTCTATGGCCGCCGCTTCGTCTTGCGAAACGTGGCCATAAAAACCTCCAATCACAAAACCTATTTGCAAAAGGCATTCCTCTAGCGAAAGGGGAACCAGCTGTAGGAAGGGAAGAAGGCAAAGGAAGATCAGCCGAGAGGCGCTGACAGTTGTTGCTACAGCTGGTTCCCCTTTGTTTTCCGCTGGTCTCTGCCGGTTGCCCCGAGCAGTGAGGGGCAACCGGCAGAGACCAGCGGAACACTAGCGCAGGAAGAAGGCAAAGTTCTTCCCCCGCCTCATCTCCGATCCAGGCGGGAGGCAGCAGCAAGGAGAAGAGCTTTCCCGCCGTCTCTCGCCTCGCACAGCCGGCATGGAGCGCAGTTTTGGAGACCTCCACAGCTGCGCTCCATGTCGGGGGAGGTGGCAGCGGGAGAAGCTCTTCCCCCGCTGCCGCCTCTTGCAGCGCAAAGCTGTATGGAGCGCAACTTCGGAGGTCTCCGAAGCTGCGCTCCATGTTGTGGGAGGTAGGCAAGGCGGTGGCTGGGAGAAGAGAACTTCTCCCCCTGGGCCCCACCACCTCGCACACAGCCGGCATCGGACGGGGCTTCGGAGACCTTCTCCGAAGCCCCGTCGCATGCCCCCGCCAGTCCCCCAGAGCCTATAGGAACACATTGATTAAGTTTCAATGCATTCCTATGGGAAACTGGGACTCGCTAGACGAAAAATTCATTACACGAATTGACCCGTGGAACAAATTAATTTCGTCTAGCGAGGCACCACTGTATATGCTTTATTTCCTACTGTTATTCCTCTAATTAATTTCTCCGCTCTTTCTCTCTTGCCAGGGCCTCTAATACCAAAATAAATAATAATGGTGATAGGGGATATCCTTGTCCTCTTCATTATTTTACAGTTTTCTGTTATAACCTTATTAACAATCAGCATGGCCTGTTGGTAAGAATAAATTGCATCAATTCCTCTCCCACATTCATTTATTTCTATTATCGTTTTCATAAAAGCCCATGAAACGTTATCAAAAGCCTTTTCAGCATCTAAAAGTATTGCCTCTTTTCCCCTCATTTCTTACTTCCAAATATTCAATAATATCTATTATATTCCGTATATTCTCCTTCATCTGATGTCCTGGTAGAAAGCAGGCCTGAGTGTGATGAATTTTTTCCTGCTAAAACACCTTTCATTCTGTTGCCCAAAATATGCCCAAAATATGAGCAATACTCTAAATCAGTGGTCCTCAACCCCCGGGCCGCCCAAGGAACATTTAAAAACAATTAAATTAAAATTATTAACTCAAAACAATCTAAATAAAATATAAACAATCAATGTCGTCCCCCTCCTCAGCGGGCCGCGGTAAAATTATCGAACGTCGACTGGTCCACGGCGATAAAAAGGTTGGGGAGCACTGCTCTAAATGGAATAATTTTCTCACCTTTTAGTACAAGAAATATTGAGTTCTGGTCCGAAAGCGTTCTTCGTTGTATTTCTACTTTTCCAATCTATGGACTTCCATCCTACAGGAGACATTGATGACCAACAACTGGATAGCTTGAAAAAGAGGATTAGACCGATGTCTGCTCTGCTCTGCCCTCACGGTCCTAGGCAATAATGCTTCTTAATACTAGTTCCTGGAAGGCAGAGGGCTCTTTTGCTCAAATCCTGCTTGTTGGTTTCCCACAGGCATCTGGTTGGCCACTGTGAGAACAGGATGCTGGACTAGGATGCCTAATCGAGCGGGCTCTTCTTATGTTCTAATACAGGCACCCCCAAACTTGGCCCTCCACATGTTTTGGGACTACAACTCCCATCATCCCTAGCTAACAGGACCAGTGGTCAGGGATGATGGGAACTGTAGTCCCAAAACATCTGGAGGGCAGAGTTTGGGGGTGCCTGTTCTAATATATTGCAATATTTTTAGACTTACATTTGGCATACCGGCAGTAACACTAAAGTTTTACTTCTTAGTCATAGGAGAGACTGCTACTCAAGCCTGTGATCACTTCCTAATTCCAATATATATGATAAAATAATGCAGTTTATTAAGTGTGAATGGATTTAGCGTGTTGTTCTTGCCATTATCTCATCTGCATTCCTAAAAATTTGGAACATAGCAAGGACAGTGGAGAATGGAGACGGTGTTAAAATAAGAGAAGGTGCATATTGGGATTGACATGTGTTCAGTTTCTTTCTTGTCTTTCTTGAAAGTCTAATAGGATTTTCTTCTGCTCAATCCAAAACAGGTGAGGAAGATGAGGGCCAGAATTATCTGGAGCCACCTGTGACTTCATTGGGAAGAACAAAGAAACAGTTTAAATGCATGGAATGTGGAATGTGCTTTAGTCACAGTGGAACACTTAGAAGACATCAACGAACTCACACGGGGGAGAAACCATTTGAATGTATTGAATGTGGAAAGAGCTTCAGTGTAAGTGGAGCACTTAGAAGACATCAACGAACTCACACAGGGGAGAAACCATTTAAATGTATTGAATGTGGAAAGAGCTTCAGTGTAAATGGACACCTTAGAATACATCAACGAACTCACACGGGAGAGAAACCATTTGAATGTATTGAATGTGGAAAGAGCTTCAGTGTAAGTGGAGCACTTAAAATACATCAACGAACTCACACAGGGGAGAAACCATTTAAATGTATTGAATGTGGAAAGAGCTTCATGGAAAATGGAGTACTTAGAAGACATCAACGAACTCACACGGGGGAGAAGCCATTTAAATGCATTGAATGTGGAAAGAGCTTCAGTCAATATGGACACCTTAGAATACATCAACAAACTCACACGGGGGAGAAACCATTTAAATGTATTGAATGTGGAAAGAGCTTCAGTGTAAGTGGAGCACTTAGAATACATCAACGAACTCACACGGGGGAGAAACCATTTAAATGTATTGAATGTGGAAAGTGCTTCAGTCGAAATGAACAACTTAGAATACATCAAAAAAATCACACGGGTGAGAAACCATTTATGTGTACTGAATGTGGAAAGTGCTTCAGTCAAAATGGACACCTTAGAATACATCAAAGAACTCACACGGGGGAGAAACCATTTAAATGTATTGAATGTGGAAAGAGCTTCAGTGAAAATGGACAACTTAGAATACATCATCGAACTCACACGGGGGAGAAACCATTTAAATGTATTGAATGTGGAAAGAGCTTCAGTGTAAGTGGAGCACTTAGAAGACATCAACGAACTCACAAAGGGGAGAAACCATTTAAATGTATTGAATGTGGAAAGAGCTTCAGTGTAAATGGACACCTTAGAATACATCAACGAACTCACACGGGAGAGAAACCATTTGAATGTATTGAATGTGGAAAGAGCTTCAGTGTAAGTGGAGCACTTAGAAGACATCAACGAACTCACACGGGGGAGAAACCATTTGAATGTATTGAATGTGGAGCGAGCTTCAGGGAAAATGGAACTCTTAGAAAACATCAACGAACTCACACGGGGGAGAAACCATTTAAATGTATTGAATGTGGAAAGAGCTTCAGTGAAAATGGAACACTTAGAATACATCAACGAACTCACACAGGGGAGAAACCATTTAAATGTATTGAATGTGGAAAGAGCTTCCGTGAAAATGGAACACTTAGAATACATCAACGAATTCACACGGGAGAGAAACCATTTGAATGTATTGAATGTGGAAAGAGCTTCAGTGAAAGTGGAGCACTTAGAATACATCAACGAACTCACACGGGGGAGAAACCATTTAAATGTATTGAATGTGGCAAGAGCTTCAGGGAAAATGGAACTCTTAGAAAACATCAACGAACTCACACGGGGGAGAAACCATTTGAATGTATTAAATGTGGAGCAAGCTTCAGTGAAAGTAAAAGGCTTAGAAAACATCAACGAACTCACACGGGGGAGAAACCATTTGAATGTATTAAATGTGGAGCAAGCTTCAGTGAAAGTAAAAGGCTTAGAATACATCAACGAACTCACACGGGGTAGAAACCATTTAAATGTATTGAATGTGGAAAGAGCTTCAGTCAATATGGACACCTTAGAATACATCAACGAAGTCACACGGGGGAGAAACCATTTAAATGTATTGAATGTGGAAAGAGCTTTAACAGGAAGGATAAACTTACATTACATTGGCAGACTCACACAGGAGAAGCTTTAGTCAATATGGAACCTTAGGAAACATCAGCTAACTCCCTCGGGGAAACCACCGATTTATGAAATGTGGAAAGGGCTTCAGAGGGAGTGGAGACCTTTAATAATAATAATAATAATAATAATAATAATAATAATAATAATAGGTTTCCCCAGCCACTCTGGCTGGCTTCAAACAAAGATTAAAAATACATTAAAATGTCACACATTAAAAACACATATTAAAAACATATCTGAACAGGGCTGCCTTCAGATGACTTCTAAATGTCAGGTAGTTATTTATCTGTTTGACATCTGATGGGAGGGCATTCCACAGGGCAGGTGCCACTACCAAGAAGGCCCTCTGCCTGGTTCCCTGTAGCTTTGCTTCTCACAGTGAGGGAACAGGCAGAAGGCCCTTGGTGCTGGACCTCAGTGTCTGGGCAGAACAATGGGGGTGGAGAATTTCATAAGCAAATTCACACGGGAAAAACCACATAAATGTATGGAGTTTTCCACTCATGTTTCCCATATTTCCTGGGAAGTGAAGATTACTGTCAAGTCTCTGGATCATAGCTGCCAAGTTCCGCATTAAAAAATAAGGGATCGGCTGACTCACCCAGTGGCGCGGCACCGAAAGTCGCTTCTGCGCATGTCTGTACATGCGCAGAATTGATTTTCGGTGCCGGCTCTGCCCATGACGGCACCAAAGGAAAATCGCTTCTGGATTTTAATAGACTTGGCTTCATGCCTGGGACAAAGCTGAGCTCCGTGAGTCAACTGATGTTTGTCTTTCGTACACTTGGAAAGATACAAACCATGTCAAAAGTGTATGATTTGTTGTTAGAATGGTATACAAAAGATGAATTGACAAAAGATGTGATGATAAAATGGGCAAAAGATTTTGGGTATAATATCGAATACGATGCGTGGTTGAAATTATGGAATCAAACACTGAAGTTTACTGCATGTACTGCCCTGAAAGAGAATGTTTTGAAGATGATGTATAGATGGTATTTAACTCCAGTAAAATTGGCTAAGATGTATAGGATGAGTAGTAAAACATGCTGGAAATGTAGAGAGAAGGGTGGTGAATTTTACCATATGTGGTGGACATGCAAAAAAATTAAAATGAACTGAAAAAGATTTTTAAACACACCTTTCCCAAAAAAAAGGAGGCTTTTTTGTTAGGACTTATAGAAGAGATTGCAAAAGGAGATCAAGTATTATTTATGTATGCGACAACCGCGGCTAGGACTTTGTTAGCCCAAAAATGGAAAACTCAGCAGTTACCGACAATTGAAGAGTGGCAGACGAAAATGATAGACTATGTGGAACTAGCAAGACTGACTAGCAGGATCTGAAACCAGGGAGAGGCAAAGTTCCAAAAAGACTGGAGTAAATTTGTGGACTATATGGAGATGAACTGTAGGAGTTTAAAGACACTTGCAGGACTCAAATAAATCAGGTAAGCTGAGCTTGGGAGACACTCTGTAGGTTTTGTGGTTTTGTCTTTTGGGGCTGTGTGTGAGTAAGTTTGTGTGCTTATTTGTTTTCTTACTTGTTTGTGTGCTTGTGCTGGTTTTCAAGGGCTGCTGCCTCTTGGATTTGGGTGACTGTCCAGGCTTGTGTGGGTGTTTGTTTCTGGCTGTGACCTTGTTTGTTTCTGGCTGTGACCTTTCACCTAGAAGTGTGAGTCAGGAAGTTCAGGTGATTAGCTGTGGGCGGAGCTAGTCAGAGCTTGGAGTGCAGCGACTGAGGAAGGAGCAGAAGGGCTGCTGCCTCTTGGATTTGGGTGACTGTCCAGAGCTTGGAGTGCAGCGGCGCGCGCAGTTTGACCCATCTTTTTGACCTAGGGCAGCAAGTCTCATACGTTTGTTAGGGGGGACCTAGGCCTCTTCCTCTTTCCCCCTTGACCTCAAGGTTTTCAAGATGGAGGTGGAGGGAACAACCATTGTCACCTGCAATTCCTGTGCAATGTTTGTTTTCTTGCCAAAGGATGTGGGTAGCTACACCTGCAACAATTGCAAGTTGGTTGCCCTACTAGAAAACAAGGTTGCCCTTCTGGAAGAGAAGGTGCAGCAGCTTCAGGGGCGTGTATCTACGCTCCAGAGAATTAAAGAGCTGGAGCTTTTCTTGGATGCAGCAGAGCACACTGTCTGCACCAAGGAGGAGACAGGGGATCTCCCTGAGGAGGAGGTCAGTTCCCCAACACAGCAGCCAGATGTATGGAGGAACGTGACTCATAGAAGTAGAAGGCCCAGGGATCGCTCTGAGTGCTTAGAATTACACAACCGTTTTGAAGTGCTCATGGAAGACGAGGAACAGACTCCACCTGAGGATCTCTCCCTCATCACAGTTGATGAGGAATATGAAGACGAGCAACCAAGTCAGTCCTCTGGAAATATGCAGGTAACCTTGGAAGGGACAGCACATAGAAGAATCCCAACCAAGCCTATGAAGAGGCGTGTAGTGGTGATTGGGGATTCCCTACTGAGGGGTACAGAAGCAGTGATCTGTGGGCCTGACAAGATGTCTCGAGAGGTGTGCTGTCTACCTGGGGCCAAGATCAAAGATGTAACAGAACGGCTGCAAGGAATCATAAAACCCACCGACAAATACCCCTTCCTTTTGGTGCATGTGGGAACCAATGACACTGCAAGCCATAGCTTACAGAAGATCAAAAATGATTATGAGGCTCTGGGCAGGAAGTTGAAGCAATTAGATGCACAAATTGTCATCTCTTCTGTCCTCCCAGTTGAACGACATGGCCCAGGGAGAGAGGGAAAAATAGGGGAAGTGAACAACTGGCTTCGCAAATGGTGCAAACAGGAACGGTTTGGATTCCTAGATCACGGTCTGCAGTTTCTTGAAGATGGACTTCTGGCAAGTGATGGACTGCACCTCACAAAAGTTGGGAGGAATGTTTTTGCCACAAAACTCAAAAACCTCATCAGGAGGGCTTTAAACTGACTTATGTGGGGGAGGGAGACAGTGGTCCTGAAGGTAGGAGTCTATCAAATGCTGAAGATGATCATCCAAATGTCAAGGACCAAATGGAGCAAGCAGCATGCAGACCTAGTGGTGGGACGAAAATATCCTTCAATAAGAGACATGGGGGAATGATCAACGGTCTTCAATGTCTGTATACTAGTGCACAGAGCATGGGAAATAAACAAGATGAACTTGAGCTCTTGGTACAGCAAACTAAATATGACATAATAGGCATCACTGAAACCTGGTGGGATGAGTCTCATGACTGGAATGTAGTAATAGAGGGATACAATCTATTTAAGAGAAATAGACCAAACAGGAAAGGAGGAGGAGTAGCTTTATATGTTAGGGATATGTATACCTGTGAAGAGATCCAGGATTTAAAACTTCAAAGCCAAATTGAGAGTATCTGGGTCAAAATTAAGGGAGAGAAAAACAACAGTGATCTCATTGTGGGAGTTTACTATAGATCCCCAAGCCAAACTGAGGACACAGATGATGCCTTCCTGGAACAGATGGCCAAGCATTCCAAAGGAAGTGAGATAGTAGTAATGGGGGATTTCAACTATCCTGATATTTGTTGGATGTCAAACTCAGCCAAGAGCATAAGGTCGAACAGATTCCTCACTGGCCTTGCAGACAACTTCATTGTCCAGAAAGTGGGAGAAGCAACAAGAGGATCAGCCATTTTAGATCTGGTCCTAACCAATAGTGATGACTTGGTTAGTGGGGTAGAAGTGGCAGGATCATTAGGTGGGAGTGACCATGCTCTTCTGGAGTTTATTATCCAGCGGAAAGGAGCAACCAAGCATACTAAGGTCCAAATTCTAGACTTTAAGAAAGCCGACTTCAGAAAACTTAGGGAAACGCTGGGTGAAATCCCATGGACAGTAATACTAAAAGGGAAGGGAGTTCATGATGGTTGGGAGTTTGTTAAAAGGGAGATATTAAAAGCACAACTTCAGGCAATACCAATGAGACGGAAACATGGAAGGTGCCTAAAGAAGCCAGGCTGGCTATCTAAAGAACTTTTGACTGAGTTAAGATTTAAAAGGGATATGTACAAAAAATGGAAAAGGGGGGAAATCTCCAGAGAGGAATTCAAACATATAGCCAGCACGTGTAGAGACAAAGTCAGAAAAGCTAAAGCACAGAATGAACTCAGGCTCGCCAGAGAGGTTAAAAGCAACAAAAAGGGCTTTTATGGGTATGTCCGTAGCAAAAGGAAAAACAAGGAAACAGTGGGGTCACTCAGAGGAGAAGATGGTGAAATGCAAACAGGGGACAGAGAAAGGGCAGAACTCCTCAATGCCTTCTTTGCCTCAGTCTTCTCCAAGAAAGAAAACAACGCCCGACCTGAAGAATATGGAGCAGATGATTCAGCAGGGGAAACACAGCCCAGAATAAGTAAGGAGGTAGTACAAGAATACTTGGCTAGTTTAGATGTATTCAAGTCTCCAGGGCCAGATGAACTACATCCAAGAGTATTAAAAGAACTGGCAGAGGTGATTTCAGAACCACTGGCAATAATCTTTGAAAATTCCTGGAGAACAGGCGAAGTTCCAGCAGACTGGAGGAGGGCAAATGTTGTCCCTATTTTCAAAAAGGGGAAAAGAGAGGACCCAAACAATTACCGCCCAGTCAGCCTGACATCAATACCAGGAAAGATTCTAGAGCAGATCATTAAGCAAACAGTCTGTGAGCACCTAGAAAGAAACTCTGTGATCACTAAAAGTCAGCATGGGTTCCTGAAAAATAAGTCATGTCAGACTAATCTGATCTCATTTTTTGACAGAATTACAAGCCTGGTAGATGAAGGGAACGCTGTGGATGTAGCCTATCTTGATTTCAGCAAGGCCTTTGACAAGGTGCCCCATGATATTCTTGTAAAGAAGCTGGAAAATGTGGGCTAGACAATGCTACCATTCAGTGGATTTGTAGCTGGATTACTGACCGAACCCAAAGGGTGCTCATCAATGGCTCCTCCTCATCCTGGAGAGTAGTGACTAGTGGGGTGCCACAGGGTTCTGTCTTGGGCCCAGTCTTGTTCAACATCTTTATCAATGACTTGGATGATGGGCTTGAGGGAATCCTGAGCAAGTTTGCAGATGACACCAAGTTGGGAGGGGTGGCTAACACCCTAGAGGACAGGATCACACTTCAGAATGACCTTAACAGATTAGACAACTGGGCCAAAGCAAACAAGATGAATTTTAACAAGGAGAAATGTAAAGTACTACACTTGGGCAAAAAAAATGAAAGGCACAAATACAGGATGGGAGACACCTGGCTTGAGAGCAGTACATGTGAAAAGGATCTAGGAGTTTTGGTTGACCACAAACTTGACATGAGTCAGCAGTGTGATGCAGCAGCTAAAAAAGCCAATGCAATTCTGGGCTGCATCAATAGGAGTATAGCATCTAGATCAAGGGAAGTAATAGTACCACTGTATTCTGCTCTGGTCAGACCTCACCTGGAGTATTGTGTCCAGTTCTGGGCACCACAGTTCAAGAAGGATACTGATAAGCTGGAACGTGTCCAGAAGAGGGCAGCCAAAATGGTCAAAGGCCTGGAAACGATGCCTTATGAGGAACGGCTTAGGGAGCTGGGTATGTTTAGCCTGGAGAAGAGAAGGTTAAGGGGTGATATGATAACCATGTTCAAATATATTAAAGGATGTCATATAAAGGAGGGAGAAAGGTTGTTTTCTGCTGCTCCAGAGAAGCGGACACGGAGCAACGGATTCAAACTACAAGAAAGAAAATTCCACCTAAACATTAGGAAGAACTTCCTGACAGTAAGAGCTGTTCGGCAGTGGAATTTGCTGCCAAGAAGTGTGGTGGAGTCTCCTTCTTTGGAGGTCTTTAAGCAGAGGCTTGACAGCCATCTGTCAGGAATGCTTTGATGGTGTTTCCTGCTTGGCAGGGGGTTGGACTGGATGGCCCTTGTGGTCTCTTCCAACTCTATGATTCTATGATTCTATGAAATCCTACGAAATGATTTTAAGCAGATGGAGTAAAGGAACTGCGAGAAAGGAGTGGATGAGAAAACCGAATGAAGGGAGGGAGGGAAGTCAAAGCTTGGCAGAGGATAGTGAATTTGAGATAATTGAATAGATGTTAAAAGGATAAAATTTTGTGGTTATTGTGTGTTTTTGTGTTGTTGAATGTTTTGTTATTGTTTAATTTAATAAGTTGCTTTTTTTAAAAAAGATACAAACCATTTGACTAGTGGAAACTCGCTGCAACGAAACTTTGAAAATCCTTGCTCATAGCTGAAGTCCAGCCTAATTTGCAGTCCTCTGGTCTCCTAAAACAGTATTTTCCTCTTTGGGCATGGGAAAACAATAAGGAACAGGGCAGAGCAAGTCTCATAGGCCCTAAGGGAGCCTTCATCAACCAGGTGCCCTGCAGATGTGTTGGGCTACATCTGTCCCACCCTACACATCCTGAGGGCAGAGGATGCTCAAATAGTTAGTTGTTGTTAGTTTACACTTCGACTAAACTGTGGGAGGCAGTGGAAGACAGGAGTGCCTGGCGTGCTCTGGTCCATGGAGTCATGAAGAGTCGGACACAACTAAATGACTAAACAACAAACAAAACCATTTGCGGTTGTCGCATACATAAAAAACCATTTGCAGTCGTTTCCGGTCATCAACAGCTATCAGTCAGTCAATCACCCATTTCCACCACCCTTCTGAGTGATCCCCCCTCCTCATCCCCACCCCTCCCCACCCCTTCTCTACATAAGTGCCTGGAAACTTCCATTTCACTGTATCTGAAGAAGTGTGCATGCACACGAAAGCTCATACCAAAATAAAAACTTAGTTGGTCTTTAAGGTGCTACTGAAGGAATTTTTTTATTTTACAATAAACAAAAGTTTACACTTGTCTAGGACTAACAGATCAATCCTAACCACGTCACTTTAAGTTCTTTTTTTAATAATAATAAAAAAGCAACTGACTAATGCAATTAACAGCACTGCTACTCATAGGTAAGTCATATTGAATTCAATGGAGCTTACACCCAGGTAAGCAGGGTTAGGGCAGCTACCGAAACCAGTTTAAATTTCAAGTGCAGTGTAAATGGGTCACAGCTTATGACTGGGGAGGGGGAGCTGAAAGGGGGTCAGCTGGGAAATTTTGCCTTAAATCTGATGCAAGAGATGGATGGCCAAGTTGCTCCTATACCCCAAACTCCATCCACACAAGAGGAACTAATAAAGGAGGAGTTTATACTATAAAAACCAGACAAAACAACAGCTGGTGTTCCTTGCTCTTCATATAATAGCACAAGCTGCACATTTGGTGAGGAAGGAAGCACCAGGTATATGAAAAGGAGAGGGATTTCAAAGCAGGACACAGCCAGTTTGGAGAGCTGGAGGGAAGAAATGTGGGAAGCGTATCAACAAAAGGTCACCACACAGAGAAAAGCTGGCAGGAAAAACCTCTTAGAAGTACAACCTCCCTGGCTGCTGAGGAAACTCCGATTTTCAAAAAAGACAAACGGCAAAGCTGGTCTCAAGGAGCAAGAAAGATTCGTACAGAAGTTGAAAAGCAGATATAAGAACCAGAGGGTTCATCCTTGCCGTCGTCCCTCCACAAAATGTAAACACACACGAGGCATGCTTCAGTTGAGATTCCTGCATCGCAAGGGGGTTGGACTAGACGACCCTCGGGGTCCCCTTCCTATTCTATGGTTCTGTGAGGCAATCTGCCGCCCAAGTTGCAGAGCCACGATCGCCTCCCCTCACAAAACTCCCTGGCTTCCCTTGTCCCAGAAGAGAATTTGAGGGGCAGGTGGGGGGTCTCCACAGAACCCAGAGTTGAGCCAAAGAGCAAAGGTGGGGCGGTGGGCGTCTCAGCTGTACCCACCTCTCTCCTCCTGCTGCTTCTCTCGCTTCTACCACCCGCACCGCACCCACAGCACCTCTCCTGCAGAAAACGAACTTCCGCCGCTCGCGGCTCCTTTGTGACCCCTCCCCTTGGCCAATACCAGTGTGCTCTGCTTCCCTTTTTCCGGAGGCTACCGCCAATGCTCCTCCCTTGAGGATGTCCACGCTGAAGCGAGCAGCCTCCAGCTCGCAGGCGATTTTTCCCTTGCAGCCTCCCCAGCCCGCTCTGCCCACCCCGGATTCCTTTCAGGAGCAGCCGTGGCACACAATGGCTCTCCTGCGCGTTCCTCTTCCCAGGCAGGGGACCGACATGTCTGGGCAGCCGCGCAGCACCAGAAATCCCGTAAATTTACCGGATTTCCCAGCAGGGTGGGAGAGGAGCTGCTTCCTCTGAAATCCGGTAAATTTATGGGTTTTTTACCAATCCAGGGGCGCAGCAGGAAACGGATTTAAATCTGGGTGTTTCCCGCCAAAAATGGGAGGCTTGACAGCTATGCTCTGGATGTGTCGAAAATATTTTGGTAGTGTTTGTTTTCTATCTTGGGGGCCACGCTATTTGCATAGCTGCCAGGTTATCCCTTTTTTCAGGGATTTTCCATTATGCTGAATAGGCTTCCTCGCGAGAAAAGGGAAAACTTGGCAGCTATGTATTTGGCGATTCTCTCTTTTTCTAGAGGTCTCTGAAGACTGTTGATCTGGATAGCTTGGAATCTGGCATTCTGGACTTTGTCTGCAATGCTGCGTATTGCTCAGAACAGAGAGCTGGATTTGTATTTCCTGTATCAGTCCTTCATTCCCACCTAAAATTCCTCGGTTTGTGAATATGGCTGGTTTGGGTTTCTTTCAACCAGTTGCTAATAATCTACTTTTGTTGTTGTTCTAAATGGGTTTTTGCTGGTAATGGGTTCATAAAACTTTAATAAAGCACAGATCCCTTTCAAAAATCTTTTGGGGAAGTGTGTTTGTTGTGCAAGAACTCCAATGCAGCTTTAATTATACAACCTGAATTTGCCTGTGTGTGACTGAATCCCACCCCAAAACAGAGATTGTTTGGAAATGTGCTTTGTCAAATGCATGGAAATTAAGTTTGCAGTTACAGTGGTGCCTTGCTTTCCGAATGCCTCGCACGACGAAAAACTCGCTAGACGAAAGAGTTTTGTGTTGCGCGAGGCATTTGCAAGACGACACGGTTTTTAATGATCGCCGCTTCATCTTACGAAGCGCGGCCATAGAAAGCGGCAAAGGAAAATCAGCTGACAGCGCGGGAAGCTGACAGCTAATCTTCCTTTGCCATGGGGGACGGAGCCGAAATGTGGCGGTGCGACTGCTGCCCCTGCCTGTCTTCCCCTTGGCTCGGGGAAGACAGGCAGGGGCAAGCAGCACCCGCCGCGATTTGTCTCCGTTCCCCCGGAGCTACCACACCGCCGCGCACATCCGGGGAAGGGAGGCGGCAGGGGGGGAGAAGCGCTTCTCCGCCTCGCCGTGCACCGCTGGCAGCCCGCCTGCTTGCCTTCGCCGAGGAAGCCGAAGTGCAGGCGGGGCGGGGGGGAAGCGCAGACTCTTTCCTCCGCTTCCCCCCCCCTGCCTGTCACACAGCGGGGAGAGAACGAGGCTTCTCAAGCCCCGTCCCATCCCCGCTGTGTTCCTCGCGCTTCGGCTCGGGGACTGGCAGCGGCAGCGCTTGCTCTCTTGGCTCGGGGAAGGCAGGCAGCACTCGGTAAAATAATGAAAGTCTACTACCCTCTCCCCCCCCTCTCCCCACCTCTCTACTCCCCAACCTTATACTGTATACAACATTAAAGTCTGTGTGTGAATTTTGATGATATCCAAAGTAACAAAGTTGCTTACAGCTAGGAAGCTATCTTTTAGGTGTTAAGTTTCTTTTTACCGACTCTACATGTCCATACATGTAACTGAGAATAATATATTTATAATCTCCTGCTTATTCAAACACGGGTACATTCTCACTTGAATTCTCTTACCGTTTCTTACGAAAGGTTTTTCCTTTCACCTCAGCAGTATTCTCTCTGTTCCTGCACAGGTTTCTCCCTATTTACATTTAGAGATCTTCCTCAGTTTCACTTCAGACAGATCACTCTGACGCCAGGGATGTAGGAAGGGGGGGCTGCGGGGGTGGTCTGCCCCAGGTGTCATCCCTGACAGAGGGAGACAGTCCCCCCCAGGTGGATCACTACGCCGCCCCCCTGGGCGCCAATCTCTGTGCCAATTGCCCGCCTGGGTGCCAGTCACCCCACCTATTGTCCCTAATGGGCGCCAATTGCCCCCCTGAGTGGCTCACCCCACTCCCTTGGGCGGCCCAATCCACCCCCACCCAGGTGCCTGAGTGAATAGCTCTGCTGCTGCCGGGGGTGAAGCCAAATGGCTGCGTCAGCAGCACCAAAGTGACCTTTCCCGGGGCACAAGCCTGGGCTGTGCATCTGGAGGTCCTGGGCTACCCAGACGACAACACCCCCCTCTTGCTGGAAAGAGGCGTACAAGGCCCACCCAACCTTAGGGATTCCACTCTGGATTTCTGTAGGGTTTACTCCTGTGCCTCTTCTTCTCCCGAAAATATCCCCAAAGGAAGGCATCCCCAAACTCGACCCTCCAGCTGTTTTGGGACTACAACTCCCAGCATCCCTAGCTAACAGGACCAGTGATCAGGGATGATGGGGATTGTAGTCCCAAAACAGCTGGAGGGCCGAGTTTGGGGATGCCTGCCCAAAGGCAATGGGTATGGATTGTTCCTCAAGGTTTACTCCTCAATGGGTATAGCTGCAAGCCAGTGGAGGTTTAGGACCAGAGTTTACCTTCTCCTAGACTGGCCACCTTCCCAGGTTGATGAGCCCCACCTACCCCTCACTTCCTTGTACAGCACATGCACAAACGGCCTTATTGATCGTTGGACCTGCTGCCAGTCTTGTCCACTCCATCCGCCGGAGCCTGTCTTTGCATGCAGGGGAAGTCCCTAATTCATGGACAGTTTGAGTCCTATCTGCTCCCTTCACTTGGTTCAGCCAGCCAGTCAAAGCCATTCCCAGGGTGTGACCTCTGTGGCATGCTGAGAGCTTTTAGGAGCCACAGGAGACAGCTGAGTGCAGGGTGGGGACCAAAGGGGGGACAAACAACCCCCACAAGGATGGTGTATTGAGGAGGGGTCATACCCCTCTTGGGGGACATGCGGTGCTCCTTCTGGGGTAGTTTGTCCACCAACTAAACTACTGTACAAACTTTAAATTTGCATTCATTGCTCCACCCACTTTTGCCACTGGCCCCACCCACTGCCAGCATGCAGCCCTTGGAAACTTTGCCAGGAGGAAATGCGGCCCTCAGGCTGAGAAAGGTTCCCCATTCCCGAAGCAGAGAAAGCCCAGCACTCTGCATCAACTCACTTCTTTTTTTTTTTTATAATATTTTTTATTGAACATTTTTTCAACAAACATACAAAATACAAAACACATCAAAAACATCAAAATACAGAATACAAAAATAGAGAAACCAAACAACATATAACAAAAAAAAAAAAAAATCATTTCTCATCCAATTTAATATTCATTGTCTTCAGGCTTCCCCAATTCCCTACTATCTGATTTTCATTTTTATAAACTTCTATAGCAGTTTCTAACTCATCTTATATCCCATCATATAATCCCTTTAAAACTTCCAAATTAATTCATCTTCATATCATTAACCCTAATTTCAAACTTCTAATCTTCTATTATTTCCCTAATGCCTTTACCTCTTTACTTTCCTGGATATTCAAACTCTAATTATCGAATACATTCCCTATATACATTTTAAATTTCTTCCAATCCTTTAAAACTTTGTCATTTGTCTGGTCCCGGAGTCTTCCTGTCAATTCTGCCAATTCCATATAGTCCAGCATTTTCATTTGCCATTCCTGCTTCGAAGGCAATTCTTCTTTTTTCCAATATTTTGCTATTAAAATCCTAGCAGCTGTGGTGGCATACATAAACAGATTAACATCATCCTTGGGGATTTCTTCCCCAATTATTCCAAGCAAAAAGGCTTCCGGTTTTTTCAAAAATGTGTTCTTAAACATCTTTTTCAATTCATTATAAATCATTTCCCAGAAGCCTTTTATCTTAGGGCATGTCCACCACATATGATAGAATGAGCCAACATCCTGTTTACATTTCCAACATTTATTGTCGCTTTTGTGGTACATTTTAGCTAGCTTGACCGGCGTCAGATACCATCTATACATCATTTTCATCAAATTTTCCTTCAACACCGTACAAGCCGTAAATTTCATACCCTTCTTCCACAATTTTTCCCACTCCGACATCATCACATTATGACCCAGATCCTTGGCCCATTCAATCATAACTGATTTTGTTTGTTCATCTTTCAAATGCCATTCTAACAACAAATTATACATTCTGGACAAATTCTTGTGATCTGTCTCTAATAACTCCGTCTCTAATTTCGATCTTTCTGATTGGAATCCTAATTTTTTGTCTAACTTAAATGCTTCATTTATCTGCACATACTGGAACCAGTCACTCAACCTATCTTTCAGTTGTTCGTATGGTCTTAACTTAAAGTGGTTTCCCACTTCCATCAAGATATCTTTGTATTTCAACCTATTCTCATCCATATTTGTCCTTTTAGGTTTCTTTGCCTCAAGTGGTGAGATCCACCTAGGAGTTCTCCTTTCCAACAAGTCCTTATATCTCATCCAGACATTAAACAGTGATTTCCTAATTATATGGTTTTTAAAACCTTTATGCAATTTCACTTTATCATACCATAAATATGCATGCCAACCAAATGCGTTGTCGTGACCCTCTAAATCCAACAAATCATCATTATCTAACAAAAACCAATCTTTCAACCAACAAAAGGCAGCAGCTTCAAAATAAATCTTTAAGTCCGGCATGGAAAATCCTCCTCTCTCTTTAACATCAGTCAAAAGTTTATATTTAATTCTTGGTTTCTTCCCCTGCCAGACAAATTTAGACAATATCTTCTGCCATTCTTGAAAACATTTCATATTATCAACTATCGGTAGGGCCTGAAATAAAAACAACATTCTCGGCAAAACATTCATTTTAACAGTTGCTATTCTACCCATTAAAGACAAATTTAACCTCGTCCATACTTCCAAATCTCTCTGGATTTCTTTCCATAATTTCTCATAATTGTCTTTATACAAGTTCAAATTTTTTGACGTCATATTAACTCCTAGATATTTCACCTTTTTTACACACTTCAGTCCTGTGCATTGCTCTACATTCTGTCTCTCTTGTAATGTCAGATTTTTATCCAATACTTTAGTTTTCCCTTTGTTCAGCTTAAAACCCGCCACACTGCCAAATTCTTGAATTATCTGCAGTGCTCTCACTGCACTCTGTTCGGGATTCTGCAAAGTCAATACTAAATCGTCTGCAAAGGCCTTTAACTTATATTGTTTCGAACCCACTGTAATCCCTTTGACACCTTCATCGCTCCTTATCATATTCAGCAAAACCTCTAGGACAGAAATAAATAGCAGGGGGGAGAGTGGGCACCCTTGTCTTGTTCCTTTCTCAATTCTTATCTCATCTGATACCACATTATTTACAATAATCTTCGCTTTTTGCTCAGAATAGATTCCATTAAGCCCATTAACAAAATTTTGGCCAACCTCCATTTTTTCAAAATTTCTTTTCATAAAATTCCAAGAAATATTGTCAAAGGCTTTTTCGGCGTCCACAAAGATTAACATTGCTTTAGTGTTTATTTTCACTTCCAGTCTCTCTAAAATGTCTATTATAAATCTTACATTGTCCTTCATGTGTCTTCCAGGCAGGAATCCTGCCTGGTCTTTATGAATTAAGTCTTTCAACACCCTTTTCAATCTAGACGCCAAAATACTAGCAAATATCTTATAGTCCACATTTAATAAGGAGATTGGTCTATAATTCTTAACCTGGGTCTTATCCACATCCGGTTTTGGTATCAGAGAGATAAAAGCTTCTTTCCAAGTCTCTGGTGCTTTGCCCCCCCCTAAAATCTCATTTGCTACCTCCATTAATGGTTGTATCAACCAGTTTTTTAATGTTTTATAGTACTTGGAGGTAAGTCCATCCGGTCCTGGGGCTTTGTCACTTTTCAGTTCTTGAATTGCCATTTCGATCTCTTGTCTTGTAATCAGTCCATTCAGTAGGTTCTTTTGTCGTACTGGAATTTTCTGCAGCCCATTTTCTTTTATGAATTTCTCTATCCCATCTAAATCTTCTTTTTCCCTTTTATATAGCTGTTTGTAATATTTTGTAAAACATTTCCTTATCTCTGCAGGGTTCTCAATAGATTTTCCTTCTTCCATAATCTTTATGATAGTATTCTCTTTTTGTCTTTTCTTCAATTGCCAGGCCAACAGTTTCCCACATTTATTAGCCGATTCGAACGATCTTTGCTTCATTCTTCTAATTTTCCATTCAATTTCTTCATTTATTATTTGGGAATACTGTACCTGCAAAGCTTTTATCTCTTTTTGTACTTCTTGACTTTTCGGATTATCTCTCAAATTTTTTTCCATTTCTTTCAATTTGTCCAAAATATTTTCCTTCTTTTCATTTCTCTTCTTCTTCCAAATTGTATTCTGTTGAATCAAAAATCCTCTCATTACTGCTTTGCTGGCATCCCAAACCACTGTAATATTTTGTCCTTTATTCAAATTTAATTCGAAATAATCTTTCATCATCTTCTGGGCCTTACTAATTATCTGGTCATTTCTCAATAAAGAGTCATTCATTCTCCATCTAAAAGAACCCTGCTGGTACTGTTTCATCTCCATTAGAACTGCGTTGTGGTCTGAATAAGTTCTGGGGCATATCTCGCTTTTTGTCACTTTTGGACATAGGTCCTTTGTAATCCAGATGTAGTCCAATCTACTTCCTGACTTTTGCGAGTCCGAGAAAAAAGTGAACTCTTTTTCCAATGGATTTCTTAGCCTCCAAACATCTACCAAATCTAGGTTCTCTACCAAATCAAAAAATGTTTTTGGAAGCTTACCATCATTAGATATTTTTTGTCTTTGAGTTCTGTCCATCATTGTCGATACGGCCCCATTAAAGTCTCCCATCATTATAATCTTATAATCCAAATAGTCCAACAACGCAGTATGTATATTCTTGAAAAAGTCTGATTTAGCTTCATTTGGTGCATAAATTCCAAGTATCAAACATTTTTCGCCTTGCAGGGATATTTCCACTGCAATATATCTCCCTATTTCATCCTTAAACAGCAATTTAGGATTATATTTTTCCTTTACATAAATGACTACCCCTCTTTTCTTAACTTTATCAGCAGATATAAACTCTTGGCCCAATGATTTATTTTGTAAAATTTTTCTATGAGTCCTGATTACATGGGTCTCTTGCAAACAAATAATATCCAAATTCTGCTTTTTAACTACATGATAAATCTTCCTTCTTTTAACGCTTGAATTTAGTCCATTCACATTCCACGAAAGTACTCTTAACGCCATCTTATCTTGCTTTGTAATTTAAACGTCTTCCCCTGGCCCAGCACCAATCCCAGCTCCTACTCCAGCCAGCAGCTCTAAATCGAATGCTCCTGGTCCAGCACCTGCTCCCAAACCTTGGTCTCCTCCAATTGATGATTTAAAATCCTCTGCGTGACTTTCCAGAAATCTTCTTTTGTCCTCCACCGATCGGATCTTATACTCTTTTTGTTTATATTTAAATGCCAGGCCTTCTGGAAATTTCCACTTAAAAAAAATATTTTTCCTTGTCAAAATCGTTGTCAGGTCTGTATATCTATTTCTCTTAGATAAAAAGAATTTAGGAATTTCTTTAAACAAAATTATTGTATGCTGGAGAACTTCCAATTTTTTCTGGTAGTGATGGCCTAATATCTTATCTCTTTGATCCTTTGTTTGGAAGACCACTATACAATCATTCCGAAAATTAGAATCTTTTTTCTTTTTTGGGCCTACTCTGCATCAACTCACTTCTGCCCCTCATGTTGGGACTCAGCGCCTCTTACCTGCCTCTTCTGCGGGTGGCTCCCAGCAAGGATGCATTGTTCTGTTTTTGGAAGAGATTTATTGTGCTTTTTTGTTTTGTTTTTTTCCTTTTTATACACTTTCACTGTGTGTGTGTGTGTGTGTTGATTTTAAACCAATAAAGATTGAATATCGAAAATAAAAAAGGGAGGTGATGAAAGGAATTACTAAAGGTGTTTGAATATGGATGGGGGCTCTTGGGATGGGGGTGCCCAATTGGAGCTTCTCCAGGGGCAGCAGAATGTCTTGGGCAGGAGAATCCCTGCAGGGGCTCTGAGACTCCCTTGGCTTCTTCCTTCCTCCCAGGAAGCTGCAACTTGCTGTGATTTCTGTACTCCTCAGGAAGCTGAACCTGAAAACCTGGCCAGGATGGAAGGAGGAGGATGGACGGTTGACCTGGTCAGGCTGTCTCCCGCATCCCTCCCTACAACCTCTGAGCATTCCCTCCCAGGACCCTGGGAGAAATCTGGTGAGTTCCAGGGGAGAGGAGATGGGGACAGGGATGGATAGATGGATGGTGGAGGGAGAAAGAAAGAGGAAAAGATGGAGAGGAGACAAAAGGCAGAGAGTTCCTGGCAGGAAGAATGAAGGGGTGAGGCCTTCTCCAAAGTAGCTCTTTGTTTTTTTAATCCTTTTCATAAAGTACCTGTAGTGGGGGCAGATTTTCTTCCTCCAGGCTTTTAAATCTTAGGTGCTATTCCCACTGCAGAATTAATTGACGATAATGATGTTGCACATCAATCCAAAAAATGGGTGAAGGGGGCTATGGAAATGCTTCTCATAATTATTTATACTTCATATATTTAAATTGTATCTGTTACTTCCATTTTTTATAGAAACGTCAGAAGGAGGCTTATAATGTTTAATAGATTACTGTGTTTTACTTTTCTGTTGGAAGCCGCCCGGTATGGCTGGGGAGACCCAGCCAGATGGGCGGGGTATAAATAAATTATTATTATTATTATTATTATTATTATTATTATTATTATTATTATTATTATTATATAATGATACATTCCACCAGCATCAAAACACAATAAATGCATGCACCTCCCCAGTTTGGTGGGCTTAAGGGACAAAGGAGCCATTATCATGATAGAGGATTCCTGTGGCTGGAGGCTCTACACATAGGATTGGGCATATGAAGACCAAGAGTGGCGAGTATTAGAAGCAAATTGTGTAAACTTGCCAATCTTACAGACTGGGGTTGTGTGTGAGAGTAAGTGGGATAATAATTTATAGTGCCCTTGTAATTTTGTCCGTCCCTAAGCTTACATGGGGGATACAGGTGGCGCTGTGGGTTAAACCACAGAGCCTAGGGCTTGCTGATCAGAAGGTCGGAGGTTCGAATCCCTGCGATGGGGTGAGCTCCCGTTGCTCAGTCCCAGCTCCTGCCAACCTAGCAGTTCGAAAGCATGAGCGCCACAACCCTAGAGTCGGTCACGACTGGACCTAATGGTCAGGGGTCCCTTTACCTTTAAGCTTACATGGAGATACTGTGGTACAAGCTCGGTACAAATTTCAAAGTAAGTACACAAAGCCTGTGGGATGTAATCCACTGGGAGCAGTCAAATACAACATTTCCTGTTTTCTTAGAGTGGACATTCAAGGGAATGTTTGGTCCAGCCAGTTGAAACTTCTTGTTCCTCCTGCCCTGGAGCATCCTTCCTTGCATGTGACTAGTGGGTGGGCGTGACCTTTCCAGACCTGGTAAAAGGCCAAGGCATGCTGCCACTCTATCCTTTTCCATCTTCCTTTCATCATGTGAACTTCCCGGACTGCTAACTGCAGTCACTAGGTCAACCCACATATGGGGTAAACCTGTTTGTATATGCTTGTAACTTTAAGCCTTAAGCCTGCCTTCAGGGATCACACTGTGCTCTGCCTGATAATGAGTAAACTTTCTTTTTATTGCTTATGAATAATACTATGGTGTCTTTATCCTTTTAATGAGGGATTTGAAAAGGGGATCTTATCCAGGAACATATAATTCAATCTGAGGGAGATTGAATTGCATAATAGTAAGTGGGTCTAACAAGGCTGCAACCAGATTTCTGCTGTGTGTGAGAAAAGGAATGTAAATGAACATACAGTCGTACCTCCGGTTACGAACACCTCGGTTTGTGAACAGTTCGGGTTACGAATTGCGCAAACCCGGAAGTGTTTTCGCCGTGCGCGCGCAGAAGCAGCGCACGCATGCGCGATCTGCACATGCGCAAAATGGCGCTGCGCATCGCGTTCGGGTTACGAACTATTCGGGTTACGAACTGCGATCCGGAATGGATCACGTTCGTAAACCGAGGTATTACTGTACTAGCGCAAGTTAGGAAGGATATTAATAAACAATATGTCCCCTCCGGCCACCCTGAGCATTCCCACAAAGCCAACAAAGAGACTCACAAGTTTATAGTGGCACCAGCTTTCCTGGTCAAGAGTCCACTTTGTCAGACTGCAGCCCACAAAAGCTTAGGCCATAATACATTTATCAGCCTGAATCTCGTTACTTCCCCCCATTCCCTTCTTGGCATTTTGATGCATTTTCCACAGTTTTCATTTATCTAAATTGTCCATAAACTTCTTTAGAAGTGATTCTTAAATTCCAGCTATCGTTTTGATTTGCTTGCAGCTTGCTCTGGCTTCTGGGCTCCTTGGGAAGCTGAACCTGAAAACCTGGCCAGGATGGAAGGAGGAAGATGGACGGTTGACCTGGTCGGGCTGTCTCCTGCATCCCTCCCCACAACCTCTGAGCATTCCCTCCCAGGACCCTTGGAGAAATCGGGTGAGTTCCAGGGGAGAGGAAATGGGAACAGGGATGGATGGGTGAATGGTGGAGGGAGAAAGAGGAAAAGATAGAGAGGAGACAAAAGGCAGAGAGATCCTGGCAGGAAGAATGAAGGGGTGAGGCCTCTTAAACAGCTCTTTGTTTTTTGAATCCTTTTCATTAAGTAGTGGGGGCAGATTTTCTTCCTCCAGGCTTCTAAATCTTAGGAGTTACAGTGGTACCTTGGTTCTCAAACTTAATCGGTTCCGGAAGACTTCCAAAACCAAAT
This sequence comes from Zootoca vivipara, assembly GCF_965207765.1. Lineage (NCBI taxonomy): Eukaryota > Metazoa > Chordata > Lepidosauria > Squamata > Lacertidae > Zootoca > Zootoca vivipara. Next base: position 111,675,796 of record NC_142584.1, on the reverse strand, counting down.
CCTTTCAAAACCAGGGCGCACTTTCCCATAGAAAGTAATGCAAAATGAGAAAAAAATAAATTTTGAATTGGAAAGAATTGGCCACGGGAGGAAATTTAAACAGGACGTCAATTTCCCCCCATTGAGAGAACTGTAACACAGTTAATTTGCCTGTAGCCGGTAAGATTGAAAGGAATCATCCAATTTACCAAGGATTGGACTTAAACCCTTCTCCCGAGGAAGGGTAAAGGGGAGAAGGTTTAAATTTACTAAAATCCCAGCAAAAAGTTTTCAGTTTGGTCGGGGGAAGGTCCCCCTGGAAGCTGGAGTCGCGTCCCTGGAGGGATCAGCGAGCCACCATTATGACGTTACAATAGAAAGGAATTTGTTTACCTCTTTGAGGCTGAGAACTGTCAGTTGTGAAGATAGCGTAAAATATGTAAAGAATGTGTATATGAAGTTTAATAAATGCACTTTTCATAGTCACAAGATTTTTAAACCATGAAGAAGATTTTAAAAGGAGACTATAATTAGATCAGATAAAAACTTGATTTTTGATGCTTTTGGAAATATGAATCGCGCCATTGTGTTAGAATGATTTAAGATATAAGATTAAAATTGCCTAAATGGGATCTTAATCTGGACCCAGTGAGAGGTGAATCGAGGAAGTCTACAATGTTAAGAATAATAATGTAAGAATTTATATGCTTTTCTTTTTTATGTTTTATTTTTGTTTTGTTTTTTGTATTTTTGTTTTTTGTGATTTGATAAATTGGAAAACGAATAAATATATTTTTTAAAAAGGAAAAAGAATGGAATGCAAAATGGATTAATCTGTTCCAGACTTTTAAAAACAACCACTAAAACAGCAATTTAATATGAATTTTACTATCTAACAAGACCATTGATCCATAAAATGAAAGCAATAATGTTCTCTACCATAAAACAAATAAGACAGTATTGTAGATCATAAACATTAAAATTCATTTTTTTATACCTGTACTAATGATAGTCATTGTTTGGATGGGGGGCTTTTATCCCTTTCCACAGTCACTCACTCAATCAAACATAAAACATAAAAACAAGCCACAGTCAAAAATGATAAAGCCACACAAACAAAAACGCAAAAAAATAGGAAAATAACTAAAGCACTGTCACCTCAGAACACTGCAACCAGAAACTGCTTTAATGTCGTTTTTTTTAGGGGGGGAGGCTTAAATTAGCTGTGGAACGGTAAAAATGGACGCTCAGGAGCACGTTCGGTTTCCAAGGCGAAGTTCTAATAGAGGAACAGCACTTCTGGGTTTGCAGTGTTTCGGTTCCGAGTTGTTCAGGAACTCAGCTGTTCGAAAACCGAGATACAGTACCACTGTATTTCCACTGCAGGAACAACAAACCAAAAATAGGTGAAGGGGGCTATGGAAATGCTCCCCATAATTATTTATAATTTATATATTGAAATAGTTTCTATTAGTTTTATTTTTTATAGACTGGGTCAGAATGATACATTCCACCAGCATCAAAACACAATAAATGCATGCACCTCCCCAGTTTGGTGGACAAAGGACCCAGTATCATGATACACAATTCATGTGGCTGGAGGCTCTACACATAGGATTGAGCACACAAAGACCAAGGGTGGCCAGAATTATAGGCCAATTGTGCAAATTTACCAATCTTAAAGACTAGGGTTGGGTGAGTGAATGAGTGGAATAATTTATAGCGCCCCTGTAATTTTGTCCATTCCTTAGCTTCCATGGAGATTATGCGGTTCAACCTTGGTTCAAATTTCAAAATAAGTACACAAAGCCAACAAAGAGGCTCACAAGTTTATAGTGGCACCAGCTTTCCTGGTCAAGAGTCCATTTTGTCAGACTGCAGCCCACAAAAGCTTAGGCCAGGGCTCCCAAACTAAGGTCCGGGGGCCGGATGCGGCCCAATCACCTTCTAAATCTGGCCCACGGACGGTCCAGGAATCAGCATGTTTTTACATGAGTTGAATGTGTCCTCTTATTTATAATGCATCTCTGGGTTATTTGTGGGGCATAGGAATTCATTCATATTTTTTTTCATTGTACCTAATGCCAATTTCCTGGGTCCTATTGCAGATTTCGAGTCTTTGATTACATTATTTGTGAAAATTCCAAATCTTCCTGCGCCATTGTTTACTTCGTCTCAAATTTCATCCACTTTTGTTTGTTTTCAACTGCAATTTCTAGTAAAGTTTTTAATTGAACAGCTTTATAATAATTGTAAATATTTGAGAGGCCCCACCCTAGTTCTGATTTGTGATTGTACACAAATCTCTTTTGTATCCTTGATTTTTTACTTCCGAATATCCATTCTCTTATCTCACAATTCCATTGTTCCATTTGCTGTTTTCTCATCTCTAATGGAATAGCTTGAAAGAGATAGCTCAACTTAGGGACCCATAATATTTTAGTAATCTTGATTCCTATAGTTGAGTTCTGCAGTCTTGTTAATATTTCTGCAGAGTTCGATACCCAAGTATTTTATTATTTTAGTCCCCAGGCCCATACCTGTTATGTTGTTCATTACTTTTCCCCCGCTAGATTCACATTAAAATACATTATTTCTGATTTTGTTATTTACCCCTAATACGGAGTATTCCTCAAAATCTTCTAATATTATCTTTATTTCTTTTATCCCTTCCTTAGGATTTGTTATGATTACAATAATATCATAGTCAGCAGTGTGATGCAGCAGCTTAAAAAGCCAATGCAATTCTGGGCTGCATCAATAGGAGTATAGCATCTAGATCTAGGGAAGTAATAGTACCACTGTATTCTGCTCTGGTCAGACCTCACCTGGAGTACTGTGTCCAGTTCTGGGCACCACAGTTCAAGAAGGATACTGACAAGCTGGAATGTGTCCAGAAGAGGGCAACCAAAATGGTCAAAGGCCTGGAAACGATGCCTTATGAGGAACGGCTTAGGGAGCTGGGTATGTTTAGCCTGGAGAAGAGAAGGTTAAGGGGTGATATGATAGCCATGTTCAAATATATGAAAGGATGTCATATGGAGGAGGGAGAAAGATTCTTTTCTGCTGCTCCAGAGAAGCGGACACGGAGCAATGGATTCAAATTTCAAGAAAGAAGATTCCACCTAAACATTAGGAAGAACTTCCTGACAGTAAGAGCTGTTCGGCAGTGGAATTTGCTACCAAGGAGTGTGGTGGAGTCTCCTTCTTTGGAGGTCTTTAAGCAGAGGCTTGACAGCCATCTGTCAGGAATGCTTTGATGGTGTTTCCTGCTTGGCAGGGGGTTGGACTGGATGGCCCTTGTGGTCTCTTCCAATTCTATGAATATCGTCTGCAAACAAATTGATTTTCATCTCCTCTTTCCCAATCTTATAGCCCTCTATCCTTCCAGAGTTCCTCATCCTTTCCGCTAGTTGTTCTATAGCCATTATAAATAGGAACTGCGAAAGAGGACACCCCTGTCGAACTCCTCTGTATATTGGGAAAGGTTGGGAGTATTCACCGTTAACTCTCACTGCTGCTGTTACTTCCTTATATAGTTCTTGAATTGCAAACCGAAAAACCTCTCCTATTCCATATTTTGTCATTATTTCCCATAAAAATTCCTGTGAGAGTGTATCAAATGTTTTAAAGACGTCTAATTTCAGTAGCCCAAACTTTTTTCCTTGTCTGTGATATATTAGATTAATAATATTTCTAATTGGGTGTGTGATATTCCTACCCTTAACAAATCCATATTGGTCTTTGATTATTATTTGAGGGATTACATTTTTTAGCCTGTTTACCATAATTTTGGCAAAGATTTTATAATCTTAGTTTAATAGACCTAATAGGTCTATACGAGCTTTAGGGTCTTTCTTTGGTTTTAAGATTACCATTATTTCTGCCTTTCTCTCTTACATCTGTTAATAATTTATTTTCTATCCTTTGTTTCTTCCCGTTCCAGATAAACCTAGATATATCTTCTTGCCATTTTTCAAAGCATCCTGCGTTGCCTATTGCCGGGACTGATTGGAATAAAAATAACATTTTTGGCAATACATTCATTTTTATTGCTGATATTCTTTCACAAAACGATAAACTCATTCTTCCCCATATCTCTAAATCTCTTTTTCTTTCTTTCTGCACATTCTTGTAATTGTCTTTAAAAATATTAATATTCTTAGCTGTCAAACAAATCTCTCAGTATTTGACTTTTTATGTAAAACTAACTTTGTTTTCTGTTGTTATTCCTTTTTGTCTTGCTCCATCGTGTTTTTTACCAAAAGCTTAGTCTTATTCTTGTTTAGTTTAAAGCCTGCGACCTGCCCGAAGTCCTGTATCTTTTCTACCAACTTCGGTAGAGTATTTTTGGGATCCTTCACTGTAATTACAAGGTTAACTGCAAAAGCTTTTAATTTATATGCTTTATTTCCTACTGTTATACCTCTAATTAATTTCTCTGCTCTTTCTCTCTTGCCAGGGCCTCTAATACCAAATTAAATAATAATGGTGATAAGGGGTATCCTTGTCCCCTTCATTATTTTACACTTTTCTGTTCTAACCTTATTAACAATCAGCATGGCCTGTTGGTAAGAATAAATTGCATCAATTCCTCTCCCAAATGCTTCCCCAAAATTCTTTTTTTTCTATATCTTTTTCATAAAAGCCCATGAAACGTTATCAAAAGCCTTTTCAGCATCAAAAAATATTAAGGCCGCTTTTTTCTCATTTCTTACATCCAAATATTCAATAATATCTATGATATTCCTTATATTCTCCTTCATCTGATGTCCTGGTAGAAAGCAGGCCTGAATGTGATGAATTTTTTCTGCTAAAACACCTTTCATTCTATTGCCTAAAATATGAGCAATTCTCTAAATGAAGTATTTTTCTCACCTTTTAGTTCAAGAAATATTGAGTTCTGGTCCAAAAGCGTTCTTGGTTGTATTTCTATTTTTTCAATCTATGGACTTCCATCCTACAGGAGACAGTGATGGCCAACAACTTGGATAGCTTGAAAAAGAGGATTAGTTTGATATCTGTGCTCTGCTCTGCCATCACGGTCCTAGGCAATAATGCTTCTTAATACTAGTTCCTGGAAAGCACAGGAAGGCAGAGGGCTCTTTTGCTCAAATCCTGGTTGGCCACTGTGAGAACAAGATGCTGGACTAGGGTGCCTAATCAAGCTAATTCCAACATAGATTATAAAATAATGCAGTTTATTAAGAGTGAGTGGAGTTATTGTGTTGTTCTTGCCATTTTCTCATCTGCATTCCTGAAATTTTGGAACATAGAGAGGACAGTGGAGAAAGGAAACAGTGTTAAAATAAGAGAATTGGGATTGGTGTGTGTTCAGTTTCTTTCTTGTCTTTCTTGAAAGTCTAACAGGATTCTCTCTCCTCCCAGACTCCCAAACAGGTGAGGAAGATGATAGCCAAAATTCTATGGAGCCATCTGTGAATTCATTGGGAAGAACAAAGGAAAAGTTTAAATGCATGGAATGTGGGATGTGCTTTAGTCACAGTGGAACACTTAGAAGACATCAACAAACTCACACAGGGGAGAAACCATTTGAATGTATTGAATGTGGAAAGAGATTCAGTAGCAGTGGAAACCTTAGAATACATCAACAAACTCACACAGGGGAGAAACCATTTGAATGTATTGAATGTGGAAAGAGCTTCGCTCAATATGGACACTTTAGAATACATCAACGAATTCACACGGGGGAGAAACCATTTAAATGCATTGAATGTGGAAAGAGCTTCAGCGGAAGTGGATACCTTAGAATACATCAACGAACGCACACAGGGGAGAAACCATTTAAATGTATTGAATGTGGAAAGAGCTTCAGCGGAAGTGGATACCTTAGAATACACCAACGAATTCACACGGGGGAGAAACCATTTAAATGTATTGAATGTGGACAGAACTTCAGTGAAAGTCAAACACTTAGAATACATCAGCGAACTCACACAGGGGAGAAACCATTTAAATGTATTGAATGTGGACAGAACTTCAGTGTAAGTTGGGCACTTAGAATACATCAGCGAACTCACACGGGGGAGAAACCATTTGAATGTATTGAATGTGGAAAGAGGTTCAGTGAAAATCAAACACTTAGAATACATCAGCGAACTCACACAGGGGAGAAACCATTTGAATGTATTGAATGTGGAAAGAGGTTCAGTGGAAGTAGGGCACTTAGAATACATCAGCGAACTCACACGGGAGAAACCATTTGAATGTATTGAATGTGGAAAGAGCTTCAGTGTAAGTGGAGCACTTAGAATACATCAACGAACTCACACGGGGGAGAAACCATTTAAATGTATTGAATGTGGAAAGTGCTTCAGTCAAAGTAAAACACACCACCGAACCCACACGGGGGAGAAACCATTTAAATGTATTGAATGTGGAAATAGCTTCAGTCAATATGGAAACCTTAGAATACACCAACGAACTCACACGGGGGAGAAACCATTTAAATGTATTGAATGTGGAAATAGCTTCAGTCAATATGGACACCTTAGAAGACATCAACAAACTCACACGGGGGAGAAACCATTTAAATGTATTGAATGTGGAAAGAGCTTCAGTGGAAGTGGAAACCTTAGAATACATCAACGAACTCACACGGGGGAGAAACCATTTAAATGTATTGAATGTGGAAAGAGCTTCAACAGGAAGGATAAACTTACATTACATTGGTGAACTCACACGGGAGAAGCTTTAGTCAATATGGAACCTTAGGAAACATCAGCTAACTCTCATGGGGAAAGCACAGATTTATGAAACGTGGAAAGAGCTGCAGAGGGGGTGGAGACAACAACAACAACAATTTATTTGTACCCCAGCCACTCTGGCTGGCTTCAAACAAAGATTAAAAATACATTAAAATGTCACACATTAAAAACTTCCCTGAAGCCTTCAGATGTCTTCTAAATGTCAGGTAGTTATTTATCTGTTTGACATCTGTTGGGAGGGCATTCCACAGGGCAGGTGCCACTAGCAAGAATGCCCTCTGCCTGGTTCCCTGTAGCTTTGCTTCCCGCAGTGAGGGAACAGGCAGAAGGTCCTTAGCGCTGGACCTCAGTTTCTGGGCAAAATGATGGGGGTGGAGAATTTCACAAGCAAATTCACACAGGGGTGAAACCACATAAATGTATGGAATTTTACACTCAGGTTTCCCAGATTTCCTGGGAAGTGAAGATGACTGTCAAGTCTCTGGATGTGTCGAAAAGAAGTTGGTAGTGTTTGTTTTCTATCTTGGAGGCCACGCTATTTGGCGATCCTCTCTTTTTCAAGAGGTATCTGAAGACTGTTGATCTGGATAGCTTGGAATCTGGCATTCTGGACTTTGCCTGCAATGCTTCGTATTGCTCAGAAAAGAGAGCTGTGTTTGTATTTTAAAAGAGAGCTGTGTTTGTTTAAAGCCCTCCCTCATCAGGAGGGCTTTAAACTGACTTATGGGGGGGAGGGAGACAGTGGTCCTGAAGGTAGGAGTCTATCAAATGCTGAAGATGATCATCCAAATGTCAAGGACCAAATGGAGCAAGCAGCATGCAGACCTAGTGGTGGGACGAAAATATCCTTAAATAAGAGACATGGGGGAATGATCAACGGTCTTCAATGTCTGTATACTAATGCACAGAGCATGGGAAATAAACAAGATGAACTTGAGCTCTTGGTACAGCAAACTAAATATGACATAATAGGCATCACTGAAACCTGGTGGGATGAGTCTCATGACTGGAATGTAGTAATAGAGGGATACAATCTATTTAAGAGAAATAGACCAAACAGGAAAGGAGGAGGAGTAGCTTTATATGTTAGGGATATGTATACCTGTGAAGAGATCCAGGATTTAAAACTTCAAAGCCAAATTGAGAGTATCTGGGTCAAAATTAAGGGAGAGAAAAACAACAGTGATCTCATTGTGGGAGTTTACTATAGATCCCGAAGCCAAACTGAGGACACAGATGATGCCTTCCTGGAACAGATGGCCAAGCATTCCAAAGGAAGTGAGATAGTAGTAATGGGGGATTTCAACTATCCTGATATTTGTTGGATGTCAAACTCAGCCAAGAGCATAAGGTCGAACAGATTCCTCACTGGCCTTGCAGACAACTTCATTGTCCAGAAAGTGGGAGAAGCAACAAGAGGATCAGCCATTTTAGATCTGGTCCTAACCAATAGTGATGACTTGGTTAGTGGGGTAGAAGTGGCAGGATCATTAGGTGGGAGTGACCATGCTCTTCTGGAGTTTATTATCCAGCGGAAAGGAGCAACCAAGCATTCTAAGGTCCAAATTCTAGACTTTAAGAAAGCCGACTTCAGAAAACTTAGGGAAACGCTGGGTGAAATCCCATGGACAGTAATACTAAAAGGGAAGGGAGTTCATGATGGTTGGGAGTTTGTTAAAAGGGAGATATTAAAAGCACAACTTCAGGCAATACCAATGAGACGGAAACATGGAAGGTGCCTAAAGAAGCCAGGCTGGCTATCTAAAGAACTTTTGACTGAGTTAAGATTTAAAAGGGATATGTACAAAAAATGGAAAAGGGGGGAAATCTCCAGAGAGGAATTCAAACATATAGCCAGCACGTGTAGAGACAAAGTCAGAAAAGCTAAAGCACAGAATGAACTCAGGCTCGCTAGAGAGGTTAAAAGCAACAAAAAGGGCTTTTATGGGTATGTCCGTAGCAAAAGGAAAAACAAGGAAACAGTGGGGTCACTCAGAGGAGAAGATGGTGAAATGCAAACAGGGGACAGAGAAAGGGCAGAACTCCTCAATGCCTTCTTTGCCTCAGTCTTCTCCAAGAAAGAAAACAACGCCCGACCTGAAGAATATGGAGCAGATGATTCAGCAGGGGAAACACAGCCCAGAATAAGTAAGGAGGTAGTACAAGAATACTTGTCTAGTTTAGATGTATTCAAGTCTCCCGGGCCAGATGAACTACATCCAAGAGTATTAAAAGAACTGGCAGAGGTGATTTCAGAACCACTGGCAATAATCTTTGAAAATTCCTGGAGAACAGGCGAAGTTCCAGCAGACTGGAGGAGGGCAAATGTTGTCCCTATTTTCAAAAAGGGGAAAAGAGAGGACCCAAACAATTACCGCCCAGTCAGCCTGACATCAATACCAGGAAAGATTCTAGAGCAGATCATTAAGCAAACAGTCTGTGAGCACCTAGAAAGAAACTCTGTGATCACTAAAAGTCAGCATGGGTTCCTGAAAAATAAGTCATGTCAGACTAATCTGATCTCATTTTTTGACAGAATTACAAGCCTGGTAGATGAAGGGAACGCTGTGGATGTAGCCTATCTTGATTTCAGCAAGGCCTTTGACAAGGTGCCCCATGATATTCTTGTAAAGAAGCTGGTAAAATGTGGGCTAGACAATGCTACCATTCAGTGGATTTGTAGCTGGATTACTGACCGAACCCAAAGGGTGCTCATCAATGGCTCCTCCTCATCCTGGAGAGTAGTGACTAGTGGGGTGCCACAGGGTTCTGTCTTGGGCCCAGTCTTGTTCAACATCTTTATCAATGACTTGGATGATGGGCTTGAGGGAATCCTGAGCAAGTTTGCAGATGACACCAAGTTGGGAGGGGTGGCTAACACCCCAGAGGACAGGATCACACTTCAGAATGACCTTAACAGATTAGACAACTGGGCCAAAGCAAACAAAATGAATTTTAACAAGGAGAAATGTAAAGTACTACACTTGGGCAAAAAAAATGAAAGGCACAAATACAGGATGGGAGACACCTGGCTTGAGAGCAGTACATGTGAAAAGGATCTAGGAGTCTTGGTAGACCACAAACTTGACATGAGTCAGCAGTGTGATGCAGCAGCTAAAAAAGCCAATGCAATTCTGGGCTGCATCAATAGGAGTATAGCATCTAGATCAAGGGAAGTAATAGTACCACTGTATTCTGCTCTGGTCAGACCTCACCTGGAGTACTGTGTCCAGTTCTGGGCACCACAGTTCAAGAAGGATACTGATAAGCTGGAACGTGTCCAGAAGAGGGCAACCAAAATGGTCAAAGGCCTGGAAACGATGCCTTATGAGGAACGGCTTAGGGAGCTGGGTATGTTTAGCCTGGAGAAGAGAAGGTTAAGGGGTGATATGATAACCATGTTCAAATATATAAAAGGATGTCATATAGAGGAGGGAGAAAGGTTGTTTTCTGCTGCTCCAGAGAAGCGGACACGGAGCAACGGATTCAAACTACAAGAAAGAAAATTCCACCTAAACATTAGGAAGAACTTCCTGACAGTAAGAGCTGTTCGGCAGTGGAATTTGCTGCCAAGGAGTGTGGTGGAGTCTCCTTCTTTGGAGGTCTTTAAGCAGAGGCTTGACAGCCATCTGTCAGGAATGCTTTGATGGTGTTTCCTGCTTGGCAGGGGGTTGGACTGGATGGCCCTTGTGGTCTCTTCCAACTCTATGATTCTATGATTCTATGATTCTATGATTCTATTTCCTGTGTGTCAGTCCATTATTCCCACCTGAAATTCCTCTGTTTGTGAATATGGCTTGTTTGGGTTCCTTTCAACCAGTTGCTAATAATCTACTTTTGTTGTTGTTCAAAATGGGGTTTTGCTGGTAATAGGTTCATAAAACTTTAATAAAGAACAGATCCGTTTCAAAAAGTTCATTCTCACGTATTCTACTATATAGTTTGGTGGGTCCCCTCACCCGGTTGTTTTGTTTCTTGCAGTCTTTTGGGGAAGTGTGTTTGTTGTGCAAGAACTCCAATGCAGCTTTAATTATGCAACCTGAATTTGCCTGTGTGTGACTGAATCCCACCCCAAAACAGAGATTGTTTGGAAATGTACTTTGTCAGATGTATGAAGTATGAAATTAAGGTTGCAGTTACAGTGGACCATCCAGATACGAACTTAATTCGTTCCAGGGGTCCGTGCGTAACCTGAAAAGTCCGCAAGCAGAGGCACTGCTTCTGCGCACTCATGCGGTGCAATAAAGTGCTTCTGTGCACGTGTGTGGCATGCTAGAGTGTTTCTGTGCACCCGCGAGAGGCAAAAACCCAGTAGTATATCTCTGGATTTGCCGTGTGTGTATCCCAAAAGATACACAACCAGAGGTGGACGTAATAAGAAGTACAACTATATATTTCTCTCTCTCGCCATACACACACACACACACACAACACACATATATTTATGGGTGGAAAGAGAAAATGTGAGGTCAGTCAGACAGACAATGAAATGCAAGGAATTCAGAAGGGCAGGTTTCTCAAGTTCTTTATTATTATTATTATTATTATTATTATTATTATTTATACACCGCCCATCTGGCTGGGTTTCCCCCGCCACTCTGGGCTGCTTCCAACAAATACAAAAATACATTAAAACATCACAGATTAAAAACTTCCCTAAACAGGGCTGCCTTTAGGTGTTTTCTAAATGTCAGGTAGTTGTTTAACTCCCTGACCTCCGATGGAAGGGCGTTCCACAGGGCGGGCGTCACTACCGAGAAGGCCCTTTGCCTGGTTCCCTGTAGCTTTGCTTCTTGCAGTGAGGGAACTGCCAGAAGGCCCTTGGCGCTGAATCTCAGTGTCTGGGCTGAATGATGGGGGTGGAGACGCTCCTTCAGGTATATATTCCAGCTCATTTCTATTGTTGTTTTGCAGCAGATTTAGATAATGTAAAAGCACAAAACAACCACAAAGAATCTTGAGGTAGGTTACGCATTTATTCCAGTTCAGTCTTTGGTTCTTGGCATTTATAGCCCTCAAACCTATTCAGCTAGCAGACTGCCTCTGCCCTGCCCCTACAAGCCTATCAGTAAGATTTTCTGTAGAGACACTGGGGATTGTTCCATGACAGTTGTCACTTGCTGACAATGCAGAAGGAAGCCACTTTGGCGCACCCTGAAGATACCAGGTGTTGGCTGTAGTTACATCTATACAAAGTGCATTGCCTTTGCCCCTCCATAAAGAAATGGGGAGGAATGATGAGCCGGAATAGCTGTCTAGAAAGAAAGGTAACCTGGGAACTTCATGTTGATTGACCACCCCAGCTCCCTGACCCCAAGAAAAGACTCATCCAGGGAGGCAGGTGAGCATTACAGCTTAACCCCATACTACGCTCTCCAGTGGCTATTCACTCAGACAGGGCTATATTTTCATTCAATTCTTAGTGTGTCCATGTGTGGTGTGTTTATTTTAACCTTTTCTTCTCCCCTTCCTTGCAGTCATGACAAAAATCAAACATCCATGTTGATGCTTTTCGCCTCAGAAGAGGAGCTCCTCTTGCTGTCAAGGCAGCATCTGGAGCCCTGCCATTCCTTCTGTCCCTGGCCCCTTCCCCTCCTCTCTTGACCATCCCAGGTCCACTCTTGACCACAGCAGGAGACAGGATCTGTCTGTGATGGTGAGATGTCCTGGCTGGCTGAAGGACCACTTCCTGTTTCCTGGAACTCCATCCTTCTTTCTCATGCAAGGTGGAGTCATGAAGCAGCTGAAGGCTGAGCACACCTAAGGGTTACATGAGGTGGATTCTGCTTAACCTCCTCCTTTTGTGGATCAAAATCCCCAGCTAATCTTTCTTGCTGCTGCTGCTGCATGTCACTGTTCCTGTGTCTCTGGTGTTTCTTTGAGAATACAGGACACTGCAAAAGACAGAGAGTGTAATGAGTATGCAATAAGGTAGACAGAGAGTCATCCCTCCCTATAATCTAAACAGAGACTTACGTCCAGGAGACTTCTGTATAAAGAACTCTCTGCTGAGGTGGAAGTGGGGACTAAGTGAGGTTGGAGTGGAAACATGTTTGCATGAACATGCTGTTAGGGAAAAATCTGGGTGCGAGGCTGCTCTGCCACCCAGCTCGTCAGTCCACTGCGGAATGAAAAGGAAGGAGTCCAGCCACCATCCGGAGCAAACAGCAAGGTTTATTACTGCGCAGCAGGTTCAAGCCAAGACTGGACACTGAGAACAGGGTTACAAGAACTTTTAAAACTTCCCACCTGAATCCCATAATGCATTTCAAAAGCGTCATTCCTACATCACTGTTACATAGCTAAACATCAGAAAAGGGGAGGTACATACAATATTAACATACTGGTAAACAAGATTAACATAAGGGTTAATGGAAAATAAAAAAAATCCTTCAGTAGCATGCATGCACACGAAAGCTCATACCAAAATAAAAACTTAGTTGGTCTTTAAGGTGGTATCTGACGAAGTGTGCATGTACACGAAAGCTCATACCAAAATAAAAACTTAGTTGGTCTTTAAGGTGCTACTGAAGGAATTTTTTTATTTTGCTTCGACTCAGACCAACACGGCTACCTACCTGTAATAAGGGTTAATGGTTCAGGGCAAAAGTAAATGTGTGATAAGTACCAGGAGGAACTTCTTGAGTATCCACAGAGAAATAACAATAAGGTCCTGGCTTTGCATCGACTGTCACCTGGGTGGGTCTGGTGATGGGATTAAGCTTGGCCAAAAATCAGCTCAGCAAAGTGCCTCTGGGCACTTCCTGAAGTCACTTTTCAAGGGCAAAATAGTGTTGGAATGGGGAAACGAGTTGATTTTATATGATTTTTAAAACTAGGTAACTTCCCTGAGCTGTCAAGTTGAAAGGATACATTTACACATATTTTTAATAAAGATGTGCCCCCCCGTGAATTCCCTAACAATGTGAAGGTAAAATTTGCTCTCCATTTAAATATTTATTAAAATAATATATTCAGTTACCCAGAAGTGTTATTAGGGTGTTTTGTTTTTTTGTTTTTTTTTGTTTTTGCCGTAAGCTCCACGATCACGGATGCCTTTACTTTTACTTCATACATTGTAAGAAGTTGGTCCTGAGACACTTGATCCCGTTCCTTAAAATACCATCTGAACAAAATTGGGGAAGCAGTAAAAAGTTTATTGAGGACAACACGTTCTTGCAAAATAAAAAAATTCCTTCAGTAGCACCTTAAAGACCAACTAAGTGCTACTGAAGGAATTTTTTTATTTTACTTCGACCCAGACCAACACGGCTACCTACGGTACCTGTAACACGTTCTTGCAAAAGCGGGGATCCAAAGCAAGCACAGTCCGGCGGGCAATGTATGAGCTTATATTCACAGATCGTGAAGCTGAGGCTCCAATACTTTGGCCACCTCATGAGAAGAGAAGAATCCTTGGAAAAGACCCTGATGTTGGGAAAGATTGAGGGCACTAGGAGAAGGGGACGTCAGAAGACAAGATGGTTGGACAGTGTTCTCGAAGCTACGAACATGAGTTTGACCAAACTGCGGGAGGCAGTGCAAGACAGGAGTGCCTGGCGTGCTATGGTCCATGGGGTCACGAAGAGTCGGACACGACTAAACGACTAAACAACAACAACATATTCCCTATGCACCCGTTCCTTTCCCCGTCTCCTCATGGACTGGGTGCTACAAGGTTTTCCTTCCCCCAATTATGAAATAACAGACAAGAGGCTGAGCGTGGAGAGAAACTTCTCCTTCCTCCTCAGAGTTGCCTCCACTTCCGGCTCCACCAGCAGAGATAAAATCGGGGCTTGCAAAGGAGGAAGGGAAGGAGGCGGGAAGCAGAGGCAGAAGAGGGGGCTGCTTCCTAATTAAGCCTCCTAATTAAGCACTATCACTCCCTGCCTCCCGCGCGGGGGCTCCCATTCCCGCCCCCGCTGCCCAGGATTTCGGGTGAGTGCAAAGCCAATGCCGGGGAAGGAGGGAAGGGGCTTTGCGAGGGGGTCCAGGATGAGAAGCCACGGGACGGGGAGAAGAGAAAGGAGGAAAGGGATCTGTTTTTTAAATGGGGGCTTTGAAGACGGAGTGGGGGGGGGGAGAGAGAAGCTTCCTCCTGCAGGGATCTGGTGCAAAGGGAGTTGCAGGGAACGATGCTAGCCAGGATCGCCTTAATAACATTATGGATTTTGATTTTAATATCTGTACCCTGGCAGAAGACCCCTCGGAGTAGGACCTTATCTTTAGGCAACAGGCCAAAGCATTCCTCTTCTCCCAGGCGTAAGTCTCATTAAACAATCTATGGCCTTCACAACTGCGTTTATTCTGTTATGTCTGTTATGCATCTCTATGTAAAGAATAGCAGTAAAAATAGGAGGCCCTGTTGCATTAAAGGGGATGGTTGGAATAGAGTCTGATCAGCATGCATAGCAATAAAGATTTAGGAAGGAATAAAATAAAACACATTAAAACATCAACATCAAAAACTTTCCTGTACAGGGCTGCCAGCAGAAGTATTCCAGTTTGTAGAAATGGCCTTCAATTTTAAAGAAATGCCCACTTTAATGAATCACGTGGTATAAACATGTATGTTATCCTCTAGGTCCATACACGCACATAATATTGGCAAGCAGTGCTCCAAAGTGCTTATCTTGGGAACTTGCCATCTAAGTTGATTACTCCTGACCAAAGTTCCTGTTTCCCAAAAGGACAGGAGGGGGAGCAGAGGAGCAAATGGATGGGTTTGAAGGCTCTTTCCATCAGCCGCCTCTCTCCCCTGAGCAACAAGAGAAAATGGTGTTTGCCGGGCAGGAGGACAGAGGAGGAGGCAGCGAGGGCAGAGGGAGCAGTGGGCGGATCCACCTCCTCTACCAGGGGGGTTCAGATGCATGCAAGGGGCTTCCTCCTTCTCCTTGCAAGGGCCACCCATGTATTCAGAGCAGTCCATTGCAGATTAACTCTTAAGTTCCCAGAGATCTACTCTCAGGCCACTAATGTGCATACAATGCCAGCCTTGGAAGGGAGGTGGGAAAGGTGGGTGAAAGGAATGGCCAATGTTGTTTGAAAATGGGCGGGGGCTCTTGGGAAGGGGTCTTTTTGTATGCAACAATGGCAGTGAGGATGCTGATTGCCAAGGGATAGAAAGAAGATAAAATTCCATCAAAAGAGGAGTGGAAGTAAAAATGCTTCAATATATAGAAGTAGCATAGATGATGGAAAAGATCAGAGATCGATCAACCCAAAAATTTAAAAAGGAATGGGAGATCTGTAGACAATATTTAAAAGAGCAGTGTCCCCATATAAAAACTTTAGAATGCTTCGAATAGCTCTCGGAATTGAATAAGGTATATAGAATTCAGACAAGATTTAATCAAGATAAAGTTTATTGAAAAATAGAGGCAAGTAATTAAGAAAAGAAATAACCCATATAAAGGAAGTCGGAAGTTGATGGTTGGAACAATTTTGTGCATATGTGATGCATTGTTCTATTTTTGTAAGAGATGTATTGTGCTTTTTTGTTTTGTTTTCTTCTTTTCCTTTTTTCCTTTTTATACACTTTCATTGTGTGTGTGTTGATTTTAAACCAATAAATATTGAATATCGAAAATTAAAAAGGAAGGGAGGTGATGAAAGGAATTGCTAAAGGTGTTTGAAAATGGGTGGGGGCTCTTGGGATAGGGATGCCCAGTTGGGGCTTCTCCTGGGGCAGCAGAATGTCTTGGGCAGGAGAATCCCTGCAGGGGCTCTGAGACTCCCTTGGCTTCTTCCTCCCTCCCAGGAAGCTGCAACTTGCTGTGATTTCTGCCCTCCTCAGGAAGCTGAACCTGCAAACCTGGCCAGGATGGAAGGAGGAAGATGGACGGTTGACCTGGTCAGGCTGTCTCCCGCATCCCTCCCCACAACCTCTGAGCATTCCCACAACCTCTGAGCATTAAATCTGGTGAGTTCCAGGGGAGAGGAGATGGGGACAGGGATGGATGGATGGTGGAGGTAGAAAGGAAAAGATGGAGAGGAGACAAAAGGCAGGGAGTTCCTGGCAGGAAGAATGAAGGGGTGAGGCCTTCTCCAAAGTAGCTCTTTGTTTTTTAATCCTTTTCATGAAATAGTGGGGGCAGATTTTCTTCCTCCAGGCTTTTAGGTGCTATTTCCACTGCATAATTAATTGATGATAATGATATTGCACATCAATCAAAAAAATGGGTGAATTATGCTCCCCATAATTATTTATACTTCATATATTAGTATTAGAAGCAAATTGTGTAAACTTGCCAATCTTACAGACTGGGGTTGTGTGTGAGAGTAAGTGGGATAATAATTTATAGTGCCCTTGTAATTTTGTCCGTCCCTAAGCTTACATGGGGGACATAGGTGGCGCTGTGGGTTAAACCTGATCAGAAGGTCGGCGGTTCGAATCCCTGTGATGGGGTGAGCTCCTGTTGCTCAGTCCCAGCTCCTGCTAACTTAGCAGTTCGAAAGCACGTCAAAAGTGCAAGTAGATAAAAAGGTACCACTCCAAACGGGAAGGTAAACGGCGTTTCTGTGTGCTGCTCTGGTTTGCCAGAAGCGGCTTTGTCATGCTGGCCACATGACCTGGAAGCTGTACGCCGGCTCCCTTGGCCAATAACGCGAGATGAGCGCCGCAACCCCAGAGTCGGTCAAGACTTGACCCAATCGTCAGGGGTCCCTTTACCTTTAAGCTTACATGGAGATAGTGTGGTACAAGCTCGGTACAAATTTCAAAGTAAGTACACAAAGCCTGTGGGATGTAATCCACTGGGAGCATTCCCTGTTTTCTTAGAGTGGACATTCAAGGGAATGTTTGGTCCAGCCAGTTGAAACTTCTTGTTCCTCCTGCCCTGGAGCATCCTTCCTTGCATGTGACTAGTGGGTGGGCGTGACCTTTCCAGACCTGGTAAAAGGCCAAGGCATGCTGCCACTCTCTCCGTTTCCATTTTCCTTTCATCATGTGAACTTCCCGGACTGCTAACTGCAGTCACTAGGTCAACCCACATATGGGGTAAACCTGTTTGTATATGCTTGTAACTTTAAGCCTTAAGCCTGCCTTCAGGGATCACACTGTGCTCTGCCTGATAATGAGTAAACTTTCTTTTTATTGCTTATGAATAATACTATGGTGTCTTTATCCTTTTAATGAGGGATTTGAAAAGGGGATCTTATCCAGGAACATATAATTCAATCTGAGGGAGATTGAAATGCATAATAGTAAGAGGATATAACAAGCCTGCAACCAGATTTCTGTTGTGTGTGAGAAAAGAAATGTAAATTGTGCTAAGTAAATGAACATACTAGCGCAAGTTAGAAAGGATATTAATTAAACAATATGTCCTCTCCTGCCACCCTGAACAATCCCACAAAGCCAACAAAGGGACTCACAAGTTTATAGTGGCACCAGCTTTCCTGGTCAAGAGTCCACTTTGTCAGACTGCAGCCCACAAAAGTTTAGGCCATAATACATTTATCAGCCTGAATCCTGTGACTTCCCCCCATTCCTTTCATGGCATTTTGATGCATTCTCCACAGTTTTCATTTATCTGAATTGTCCATAAACTTTTTTAGAAGTGATTCTTAAAGCCCAGCTAACGTTTTGATTTGCTTGCAGCTTCCTCTGGCTTCTGGGCTCCTGAGGAAGCTGAACCTGAAAACCTAGCTGAGACGGAACCTGAAAACCTGGCCAGGATGGAAGGAGGAAGATGGACGGTTGACCTGGTCAGGCTGTCTCCTGCATCCCTCCCCACAACCTCTGAGCATTCCCTCCCAGGACCCTCAGAGAGATCTGGTGAGTTCCAGGGAAGAGGAGATGGAGACAGGGATGGATGGATGGTGGAGGGAGAAAGAGGAAAAGATGGGGAGGAGACAAATGGCAGGGAGTTCTTGGCAGGAAGAATGAAGGCGTGAGGCCTTCTCCAAAGCAACTCTTTGTTTCTTGAATCCCTTTCATAAAGTAGTGGGGGAAGATTTCAAAACCAGGGCGCACTTTCCCCTAGAAAGTAATGCAACATGGATTAATCCATTCCAGACTTTTAAAAACAACCCCTAAAACAGCAATTTAACATGAATTTTACTATCTAAGAAGACCATTGATCCAGAAAATGAAAAACAATAATCAATGTTCTGTACCATAAAATAAATAAGACAGTATTGTAGATAAAAATTAAAATTAATTTTTTTTGTACCTGCACTGATGATAGTCATTGTTTGGGTGGGGAGCTTTTATCCCTTTCCACAGTCACTCACTCACTCAACCAATCACTCATAAAACATAAAAACAAGCCACAGTCAAAAATGGAGAAGCCACACAAACAAAAACGCAAAAAATAGGAAAAACCTAAAGCACCAAATGTCACCTCATAACACTGCATCCAGAAACGGCTTTAATATCAATGGGGGGGGGGGGGCTTAAATTAGTTGTGCAAGGGAACAAATGGAATGAGAAAAGCCTTAATCACAAGGGGGGGGGACTTAAATTAGCTGCACAACAGTAAAAATGGAAGCCCAGGAGCACGTTTGGTTTCTGAGGGAAAGTTCATATACAGGAACACCTACTTCTGGGTTTGCAGTGTTCGGGTTCTGAGTTGTTCAGGAACTAAGCTGTTTGAAAACCAAGGTACCACTGTATTTCCACTACAGGAACAACAATCCTGTAGTAACAAAACACAATAAATGCATTCACCTCCCCAGTTTGGTGGGCTTAAAGGCAGGGTGGATAAAAATCAATGATTTAAAAACAAAAAAATCAAAAATATCGGATTTCTTTTATTTAAATCGGATTTTTTTGATTTAAATCTATTTTTTTGATTTAAATAAGATTTTTTTTAAATAAAATGCTTTTTGAGGAAAATATATTACCATCCAAAGGTTATTCCATCATGAAATAAAGATTGGTTTTTTAATTATGTAGAATAAGGTTGTATATGTTTAATTTTTTGGGTAAATAAATTCCATTAATCCATTCACAATGTCATGCTCTTCCAGAGGTTTTTGTAAGATTATTGGGCAGTTTCTCTGCCTACAAGATATTATCACAGATGCTTGGTTTACTTTTGCAGTTCTCAAAACTGAATTTGACTCAACAGAGATCACATGCCTCTTCTTCACAGCAAAAATGTTATAACATGAACAGAGTTGAGAAAAAGACCTTAATCCTATTGTTCTACAAACCTATGAATACAGAAACAACCCCTTCAGTGCTAAGTTTCAATAAGTTCAGTGAATAGAATAGAAACAATATTTTTCTGATTGTTTGGAGTGGACAGTATTTAAGTTTTTCATTTGTAGGCTGGGCTGACAGTCTTAAGTTTCTTAAAATATATATATATAGTTTTTTCTTTAGCCAAATTAGTTAACAAACGTGGATGTTTGTTTAAGCAAATAACATATGCTGTAATTTTATTGTTAAGGTAATGATTATTTTTCTCCTTCCTAAGTACAACAGTAAAGTTGTCCAAATATGAATGATTAACCTATTAAACTGGGGATAAAAAAACTAATATGAAAAGTTGTTATTCTAAAAATCTTCATCTACTTGCATATTAAAGTTATACCAGCAAGAATTAGTCTTTATGTAGAAAACTATGATTTAAATCAAGCCTTACTGACTAGTGATTTAAATCGTGATTTAAATCGTGATTTAAATCAGTTTGATTTAAATCAAATCCACCCTGCTTAAAGGACAAAGGACCCATTATCATGATACACAATTCCTGTGGCTGGAGGCTCTACAGATAGGATTGGGCACATGACGACCAAGGGTGGCCAGTATTATAAGCCAATTGTGCAAACTTGCCAATCTTAAAGACTAGGGTTGGGTGAGAGGGTGAGTGAATGAGTGGAATAATTCATAGCGCCCCTGTAATTTTGTCCATTCCTTAGCTTACATGGAGATACTGTGGTTCAACTTGGTTCAAATAAGTACACAAAGCCAACAAAGAGGCTCACAAGTTTATAGTGGCACCAAGCTTTCCTGGTCAAGAGTCCATTTTGTCAGACTGCAGCCACAAAAGCTTAGGCCATAATACATTTACAAGCCTTTAAGGGCTGCAAATGATAAATCCACAGAAGCATAGTCAATCTATGAACTTCTTTTTCGGGGAAATATTTTCATTTGTTTTTACAAATACAAGTTTATATCAAAGACATTTATATAATCATTTCATGAGATTCTCTGAATCACATGACTTTGCTCCATCCCTTTCATGGATCCTTATATTAGTTTTTCCAGAACTACATACAATGGTACCTCCGGTTCTGAACAGGATCCGTTCCGGAGCTCCGGACGGATTCCGAAGTTTTTGCAAACCGGAGGACCGCTTCTGCACACGCACATGGCGCAATAGAGTGTTTCTACGCATGCGAGCAGCGAAACCCGGAAAAATACCAGAGGGTTACGTAACATGAGGTACCACTGTATTGACACATTCTCCACAGTTTTCATTTATCTAAATTGTCCATAAACCTATTTACTTTACAAGTGATTACTAAAGTCCAGCTAACATTTTGATTTGCTTGCAGTAATTTCATAGGTAAATTATAAATTTTCCCCATTCTTTTTTAAAGTCCTTGTTTTCTTCATTCCCGAGTCTCGCCGCTAATTTTGCCATTTTGGCATAGTCCAGCAGTTTGGCTTGCCACTCTTCCCTAGTTGGGATTACTGCATCTTTCCGTCTTTTCTGGACTTTTGGGATCTCGGTACATGTAATTCCAAATATTAGTATGAAGCCAGAGCCGTGCACACCAGGAAACCGGATCTCGGGCTACTTCCGTGCCAGCGGACAGGGCTGTTTCCCTCTTTCTCCCCCCCCCTTCACACACACACACACACACACACACCCCTTCCTTCCTTGTCTGTCTCTCTTTCTCTCTCTCTCTCTCACCCCTTCCTTCCTTGCTTCCTTCCCTCCCTCCCTCTTCCAACTTGAATAAAATATTGGGGGGGGGGACAGGTAAGCCCCACTTCACATACCATATCAGCCTTTCTCAACCTGTGGGTCCCCAGATGTTGTTGAACTACAAATCCCATCGCCCCTAGCTAGCAAGGGCAGAGCTCAGGGATCATGGGCGTTGTAGTCCAACAACATCTGGGGACCCACAGGTTGAGAACCACTGCAATTGATCTCAAGACAAAGTGCATGCACACTATATGAATGACAATGCCCATCAACATTGGGGGGGGGGAAACGACTTCCTCAAATATTTAATGTGGGTGCAAAGGCACATAGGCCTCTAGGAGTTGGCTGCTATGCCTAGGAGAATTCAAGAAAGCAAGAATTTTTTTCGTTGTTTGTCCTCCTCTAAAAACTAGGTGTGTCCTATGGTCAGGTGCGTCTTATGGAGTGAAAAATTCTTGCTGTGATACTTAGAGTTTTATTTCTCCATCTTTTCATGTACTTTAGTATTTTCCCCCATACCTTCCTATAGTTGAGTTCTGCAGTCCTGTTAATATTTCTGCAGAATTCGATACCCAGGTATTTTATTCCCCAGATGTTGTTGGACTACAATGCCCGTCATCCCTGAGCTCTGGCCTTGCTAGCTAGGGGCGATGGGAGTTGTAGTCCAACAACATCTGGGGACCCACAGGTTGAGAAAGGCTGATATGGTATGTGAAGTGGGGCTTACCTGACCCCCTCCCCAATATTTTATTCAAGCTGGAAGAGGGATGGAGGGAAGGAAGGAGTGAGAGAGAGCGAGAAAGAGAGACAAGGAAGGAAGGGGTGAGAGAGAGAGTGAGGGAAGCAGCCCTCTCCGCTGTCATGGAAGCAGCCCGAGAGCCGGTATTCTGCTGCGCGCAACTCTGGCTCTGGCTCTTGCATTCACTCCATAGGACGCATGGACTTTCCCCCTTCCTTTTTGGGAGGGAAGAAGTGTGTCTTATGGAGTGAAAAATATGGTATATCGTCTTGCCATTTTTCAAAGCATCCTGCATTGCCTATTACCGGGACTGATTGAAATAAAAAGAACATTTTTGGCAATACATTCATTTTTATTGCTGATATTCTTTCACAAAATGATAAATTCATTCTTCCCCATATCTAAATCTCTTTTTATTTCCGCACATTCTCGTAATTGTCTTTAAAAATATTAATATTCTTAGCTCAGAATTTGACTTTTTATGTATAACTAACTAACTCTGTTTTCTGTTGTAATTCCTTTTTGTCTTGCTCCATCGTGTTTTTTGCCAAAAGCTTAGTCTTATTCTTGTTTAGTTTAAATCCTGCGACCTGCCCGAAGTCGTGTATCTTTTCTACCAACTTTGGTAGAGTATTTTTGGGATCCGTCACTGTAATTACAAGGTTAACTGCAAAAGCTTTTCATATACAGTGGTGCCTCGCTAGACGAATGCCCTGTAAGACGAATTTTTCGCTTAACGAATAGGTTTTGGGATGGGAGGTTGCCTCGCAAGACGACGAGGTTTTCTATGGCCGCCGCTTCGTCTTGCGAAGCTCTTCTCCCGCCGCTGCCTCTCGCCGCGCACAGCCGGCATGGAGCACAACTTCGGAGGTCTCCGAAGCTGCGCTCCATGTCGGGGGAGGCAGCAGCGGGAGAAGCTCTTTCCCCGCTGCCGCCTCTCGCAGCGCAAAGCCGGTATGGAGCGCAGTTTCGGAAACCTCCGAAGCTGCGCTCCATGTCGGGGGAGGCAGGCGGGAGGCGGCGGCGGGAGAAGCTCTTCCTCCGCTGCCGCCTCTCGCAGCGCAAAGCCAGCATGGAGTGGAACTTCGGAGGTCTCCGAAGTTGCGCTCCATGCCGGGGAAGGCAGGCAAGGCGGGTGGCTGGGAGAATAGAGCTTCTCCCCCTGGGCCCCGCTGCCTCGCACACAGCTGGCATCGGGTGGGGCTTCGGAGACCTTCTCCGAAGCCCCGTCGCATGCCGCCGCCAGTCCCCCAGAGCCTATAGGTACGCATTGATTAAGTTTCAATGCATTCCTATGGGAAACTGGGACTTGCTAGACAAAAAATTTGTTACCTGAATTGACCCATGTAACAAATTAATTTCGTCTAGCGAGGCACCACTGTGTATGCTTTATTTCCTACTGTTATTCCTCTAATTAATTTCTCCGCTCTTTCTCTCTCGCCAGGGCCTCTAATACCAAAATAAATAATAATGGTGATAGGGGATATCCTTGTCCCCTTCATTATTTTACAGTTTTCTGTTATAACCTTATTAACAATCAGCATGGCCTGTTGGTAAGAATAAATTGCATTAATTCCTCTCCCACATTCATTTTTTTCTATTAGCGTTTTCAAAAAAGCCCATGAAACGTTATCAAAAGCCTTTTCAGCATCTAAAAGTATTGCTGCTTTTTTCTCATTTCTTACTTCCAAATATTCAATAACATCTATTATATTCCTTATATTCTCCTTCATCTGATGTCCTGGTAGAAAGCAGGCCTGAGTGTGATGAATTTTTTTCTGCTAAAACACCTTTCATTCTATTACCTAAAATATGAGCAATACTCTAAATGGAGTATTTTTCTCACCTTTTAGTTCAAGAAATATTGAGTTCTGGTCCGAAAGCGTTCTTCGTTGTGTTTCTACTTTTCCAATCTATGGACTTCCATCCTACAGGAGACATTGACGGCCAACAACTTGGATAGCTTGAAAAAGAGGATTAGACCGATGTCTGCTCTGCTCTGCCTCCACGGTCCTAGGCAATAATGCTTCTTAATACTAGTTCCTGGAAGGCAGAGGGCTCTTTTACTCAAATCCTGCTTGCTGGTTTCCCACAGGCATCTGGTTGGCCACTGTGAGAACAGGATGCTGGACTAGGATGCCTAATCGAGCCGGCTCTTCTTATGTTCTAATACAGGCACCCCCAAACTTGGCCCTCCACATGTTTTGGGACTAAAACTCCCATCATCCCTAGCTAACAGGACCAGTGGTCAGGGATGATGGGAATGGTAGTCCCAAAACATCTGGAGGGCAGAGTTTGGGGCTGCCTGTTCTAATATATTGCAATATTTTTACACTTTTGGCACACTAAAGTTTTACTTCTTAGTCATAGAAGAGACTGCTACTCGAGCCTGTGATCATTTCCTCCCTGGAAAAAGGGAAATACAGAGATGTGTCTAAGCAGCCAATTCCAACATAGATGATAAAATAATGCAGTTTATTAAGTGTGAATGGAGTTAGCGTGTTGTTCTTGCCATTATCTCATCTGCATTCCTAAAAATTTGGAACATAGCAAGGACAGTGGAGAATGGAGACGGTGTTAAAATAAGAGAATTGGGATTGGTGTGTGTTCAGTTTCTTTCTTGTCTTTCTTGAAAGTCTAATAGGATTTTCTTCTGCCCAATCCGAAACAGGTGAGGAAGATGAGGGCCAGAATTCTCTGGAGCCACCTGTGACTTCATTGGGAAGAACAAAGAAACAGTTTAAATGCATGGAAGGTGGGATGTGCTTTAGTCACAGTGGAACACTTAGAAGACATCAACAAACTCACACAGGGAAGAAATCATTGAAACATACAGAGTGTGGAAAAAGCATCAGTCAAAATGGAACACTTAGAATACATCAACGAACTCACACGGGGGAGAAACCATTTAAATGTACTCAATGTGGAAGCAGTTTCACTCAATATGGACAACTTAGAATACATCAACAAACTCACACGGAAGAGAAACCATTTGAATGTATTGAATGTGGAAAGAGCTTCAGTGTAAGTGGAGCACTTAGAATACATCAACGAACTCACACAGGGGAGAAACCATTTAAATGTATTGAATGTGGAAAGAGCTTCAGTACAAGTGGAAATCTTAGAATACATCAACTAACTCACACAGGGGAGAAACCATTTAAATGTATTAAATGTGGAAATAGCTTCAACAGGAAGGATAAACTTGCATTACATTGGCGAACTCACACAGGGGAGAAACCATTTAAATGTATTGAATGTGGAAAGAGTTTCAGTGAAAATGGACACCTTAGAATACATCAACGAACTCACACAGGGGAGAAACCATTTAAATGTATTGAATGTGGAAAGAGCTTCAGTAGAAGTGGAGCACTTAGAATACATCAACGAACTCACACGGGGGAGAAACCATTTCAATGTACTGAATGTGGAAAGAGCTTCAGTGTAAGTGGAGCACTTAGAATACATCAACAAACTCACATGGGAGAGAAACCATTTATATGTACTGAATGTGGAAAGTGCTTCACTCAATATGGACACCTTAGAATACATCAACGAACTCACACGGGGGAGAAACCATTTCAGTGTACTGAATGTGGAAAGTGCTTCACTCAATATGGACACCTTAGAATACATCAACAAACTCACACGGGAGAGAAACCATTGAAATGTATTGAATGTGGAAAGTGCTTCACTCAATATGGACACCTTAGAATACATCAACGAACTCACACGGGGGAGAAACCATTTAAATGTATTGAATGTGGAAAGAGCTTCAGTGAAAATGGAACTCTTAGAAAACATCAACGAACTCACACGGGGGAGAAACCATTTAAATGTATTGAATGTGGAAAGAGCTTCAGTCAATATGGACACCTTAGAATACATCAACGAAGTCACACGGGGGAGAAACCATTTAAATGTATTGAATGTGGAAAGAGCTTCAACAGGAAGGATAAACTTACATTACATTGGCGAACTCACACAGGGGAGAAACCATTTAAATGTATTGAATGTGGAAAGAGTTTCAGTGAAAATGGACACCTTAGAATACATCAACGAACTCACACTGGGGAGAAACCATTTAAATGTATTGAATGTGGAAAGAGCTTCAGTGTAAGTGGAGTACTTAGAAGACATCAACGAACTCACACGGGGGAGAAACCATTTAAATGTATTGAATGTGGAAAGCGCTTCAGTGAAAATGGAACTCTTAGAAAACATCAAAAAACTCACACGGGGGAGAAACCATTTAAATGTATTGAATGTGGAAAGAGCTTCAGTCAATATGGACACCTTAGAATACATCAACGAAGTCACACGGGGGAGAAACCATTTAAATGTATTGAATGTGGAAAGAGCTTCAACAGGAAGGATAAACTTACATTACATTGGCGAACTCACACGGGAGAAGCTTTAGTCAATATGGAACCTTAGGAAACATCAGCTAACTCCCTCGGGGAAACCACAGATTTATGAAATGTGGAAAGGGCTTCAGAGGGAGTGAAGACCTTTAATAACAACAACAACAGCAGCAGCAGCAGCAACAACAACAATAATAAATTATTTGTACCCCACCTATCTGACTAGGTTTCCCCAGCCACTCTGGCTGGCTTCGAACAAAGATTAAAAATACATTAAAATGTCACACATTAAAAACATCCCTGAACAGGGCTGCCTTCAGATGACTTCTAAATGTCATGTAGTTATTTATCTGTTTGACATTTGATGGGAGGGCATTCCACAGGGCAGGTGCCACTACCAAGAAGGCCCTCTGCCTGGTTCCCTGTAGCTTTGCTTCTCGCAGTGAGGGAACAGGCAGAAGGCCCTTGGCGCTGGACCTCAGTGTCCAGGCAGAATGATGGGGGTGGAGAATTTCATAAGCAAATTCACACAGGGGGAAAACCACATAAATGTATGGAGTTTTCCACTCAGGTTTCCCTTATTTCCTGGGAAGTGAAGATGACTGTCAAGTCTCTGGATCATAGCTGCCAAGTTCCGCATTAAATAATAAGGGATCGGCTGACTCGCCCAGCAGCGCAGCACCGGAAGTCGTTTCTGCGCATGTCTGGACATGCGCAGAAGCGATTTTCGGTGCCGGCTCTGCCCATGACGACACCGAAGGGAAATCGCTTCTGGATTTTAGTAGACTTGGGGTCAGAGGCACTGATGCGGCTACTCTAGAGTAACGACTCCTCACAGCATTGTCCTTTTAGGCTTTTATTAAGTGCTGATTATTTACAGTGCTCAGAGCGATCTATATACATGCTTTCGGTCAGGTGTCAGTACCTCCGAATGGAGATTGGCGCGTTTTCTTCCAGCAAAGAAGCTTTGGGAGACCCAGCCTCTTCCCCGGACGTTTTCTGCGCAATTCCGGAGTTGGGGGAATTGGCCTTCCCCCCGGGCTCCCCCCTTCCTGTCTCACCTGGGTCAGTGGCTCCGCAACCTTGCCTGAGCCTCGGGCACCACTTCCTGATTCTCCGCTGGAGGCAGAGCTCTCCCTGCTCTCCCCAGCGCTTGGGGATGGGCTGGAACTTAAGAGGGGAGGGACCTCCCGGTATCCCCGGTCCCTCACACTTGGCTTCATGCCTGGGACAAAGCTGAGCTCCGTGGGTTAACTGATGTTTGTCTTTCTTACATTTGGAAAGATACAAACCATTTGACTAGTGGAAACTCGCTGCACCGAAACTTTGAAAATCCTTGCTCATAGCCGAGGTCCAGCCTCATTCTCATTTGAAGCTGGAGATAAGCTTCAACTCTTGCAACCCCCAAAGCTTTGCTTTTACAGTAAGAAATGCATGGCGGTATTTGTTCTGTCAGAAGCACCCGTCTTCCAGAATAATATGACAAAACTACCAAGGGCACACAAGAGCTTGCTTTGAAGCTAAAATGTCACTCAGGGTTCCTTGGAAGAACAGCAAGACACATGGGTTAACCCAGGAAGCTGTCTTATACCGAGTCGTAGCCTTGGACCATCCAGCTCAGTATTGTCTCGGTTTCAGGCAGGGAATATATCTGAGCCCTACCTGCAGGTGTTTGGAATTGAACTTGGGGCCTTCTGAAGAAGAAGAAGAGTTTGGATTTGATATCCCGTTTTATCACTACCCGAAGGAGTCTCAAAAGCGGCTAACAATCTCCTTTCCCCTCCTCCCCCACAACAGACACCCTGTGAGGTGGGTGGGGCTGAGAGACTTCAAAGAAGTATGACTTGGCCAGGGGTCCCCAAACTAAGGCCCGGGGGCCGGATGTGGCCCAATCGCCTTCTCAATCCGGCCCGCGGACGGTCCAAGAATCAGCATGTTTTACATGAGTAGAATGTGTCCTTTTATTTAAAATGCATCTCTGGGTTATTTGTGAGGCCTGCCTGGTGTTTTTACATGAGTAGAATGTGTGCTTTTATTTAAAATGCATCTCTGGGTTATTTGTGGGGCACAGGAATTCGTTCATATTTTTTTCCAAAATATAGTCCGGCCCCCCCACAAGGTCTGAGGGATAGTGGACTGGCCCCCTGCAGAAAAAGTTTGCTGACCCCTGGACTAGCCCAAGGTCACCCAGCAGCTGCATGTGGAGGAGCAGAGACGCGAACCCGGCTTCCCAGATTACGAGTCTACCGCTCTTGACCACTACACCACACTGGCTCACTGCAATTGAAGCAGATGCCCCTGCACTGATGGCCCTTTCCCTGATACTTTGGGTTGGGCAGTCTAGAAAAGTAGGTAATTTGCAGTCCTCTAGTCTCCTAAAACAGTATTTTCCTCTTTGGGCATGGGAAAACAATAAGGAACAGGGCAGAGCAAGTCTCATAGGACCTAAGGGAGCCTTCATCAACCAGGTGCTCTGCAGTTGTGTTGGGCTACATCTGTCCCACCCTACACATCCTGAGGGCAGAGGATACTGAAATAGTTAGCTGTTGTTAGCTTAGACTTTGACCAAACTGGGAGGCAGTGGAAGACAGGAGTGCCTGGCGTGCTCTGGTCCATGGGGTCATGAAGAGTCAGACACAACTAAATGACTAAACAAGAAACAAAAGTTTACACTTGTCTAGGACTAACAGCCCCTTCATGGATCAATGCCTTGTCGTGGCGAAGGGGCAGAGGAACCAGAGACCAAATAGCAAACATGCGCTGGATTATGGAGAAAGCTAGAGAGTTCCAGAAAAACGTCTACTTCTGCTTCATTGACTATGCAAAAGCCTTTGACTGTGTCGACCACAGCAAACTATGGCAAGTTCTTAAAGAAATGGGAGTGCCTGATCACCTCATTTGTCTCCTGAGAAATCTCTATGTGGGACAAGAAGCTACAGTTAGAACTGGATATAGAATCATAGAATCATAGAGTTGGAAGAGACCACAAGGGCCATCCAGTCCAACCCCCTGCCAAGCAGGAAACACCATCAAAGCATTCCTGACAGATGGCTGTCAAGCCTCTGCTTAAAGACCTCCAAAGAAGGAGACTCCACCACACTCCTTGGCAGCAAATTCCACTGCCGAACAGCTCTTACTGTCAGGAAGTTCTTCCTAATGTTTAGGTGGAATTTTCTTTCTTGTAGTTTGAATCCGTTGCTCCGTGTCCGCTTCTCTGGAGCAGCAGAAAACAACCTTTCTCCCTCCTCTATATGACATCCTTTTATATATTTGAACATGGTTATCATATCACCCCTTAACCTTCTCTTCTCCAGGCTAAACATACCCAGCTCCCTAAGCCGTTCCTCATAAGGCATCGTTTCCAGGCCTTTGACCATTTTGGTTGCCCTCTTCTGGACACGTTCCAGCTTATCAGTATCCTTCTTGAACTGTGGTGCCCAGAACTGGACACAGTACTCCAGGTGAGGTCTGACCAGAGCAGAATACAGTGGTACTATTACTTCCCTAGATCTAGATGCTATACTCCTATTGATGCAGCCCAGAATTGCATTGGCTTTTTTAGCTGCTGCATCACACTGCTGACTCATGTCAAGTTTGTGGTCTACCAAGACTCCTAGATCCTTTTCACATGTACTGCTCTCAAGCCAGGTGTCTCCCATCCTGTATTTGTGCCTTTCATTTTTTTTGCCCAAGTGTAGTACTTTACATTTCTCCTTGTTAAAATTCATCTTGTTTGCTTTGGCCCAGTTGTCTAATCTGTTAAGGTCATTCTGAAGTGTGATCCTGTCCTCTGGGGTGTTAGCCACCCCTCCCAATTTGGTGTCATCTGCAAACTTGCTCAGGATGCCCTCAAGCCCATCATCCAAGTCATTGATAAAGATGTTGAACAAGACTGGGCCCAAGACAGAACCCTGTGGCACCCCACTAGTCACTACTCTCCAGGATGAGGAGGAGCCATTGATGAGCACCCTTTGGGTTCGGTCAGTAAGCCAGTTACAAATCCACTGAATGGTAGCATTGTCTAGCCCACATTTTACCAGCTTCTTTACAAGAATATCATGGGGCACCTTGTCAAAGGCCTTGCTGAAATCAAGATAGGCTACATCCACAGCGTTCCCTTCATCTACCAGGCTTGTAATTCTGTCAAAAAATGAGATCAGATTAGTCTGACATGACTTATTTTTCAGGAACCCATGCTGACTTTTAGTGATCACAGAGTTTCTTTCTAGGTGCTCACAGACTGTTTGCTTAATGATCTGCTCTAGAATCTTTCCTAGTATTGATGTCAGGCTGACTGGGCGGTAATTGTTTGGGTCCTCTCTTTTCCCCTTTTTGAAAATAGGGACAACATTTGCCCTCCTCCAGTCTGCTGGAACTTCGCCTGTTCTCCAGGAATTTTCAAAGATTATTGCCAGTGGTTCTGAAATCACCTCTGCCAGTTCTTTTAATACTCTTGGATGTAGTTCATCTGGCCCTGGAGACTTGAATACATCTAAACTAGCCAAGTATTCTTCTACTATCTCGTTACTTATTCTGGGCTGTGTTTCCCCTGCTGAATCATCTGCTCCATATTCTTCAGGTCGGGCGTTGTTTTCTTTCTTGGAGAAGACTGAGGCAAAGAAGGCATTGAGGAGTTCTGCCCTTTCTCTGTCCCCTGTTTGCATTTCACCATCTTCTCCTCTGAGTGACCCCACTGTTTCCTTGTTTTTCCTTTTGCTACGGACATACCCATAAAAGCCCTTTTTGTTGCTTTTAACCTCTCTAGCGAGCCTGAGTTCATTCTGTGCTTTAGCTTTTCTGACTTTGTCTCTACACGTGCTGGCTATATGTTTGAATTCCTCTCTGGAGATTTCCCCCCTTTTCCATTTTTTGTACATATCCCTTTTAAATCTTAACTCAGTCAAAAGTTCTTTAGATAGCCAGCCTGGCTTCTTTAGGCACCTTCCATGTTTCCGTCTCATTGGTATTGCCTGAAGTTGTGCTTTTAATATCTCCCTTTTAACAAACTCCCAACCATCATGAACTCCCTTCCCTTTTATGGAACAACTGAGTGGTTCAAAATTGGGAAAGGAGTACGACAAGGTTGTATATTTACAGGTAGGTAGCCGTGTTGGTCTGAGTCGAAGCAAAATAAAAAAATTCCTTCAGTAGCACCTTAAAGACCAACTAAGTTTATATTTTGGTATGAGCTTTCGTGTGCATGCACACTTCTTCAGATACACTAGAAACAGAAGTGTCAGACCCTATATATATATACAGAGGGTGGTGGGGGTGGGTGGGAATGGGTGATGGGCTGATGGGAGTGGTAAACCTGTAGATGGCTGTTAATGGCTGCTGATGGCTGCAATTAGTCCTGGGCTGAGGTGCTAAAGAAAGCTTGATTATGCATAATGAGATAAGAATCCGATGTCTCTATTCATCCCAGGTGCTTCCATGGTTTTAAGCTTGGTAATGATTTCCAATTCAGCAACTTCTCTTTCCAGTCTGTTCCTGAAATTTCTCTGTAATAAAACAGCTGCTTTGAAATAAGCAGGTTGTATATTGTCTCCCTGCTTATTTAACTTATATGCAGAATTCATCATGCGAAAGGCTGGACTAGATGAATCCCAAGCCGGAATTAAGATTGCCGGAAGAAATATCAACAACCTCAGATATGCAGATGACACAACCTTGATGGCAGAAAGCGAGGAGGAATTAAAGAACCTTTTAATGAGGGTGAAAGAGGAGAGCGCAAAATATGGTCTGAAGCTCAACATCACAAAAACCAAGATCATGGCCACTGGTCCCATCACCTCCTGGCAAATAGAAGGGGAAGAAATGGAGGCAGTGAGAGATTTCACCTTCTTGGGCTCCTTGATCACTGCAGATGGTGACAGCAGTCACGAAATTAAAAGACGCCTGCTTCTTGGGAGAAAAGCAATGACAAACCTAGACAGCATCTTAAAAAGCAGAGACATCACCTTGCCGACAAAGGTCCGTATAGTTAAAGCTATGGTTTTCCCAGTAGTGATGTATGGAAGTGAGAGCTGGACCATAAAGAAGGCTGATCGCCGAAGAATTGATGCTTTTGAATTATGGTGCTGGAGGAGACTCTTGAGAGTCCCATGGACTGCAAGAAGATCAAACCTATCCATTCTGAAGGAAATCAGCCCTGAGTGCTCCCTGGAAGGACAGATCGTGAAGCTGAGGCTCCAATACTTTGGCCACCTCATGAGAAGAGAAGAATCCTTGGAAAAGACCTTGATGTTGGGAAAGATTGAGGGCACTAGGAGAAGGGGACGTCAGAGGACAAGATGGTTGGACAGTGTTCTCGAAGCTACGAACATGAGTTTGACCAAACTGCGGGAGGCAGTGCAAGACAGGAGTGCCTGGCGTGCTATGGTCCATGGGGTCACGAAGAGTCGGACACGACTAAACGACTAAACAACAACAACAACAATTCTTTTTAAAAATCAAATAAGAAATATCTACAAAAAAAAGTGTATTGGGCAAATTCATGAAATGCAAGGCAGTCAATGGCTATGAGCCACATGGACTATGCTGTGCCTGCATGCTCAGAAGCAGCAATGCTTCTGAATACCATTTGCTGGAAACTTCAGTCGAGGAGAGGGCTCTTGTGCTTGGGTCCCGCTTGTGGGTTTCCCAATAGGGCATCTGTTTGGCCACTGTGAGAACAGGATGGTGGACTAGACGGGCCACTGGCCTGATCTAGCAGGCTCTCTTTGTGTCTTTGTGGCTCAGTGATAAGGTGGGGATATGTGGATCATAAACAAACAAGCCTATGTAAGAAGTCTGCCCAAACATGCCACAGAGGCCAGCAAGATACAGACATAAGAGCCAAGAACAGGGTTCCCGAAACTTGGGTCTCCAGCTGTTTCTGGTCCTGACCCTTGGTCCTTCTAGCTGAGGATGATGGGAGTTGTAGTCCAAAAAAACAGCTGGAGACCAAAGTTTGGGAGATGGGAACACAAAGTAAATCTCCCCTGGGAATTGGCTGTGGGTGTGTAACATAACTCTGTATTGGACAAACAGGCCAAACCCTATGCCAAAGGATAAATGGACATAAATCTGACATCAGGAATCACAAGACAGAGAAACCAGTAGGAGAACACTTCAATCTTGCAGGACATTCAATACAAGATCTCAAAGCACCTGTCTGATTACAAGAGAATTTCAGAAATAAACTTGCAAGAGAAGTTGCTGAATTACAACTTATTACTAAACTGACGCAGGTGGCGCTGTGGTCTAAACTATAGAGCCTAGGGCTTGCCAATCAGAAGGTCGGTGGTTTGAATCCCCGTGACGGGGTGAACTCTTGTTGTTCGGTTCCAGCTTCTGCCAACCCAGCAGTTCGAAAGCAGGTTAAAGTGCAAGTAGATAAATAGGTACTGCTCCGATGGGAAGGCAAATGCCATTTCTGTGCGCTGCTCTGGTTCACGGCTTAGTCATGCTGGCCACATGACCAGGAAGCTGTCTGCAGACAAACGCCGGCTCCCTTGGCCAGTAAAGTGAGATGAGCACCGCAACCCCAGAGTCATCCGCGACTGGACTTAACGGTCAGGGGTCCCCTTACATTTACCTTACGAAACTGAAAACCATGGAAAGACCTGGTCTGAATAGAGATATTGGATTCTTGTCTCATTAAACATGCTAAAGCTATTTTTGGTCACCTGCATACCATCCCTTGTTTCTTCCTGTAGGACTAATCGGTTGTTAACAGTCGTCAACAGGTTTACCATACCCTTTGAGTCAATCACCCATCTTCTACTAGCCTTCTGAGAAATACCCCACCCCACCCTCCCACTATATATAAGGGTCTGGTGACTTCTGTTTCAATGGATGTGAAGAAGTGTGCATGCACATGAAAGCTTATACCCAAAACAAACTTAGTTGGTCTCTTAGGTGCTACTGGACAATTTTGTAATTTTATCCTGACTGTGTCAGACCAACACGGCTACCTACCTGAATAACTCTCGACAGTTGGTCACAACCCGAGGCGCCCATCCCACCCACACAAGTGCCCAATGGAAGAAGCCACCACTTGGTGTCAGTGCCACGAACGATAGGGGCTGTGACGTCACAATGCCCAATGCTCTTTTTGCGAGGGGTGAAAAGAAGCAGCACTACAAATCGTGGTCTTACCTCCTGCAGCAGCAGTTCTGACAATCCTCGCCTCCTCCGGTTGAATTTGCACCACATGGCTGGTCTCGAGCCCCCACTCCTCCCCAGGAAGGCTGTCCACCGATATGCTCCTCAAACGCCACTGTTCAAATCACCAAAACCAATCAGACAGAGCAGGGAGGCGCCTGGGCAGAAAGTAGGAAGCAGGATGCAAAAAACACACAAAATAGTTCATGGGGGGGGGGGAGCAGGCAGGAGGTTTTGTTATGTCATTCCTATATTCCCAGCGGTGATTGGAGAGAAATACAGGAAGTTAGTCCAATAGTACCTCCAAGGATGTGGGCAGGCTGCTTGGACGAGTGAAACCGACCACCTGTCTCCTTGATCCTTGCCCATCCTGGCTAATAAAAGCGAGCCGGGAAGGGCTGGGCGATGGGCTCTGCGGGGTGGTGAATGCTTCCCTCTGCGAGGGAGCCTTCCCAGACCCACTGAAAGAGGCAGTCATTAAATCACTTCTTTAAAAAAAACATCTTTAGACCCGGCCAGTATGGCCAACTATCACCCAGTCTAAAATAAACCATTATTGGGCAAGGTGATTCAGCAACTCCAGGTACGCCTGGAGGATGCAGACCATTTGGATCCCTTCCAATTGGGATTCAGGCCTCATCATGGCACTGAAACTGCCTTGGTCGCGCTGGTCGATGATCTCCGGCGGGCTAGGGGCAAAGGTGAGAGCTGTTTCCTAGTTCTGCTGGATCTCTCAGTGGCCTTTGACACCATTGGCCATAACATCCTTCTGGACTGTCTAGAGGGGCTGGGAGCACTCATGGCTCCCCGCAAAGAATTCTGGGAAGTGTAGTTTGTTAAGAGTGCTGGGAGTTGGGAGTCCACTCACGTGGCTTCCTGTCCCTGTTTCAGATAAACAAAGCATCTCCCACAAGCAGAAGGTAAAGCAAGAAGGATGCCAAGGATAGGCCTGGTGCAATTCTGCACCCAGAGGCTGGTGGCCTCCAACTCCCATCATCCCTGGCTGTTGCCGGCTGGAGCTGATGGGAGTTGGAGTCTAGTACCATCAGGGAAGCCACAGGCTCCTGAGCTATTCCTGAAGACAGACTCACCACGTGGGAAAATGGCAGCAAGTTGGTGGTCTTTTAGTACTTCCAAATCTCCAGGATGGCACGCTGGCTAGGTCGGTTCCCTTGCCGACGCTCTGTGTGGGGAGGAGGGGAGATTAACAAGGCTCACAGAGTCCATGGGAAAGTGTTGCCTCGCTCTGGACCTTTTCCCTTAAGCCGGACTTGCTCTAAGCTTGGCATGGGCTGCTGTAGCCTGACCGGCAATGTCTCCCCAGGGTCCCAGTGGTCAGAGATGGTGAGGTTTGTAGCCCAATAACAGCCAGAGACCCAAGTTTGAGAGACACCACTCTAACCACTACACCACCGCGAGCTCCCCAGTAGCTGGTCATGGTGCTGGGCAGAGAGTCCCCTTGCCGAGGCTTCTGCCAAAAGCAACAAATCTCTTTTAATCAAGGTCCGGCAGATATTTCAACAATTGTCAAGGCCAAGGGCAGATCTCTGGGGTTCCTCCCCCATCTATCTAGCCTTGCTTGGAAGGACCAACCCCACCGCCACACTATCCAGGATTTCGTAATCCGTGAAAGTTCCATGTTCCCAAAATGTACCAAATATCACATTTAAAAATAAAGAAAGGGCATGGGAAGTGTTATAAGAGAAATATTGTATAAAAATAAGGCGATTATCAGGGAGGGGAAAACCACATAAATCAAACCCGTCACCCCCCCCCCCATAAATGTCTTGACCTAATTCGGCCATAATCAACCCATCAGGTCTCTTTCCTTTGCAGAAAACCACTCAGACTCTTTTTATTTTGCAAAACAGCTCTCCACCCATTCCCATTTCCCTGAGGAGTCACTTCCTTATGTACCGGTATAGTTAAACCAGGGGATCCCAAACTAAGGCCCGGGGGCCGGATGTGGCCAAATCCGCCTTCTAAATCCGGCCTGCGGATGGTCCAGGAATCAGCATGTTTTCTTTTTATTTATGTGTTCTTTTTATTTATTTTTTGTTTATGTGTTCTTTTTATTTAAAATGCATCTCTGGGTTGTTTGTGGGGCATAGGAATTCATTCATATTTTTTTCCAAAATATAGTCCGGCCCCCCACAAGGTCTGACAGATAGTGGACCGGCCCCCTGCTGAAAAAGTTTGCTGACCCCTGTGTTAAACCCGTGTTTGCCCAGGTCAAGCTCTCCACCCGTTCTCATTGCCCTGAGGAATCACCCTATGTACAGTATGTGTTAAATCAATGCTTGCTCAAGTGAATTTAAATGCATATGCTTAGCTTAGGTGGTTGGCAAGTGATCTTTTGAAATTGTATCTGCTTTAAAATGTATCTACTAATACTGACTTCCAATGCATCTGTTTTATCATTGTATCCGTTTAAAATTGTTTTACTTTAAATGACCTTCTTGTATCTGTTTAAGTTTCAATTCATGTGCCTACTTAGGAAAATGAAAAGTTTTATTCCTGTTTTATTTCCAAGTGTATCTGTGTATAAGTTTTATTCCTGTTTTATTTCCAAATGTATCTGTGTATAAGTTTTATTCCTGAATTATCTGTGTATCCGTTTTAACCTTACCTTTGAAAGGTGACTCCCAAATTATGCACCTCTTGTATGATTATATGTAATTCATTCCTGTAAATTTTATACTGTACATCATATTACTAAGCAAGCCCTCATACAAAGGAAAACTAGTACTCACCGATGGTAAATTACAATAAGCCTATCGAAGCTATACTCAGAATCTGTATCATTCTATCACTTAACTGAAAATCATATTTGGAAATCTACTTCTTTAAAGTCTTTCCATCCCCGAACTACAAGGGAACAGCTACCCCTTCTGGGTCTGTAGAACAACAACAAGTAACAGGTAGGTAGACGTGTTAGTCTGAGTCAAAGCAAAATAAAAAATTCCTTCAGTAGCACCTTAAAGACCAACTAAGTTATTATTGTGGTATGAGCTTACGTGTGCATGCACACTTATCTGAAGAAGTGTGCATGCACACGAAAGCTCATACCAAAATAATAACTTAGTTGGTCTTTAAGGTGCTACTGAAGGAACAACAAGTAAATTCGACAAATACACAAACACATTAGAACAATAGGGTTTTACTGAATAGATCACATACCAAACAAGATGAACAGGTTTTAAGTAAAAATCTCTTTATCACTGATACTTAAATTTACATTGACAAGAAATTCCAAAACCCATCACGGCAAACAAAATGACATTTCCAGGCATTCACAAGAAAAGAAATTCACAAGCATCCTGTAATTTGAAATTGTTAATCTGTTCCAAGTCCTCTGTTTACTCAAGATGTTAATTCTTCCCGCCTTTTCCCTCCATCCACTTACATGTAAGCCAAAAGGTATATAAGTGAAAATGTTCTTTTGTTCGAGTTTCCTCTTTCCATCTATGCTGTTGGGGGGGGGGGGGACCTCTGTATATTAGAACTCTACAATAAATCACTCTTTGCTTCTTCAACCCTGGTTACAGGTAGGTAGCCGTGTTGGTCTGACGCAGTCAAAACAAAATTTAAGAAATCCTTCCTGTAGCACCTTAGAGACCAACTAGGTTTGTCATAGGTATGAGCTTTCGTGTGCATGCACACTTCTTCAGACAAGAGGCTGGGCGTGGGGAGAATCTTCGCCTTCCTCCCCAGAGTTGCCTCCACTTCCGGCTCCACCGGCAGAGATAAATTCGGGCCATGCAAAGGAGGCGGGAAGCAGGGCTGCATTGTGCAGATGCGGAGGAGGGGGCTGCTTCCTAATTAAGGCTCCTAATTAAGCGCCATCACTCCCTGCCTCACACGCGGGGTCTCCCATTCCCGCCCCCGCTGCCCAGGATTTCGGGTGAGTGCAAAGCCAATGGCGGGGAAGGAGGGAAGGGGGTCCAGGATGAGAAGCCCCGGGACGGGGAGAAGAGAAGGGAGAAAGGGGATCTGTTTTCTTAAAGGGGGCCTTGAAGGCGGAGTGGGGGGGGGAGAGAAAAGATTCCTCCTTCAGGGATCTGGTGCAAAGGGGGAGAGGACTGGGCATTGCTGGCCAGGATCGCCTTAATAACATTATGAATTTTAATTTTAATATCTGTACCCTGGCAGAAGACCCCTCAGAGGAGGACCTTATCTTTAGGCAACAGGCGAAAGCATTCCTCTTCTCCCAGGCGTTTGGCTCATTAAACCATCTGTGGCCTTCCCAACTGCGGGGTTTTTTTTGGGGGGGGTCGTTTTTTGTTTTTGTTTCTTACTCTGTTATGAATCTCTCTGTTTTTCTATTGCAAGTTGCCCTGTGATCTTTGGAGGAAGGACAGTAAAAAATGTAAAGAATAGCAGTAAAAATGGGAGGCCCTGTTGCATTAAAGGGGACGGTTGGAAAAGAGTCTGATCAGCATGCATAGCAAGACAGGCTTAGCAAGGAATAATAATAATAATAATAATAATAATAAATTTATTACTTGCAGCCTGCCCATCTGGGCGGCTTCCAACAAAATAAAACACATTAAAACATCAACATCAAAAACTTTCCTGTACATGGCTGCCAGCAGAAGTATTCCAGTTTGTAGAAATGGTCTTCAGTTTTGAAGAAATGTCCTCTTTAATGAATACGTGGTATAAACATGTATGTTATCCTCTAGGTCCATACACACATAATATTGGCAAAGCAGTGCTCCAAAGTGCTTATCTTGGGAACTGGCCATCTAAGTTGATTATTCCAGACGAAAGTTCCTGCTTCCCAAAATGACAGGAGGGGGAGCAGAGGAGCAAATGGATGGGTTTGAAGGCTCTTTCCATCAGCCGCCTCTCCCCTGAGCAACAAGAGCAAAGGATGTTTGCAGGGCAGGAGGACAGAGGAGGAGGCAGCGAGGGCAGAGGGAGCAGTGGGTAGATCCACCTCCTCTCCCAGGGGGGTTCAGATGCATGCAAGGGGCTTCCTCCTCCTCCATGCAAGGGCCACCCATGTATTCAGAGCAGTCCTTTGCAGATTAACTCTTAAGTTCCATGGGATCTACTCTCAGGCCACTAATGTGCATACCATGCCAGCCTTTGAAGGGAGGTGGGACAGGCGGGTGAAAGGAATGGCCAATGTTTTTTGAAAATGGGCGGGGGTTCTTGGGAAGGGGTCTTTTTGTATGCAACAATGGCAGCGAGGATGCTGATTGCCAAGAGATAGAAAGGTGATAAAATTCCATCAAAAGAGGAGTGGCAAGTAAAAATGCTTCAATATATAGAACTAGCATAGATGATGGAAAAGATCAGAGATCGATCAACCCAAAAATTTAAAAGAGAATGGGAGATCTGTAGACAATATTTAAAAGAACAGTGTCCCCATATAAAAACTTTAGAATGCTTCGAATAACTCTCGGAATTGAATAAGGTATATAGAATTCAGAAAAGATTTAATCAAGATAAAGTTTATTGAAAAATAGAGGCAAGTAATTAAGAAAAGAAATAACCCATATAAAGGAAGTCGGAAGTTGATGGTTGGAACAATTTTGTGCATCTGTGATGCATTGTTCTATTTTTGTAAGAGATGTATTGTGCTTTTTTGTTTTCTTTTCTTTTTCTTTTTTCCTTTTTATACACTTTCATTGTGTGTGTGTGTGTGTGTTGATTTTAAACCAATAAAGATTGAATATCGAAAATAAAAAAGGAAGGGAGGTGATGAAAGGAATTGCTAAAGGTGTTTGAAAATGGGTGGGGGCTCTTGGGATGGGGGTGCCCAGTTGGGGCTTCTCCAGGGGCAGCAGAATGTATTGGGCAGGAGAATCCCTGCAGGGGCTCTAAGACTCCCTTGGCTTCTTCCTCCCTCCTAGGAAGCTGCAACTTGCTGTGATTTCTGCCCTCCTCAGGAAGCTGAACCTGCAAACCTGGCCAGGATGGAAGGAGGAAGATGGACGGTTGACCTGGTCAGGCTGTCTCCTGCTTCCCTCCCCACAACCTCTGAGCATTCCCTCCCAGGACCCTCGGATAAATCTGGTGAGTTCCAGGGGAGAGGAGATGGGGACAGGGATGGATGAATGGATGGTGGAGGTAGAAAGAGGAAAAGATGGAGAGGAGACAAAAGGCAGGGAGTTCTTGGCAGGAAGAATGAAGGCGTGAGGCCTTCTCCAAAGCAACTCTTTGTTTCTTGAATCCCTTTCATAAAGTAGTGGGGGAAGATTTCAAAACCAGGGCGCACTTTCCCCTAGAAAGTAATGCAACATGGATTAATCCATTCCAGATTTTTAAAAACAACCCCTAAAACAGCAATTTAACATGACCTTAACAAGACCATTGATCCATAAAATGAAAAGCAATAATCAATGTTCTTGTGAGGGACAAGGGATACAGGGAAGTCCCTCCCATCTTAAGTTCCAGCCCATCCCCAAGCGCTGGAGAGAGTAAGGAGAGCTCTGCCTCCAGCGGAGAGTCAGGAAGTGGTGTCCGAGGCTCAGGCAAGGTTGTGGAGCCCAGGCCGCAGGTGGGGCAGGAAGTTGGACGCACGGGGGCGAGGCCAATCCCCCCAACTCCCGAATTGCGACGCAAACGTAGGGGGAAGAGGTTGGGTCTGCCAAAGCTGTGGTGCTGGAAGAAAACGCGCCAATCGCCATTCGGGAGTTCTGACACCTCACCTTAAGGATGCATTTTTACTGCTCTGAACACTGTAAATAATCAGCACTTAATAAAAGCCTTAAAAGACCATGCTGGAGTCGTTACTCTAGAGTAGCCATACCAGGCCCTCTGACAGCAACTCCCGAATCTTTTTTTGGCTACTTTGGAGTGCAGCGATGAGCGCTCAAGAGGCTGAGCATTGGAGGCTGGAGGCCGAAGCAGCGAAGCAGGAGCTGCAGAACCTCACAGCGCAGGCACGGCAGCAATTGCAGGCCGCTCAGGAGGAAGCGCGAGGGGCGCAGGAGGAGCTGAACAAGCTGGTGGACCAGGTGAGGACAAAAGAGGAGACTGAGAAACAGCTAAGGGTGATGGTATTGGACCTGCAGAAAAAGTTGGAAGAGGAGAAAGCCGCTAGAGGTGGGGGGGCGCCCCAGCCGCAGCTAGTCCAAGTGAGAAGGGGACAGAGCCTAGTCACCAAGTTCAGCGGCGACCCTAGGGAGTACCTAGGATTCGAGACAGAAATAAATTATGCGCTGGAATTGCATGCAGCAGAATTCCCAGATGACGCGCACAGAGTCTCCTTTATCATAGAGCATTTGACGGGGGCCGCCCGGGAATGGGTAAGACCGCTCATAGCGCAAAAAAATCCTTGCATGAAGAACGCAAAATTATTTCTAGAAGCCTTAAAAATAATGTACGCTAGCGACAGTGAAATGGAGGCCACTAAACAGGAGCTTCATAACTTAACACAAGGAAAATCGACAGTTAGGGACTACTGGGCGAGATTCACCATGCTGGTGCACAAACTGGGGTGGGATCTGCAAAGTGAGCCAGTGAAATCAGCCTTCTACCTGGGTTTGCATGCAGACGTTAAGGATGAGCTGGCAAGAGGTCCTAGACCGCAGACTATGGATCAGTTGAGCAAAGCGGCGCTAGCGGTGGGGGTGAGACAGGAATCCAGATGGTATGACAAACAAGCGACGCGCGCAGCAAAACCTTGGTTCCCACGCTCCCAGGACAGACCACATCACCAAACCCCACCCCAGGGCCCGCCCCCAGACCCGCCCAGACCAAGCCCAGAGCCGGAACCGATGGAGATCGGGGGAGCGCGTGCGCGGGCTTTTCAAACCCCGGCGGCGCCAAGACGTCGCGTCAGAGACTGCCCTCATCGCAGAGAGTGGCAAGGAAAGGCGGGAACGGTTGTACCTTCCCCCACTGACGCAGCACCACAGCAGGGAAACGAGACAACCTGGCTGCAGGAGACAAGGGGCAGCAGCCAGGCACAGTCAGCAGACAACAGCCCCAGCCCGCCCACCCGCACAGAGAGGAGCAGAGCCAGCCCACCCCTCCCAGAGCAGGAGTGGTTCTAGAAGTCACGCTAACGCTCCCAAATGGCTATCCCCTGACAGTCCTCGCCTTAATTGACAGTGGTGCCTCAGCCAACTTCTTCTCGAGAAACTTTGCAGAAGAGCACCAGATCCAACTTCTGCAGCTGGATTTTCCCCTGCACGTAGCCACCATTGACGGCAGAGAGTTGCTGGGAGGGGCCATCACTCACCAACCCCCCCCCATGAGAATGACGGTGGGAAGGCACTCAGAGACACTGGCTTTCAACGTCACAACCATCTCAGACCCCCCCATCGTTTTGGGAATGAGCTGGCTGGCGCGCCACGACCCCTCCATAAGTTGGCACCAGAGATGCATCACGTTTGGGTCGGACTTTTGTCTGGAACATTACATGCAGCACCAACCAGGGGAGGGGCCTCCGATAGCCACGGTGGCCTCC
This sequence comes from Zootoca vivipara, assembly GCF_965207765.1. Lineage (NCBI taxonomy): Eukaryota > Metazoa > Chordata > Lepidosauria > Squamata > Lacertidae > Zootoca > Zootoca vivipara. The sequence continues at coordinate 111,632,522 of NC_142584.1, read as the reverse complement.
ATGCATGTCAAAGGGGGTGAGGCGATACCCAAGCCGTACTGGGACCTGCAGGAGGTCTTCAGCGAAGTGGAGTCCGACCACCTACCCCCACACAGGCCTTTTGACTGCCAGATCAACCTGGTGCCAGGGGCAACGATACCCCCAGCCAAGCTGTACGCCATGTCAGATCAGGAACTGGAGGATCTGCGCGCTTTCATCGACAAGAACCTCAAGCGGAGGTTCATCAGAGAAAGCAAGGCAGCAGGGGGCAGCCCGGTCTTCTGGGTGGACAAGAAAGACTCGCAACAGCGCCGTCTTGTGGTGGATTTTAGACGACTGAATTCAGTGACAGAGCCAGTGGCTTTCCCCATGCCCAGAGTGGATGATCTCCTGACAGCGGCACGCAGGGGCAAGATTTTCACCAAGCTAGACCTAAGAGGGGCGTACAACTTGATCAGGATCCGGGAAGGCGATGAATGGAAAACCACGATGTTCACGCCTCTGGGCTCTTTTGAATATCTGGTGATGCCCTTCGGGTTGCAAGGGGGCTCAGCATGCTTCCAGGCCTTCATGCACCACGTCCTGGGGTCCCTCCTCTTCAAGAACTGCTTGGTCTTCCTAGATGACATCCTTATCTATTCCAATGACCCAGTGCAGCATGTGAAGGATGTCAGGGAGGTGTTGCAGCGCCTGAAGGACAACCACCTGTATGTGAAGCTGGAGAAGTGCAAGTTTCACACCAAAGAGGTGGACTTCCTGGGCTACAAGCTGTCAGACAAGGGGCTGGCGATGGACAAGGACAAGGTGCAGGCCATCCTGGACTGGCACAGCCCCAGGACGCGCAAAGATGCCCAACGCCTACTAGGCTTCGCTAACTTCTACAGGAAGTTCATCAAGAACTTCTCTCGTGTCACGGCTCCTATCACCGACTGCCTGAGAGGCAAGCAGAAGTTCCGGTGGACACCAGAGGCGCAAGCAGCGTTCGAAAGCCTCAAGAGGGTATTCGCTTCAGACCAGCACCTGTTCCACGTGGTGCAGGATGCGCCCCTACGCCTGGAGACAGATGCTTCAGACAAGGCTCTGGGAGCGATTCTGTTGCAACTGGACGCCAACAGAGAGTGGAGACCCTGTGCCTTCTTCTCCAGGAAGCTAACCCAGCCAGAACGCAACTACACAGTGTTTGATAGGGAACTTCTCGCGATCCACGCTGCATTCCAGCACTGGCGACACTTCCTGGTGGGCGCCAAGCACCCCATCCAGGTGTGCACAGACCACAAGAACCTGGAGTTCTGGAGAACTGCCAGGGTGCTCAACCAGCGGCAGATACGGTGGGCAGAGTTCTTATCGAACTTCAACTTCTCCATCCACTACATCCCGGGGGAGCAGAATGTCAGGGCGGATGCCCTCTCCCGCAAGCCAGAGTACATGGAGGAGGAGTTGCCACCAGCACCCAGGCACATTTTCCCCCCATCAGCATGGTCCTGCGGAGCAGCAGTGGTGAGCGAGGCAGAACTCACAGCACTGACAGCAGCTGATGAATTTGCCACCCGCATCTTCAGAGAACTGAGAGGGGGGAGGGAGCAGGCTAAAGACTTTGAGGAAAGGAGGGGTTTGCTTTTTTACAGGGGAGCCCTGTACCTGCCAACCAAACAGCTGAGAGGTAAGGCCCTCAAGCAGATGCACGACAACCCAACGGCGGGTCATTTCGGAAGGGACAAAACCACTCACCTAGTCATGAGACACTTCTGGTGGCCAGGGGTGCGGGAGGATGTTCGGGATTATGTAAGGGGATGTGACACCTGCCAGCGAGCAAAGGTGGTCAGAGCGCCACCAGCAGGTTTGCTGGAGCCATTAGCCACACCGCACAGGCCGTGGGAAGTAGTGTCCATGGACTTCATCACAGACCTGCCGTCGTCCAGGGGCAAGACCGCAGTGTTGGTGGTGGTGGACCTCATGTCCAAAATGTGCCACTTTATACCGTGTGCCAGGGCGGTCTCGGCAGAAGAGACGGCCAAACTGTTTGTTGACCACGTATTCAGACTGCATGGATTGCCTTTAAGAGTTATTTCGGATCGTGGCCGCCAATTTGTTTCCAGTTTCTGGCGGCGGCTAATGAACCTCCTGCAGGTGGAGGTCAGTTTGTCTACGGCTCGGCACCCGCAGACCAATGGACAGGCGGAGCGGGTCAACGCCATTCTGCAGCAGTACCTGAGATGTTACGTCAGCCAGAGGCAAACGGACTGGGTGGATCGCCTGCCACTGGCAGAATTTGCCTACAACAATGCGGTGCACTTCTCCACAGGGGTGTCGCCCTTTAAGGCCAACTACGGGCGCGACCTCAGATCTTTCCCGGAGAGGGAGGGGGAGGAGGAGGAAGAGGGCCCACAGGCAGAGGATTGGGCAGAGGACCTGGAGACGGTGCACCAGCAGCTCAGAGAACACTTGGAGAGGGCCAAGGAAGCGTACAAGAAGGGGGCAGATCGCCACAGGCGACCGGGAGAGGTCATCAGGGTGGGGGACAAGGTTTGGTTATCCTCGGAAGGTCTTCCCACCAGGGGGCGATGCAAAAAGTTAGCACCCAGGAGGCTGGGCCCCTTCACGGTCATGCAACAGGTCAACCCGGTAGCCTTCAGGCTAGCACTGCCGGAGGACATGAGAGTGCACCCAGTGTTTCATAGATCACTGCTGTCGCCGTACAGGGAAAGTACCAGGTTCAGGGACAGTGATCAGCCTCCAGAGGGAGGGGGGGAGACGGGAGACGCCCGACAGCTCAATGAGGCAACTGAGATTTTAGACTCAAGGAGAGGGGTGAGAGGGCTGGAGTACCTGATAGCATGGGAGGACACTCCGCCGTCCCACAATGAGTGGATACCGGCCACGGAAGTACCTGAGGAATTTTTAGTGGAAGAGTTCCACGCCCTGTTCCCCCACAGGCCCAAGCCCTGGCACATGGAAAGGGAGGGAGAGGGGGAGGGGCAGGAGGAAGGGATAGCAGGCAGCAGCTCTCCATGGAGATGGGAAGCGGAATTTGAGGACACGGAAGAAGAGGTGTGGGTTTCACCGAGGTCGACGACGTCAGAGGCAGGAGAGGACTGGCAGAACATTTTTACTCCCACCAGCTCTGACGCCACTGACTTCTTGGGATTCCCGTCTTCTCAGGGGGAAGGAGAAAGATCGCAGGATTGGGGGGAAATTTTTACACCCACAGGCTCGGATGCCACAGACTTCTTGGGGTTTCACTCGTCCCCAGCAAGCAGAGAGCCACTAGGGAGGGGGGAAGAGGAGCCTGGGAGGGGGGTGGATGTGAGGGACAAGGGATACAGGGAAGTCCCTCCCATCTTAAGTTCCAGCCCATCCCCAAGCGCTGGAGAGAGTAAGGAGAGCTCTGCCTCCAGCGGAGAGTCAGGAAGTGGTGTCCGAGGCTCAGGCAAGGTTGTGGAGCCCAGGCCGCAGGTGGGACAGGAAGTTGGACGCACGGGGGGGAGGCCAATCCCCCCAACTCCCGAATTGCGACGCAAACGTAGGGGGAAGAGGTTGGGTCTGCCAAAGCTGTGATGCTGGAAGAAAACGCGCCAATCGCCATTCGGGAGTTCTGACACCTCACCTTAAGGATGCATTTTTACTGCTCTGAACACTGTAAATAATCAGCACTTAATAAAAGCCTTAAAAGACCATGCTGGAGTCGTTACTCTAGAGTAGCCATACCAGGCCCTCTGACAGTTCTGTACCATAAAATAAATAAGACAGTATTGTAGATAAAAATTAAAATTAAAATTTTTTTGTACCTGCACTGATGATAGTCATTGTTTGGGTGGGGAGCTTTTATCCCTTTCCACAGTCACTCTCTCACTCACTCACTCAACCAATCAATTATAAAACATAAAAACAAGCCACAGTCAAAAATGAAGAAGCCACACAAACAAAAACACAAAAAAATCGGAAAAAACTAAAGCACCAAATGTCACCTCATAACACTGCAACCAGAAACGGCTTTAATATCAATTGGGGGGGGGGGCTTAAATTAGCTGTGCAAGGGAACAAATGGGATGAGAAAAGCCTTAATCACAATGGGGGGGGACTTAAATTAGCTGCACAACAGTAAAAATGGAAGCCCAGGAGCACGTTTGGTTTCCGAGGGAAAGTTCATTCTTCCCCATATCTAAATCTCATTTTATTTACATTAACTTTTAATGCGTTCCTATGGGAAAGGGTGCCTCGCAAGACGAATATTTCATTGGATGAATTGACCGTTGGAACGAATTAAATTCGTCTAGCGAGGCACCACTGTATTTCCTCACATTCTCGTAATTGTCTTTAAAAATATTAATATTCTTAGCTGTCAAATAAATCTCTCAAAAAAAATTATGTATAACTAACTCTGTTTTCTGTTGTAATTCCTTTTTGTCTTGCTCCATCATGTTTTTTACCAAAAGCTTAGTCTTATTCTTGTTTAGTTTAAAGCCTGCGACTTGCCCGAAGTCCTGTATCTTTTCTACCAACTTCAGTAGAGTATTTTTGGGATCCGTAACTGTAATTACAAGGTTAACTGCAAAAGCTTTTAATATATATGCTTTATTTCCCACTGTTATTCCTCTAATTAATTTCTCCGCTCTTTCTCTCTCGCCAGGGCCTCTAATACCAAAATAAATAATAATGGTGATAGGGGATATCCTTGCCCCCTTCATTATTTTACAGTTTTCTGTTATAACCTTATTAACAATCAGCATGGCCTGTTGGTAAGAATAAATTGCATCAATTCCTCTCCCAAATTCATTTTTTTCTATTATCGTTTTCATAAAAGCCCATGAAACGTTATCAAAAGCCTTTTCAGCATCTAAAAGTATTGCCGCTTTTTTCTCATTTCTTACTTCCAAATATTCAATAATATCTACGGTATTATATTCCTTATATTCTCCTTCATCTGATGTCCTGGTAGAAAGCAGGCCTGAGTGTGATAACAAATTTTCTGCTGAAACACCTTTCATTCGGTTGCCCAAAATATGAACAATACTCTAAATGGAATATTTTTCTCACCTTTTAGTTCAAGAAATATTGAGTTCTGGTCCGAAAGCGTTCTTTGTTGTATTTCTACTTTTCCAATATATGGACTTACATCCTACAGGAGACATTGATGGCCAACAACATGTATAGCTTGAAAAAGAGGATTAGTCTGATGTCTGCTCTGCTCTGCCCTCACGGTCCTAGGCAATAATGCTTCTTAATACTAGTTCCTGGAAAGCACAGGAAGGCAGAGGGCTCTTTTGCTCAAATCCTGCTTGCTGGTTTCCCACAGGCATCTGGTTGGCCACTGTGAGAACAGGATGCTGGACTAGGATGCCTAATCGAGCGGGCTCTTCTTATGTTCTAATACAGGCACCCCCAAACTTGGCCCTCCACATGTTTTGGGACTACAACTCCCATCATCCCTAGCTAACAGGACCAGTGGTCAGGGATGATGGGAATGGTAGTCCAAAAACATCTGGAGGGCAGAGTTTGGGGGTGCCTGTTCTAATATATTGCAATATTTTTACACTTACATTTGGCATACCGGTAGTAACACTAAAGTTTTACTTCTTAGTCATAGGAGAGACTGCTACTCGAGCCTGTGATCATTTCCTCCCTGGAAAAAGGGAAATACAGAGATGTGTCTAGGAAGCCAATTCCAACATAGATGATAAAATAATGCAGTTTATTAAGTGTGAATGGAGTTAGCGTGTTGTTCTTGCCATTATCTCATCTGCATTCCTAAAAATTTAGAACATAGCAAGGACAGTGGAGAATGGAGACGGTGTTAAAATAAGAGAAGGTGTGTATTCGGATTGACATGTGTTCAGTTTCTTTCTTGTCTTTCTTGAAAGTCTAATAGGATTTTCTTCCGCCCAATCCGAAACAGGTGAGGAAGATGAGGGCCAGAATTCTATGGAGCCACCTGTGACTTCATTGGGAAGAATCAAGAAACAGTTTAAATGCATGGAATGTGGGATGTGCTTTAGTCACAGTGGAACACTTAGAAGACATCAACAAACTCACACAGGGAAGAAATCATTGAAACGTACAGAGTGTGGAAAAAGCATCAGTCAAAATGGAACACTTAGAATATATCAACGAACTCACATGGGGGAGAAACCATTTCAATGTATTGAATGTGGAAGGAGCTTCACTCAATATGGACAACTTAGAATACATCAACGAACTCACACGGGAGAGAAACCATTTGAATGTATTGAATGTGGAAAGAGCTTCAGTGTAAGTGGAGCACTTAGAATACATCAACGAACTCACACGAGGGAGAAACCATTTCAATGTACTGAATGTGGAAGGAGCTTCACTCAATATGGACAACTTAGAATACATCAACGAACTCACACGGGGGAGAAACCATTTAAATGTATTGAATGTGGAAAGAGCTTCAGTGAAAATGGACACCTTAGAATACATCAACGAACTCACACAGGGGAGAAACCATTTAAATGTATTGAATGTGGAAAGAGCTTCATGGAAAATGGAGTACTTAGAAGACATCAACGAACTCACACAGGGGAGAAACCATTTAAATGTATTGAATGTGGAAAGAGCTTCAACAGGAAGGATAAACTTACATTACATTGGCGAACTCACACGGGGGAGAAACCATTTCAATGTATTGAATGTGGAAGGAGCTTCACTCAATATGGACAACTTAGAATACATCAACGAACTCATACAGGAGAGAAACCATTTGAATGTATTGAATGTGGAAAGAGCTTCAGTGTAAGTGGAGCACTTAGAATACATCAACGAACTCACACGAGGGAGAAACCATTTCAATGTACTGAATGTGGAAGGAGCTTCACTCAATATGGACAACTTAGAATACATCAACGAACTCACACGGGGGAGAAACCATTTAAATGTATTGAATGTGGAAAGAGCTTCAGTGAAAATGGACAACTTAGAATACATCAACGAACTCACACAGGGGAGAAACCATTTAAATGTATTGAATGTGGAAAGAGCTTCATGGAAAATGGAGTACTTAGAAGACATCAACGAACTCACACAGGGGAGAAACCATTTAAATGTATTGAATGTGGAAAGAGCTTCAACAGGAAGGATAAACTTACATTACATTGGCGAACTCACACGGGGGAGAAACCATTTCAATGTATTGAATGTGGAAGGAGCTTCACTCAATATGGACAACTTAGAATACATCAACGAACTCATACAGGAGAGAAACCATTTGAATGTATTGAATGTGGAAAGAGCTTCAACAGGAAGGATAAACTTACATTACATTGGCGAACTCACACGGGGGAGAAACCATTTCAATGTATTGAATGTGGAAGGAGCTTCACTCAATATGGACAACTTAGAATACATCAACGAACTCATACAGGAGAGAAACCATTTGAATGTATTGAATGTGGAAAGAGCTTCAGTGTAAGTGTAGCACTTAGAATACATCAACGAACTCACACGGGGGAGAAACCATTTAAATGTATTGAATGTGGAAAGAGCTTCAGTGTAAGCGGAGTACTTAGAATACATCAACGAACTCACACAGGGGAGAAACCATTTAAATGTATTGAATGTGGAAAGAGCTTCAACAGGAAGGATAAACTTGCATTACATTGGCGAACTCACACAGGGGAGAAACCATTTAAATGTATTGAATGTGGAAAGAGCTTCAACAGGAAGGATAAACTTACAGTACATTGGCGAACTCACACGGGGGAGAAACCATTTCAATGTATTGAATGTGGAAGGAGCTTCACTCAATATGGACATCTTAGAATACATCAACGAACTCACGCGGGAGAGAAACCATTTGAACATATTGAATGTGGAAAGAGCTTCAGTGTAAGTGGAGCACTTAGAATACATCAACAAACTCACACGGGGGAGAAACCATTTGAATGTATTGAATGTGGAAAGAGCTTCATGGAAAATGGAGTACTTAGAAGACATCAACGAACTCACACAGGGGACAAACCATTTAAATGTATTGAATGTGGAAAGAGCTTCAACAGGAAGGATAAACTTGCATTACATTGGCGAACTCACACAGGGGAGAAACCATTTAAATGTATTGAATGTGGAAAGAGCTTCAACAGGAAGGATAAACTTGCATTACATTGGCAAACTCACACGGGGGAGAAACCATTTAAATGTATTGAATGTGGAAAGAGCTTCACTCAATATGGACAACTTAGACGACATCAACAAACTCACACAGGGGAGAAACTATTTGAATGTATTGAATGTGGAAAGAGCTTCAACAGGAAGGATAAACTTACATTACATTGGCGAACTCACACGGGGGAGAAACCATTTAAATGTCCTGAATGTGGAAAGTGCTTCAGTCGAAATGAACACCTTAGAAGACATCAACAAACTCACACGGGAGAGAAACCATTTCAATGTATTGAATGTGGAAAGAGCTTCAGTGCAAATGGACACCTTAGAATACATCAACGAACTCACACGGGAGAGAAACCATTTGAATGTATTGAATGTGGAAAGAGCTTCAGTGAAAATGGAACACTTAGAATACATCAACGAACTCACACAGGGGAGAAACCATTTGAATGTATTGAATGTGGAAAGAGATTCAGTGAAAGTAAAACACTTAGAAGACATCAGCGAACTCACACAGGGGAGAAACCATTTAAATGTATTGAATGTGGAAAGAGCTTCAGTGTAAGCGGAGCACTTAGAATACATCAACGAACTCACACGGGAGAGAAACCATTTAAATGTATTGAATGTGGAAAGAGCTTCAGGGAAAATGGAACTCTTAGGAAACATCAACGAACTCACACGGGAGAAACCATTTAAATGTATTGAATGTCGAAAGAGGTTCAACAGGAAGGATAAACTTACATTACATTGGCAGACACACAGGGAAGATGCTTTAGTCGGTATGGAACCTTAGGAAACATCAGCTAACTCCCTCGGGGAAACCACAGATTTATGAAATGTGGAAAGGGCTTCAGAGGGAGTGGAGACCTTTAATAATAATCATCATCATCATCATAATAAATTATTTGTACCCATGGCGACTTCCGGTTTGCCGCATCTGACTCCAGACGCACCCCGACGGAGCTCCGGAGGACGCGCACTCACCGCCAGAGGCTAAGGTGTTTTTGAGGCTTCAAAGCCCCTCAGAAAGGGACAGGGGGAATCCCTGTACCCGAAGGAGTCGCAGAGCGTTGGAAGGGTCTCTGTAAAAGGACAAAAAGTTCCAGAGGAAGACCATAGACGCTGGTAGTAGCGATCTCCTCCCCCGCGGCGAGAAAGCCTGACTTCTGGAATGGACCAGCGGCATAGCCTCCGATAAAATAAGAAGCCAGCTGCCTGCCTGCTCTCTGACTAAAAAGGTTGGTGCAACCCCTTTGAAATCTTTAAAAAAAATGCTACAAAGAAGCAGGAGACCCAGCCCGGGAAAAGCAGAGGTGGAAAAATAGACATAAACTCAGTGAGCTGCAGACAGCGGGCATATGTACTGAACACAGGGAAAAGAGGAGGTCAACTTCAAATCCCGTCGTATTGGGAGTATCTGCATCAACTCTAACGCCAAAGAACGAACTTTAGGCTTAGAACCTCATAAAACTTGGTAAAAACTTGGTAAAAACTGAATAAGAGGGGCGGAGAGACTAACAATACGATCAAATTGGAGCACGAAGTAACCCAAGTCATTTGAAAAGCTATTAAGGAGCGGGAAGGGGGTTTAAAGAAAAGTAAAGTAAAGCCCTTTGGGGATATTTTCGGGGCCCCAGTAAAGCCCAATTGGGGGGAAAGAAAAAATAAAAGAAAAAGATTTTCGAAGATATAGGTCTTGAAAGACTTGTGACTCTTGAAAAACAATTCCAACTACTTTGCTGAGTCATTGTTGCAAAGCTCTGTAACTTTAAGAGGTTACAGTCGAAACAGATATTGGATGTACAGTTACAAAGGAAGGAAGGAATTAAAGGAAGGAGTGGAGGGAGAAGGTAACTGCAAAGCTGCGCTGCCACCTGCAGGACAAAATAAAAAGTCCACATTTGAAGAATAAGAGAATATAGACTTAACTCTATACATTGTGGTTCCTTACCTCTCCCCTCCAAGTGGGAAATTTTATAGGAACAAAGCCCTCTGAAGCAAAGACATTAAAGACATTAAAAGATAAAGCACTGTACTGAGAAAGACACACTTAAAAATAAACAAAACAAAATAAAACTCAAGCCATTCTACAATTCTACAGAAAGGGAAGAGAACTGGGAGATCTATATATAGAGAGGGGGTCACGAAGAGTCGGACACGACTAAACGACTAAACAACAACAACAACATATATAACTGCACTTGATATGACCAACCCAAGCAAGAAACAGACAACCTTAAGCAACTTGACAACCAACTCCAACCAGCTCAGACGGAACTCAACCCAAGACGCTGACATGAACCTGGATATGAAAGAACTGATATTGGGATTAAAAAGAGACCTTTTAGAAATGAGAAAGGAATTGGGGGAGAACGCTAAAAGTACCGATCAAAAATTGGACATGATGGGTAAGAAAATAGAAAATGCAAAGACTGTAACTGACCTAACAGTTAAATTTAATGATTTAGTAACCAAAAATTTTGAAGTTACAAAAACAGTACAAGAACTGAAGGGTAAAACAATAAGTTTGGAGGAGGGGGTTAAGAGGGTACAAAAAGAATGCAGAGAACGGAAAGGAGAAACAGAAAAAGTTAAGAAAGATATGATGGAAATGAGGGACACACATGAGGCAGTCTTGGATGCAGTTGCGATGATTGAGATGCATAGGAGGGAGAAAGAGTTACCGTGTTTCTCATATTATAAGACATGTCTTATATTAATTTTTCCCTCAAAAAAACACGACATGGCTTATTTTCAAGGGATGTCTTATTTTTTAATAAAGTGCACGCGGGCGCTGTTTGCTGGGCTTGTCAAGCCCAGCAAACAGCGCCCGCCGATCTTCGGTGACAGGCGGGGGTGGGCGGAGAGCGGAGAACGATCTCCGCTTCACCCCCACCCCCGCCTGTCACACAGCACAGGTCCGAAGATCGGCGGGCGCTGTTTGCCGGGCTTGTCAAGCCCAGCAAGGAGCACCTGCCGATCTTCGGTGACAGGCGGGGGTGGGGGGAGAGCGGAGAACGATCTCCGCTTCCCCCCCACCCCCGCCCGTCACACAGCACAGGGCCGAAGATCGGCGGGCGCTGTTTGCCGGGCTTGTCAAGCCCAGCAAGGAGCGCCCGCCGATCTTCGGTGACAGGCGGGGGTGGGGGGAGAGCGGAGAACGATCTCCGCTTCCCCCCCACCCCCGCCCGTCACACAGCACAGGGCCGAAGATCGGCGGGTGCTGTTTGCCGGGCTTGTCAAGCCCAGCAAGGAGCGCCTGCCAATCTTCGGTGACAGGCGGGGGTGGGGGGAGAGCGGAGAACGATCTCCGCTTCCCCCCCACCCCCGCCTGTCACACAGCACAGGGCCGAAGATCGGCGGGCGCTGTTTCCCGGGCTTGTCAAGCCCAGCAAGGAGCGCCCGCCGATCTTCGGCTCTGTCCCCCGATGCGCTACGGCTCGGGGAAGCAGGCAGGGAGCTCCTGCTGGGTCCCGCGGCTTCGCCTCTCGCTCGGTCGGGGCTTTGCGATAGTGCTTATTTTCGGGGGATGTCTTATTTTTAACCAACCCTTTGAAATCCTGTCATGGCTTATTTTTGGGGGATGCCTTAAAATATGAGAAACACGGTAAGGTTTAGATCCATACCTGAAGAACAGGACGAACAGATACAACAAAAAATAACTGTAGAATTGGCAAACTGGCTCAATTTAGACCAACAAGAAATGGCCCAACATATTGAGAGAGCCTTTAGAACTAGATCGAGCGTCGCCAGAGCAAACAATTGGCCGGGGGATTGTCTTGTAACATTCAGGAGTATGGAAATTAGAGATCAAATTTTACAAACTTGCAGTAAGAAAAAAATAAATATTCAAGGCGTCGACATTATAATACAAAAAATTATTTCACCCAGGCTATTGAAAAAGAGGGAAAAATATAAATCTTTGGTGGACGCTCTGAGACAGAAATCAATAGTGCACAGATGGCTATTTCCAGAGGGGATATCCTTCTTTTATAAAGGTAAAAGAAGAAGCTTTAATACATGGGGAGACGCAGACAAATTTTGGAGAAAGTATAAAGAACAAATGGGAGGTAAAAAACAACTGGGTGGCGGGGCAGGGGAAGATGAAAAACAACCAGTAGGAGAAGAAGAAGAGTAAAGAAGGGTGAGAAAGCACTAAAATCCAAAGGATCTAATCATTTGTCTAACCCACTTGTCTACCTGTAAGAGGAATTTTAATTAATATACGAATAATTTTCAATAAATACGAATGATAAAGTAAAGTATGAGTCTTAAAATAATTACTTGGAATGTAAATGGATGAAATGAAAAAGCAAAACGAAATAAGGTGGCACATGTATTGAAGAAACAAAAATTAGATTTGGTTTGCCTCCAGGAAACCCATGTGGCTAAAAGACATATAAGAATCCTGTCCAACAAGAGCTTGGGAATAGATTTTGCATCTTCTGATGAAACTAAAAAAAGGGGAGTGGTTATTTATGCCAAACCCCACTTAGAACCCAAATTGATATACAAAGATACACAAGGTAGGGTCACAGTGATTGAAATAACGATACAGGGTGAAAAAATAACTGCAATTGGAATATATGCGCCTAATGAGAAAAAGAGTGAATTCTATCAAAGCCTGGAAAGCAAATTAATTGAAAATGTGGGAGAAAAAGTGATTTTATTAGGAGACCAAAATGGAGTAGTGGCACCGGAATTTGATAGATCGATGAAAGCTTCCAAAAAACAAACAAATGAAATTACCTGCAACCTTTTTTAGGTTGATAGAAATGTTAAACTTAGAAGATGTGTGGAGGTACAAAAACCCATTTAAAAAGGACTTTACATTTTTCTCCTACCCAAAAAAGTCGGCAGGGAGAATAGACGCCATTTGGCTGTCTAAAGACTTGACCCTAAAAATATTTAAGACAGAAATCCAACCTAAAACAATGTCTGATCACAATGCAGTCACTGTGTGGCTAAAATGGAACAGAAAAACTACAAGATGGAGGTTGAATGAATCACTCTTAAAAGACGAAAAGATTTTAGAAAAAGCAAAAAAGACATTAAAAGAGTACTTGAAACTAAATAATACAGAAGGAATGGATCTAAATACGATTTGGGACGCTAGTAAGGCAGTTCTCAGAGGGTTTTTCATACAACAGAATTCAATCCAAAGGAAAGAGAAGGAAAAGACAATACAAAAAGTGATACAAAAAATCAGGGAAACTAAGAAGGAACTATATAACAAGCCAGATAACCCAGAAATAAAAAGAAACATCAAAATATTACAATCACAATACTCAATGTTAATTTCGGAAGAAATAGAATGGAAGCTAAAACTAATGAAACAAAGAAATTTTGAATTTGCTAACAAGCCAGGGAAAGTCCTGGATTGGCAGTTAAAGAAAAAAGAAAGTGACAAACTAATTAACAGATTGAAACGACAAAATTATATGTGAACCAAAAGAGATTGAAGGTAAATTTGGGGAATTCTACCGAGAACTATATAAGGAAGGAAGAGAAACCTCAGAAGACGTAACAGATTATCTAAAGGAAAATGGCCTCCAGAAGCTCACAAAAGAGCAGAGAGAAACATTAAATGCCCCGATTACAACAAATGAGGTACAGAATGCCATAAAAAAAGCAAAAGTAGGAAAGACACCAGGACCGGACGGCCTGCCGGCACTTTACTATAAAAAGCTTGAAGAGACACTTTTGGAGCCTTTAAAGAAAATTATGAATAATGTACAGATTCAGGGAGTGATGCCTAACTCTTGGAGAGACAGCTATATTACGATCATACCGACACAAGGCAGTGATAAACTAGAGATAACAAATTATAGACCTATAGCTCTTTTGAATAACGATTGCAAGTTGTATGCATCTATCTTGGCAGATAGAACAAAGAAGGTCCTCAACGATATTATACACGGTGACCAGGCAAGCTTTCTCCCCAGCAGACATATCCAAAATAATACAAGGATATGAATTAATATCCTGGAATATTTAGACTTACGTATTGACAAACCGGCTGCCATTATGGCAGTCGACGCGAAGAAAGCCTTCGACAGGGTCTCGTGGAAGTTTATGAAGGGTGTATTAGACCAAATGGACTTCGGAACAGAATATAAAAATAGCGTACAAGCGATTTACACAGAGCAAAAAGCAAAAATTTTGATTAGCGGCTCCATAACACAAGAATGTGTAATTGAAAAAGGGGTAAGACAGGGATGCCCACTTTCTCCTCTGATTTTTATATTAGTATTAGAAGTTCTGTGTAAAAAGATTAGAGAAGAAAAGAGTATCAAAGGTATACAGTTGGGGAAGAATAGGTACAAGATGAGGTCCTTCGCGGATGACCTCATCATAACAACAGAACAACCAAAGGAAAGCTTTTAACTAGAGCGATAGAAATAATGCAGGAATTTGGGAAAGTCTCCGGCTTTAAATTAAATATAAACAAAACAAAATTATTAGTTAAGAACTTAACAAACGCAGAACAAGAAGAACTGGAGAAAGATACGCAATTAAAAACACATTCAAAAATTAAATACTTAGGGATCTGGATCACCCCCAAAAACATTAATCTCTTCGAGAATAACTACACAAAAGTCTTGGGAGAGATTAAAAGAGATATGGAGATGTGGAACAGGTTACAACTCTCCTTTTTAGGCCGAATATCCACTGTAAAATTAAACATTCTACCTAGGCTCCTCTTTTTGTTCCAAACTATACCGATTTTAAGAAAATTAGACTGCATAGATAGATGGCAAAAAGAAATATCAAAGTTCATATGGGCCGGAAAGAGACCTAGGATAAAACACAGTTTTAATTGACATCAAAGAAAGAGGTGGGTTTGGTCTACCGGACCTCAAGACATACTATGAAGCGGTTTGTCTATCCTGGCTAAAGGAATGGTTTCTTCTGAATAACACGGACTTACTGGATTTGGAGGGGCATGACACCCGATTCGGGTGGCATGCGTACTTAATATACGGTAAAAAAAGTGGCGCATCGGGGCTTCATGAACCACATAATAAGATATCCATTACTCAAAGTTTGGGGAAAATATAAAAGGTTCCTAGAACCTAAGATACCAAAATGGGCATCCCCCACAGAGGCGCTCGCGGTTAAAAAGAAGAACATGAAAGAAGGGTGGGTAACATACAACAACTTATTGACAGAGGAAGAGGCCAAAACAACAATAAAAAAAATAATGATGTGAAAACCTACTTTACAACCTGGTTAGAATACCATCAAACGTACGATCAATACAAAAAAGATAAGGAAATAGGATTTGGGAAAGAACCATCGAGGTTGGAAAGGGAATGGATAAACAACAAAATAAAAATAATATCAAAAATGTATAGGCTTCTGTTGGAATTTGGAGTAATGGATGAAGCAACTAAAGTCAATATGATTAGATGGGCACAGGACATTGGAAGGCCCATAATGATGGAAGAGTGGGAACACCTTTGGAAATCTGAAATAAATTTTACCACGAGCTATAATATTAAAGAAAACATGCTAAAAGTTCAACACCGATGGTACCTTACTCCCTCCAGACTCTCCAAGATTTATAAGAATTTGTCAAATTTGTGCTGGAGGTGTGGAGGGAGTAAGGATGACCTATACCACATGTGGTGGACATGTGAGAAAATTAAAAAGTTTTGGGGACAAATTTATGAAGAAATCAAAAAGCTGCTAGGAATAACATTTCAAAAAAGACCTGAGGCGCTACTATTAAGCATCATAGGGAAAGACATACCGAATCCAAAGAAAGAAATATTTCTTTATGCGACTGCGGCGGCCAGGATTCTGGTCACCAAAAGTTGGAAAGAAACCGAGGTTCCCACAATCTTGGAATGGCAAGCTAAACTACAAGAATTGGTCGAGATGGCCTGTCTAACTAACAGCTTAAGGGGCAAATCAAGACAAAATTTTGCTACAAAGTGGGAAAAATATAAGATATATGTGGGAAAATATAGTAAGGGTACACTGCCTATATTAATACTGGATTGAAATTGAAGACTGGCGGGAAGAAGGAAATGACTGATAGTAAATTATTGGTGCACTGAGTAATAAGAATGCATTTGACATTTGATATAGAGAAATGCATTATGTTACGTACGTTCAATGCTATAATACATGGTATAATACGTTGGGGAATGACAGGAAGTCCGAGGAACAAAACAAGTTGAAATATAGAAGAGCAAACAGGCCCACATCCCCACCCCACTCCCCAATTAATAATAAAACATTTACATATAGAAAGGAAAAATAACAACGTCAATAAAAAACAACAACAGCAAAACGATTTGGAGAAATAATGACTTTATTAATATGGGTGACATACAAATTGTAAGTGTCATCAACAACTGGTAAGACAAGTAAAAATCGATGAGATGGGAGTGGGAGGGGAATGTGTACGGGTGGGGATGGGGATGGGGGGATGAAAGGAGGGGGTGGGGGTAATAGTTTATTCAGAACGATGGGGGTGGAGAATTTCATAAGCAAATTCACACAGGGGGGGAAACCACATAAATGTATGGAATTTTCCACTCAGTTTTCCCATATTTCCTGGGAAGTGAAGATGACTGTCAAGTCTCTGGATCATAGCTGCCAAGTTCCACATTAAAAAATAAGGGATCAGCTCACTCACACAGCAGCGCGGCACCGGAAGTCGTTTCTGCGCATGACTGAACATGCGCAGAAGTGATTTTCGGTGCCGGCTCTGCCCATGACAGCACCGAAGGGAAATCGCTTCTGGATTTTAATAGACTTGGCTTCATGCCTGGGACAAAGCTGAGCTCCGTGGGTCAACTGATGTTTGTCTTTCTTACACTTGGAAAGATAAAAACCATTTGACTAGTGGAAACTCGCTGCACCGAAACTTTGAAAATCCTTGCTCATAGCCGAGGTCCAGCCTTATTCTGATTTGAAGCTGGAGATAAGCTTTAACTCTTGCAACCCCCAAAGCTTTGCTTTTGCAGTAAGAAATGCATGGCGGTATTTGTTCTGTCAGAAGCACCTGTCTTCCATAATAATATGACAAAACTTCCAAGGGCACACAAGAGCTTGCTTTGAAGCTAAAATGTCACTCAGGGGTCCTTGGAAGAACAGGAAGACACATGGGTTAACCCAGGAAGCTGTCTTATACCGAGTCGTAGCCTTGGACCATCCAGCTCAGTATTGTCTCCGTTTCAGGCAGGGAATATCTCCGAGCCCTACCTGCAGGTGCTTGGAATTGAACTTGGGGCCTTCTGCAATTGAAGCAGATGCTCTGGCACTGAGTGATGGCCCTTTCCCTGATACTTTGGGTTGGGCAGTCTAGAAAAGTAGGTAATTTGCAGTCCTCTGGTCTCCTAAAACAGCATTTTCCTCTTTGGGCATGGGAAAACAATAAGGAACAGGCCCTAAGGGAGCCTTCATCAACCAGGTGCCCTGCCGATGTGTTGGGCTACATCTGTCCCACCCTACACATCCTGAGGGCAGAGGATGCTCAAATAGTTAGCTGTTGTTAGTTTACACTTTGACCAATTGTGGGAGGCAGTGGAAGACAGGAGTGCCTGGCGTGCTCTGGTCCATGGGGTCATGAAGAGTCGGACACAACTAAATGACTAAACAACAAACAAAAGTTTACACTTGTCTAGGACTAACAGATCAATCCTAACCACGTCACTTTAAGTTCTTTTTTTTAATAAAAAAAGCAACTGACTAATGCAATTAACAACTCATAGGTAAGTCATATTGAATTCAATGGAGCTTACACCCAGGTAAGCAGGGTTAGGGCAGCTACCTAAACCAGTTTAAATTTCAAGTGCAGTGTAAATGGGTCACAGCTGATGACTGGGGAGGGGGAGCTGAAAGGGGGTCAGCTGGGAAATTTTGCCTTAAATTTGATGCAAGAGATGGATGGCCAAATTGCTCCTATACCCCCTATACCCCAAACTCCCTCCACACAAGAGGAACTAATAAAGGAGGAGTTTATACTATAAAAAACAGACAAAACAACAGCTGGTGTTCCTTGCAACCTACTTCTCTTTAAAAATGGAGAAGGTGCAGACCTGAGATTTCAAAATAAAGTTTTGGTTGCTTTCAGGACCAGGCTCTTCATATAATAGCACAAGCTGCACATTTGGTGAGGAAGGAAGCACGAGGTATATGAAAAGGAGAGGGATTTCAAAGCAGGACACAGCCAGTTTGGAGAGCTGGAGGGAAGAAATGTGGGAAGCGTATCAACAAAAGGTCACCACACAGAGAAAAGCTGGCAGGAAAAAGAAGTACAACCTCCCTGGCTGCTGAGGAAACTCGGATTTTCAAAAAAGACAAACGGCAAAGCTGGTCTCAAGGAGCAGCAGCCACGCCAAGAAAGATTCGTACAGAAGTTGAAACGCAGATATACGAACCAGATGGTTTTTCCTTGCCGTCGTCCCTCCACAAAATGTAAACATTTCTCCACAAGGAGAAATGTAAGGTACTACACTTGGGCAAAAAAAATGAAAGGCACAAATACAGAATGGGTGACACCTGGCTTGAGAGCAGTACATGTGAAAAGGATCTAGGAGACTTGACATGAGTCAGCAGTGTGATGCAGCAGCTAAAAAAGCCAATGCAATTCTGGGCTGCATCAATAGGAGTATAGCATCTAGATCTAGGGAAGTAATAGTACCACTGTATTCTGCTCTGGTCAGACCTCACCTGGAGTACTGTGTCCAGTTCTGGGCACCACAGTTCAAGAAGGATATTGACAAGCTGGAACGTGTCCAGAAGAGGGCAACCAAAATGGTCAAAGGCCTGGAAACGATGCCTTATGAGGAACGGCTTAGGGAGCTTGGTATGTTTAGCCTGGAGAAGAGAAGGTTAAGGGGTGATATGATAGCCATGTTCAAATATATGAAAGGATGTCATATAGAGGAAGAAAGGTTGTTTTCTGCTGCTCCAGAGAAGCGGACACGGAGCAATGGATTCAAGCTACAAGAAAGAAGATTCCACCTAAACATTAGGAAGAACTTCCTGACAGTAAGAGCTATTCGACAGTGGAATTTGCTACCAAGGAGTGTGGTGGAGTCTCCTTCTTTGGAGGTCTTTAAGCAGAGACTTGACAGGCATATGTCAAGAATGCTTTGATGGTGTTTCCTGCTTGGCAGGGGGTTGGACTGGATGGCCCTTGTGATCGCTTCCAACTCTATGATTCTATGATAAACACACACGAGGTGTGCTTCAGTTGAGATTCCTGCATCCAAGGGGGTTGGACTAGACGACCCTCTCGGGGTCCCCTTCCAATTCTATGGTTCTGTGAGGCAATCTGCCGCCCAAGTTGCAGAGCCACGATCGCCTCCCCTCACAAAACTCCCTGGCTTCCCTTGTCCCAGAAGAGAATTTGAGGGGTGGGGGTGGGGTCTCCACAGAAGCCAGAGTTAAGCCAAAGAGCAAAGGTGGGGCGGTGGGCGTCTCAGCTGTACCCACCTCTCTCCTCCTGCCACTTCTCTCCCTTCTACCACCCGCGCCGCGAACGCAGCACCTCTCCTGCAGAAAATGAACTTCCGCCGCTCGCGGCCCCTTTGTATCCCCTCCCCTTGGCCAATACCAGTGTGCTCTGCTTCCCTTTCTCCGGAGGCTACCGCCAATGCTCCTCCCTTGAGGATGTCCACGCTGAAGCGAGCAGCCTCCAGCTCGCAGGCGATTTTTCCCTTGCAGCCTCCCCAGCCCGCTCTGCCCACCCCGGATTCCTTTCAGGAGCAGCCGCAGCGCACAATGGCTCTCCTGCGCGTTCCCCTTCCCAGGCAGGGGACCAACGTGTCTGGGCAGCCGCGCAGCACCAGAAATCCCGTAAATTTACCGGATTTCCCAGCAGGGAGGGAGAGGAGCAGCTTCCTTGGAAATCCGGTAAATTTACGGGTTTTTTACCAATCCAGGGGCGCAGCAGGAAACGGATTTAAATCCGGGTGTTTCCTGCCAAAAACAGGAGACTTGGCAGCTATGCTCTGGATATGTCGAAAAGAATTTGGTAGTGTTTGTTTTCTATCTTGGGGGCCACACTATTTGGCGATCCTCTCTTTTTCAAGAGGTATCTGAAGACTGTTGATATGGATAGCTTGGAATCTGGCTTTCTGGACTTTGTCTGCAATGCTGCGTATTGCTCAGAACAGAGAGCTGGATTTGTATTTCCTGTATCAGTCCTTCATTCCCACCTACAGTTCCTCAGTTTGTGAATATGGCTGGTTTGGGTTCCTTTTGACCAGTTGCTAATAATCTACTTTTGTTGTTGTTCTAAATGGGTTTTTGCTGGTAATGGGTTCATAAAACTTTAATAAAGCACAGATCCCTTTCAAAAAATTCATTCTCATGTATTCTACTATATAGTTTGGTGGACTCCCTCACCCGATTGTTTTGTTTCTTGCAGTCTTTTGGGGAAGTGTGTTTGTTGTGCAAGAACTCCAATGCAGCTTTAATTATGCAACATGAATTTGCCTGTGTGTGACTGAATCCCACCCCAAAATAGAGATTGTTTGGAAATGTGCTTTGTCAGATGCATGGAGTATGAAATTAAGCTTGCAGTTACAGTGGTGCCTTGCTTTCCGAATGCCTCGCACAACGAAAAACTCACTAAACGACAGAGTTTTGCGTTGCGCGAGGCATTCGCAAGACGACAAGGTTTTCTATGACCGCCGCTTCGTCTTACGAAGCGCAGCCATAGAAAGTGGCAAAGGAAGATCAGCTGTCAGCGCAGGAAGCTGACAGCTAATCTTCCTTTGCCATGGGGGACGGAGCCAAAACGCGACGGTGCGACGGCTGCCCCTGCCTGTCTTCCCCTTGACTCAGGGAAGACAGGCAGGGGCAAGCAGCGCCCGCCGCGATTTGTCTCCATCCCCCGGAGCCACCACACCGCCGCGCACAGCCGGGGAAGACAGGCGGGAGGCGGTGGGGGGGAGAAGCGCTTCTCTGCCTCGCCATGCACCGCTGGCATGAGGCGGCGCTTCCTTGGCCCGCCTGCTTGCCTTCGCCGAGGAAGCCAAAATGCAGGCGGGGTGGGGGGGAAGCGCAGGCACTTTCCTCCGCTTAACCCCCCCCCCCGCTGCCTGTCACACAGCGGGGAGAGGACGAGGCTTCTCAAGCCCCGTCCCATCCCCACTGTGTTCCTCGCGCTTCGGCTCGGGGACTGGCAGCGGCAGCGCTTGCTCTCTTGGCTCGGGGAAGGCAGGCAGCACTCGGTAAAATAATGAAAGTTTACTACCCTCTACCCCCCCCTCTCTCCCCACCTCTCTACTCCCCAACCTTATACCGTATACAACATTAAAGTCTGTGTGTGAATTTTGATGATATCTAAAGTAACAAAGTTGCTTACAGCTAGGAAGCTATCTTTTAGGTGTTAAGTTTCTTTTTACCGACTCTACAATGTCCATACATGTAACTGAGAATAATATATTTATAATTTCCTGCTTATTCAAACACGGGTACATTCTCACTTGAATTCTCTTACCGTTTCTTATGAAAGGTTTTTCCTTTCACCTCAGCAGTATTCTTTCTGTTCCTGCACAGGTTTCTCCCTATTAACATTTAGAGATCTTCCTCAGTTTCACTTCAGACAGATCACTCTGACACCAGGGATGTAGGAAGGGGGGGGCTGTGGGGGTGGTCTGCCCCAGGTGTCATCTCTGAAAGGGGGAGACAACCCCCCCAGGCGGATCACTACGCCGCCCCCCTGGTCGCCAATCTCTGTGCCAATTGCCCCCCTGGATGCCAGTCACCCCACCAATTGCCCCTAATGGGCGCCAATCTCCCTCCTGGGTGGCTCACCCCACTCCCCTGGGCGGCCCACTCCACCCCCCGGTGCATGGCATGTGCGCTGGATGCCTGAGCGAATAGCTCTGCTGCTGCCGGGGGTGAAGCCAAATGGCTGCGTCAGCAGCACCAAAGTGACCTCCCGAAAATATCACCAAAGGCAGGCATCCCCAAACTCGGCCCTCCAGCTGTTTTGGGACTACAACTCCCAGCATCCCTAGCTAACAGGACCAGTGGTCAGGGATGACTGGGATTGTAGTCCCAAAACATCTGGAGGGCCGAGTTTGGGGATGCCTGCCCAAAGGCAATGGGTATGGATTGTTCCTCAAGGTTTACTCCTCAATGGGTATAGTTGTAAGCCAGTGGAGGTTTAGGATCAGAGTTTACCTTCTCCTAGACGGGCCACCTTCCCAGGTTGATGAGCCCCACCTCCCCCTCACTTCCTTGTACAGCACATGCAGAAACGGCCGCCTTGATCATTGGACCTGCTGCCGGTCTTGTCCACTCCATCCGCCGGAGCCTGTCTTTGCATGCAGGGGAAGTCCCTAATTCATGGACAGTTTGAGTCCTCTCTGCTCCCTTCACTTGGTTCAGCCAGCCAGTCAAAGCCATTTCCAGGTTGTGACCTCTGTGGCATGCTGAGAGCTTTTAGGAGCCACAGGAGACAGCTGAGTGCAGGGTGGGGACCAAAGGGGGACAAACAACCCCCACAAGGATGGTGTATTGAGGAGGGGTCATACCCCTCTTGGGGGACATGCGGCGCTCCTTCTGGGATAGTTTGTCCACCAACTAAACTACTGTACAAACTTTGAATTTGCATTCATTGCAGAGAAAGCCCAGCACTCTGCATCAACTCACTTCTGCCCCTGGTGTTGGGACTCAGCGCCTCTTACCTGCCTCTTCTGCGGGTGGCTCCCAGCAAGGATGGCGCAGAAAGGCTCGAGGCGACAACCCCGTTTGGAGATGTGCTGGGATGTCTCACCCTGTTGGAAGGAGGAATTACGGGGGTTCTCCTGGAAGGAGGGGTTGAGGGGGAACCGTGGACGCCTGACGGGGAACACCACATGGTACCTAGCAAGGAGAACAGCCACACACAAGTCATGGCTTTTTCACGCAGCCCATAGACAAACTGTGGAACTCTCTGCCCCAGGAGGCAGTGACGGCCACCAACTTGGATGGCTTTAAAAAGAGGATAATTCTTTTTTAAAAATCAAATAAATATCTACACAAAAAAGTGTATTGGGCAAATTCATTAAATGCAAGGCAGTCAATGGCTATGAGCCACATGGGCTATGCTGTGCCTGCATGCTCAGAAGCAGCAATGCTTCTGAATACCAGTTGCTGGAAACTTCAGTCGAGGAGAGGGCTCTTGTGCTTGGGTCCTGCTTGTGGGTTTCCCAATAGGGCATCTGTTTGGCCACTGTGAGAACAGGATGGTGGACTAGACGGGCCACTGGCCTGATCTAGCAGGCTCTCTTTGTGTCTTTGTGGCTCAGTGATAAGGTGGGGATATGTGGATCATAAACAAACAAGCCTATGTAAGTCTGCCCAAACATGCCACAGAGGCCAGCAAGATACAGACATAAGAGCCAAGAACAGGGTTCCCGAAACTTGGGTCTCCAGCTGTTTCTGGTCCTGACCCTTGGTCCTTCTAGCTGAGGATGATGGGAGTTGTAGTCCAAAAAAACAGCTGGAGACCAAAGTTTGGGAGATGGGAAGACAAAGTAAATCTCCCCTGGGAATTGGCTGTGGGTGTGTAACATAACTCTGTATTGGACAAACAGGCCAAACCCTATGCCAAAGGATAAATGGACATAAATCTGACATCAGGAATCACAAGACAGAGAAACCAGTAGGAGAACACTTCAATCTTGCAGGACATTCAATACAAGATCTCAAAGCACCTGTCTGATTACAAAAGAATTTCAACTGACGCGGGTGGCGCTGTGGTCTAAACCACAGAGCCTAGGGCTTGCCGATCAGAAGGTCGGTGGTTTGAATCCCCGCGCCCATCCCACCCACACAAGTGCCCAATGGAAGAAGCCACCAATTGGTGTCAGCGCTACGAACGATAGGGGCTGTGACGTCACAATGCCCAATGCTCTTTTTGCGGGGTGTGTGTGTGTGAAAAGAAGCAGCACTACGAATCGTGGTCTCACCTCCTGCAGCAGCAGTTCTGACACAATCCTCGCCTCCTCCGGATGAATTTGCGCCACGTGGCCGGTCTCAAGCCCCCACTCCTCCCCGGGAAGGCTGTCCACCAATCCGCTCCTCAAACGCCACTGTTCGAATCACCAAAACCAATCAGACGGAGCAGGGAGGTGCCTGGGCAGAAAGTAGGAAGCGTGATGCAAACAAGAACAAAATAGTTCATGGAGGGGGGGAAGCGGGCAGGAGGTTTTGTTATGTCATTCCTATATTCCCAGCGGTGATTGGAGAGAAAGGCAGGAAGTTAGTCCAATAGTACCTCCGAGGATGTGGACAGGCTTCTTGGACGAGTGAAACCGACCACCTGTCTCCTTGATCCTTGCCCAT
This sequence comes from Zootoca vivipara, assembly GCF_965207765.1. Classification (NCBI taxonomy): domain Eukaryota; kingdom Metazoa; phylum Chordata; class Lepidosauria; order Squamata; family Lacertidae; genus Zootoca; species Zootoca vivipara. Next base: position 111,608,111 of record NC_142584.1, on the reverse strand, counting down.
CCTGGCTAATAAAAGCGAGCCGGGAAGGGCTGGGCGATGGGCTCTGCGGGGTGGTGAATGCTTCCCTCTGCGAGGGAGCCTTCCCAGACCCGCTGAAAGAGGCAGTCATTGAATCACTTCTTTAAAAAAAACATATTTAGACCCGGCCAGTATGGCCAACTATCACCCAGTCTCAAATCAACCATTCTTGGGCAAGGTGATTGAGCGGGTGGTTGCTGAACAACTCCAAGTACGCCTGGAGGATGCAGACCATTTGGATCCCTTCCAAATGCCTCATCATGGCACTGAAACTGCCTTGGTCGCGCTGGTTGATGTTCTCCGGCAGGCTAGGGACAAAGGTGAGAGCTGTTTCCATGGTTATGCTGGATCTCTCTGTGGCCTTTGACACCATTGACCATAACATCCTTCTGGACCGTCTAGAGGGGCTGGGAGCACTCATGGCTCCCCGCAAATAATTTTGGGAAGTGTAGTTTGTTAAGAGTGCTGGGAGTTGGGAGTCCACTAACATGTGGCTTCCTGTCCCTGTTTCAGATAAACAAAGCATCTCCCACAAGCAGAAGGGGAAGCAATAAGGATGCCAAGGATAGGCCTGGGGCAATTCTGCACCCAGAGGCTGGTGGCCTCCAACTCCCATCATCCCTGGCTGTTGCTGGCTGGAGCTGATGGCAGTTGGAGTCTAGCACCATTAGGGAAGCCACAGGCTCCTGAGCTTTGCCTGAAGACAGACTCACCACGTGGGAAAATGGCAGCAAGTTGGTGGTATTTTAGTACTTCCGAATCTCCAGCATGGTGCGCTGGCTAGGTCGGTTCCCTTGCCGACGCTCTGTGTGGGGAGGAGGGGAGATTAACAAGGCTCACAGAGTCCATGGGAAAGTGTTGCCTCGCTCTGAAGCTTTTCCCTTAAGCCGGACTTGCTCTAAGCTTGGCATGGGCTGCTGTAGCCTGACCAGCAATGTCTCCCCAGGGTCCCAGTGGTCAGGAATGGTGGGATTTGTAGCCCAATAACAGCCAGAGACCCAAGTTTGAGAGACACCACTCTAACCACTACACCACCACAAGATCCCCAGTAGCTGGTCACGGTGCTGGGCAGAGAGTCCCCTTTCCTAGGACCTAAAAAAGCCACCGGGAGCTGATGTGAGTCAAAACCAGCTGCTAATTACTCCCAGATCCATTCCGATCAAGATTATCTGGCTGCAGCCCCAAGTGTGCATCAACTTTGAAGCCAACCCCACTGAAAGCACAAATGCATCACCAGCCTGTGATCCTTCTCCAACTCTCACCCCCCCCCCCAAATCCACATTTTAGGCTTCTTCCAAATGAAGCCGAGGCTTCTGCCAAAAGCAACAAATCCCTTTAATCAAGGTCCGGCAGATATTTCAACAATTGTCAAGGCCAAGGGCAGATCTCTGGGGTTCCCCCCCCCATCTTATCTAGCCTTGCTTGGAAGGACCAAGCATGCTGGGAGATACGATTTAGCTGATTTTTCAGCTGCCTGTCCAGCAGCATTTCCAGGAAAGTGTTTTTTTCCCCTGGGTTTGCTTTCAAAGAAAAGCAGAGTTGTACCAAATATCACATTTAAAAATAGAGAAAGGACATGGGAAGTGTTATAAGAGAAATATTGTATAAAAATAAGGCGATTATCAGGGAGGGGGAAACCACATAAATCAACCCCCTGTCACCACCACCCCCAAAAGGTCTTGACCTAATTCGGCCATAATCAACCCATCAAGTCTCTCTTTCCCTTGCAGAAAGCCACTCAGACTCTCTTTATTTTGCAAAACAGTTCTCCTGACCTTGTCCACCCATTCCCATTGCCCTGAGGAGTCACTTCCTTATGTATATGTTAAACCCATGTTCACCCAGGTCAAGCTCTCCACCCATTCCCATTGCCCTGAGGAGTCACTTCCTTATGTATACATTAAACCAGGGGTCCGTCCGCAAACTAAGGCCGGGGGCCGGATGTGGCCCAATCGCCTTCTAAATCCGGCCTGCGGATGGTCCAGGAATCAGCATGTTTTTACAAGAGTAGAATGTGTTCTTTTATTTAAAATGCATCTCTGGGTTGTTTGTGGGGCATAGAAATTCATTCATTTTCCCCCCCCCCAAAATATAGTCCGGCCCCCCACAAGGTCTGACAGATAGTGGACCGGCCCCCTGCTGAAAAAGTTTGCTGACCCCTGTGTTAAACCCATGTTTGCCCAGGTCAAGCTCTCCACCCGTTCTCATTGCCCTGAGGAATCACCCTATGTACAGTATGTGTTAAATCAATGCTTGCTCAAGTGAATTTAAATGCATATGCTTAGCTTAGGTGGTTGGCAAGTGATCTTTTGAAATTGTATCTGCTTTAAAATGTATCTACTAATACTGACTTCCAATGTATCTGTTTTATCATTGTATCCGTTTAAAATTGTTTTACTTTAAATGACCTTCTTGTATCTAGTTACAGGTAGGTAGCCGTGTTGGTCCGAGTCGAAGCAAAATAAAAAAAATCCTTCAGTAGCGCCTTAAAGACCAACTAAGTTTTTATTTTGGTATGAGCTTTCGTGCACACTTTCTTAAGAAGTGTGCATGCACACGAAAGCTCATACCAAAATAAAAACTTAGTTGGTCTTTAAGGTGCTACTGAAGGGATTTTTTTAATTTTGCTTCTTGTATCTGTTTAAGTTTCAATTCATGTGCCTACTTAGGAAAATGAATCTCCTTAAGTTTTATTCCTGTTTTATTTCCAAGTGTATCTGTGTATAAGTTTTATTCCTGTTTTATTTCCAAATGTATCTGTGTATAAGTTTTATTCCTGAATTATCTGTGTATCCGTTTTAACCTTACCTTTGAAAGGTGACTCCCAAATTATGTACCTCTTGTATGATTATATGTAATTCATTCCTGTAAATTTTATACTGTACATCATATTACTAAGCAAGCCCTCATACAAAGGAAAACTAGTACTTACCGATGCTAAATTACAATAAGCCTATCGAAGCTATACCCAGAATCTGTATCATTCTATCACATAACCGAGAATTATATTTGGAAATCTACTTCTTTAAAGTATTTCCATCCCCGAACTACAAGGGAACAGCAACCCCTTCTGGGTCTGTAGAAGAACAGCAAGTAAATTCGACAAATACAAAAACACATTAGAATAGGGTTTTACTGAATAGATCACATACCAAACAAGATGAACAGGTTTTAAGTAAAAATCTCTTTATCACTGATACTGAAATTTACATTGACAAGAAATTCCAAAACCCATCACGGCAAACAAAATGACATTTCCAGGCATTCACAAGAAAAGAAATTCACAAGTATCCTGTAATTTGAAATTGTTAATCTGTTCCAAGTACTCTGTTTACTCAAGATGTTAATTCTTCACGCCTTTTCCCTCCATCCACTTACATGTAAGCCAAAAGGTATATAAGTGAAAATGTTCTTTTGTTCGAGGTTCCTCTTTCCATCTATGCTGTTGGGGGGGGGGAACCTCTGATATATCAGAACTCTACAATAAATCACTCTTTGCTTTTTCAACCCTGGTTACAGGTAAGTAGCCGTGTTGGTCTGACGCAGTCAAAACAAAATTTAAAAAATCCTTCCAGTAGCACCTTAGAGACCAACTAGGTTTGTCATAGGTATGAGCTTTCGTGTGCATGCACACTTCTTCAGACAAGAGGCTGGGCGTGGGGAGAATCTTCTCCTTTCTCCCCAGAGTTGCCTCCACTTCCGGCTCCACCGGCAGTGATAAATTCGGGGTTTGCAAAGGAGGCGGGAAGCAGGGCTGCATCGTGCGGAGACAGAGGAGGGGTCTGCTTCCTAATCAAGCCTCCTAATTAAGCGCCATCACTCCCTGCCTCCCACGCGGGGTCTCCCATTCCCGCCCCCGCTGCCCAGGATTTCGGGTGAGTGCAAAGCCAATGGCGGGGAAGGAGGGAAGGGGCTTTGCGAGGGGGTCCAGGATGAGAAGCCCCGGGACATGGAAAAGAGAAAGGAGGAAAGGGACCCTGGGGGCTTTGAAGGCGGAGTGGGGGGGGGGGAGAAAAGATTCCTCCTTCAGGGATCAGGTGCAAAGGGGGAGAGGACTGGGCATTGCTGGCCAGGATCGCCTTAATAACATTATTAATTTTAATTTTACTATCTGTACCCTGGCAGAAGACCCCTCAGAGGAGGACCTTATCTTTAGGAAACAGGCGAAAGCATTCCTCTTCTCCCAGGCGTTTGGCTCATTAAACCATCTGTGGCCTTCCCAACTGCGGTTTTTTTGGGGTGGTGGTGTCGTTTTTTGTTTTTGTTTCTTACTCTGTTATGCATCTCTCTGTTTTTCTATTGCAAGTTGCCCTGTGATCTTTGGAGGAAGGACAGTAAAAAATGTAAAGAATAGCAGTAAAAATGGGAGGCCCTGTTGCATTAAAGGGGATGGTTGCAAAAGAGTCTGATCAGCATGCACAGCAAGAAAGGCTTAGGAAGGAATAATAATAATAATAATTTATTACTTGCACCCTACTCATCTGGGCAGTTTCCAACAAAATAAAACACATTAAAACATCAACATCAAAAACTTTCCTGTACAGAGCTGCCAGCAGAAGTATTCCAGTTTGTAGAAATGGTCTTCAATTTTAAAGAAATGCCCACTTTAATGAATCACATGGTATAAACATGTATGTTATCCTCTAGGTCCATACACGCACATAATATTGGCAAGCAGTGCTCCAAAGTGCTTATCCTGGGAACTTGCAATCTAAGTTGGTTACTCCTGACCAAAGTTCCCATTTCCCAAAAGGACAGAAGGGGGAGCAGAGGAGCAAATGGATGGGTTTGAAGGCTCTTTCCATCAGCCGCCTCTCTCCCCTGAGCAACAAGAGAAAATGGTGTTTGCAGGGCAGGAGGACAGAGGAGGAGGCAGTGAGGGCAGAGGGAGAAGTGGGTAGATCCACCTCCTCTCCCAGGGGGTTCAGATGCAAGCAAGGGGCTTCCTCCTTCTCCTTGCAAGGGCCACCCATGTATTCAGAGCAGTCCATTGCAGATTAACTCTTAAGTTCCAAGGGATCTACTCTCAGGCCACTAATGTGCATACCATGCCAGCCTTCGAAGGGAGGTGGGACAGGCAGGTGAAAGGAATGGCCAAAGGTGTTTGAAAATGGGTGGAGGCTATTGGGAAGGGGTCTTTTTGTATGCAAAAATGGCAGCGAGGATGCTGATTGCCAAGGAATAGAAAGGAGATAAAATTCCATCAAAAGAGGAGTGGCTTCTTCCTCCCTCCCAGGAAGCTGCAACTTGCTCTGATTTCTGCCCTCCTCAGGAAGCTGAACCTGCAAACCTAGCTGAGACAGAACCTGAAAACCTGGCCAGGATGGAAGGAGGAGGATGGACGGGTGACCTGGTCAGGCTGTCTCCCGCATCCCTCCCCACAACCTCTGAGCATTCCCTCCCAGGACCCTGGGAGAAATCTGGTGAGTTCCAGGGGAGAGGAGATGGGGACATGGATGGATAGATGGATGGTGGAGGGAGAAAGAAAGAGGAAAGATGGAGAGGAGACAAAAGGCAGAGAGTTCCTGGCAGGAAGAATGAAGGGGTGAGGCCTTCTCCAAAGTAGCTCTTTGTTTTTTTAATCATTTTCATAAAGTAGTGGGGGCAGATTTTCTTCCTCCAGGCATTTAGGTGCTATTTCTACTGCAGAATTAATTGATGATAATGATGTTGCACATCAATCCAAAAAATGGGTGAAGTGGGCTATGGAAATGCTTCCCATAATTATTTATACTTCATATATTAGTATTAGTATTAGAAGCAAATTGTGTAAACTTGCCAATCTTACAGACTGGGGTTGTGTGTGAGACTAAGTGGGATAATAATTTATAGTGCCCTTGTAATTTTGTCCGTCCCTAAGCTTACATGGGGGACACAGGTGGCCCTGTGGGATAAACCTGATCAGAAGGTCGGCGGTTCGAATCCCTGTGATGGGGTGAGCTCCCGTTGCTCAGTCCCAACTCCTACCAACCTAGCAGTTAGAAAGCACGTCAAAAGTGCAAGTAGATAAATAGGTACCACTCCAAATGGGAAGGTAAACGGCGTTTCCATGTGCTGCTCTGGTTCACCAGAAGCGGATTTGTCATGCTAGCCACATGACCTGGAAGCTGTACGCTGGCTCCCTCGGCCAATAACACGAGATGAGCGCCACAACCCCAGAGTCGGTCACGACTGGACCTAATGGTCAGGGGTCCCTTTACCTTTAAGCTTACATGGAGATACTGTGGTACAAGCTCGGTACAAATTTCAAAGTAAGTACACAAAGCCTGTGGGATGTAATCCACTGGGAGCAGTCAAATACAACATTTCCTGTTTTCCTAGAGTGGACATTCAAGGGAATGTTTGGTCCAGCCAGTTGAAACTTCTTGTTCCTCCTGCCCTGGAGCATCCTTCCTTGCATGTGACTAGTGGGTGGGCGTGACCTTTCCAGACCTGGTAAAAGGCCAAGGCATGCTGCCACTCTCTCCTATTCCATCTTTTTTTCATCATGTGAACTTCCCGGACTGCTAACTGCAGTCACTAGGTCAACCCACATATGGGGTAAACCTGTTTGTATATGCTTGTAACTTTAAGCCTTAAGCCTGCCTTCAGGGATCACACTGTGCTCTGCCTGATAATGAGTAAACTTTCTTTTTATTGCTTATGAATAATACTATGGTGTCTTTATCCTTTTAATGAGGGATTTGAAAAGGGGATCTTATCCAGGAACATATAATTCAATATGAGGGAGATTGAAATGCATAATAGTTTTGTTGTTGTTGTTTAGTGTCGTTTAGTCGTGTCCGACTCTTCGTGACCCCATGGACCAGAGCACGCCAGGCACTCCTGTCTTCCACTGCCTCCCGCAGTTTGGTCAAACTCATGTTCATAGCTTCGAGAACACTGTCCAACCATCTCATCCTCTGTCCTCCCCTTCTCCTAGTGCCCTCAATAATAGTAAGAGGATATAACAAGCCTGCAACCAGATTTCTGCTGTGTGTGAGAAAAGAAATGTAAATTGTGCTAAGTAAATGAACATACTAGTGCAAGTTAGGAAGGATATTAATAAACAATATGTCCTCTCCTGCCACCCTGAACAATCCCACAAAGCCAACAAAGAGACTCACAAGTTTATAGTGGCACCAGCTTTCCTGGTCAAGAGTCCACTTTGTCAGACTGCAGCCCACAAAAGCTTAGGCCTTAATACATTTATCAGCCTGAATCTTGTGACTTCCCCCCATTCCTTTCATGGCATTTTGATGCATTCTCCAAGTTTTCATTTATCTAAATTGTCCATAAACTTCTTTAGAAGTGATTCTTAAAGCCCATCTAACGTTTTGATTTGTTTGCAGCTTGCTCTGGCTTCTGGGCTCCTCAGGAAGCTGAACCTGAAAACCTAGCTGAGACGGAACCTGCAAACCTGGCCAGGATGGAAGGAGGAAGATCAACAGTTGACCTGGTCAGGCTGTCTCCTGCATCCCTCCCCACAACCTCTGAACATTGCCTGCCAGGACCCTCCGAGAAATCTGGTGAGTTCCAGGGGAGAGGAGATGGAGACATTGATGGGTGGATGGTGGAGGGAGAAAGAGGAAAAGATGGAGAGGAGACAAAAGGCAGGGAGTTCTTGGCAGGAAGAATGAAGGGGTGAGGCCTTCTCTAAAGCAGCTCTTTGTTTTTTTAATCCTTTTCATAAAATAGTGGGGGAAGATTTTCTTCCTCCGGGCTTCTAAATCTTAGGAGTTACAGTGGTACCTTGGTTCTCAAACTTAATCGGTTCCGGAAGACTTCTATAACCAAATCGTTTCAAAACCAGGGCGCACTTTCCCATAGAAAGTAATGCAAAATGAGAGAAAAAAATTAATTGGAAAGAATTGGCCACGGGAGGAAATTTAAACAGGACGTCAATTTCCCCCCATTGAGAGAATTGTAACACAGTTAATTTGCCTGTAGCCGGTAAGATTGAAAGGAATCTTCCAATTTACCAAGGATTGGACTTAAACCCTCCCCCTGAGGCAGGGTAAAGGCGAGAAGGCTTAAATTTACTAAAATCCCAGCAAAAAGTTTTCAGTTTGGACGGGGGAAGGGCCCCCTGGAAGCTGGAGTCAGGTCCCTGGAGGGATCAGCGAGCCACCATTATATCATTACAATAGAAAGGAATTTGCTTACCTCTTTGAGGCTGAGAACTGTAAATTGTGAATAGAGGGCAAAATATAAGGCTGTGTATATGAAGTTTAATAAATCCTCTTTTCATAAATGGTCACAAGATTTTTAAACCATGAAGAATATTTTAAAAGGAGACTATAATTAGATCAGATAAAATTTGATTTGAAATATGAAATATTACAAAATAATATGCAGCTGCGTGAATGCCGTGAAAGGAATCAGAATTGTTTGGACAGTGAAAAAGGATTAACTCTAACAGAGAACGAAGCTGAGCAAGAGGAAGAACCATCAGTCATGAACAGTGTCACTGACATTTAAAAAGATGAGGAAGAAATATGGAATATTGTTCCCCCAGTGAGGGGGGGGAACAAAACATAGGTTTGACCCAAGGAGTCATCAAACAAGATCCAGCATGGAGCAATGTCCTCCTAGTGAGAGAGGGAGGGCAGGATCCATACTGGAGCCAGAACCTAAAGGGAATAAAATTTGAGATAGGGCTGGAAAGTGGAATTATTGCTGGATAGTTTTGTACTACAGTATTTAAAGAATTGGGGAGGCAGCAGGGGATGATTGAAGAAGAATGGTGGGTAGACTGGGACAGGGTGGGAGTGGGGTGAGGGGTAATAATGGAAGTAATTTTCTTGACTGATTTAGATGGTCCGAAATGGGAATGACTTATGGAACTTGCTGAAAAATCTGGGAGACCCTGAATTCAGAGGAAGGGGGGCTGAATTTGGTACAAGTGTTTAAATGTTAGAATGATAGATGAATCAATAATTTAAAATTTATGGAAAGTTATTCGTAAAAACATTTTTAGGCTGAGGAGAGAAAAGATAGAAGGAAAGGATAAAGATTTTTTTTATTTGGATAAATAGATTAATTATTGGTGGAGAATAGGTGATGTTCATATAATAGAATAATTGAGAGTAAATAATAAATTGTGTTAGAATGATTTAAGATATAAGATGAAAATTGCCTAAATGGGATCTTAATATGGACCCAGTGAGAGGGGAATCGAGGAACTCTACAATGTTAATAATAATGTAAGAATTGATATGCTTTTCTTTTTTATGTTTTATTTTTGTTTTTTGTTTTTGTATTTTTGTTTTTTTGAGATTTGATAAATTGGAAAACGAATAAATATATATATATATTTTTAAAGAAAAATAATGGAATGCAAAATGGATTAATCTGTTCCAGACTTTTAAAAACAACCACTAAAACAGCAATTTAATATGAATTTTAATATCTAACAAGACCATTGATCCATAAAATGAAAGCAATAATGTTCTCTACCATAAAACAAATAAGACAGTATTGTAGATCATAAACATTAAAATTATTTTTTTATACCTGTACTAATGATAGTCATTGTTTGGATGGGGGGCTTTTATCCCTTTCCACAGTCACTCACTCGTTGTTGTTGTTTAGCCGTTTAGTCGCGTCCGACTCTTCGTGACCCCATGGACCAGAGCACGCCAGGCACTCCTGTCTTGCACTGCCTCCCGCAGTTTGGTCAAACTCATGTTCGTAGCTTCAAGAACACTGTCCAACCATCTCGTCCTCTGTCATCCCCTTCTCCTAGTTCCCTCAATCTTTCCCAACATCAGGGTCTTTTCCAAGGATTCTTCTCTTCTCATGAGGTGGCCAAAGTATTGGAGCCTCAGCTTCACGATCTGTCCTTCCAGTGAGCACTCAGGACTGATTTCCTTCAGAATGGAGAGGTTTGATCTTCTTGCAGTCCATGGGACTCTCAAGAGTCTCCTCCAGCACCATAATTCAAAAGCATCAATTCTTCGGCGATCAGCCTTCTTTATGGTCCAGCTCTCACTTCCATACATCACTACTGGGAAAACCATAGCTTTAACTATATGGACCTTTGTAGGCAAGGTGATGTCTCTGCTTTTTAAGATGCTGTCTAGGTTTGTCATTGCTTTTCTCCCAAGAAGCAGGCGTCTTTTAATTTCGTGACTGCTGTCACCATCTGCAGTGATCAAGGAGCCCAAGAAAGTAAAACCTCTCATTGCCTCCATTTCTTCCCCTTCTATTTGCCAGGAGGTGATGGGACCAGTGGCCATGATCTTGGTTTTTTTGATGTTGAGCTTCAGACCATATTTTGCGCTCTCCTCTTTCACCCTCATTAAAAGGTTCTTTAATTCCTCCTCACTTTCTGCCATCAAGGTTGTGTCATCTGCATATCTGAGGTTGTTGATATTTCTTCCGGCAATCTTAATTCCAGTTTGGGATTCATCTAGTCCAGCCTTTCGCATGATGAATTCTGCATATAAGTTAAATAAGCAGGGAGACAATATACAACCTTGTCGTACTCCTTTCCCAATTTCGAACCAATCAGTTGTTCCATATCCAGTTCTAACTGTAGCTTCTTGTCCCACATAGAGATTTCTCAGGAGACAGATGAGGTGATCAGGCACTCCCATTTCTTTAAGAACTTGCCATAGTTTGCTGTGGTCGACACAATCAAAGGCTTTTGCATAGTCAATGAAGCAGAAGTAGACGTTTTTCTGGAACTCTCTAGCTTTCTCCATAATCCAGCGCATGTTTGCTATTTGGTCTCTGGTTCCTCTGCCCCTTCGAAATCCAGCTTGCACTTCTGGGAGTTCTCAGTCCACATACTGCCTAAGCCTGCCTTGTAGAATTTTAAGCATAACCTTGCTAGCATCACTCACTCAATCATAAAACATAAAAACAAGCCACAGTCAAAAATGAAAAAGCCACACAAACAAAAACGCAAAAAATAGAAAAAAACTAAAGCACTGTCACCTCAGAACACTGCAACCAGAAATGGCTTTAATATCGATTTTTTTTGGGGGGGGGGCTTAAATTAGCTGTGCAACAGTAAAAATGGACGCTCAGGTGCATGTTCGGTTTCCAAGGCGAAGTTCTAATAGAGGAACAGTACTTCTGGGTTTGCAGTGTTTCGGTTCCGAGTTGTTCAGGAACTCAGCTGTTCGAAAACCGAGATACAGTACCACTGTATTTCCACTGCAGGAACAACAAACCAAAAAATGGGTGAAGGGGGCTATGGAAATGCTTCCCATAATTATTTATAATTTATATATTGAAATAGTTTCTATTAGTTTTATTTTTTATAGACTGGGTCAGAATGATACATTCCACCAGCATCAAAACACAATAAATGCATGCACCTCCGCAGTTTGGTGGGCTTAAAGGACAAAGGACCCAGTATCATGATGCACAATTCCTGTGGCTGGAGGCTCTACACATAGGATTGAGCACAAAAAGACCAAGGGTGGCCAGAATTATAGGCCAATTGTGCAAATTTACCAATCTTAAAGACTAGGGTAGGGTGAGAGGGTGAGTGAATGAGTGGAATAATTTATAGCGCCCCTGTAATTTTGTCTATTCCTTAGCTTCCATGGAGATAATGCGATTCAACCCTGGTTCAAATTTCAAAATAAGTACACAAAGCCAACAAAGAGACTCACAAGTTTATAGTGGCACCAGCTTTCCTGGTCAAGAGTCCATTTTGTCAGACTGCAGCCCACAAAAGCTTATGCCAGGGCTCCCAAACTAAGGCCCGGGGGCCGGATGCGGCCCAATCACGTTCTTAATCCGGCCCGCGGACAGTCCAGGAATCAGCATGTTTTTACATGAGTTGAATGTGTCCTCTTATTTATAATGCATCTCTGGGTTATTTGTGGGGCATAGGAATTCATTCATATTTTTTTTTTCAAAATACATAAAGGTTGCCATTTCCTCCATATACCTAATGCCAATTTCCTGGGTCCTATTGCAGATTTCGAGTCTTTGATTACATTATTTGTGAAAATTCCAAATCTTCCTGCGCCATTGTTTACCTCGTCCTCAAATTTCATCCACTTTTGTTTGTTTTCAACTGCAATTTCTAGTAAAGTTTTTAATTGAACAGCTTCATAATAATTGTAAATATTTGAGAGGCCCCACCCTAGTTCTGATTTGTGATTGTACACAAATCTCTTTTGTATCTTTGATTTTTTACTTCCGAATATCCATTCTCTTATCTCACAATTCCATTGTTCCATTTACTGTTTTCTCATCTCTAATGGAATAGCTTGAAAGAGAGAGCTCCACTTAGGGACCCAGAACATTTTAGTAACCTTGACTCCTGCTGACACTTCTGTTTCTAGTGTATCTGAAGAAGTGTGCATGCACACGAAAGCTCATACCAAAATATAAACTTAGTTGGTCTTTAAGGTGCTACTGAAGGAATTTTTTTATTTTGCTTGACTCCTGCTGTAATACTTAGAGTTTTATTTCTCCATCTTTTCATGTCCTTTAGTATTTTTTTCCATACTTTCCTATAGCTGAGTTCTGCAGTCTTGTTAATATTTCTGCAGAGTTCGATACCCAAGTATTTTATTCTTTTAGTCCCCAGGCCCATACCTGTTACATTGTTAATTACTTCCCCCCCGCTAGATTCACCTTAAAATTCATTATTTCTGATTTTGTTATATTTACCCCTAATCCGGAGTATTCCTCAAAATCTTCTAATATTATCTTTATTTCTTTTATCCCTTCCTTAGGATTTGTTATGATTACAATAATATCGTCTGCAAACAAATTGATTTTCATCTCCTCTTTCCCAGTCTTATAGCCCTCTATCCTTCCACAGTTCCTCATCCTTTCCGCTAGTTGTTCTATAGCCATTAAAAATAGGAACTGCGAAAGAGGACACCCCTGTCGAACTCCTGTATATTGGGAAAGGTTGGGAGTATTCACCGTTAACTCTCACTGCTGCTGTTCCTTCCTTATATAGTTCTTGAATCGCAAACTGGAAAACCTCTCCTATTCCATATTTTGTCATTATTTCCCATAAAAATTCCTGTGGGAGTGTATCAAATGTTTTAAAGACGTCTAATTTCAGTAGCCCAAACTTATTCCCTTGTCTGTGATATATTGGATTAATAATATTTCTAATTGGGTGTGTGACATTCCTACCCTCAACAAATCCATATTGGTCTTCGATTATTATTTGAGGGATGACATTTTTTAGCCTGTTTGTCATAATTTTGGCAAAGATTTTATAATCTTATTATAATAGACTTAATAGGTCTATACGAGCCTACTTCTTTAGGGTCTTTCTTTGGTTTTAAGATTACCATTATTTCTGCCTTTCTCTCTTACATCTGTTAATAATTTTCTATTCTTGGTTTCTTCCCTTTCCAGATAAACCTAGATACCTATCTTCTTGCCATTTTTCAAAGCATCCTGCGTTGCCTATTGCCGGGACTGATTGGAATAAAAATAACATTTTTGGCAATACATTCATTTTTATTGCTGATATTCTTTCACAAAATGATAAATTCATTCTTCCCCATATCTCTAAATCTCTTTTTATTTCTTTCTGCACATTCTCATAATTTTCTTTAAAAATATTACGGTAATATTCTTAGCTGTCAAACAAATCTCTCAGTATTTGACTTTTTTATGTAAAACTAACTTTGTTTTCTGTTGTAATTCCTTTTTGTCTTGCTCCATCGTGTTTTTTTACCAAAAGCTTAGTCTTATTCTTGTTTAGTTTAAAGTCTGCAACCTGCCCGAAGTCCTGTATCTTTTCTACCAACTTTGGTAGAGTATTTTTGGGATCCTTCACTGTAATAACAAGGTTAACTGCAAAAGCTTTTAATTTATATGCTTTATTTCCTACTGTTATTCCTCTGATTAATTTCTCTGCTCTTTCTCTCTCGCCAGGGCCTCTAATACCAAAATAAAAAATAATGGTGATAGGGGAATATCCTTGTCCCCTTCATTATTTTACACAGGGGTGTCAAACTCAAATTCATCGGGGGCCGCATCAGCAGTTTGGGCACCCTCAAATGGCCGGTTGTATCTGTAGGACTATGTGTCCACTCTTTATTATCATAAATTATTGCCACTGCATTCAATTATTACTGTTTTTTGTAATAATGTAAGTAATAACTAGCTCTGAAAGCAGAAACATAGTCAGAATAATGGCGAGTAGATATTCAAATGTACAATTATTGTACAATTTATTGAAAAATGATTTTTGGTAACTGCACTGGGTGGTGGAGGCTCGCTAGGGTTTCATGCAGGACCTTTGCAGAGCTACTAGTACCTGGAGATGCTGGGGTCCTTCTGCTTGCAGGACAGATGTTCTGCCAGTGAGCCACCACCCTTCACCAAAGGGACTGGCTGAGGTTGACTCACTGGAGCTGCTCTCCTGATTCCAGGGTTTAAGGGCCAGAAGTATAAAGCAGCATCCTATGTTTCTGAGGAGAGGGAGAGGGAGGGGAGGGGAGGAAGGAAGGAAGGGAGAAAAGAGGGAGTGGGAGGGAGAGAGGAAGGAAGGAAAGAGGGGAGAGAAAGAAGAGTAGGAAATAAGGAAGGGAATGAAGAAGGAAAGAAAAAGAAAGAGGGAGAGAAGACGGAAAGGGAGAAAGAAGGAAGTAGAGGAAAAGAAAGAATAAGGGAAGGACGGAAGGAAGAAAGGAAGGAAGTAAGGAAGAAAGAAAAGAGGGAGCAGGAGGGAGAGAGGAAGGAAAGAGGTGAGAGAAAGAAGAGTAGGAAAGAAGGAATAAAGAAGGAAAGAAAGAGGGAGAGAAGACAGAGATAAAGAAGGTAGGAAGGAGAGGGAAAGAAAGAATAAGAACGAGAGAGGAAGGAAGAAAGGGAGGGGGGGTCGCCGCCTTGATTCAGTGCCAGAAAAGAGCGCGAACGGACCCAGGGGCAAAAAACATTTCCCGTGCAGCGTGAGGCAGCGGGTGTCCGTTGTAGAAGTGCGTAAAGCCTCAGAGTTGCACGTTCGTGAGGCTGAGCCGCTGCTGAGCTCACGTTCATGAGGCTGAGCCGCGGCAGGAGGAGGAGGAGGCGGCTTGCCGGGTCGGTGCCCGGCAGCGCCGTGCGGAGAGTCCCGAGCAGCAGTGCTCTGTAGCACTTTGAATCCTTCTCCTCCTCCATGCGGCGCTGCTGGGTGCTTTGTCTGTGCTGCAGCAGCAGCAGTCGTTTCCAGGCGCCGAGCCGTGGCAGGAGGAGGAGGATTCAAAGTGCTACAGAGCACTCTCTGTGCGGCGCTGCCGGGCGCTGACCCAGCAAGCTGCCTCCTCCTTCTGCTGTGGCTCGGGGCGCTCCACGCAGCGCTGCTCCGGCTGCCTTTCTACCCCCTCCCCCAGCCCCAACTGTTTGTCAGCGCTTTGTCGGCGCGGCGCTTCAGCAGCAAGGTCCCGCTGCTGGGTCCCGCTGGCTGGGGCGCTCGGCGGGCCACATGACGAGGTCTGGCGGGCCGGATTTGGCCCGCAGGCCTTGTGTTTGACACCTGTGATTTTACACTTTTCTGTTCTAACCTTATTAACAATCAACATGGCCTGTTGGTAATAGTAAATTGCATCAATTCCTCTCCCAAATGCTTCCCCAAAATTCTTTTTTCCCCCATTATCTTTTTCATAAAAGCCCATGAAATGTTATCAAAAGCCTTTTCAGCATCAAAAAATATTAAAGCCTTTTCCCCCCTCATTTCTTACTTCCAAATATTCAATAATACCGTAACCAATAATACCTGTAACCAATAATACCGTGTTTCCCCCTTTTTAATACGTAGTCAGAAAGTAAGCCATGGCAGCATTTTTTACCATTAGTGAAATACAAGACACCCCCCCCCCCGAAAATAAGGCATACCTCCATGCCGTGTAGAACGAGACCGCCGAGTGCCCCAGCCAGCCAGCGGGACCCAGCCAGACAGAGGGGCCTGGAACCAGCTGCTGCTGCAGGGAGCGCCCGAGCCAGCAGCCTGGCCTCTTTTTTTTGCCTGCCCGAGGCAGCCTGCCGCCCTGCCAGCGGAACCGGCGGCTGCAGAGCGGAGCGCTCCGCAGCGCCGGGCGGAGCGCAGTGACCTGGTCTCTTTTTTTCCCCTTCTTTTGCCTGCTGCCCCGCCACCGGAACCGGCGGCTGCAGAGCGGAGCGCTCCGCAGCGCCGGGCAGAGCGCAGCGGCCTGGTCTCCTCCCCCCCTTTTTTCTTTTGCCTGCCGCCCCGCACCGGCCGCTTCAGAGAGGAGCACTCAGCAGCACCGGGCGGAGCGCTGAGCCAGCAGCCTGCTGCCTTGGTGCCTGGACCCGGCTGCTGCTGCAGCGCCGAACAGAGCACCCAGCAGCACCCCGAACCAGCTGCCTGGCCCCTCCGAGGAGGCCTTAAGGTACAAGACATCCCCTGAAAATAAGACACCGTGTGTTTTTTTGAGTAAAAAAGAGAATAAGACGGTGTATTAAAAAAGGGGAAACACGGTATCTATTATATTCCTTATATTCTCCTTCATCTGATGTCCTGGTAGAAAGCAGGCCTGAGTGTGATAACAAATTTTCTGCTGAAACACCTTTCATTCGGTTGCCCAAAATATGAACAATACTCTAAATGGAGCATTTTTCTCACCTTTTAGTTCAAGAAATATTGAGTTCTGATCCGAAAGCGTTCTTTGTTGTATTTATACTTTTCCAATATATGGACTTACATCCTACAGGAGACATTGATGGCCAACAACATGGATAGCTTGAAAAAGAGGATTAGACTGGTGTCTGCTCTGCTCTGCCCTCACGGTCCTAGGCAATAATGCTTCTTAATACTAGTTCCTGGAAAGCACAGGAAGGCAGAGGGCTCTTTTGCTCAAATCCTGCTTGCTGGTTTCCCACAGGCATTTGGTTGGCTACTGTGAGAACAAGATGCTGGACTAGGATGCCTAATTGAGCCGGCTCTTCTTATGTTCTAATACAGGCACCCCCAAACTTGGCCCTCCACATATTTTGGGACTAAAACTCCCATCATCCCTAGCTAACAGGACCAGTGGTCAGGGATGATGGGAATGGTAGTCCCAAAACATCTGGAGGGCTGAGTTTGGGGATGCCTGTTCTAATATATTGCAATATTTTTACAGTTACACGTGGCATAGTAAAACTAAAGTTTTACTTAGTCCTAGGAGAGACTGCTACTCGAGCCTATGATCATTTCTTCCCTGGAAAAAGAGAAATACAGAGATGTGTCTAAGAAGCCAATTCCACCATAGATGATAAAATAATGCAGTTTATTAAGTGTGGGTGGAGTTACCGTGTTGTTGCCATTTTCTCATCTGCATTCCTAAAAATTTGGAACATAGAGAGGAGAGGACAGTGGAGAAAGGAAACAATGTTAAAATAAGAGAAGGTATACTTTGGGATTGATGTGTGTTCAGTTCCTTTCTTGTCTTTCTTGAAAGTCTTAACAGGATTCTCTTTCCTCCCAGACTCCCAAACAGGTGAGGAAGATGATGGCCAGAATTCTATGGAGCCGTCTGTGAATTCATTGGGAAGAACAAAGGAAAAGTTTAAATGCATGGAATGTGGGGTGTGCTTTAGTCACAGTGGAACACTTAGAAGACACCAACAAACTCACACAGGGGAGAAACCATTTGGATGTATTGAATGTGGAAAGAGCTTCACTCAATATGGATACCTTAGAATACATCAACGAACTCACACAGGGGAGAAACCATTTGAATGTTTTGAATGTGGAAAGAGCTTCAGCAATAGTGGAGCACTTAGAATACACCAACGAATTCACATGGGGGAGAAACCATTTAAATGCATTGAATGTGGAAAGAGCTTCAGCAATAGTGGAGCACTTAGAATACACCAACGAATTCACACAGGGGAGAAACCATTTGAATGTATTGATTGTGGAAAGAGCTTCAGCAATAGTGAAGCACTTAGAATACACCAACGAATTCACACAGGGGAGAAACCATTTAAATGTATTGAATGTGGAAAGAGATTCAGTCAACATCAACACCATAGAATACATCAACAAACTCACACGGGGGAGAAACCATTTAAATGTATTGAATGTGGAAAGAGCTTCAGTGGAAGTAGAGTACTTAGAAGACATCAGCGAACTCACACAGGGGAGAAACCATTTAAATGTATTGAATGTGGAAAGAGCTTCAGTGTAAGTGGAGTACTTAGAATACATCAACGAACTCACACGGGGGAGAAACCATTTGAATGTATTGAATGTGGAAAGAGCTTCCGTGGAAGTGAATTACTTAGAAGACATCAACTAACTCACACAGGGGAGAAACCATTTAAATGTATTGAATGTGGAAAGAGCTTCAGTGGAAGTAAAACATTTAGGATACATCAGCGAACTCACACAGGGGAGAAACCATTTGAATGTATTGAATGTGGAAAGAGCTTCAGTGAAAGTGGAACACTTAGAAGACATCAACGAACTCACACAGGGGAGAAACCATTTGAATGTATTGAATGTGGAAAGAGCTTCCGTGTAAGTGGAACACTTAGAATACATCAGCGAACTCACACAGGGGAGAAACCATTTGAATGTATTGAATGTGGAAAGAGCTTCAGCAATAGTGGAGCACTTAGAATACACCAGCGAACACACACAGGGGAGAAACCATATGAATGTATTGAATGTGGGATGAGGTTCAGTGAAAGTAAAACACTTAGATCACACCACCAAACTCACACGGGGGAGAAACCATTTAAATGTATTGAATGTGGAAAGAGCTTCAGTAGAAGTGGACACCTTAGAATGCATCAGCGAACTCATACAGGGGAGAAACCATTTAAATGTATTGTATGTGGAAAGAGCTTCAATGGAAGTGGAAACCTTAGAATGCATCAACAAACTCACACGGGGGAGAAACCATTTAAATGTATTGAATGTGGAAAGAGCTTCAGTGGAAGTGGAAAACTTAGAAGACATCAGCAAACACACACAGGGGAGAAACCATTTAAATGTACTGAATGTGGAAGGAGCTTCAACAGGAACGATAAACTTACATTACATTGGCGAACTCACACAGGGGGGAAGCTTTAGTCCAGGGGTCCCCAGACTACGACCCGGGGGCCGGATGCGGCCCAATTGGCCTGCCAATCCGGCCTGCGACGACCCCCGCCGCCCGCCACCGCCGCCCTCTGGCAGACTGCAGCGAATAGCCTTTAGCAATTCTCAAGCTTGTGGAACGACAACACAAACAGACTCTCCCCCTTCATGTTGTTGAACAAAGGATCACTTTCTCCCTGGGGTTTAAATAGACAGGGCTGCAGATGGTTCTTTTGCTGTACATCAAACTGCAAAAATAAGAGATTTAATAGAAGTGCTAAATTTGGAGAACGCGAAAGGAAAAGAAACCCCATTAACATGCGGATTCACTTTTACTGATGAGGATACACCTTTTCATGACAAAACACTTTACCAGTCGATATTAGGAAAGCTGAACTTTATTCAGCACGTGTCCAGACCAGACATATTTTTCAGTTTTAATTTTCTTTCCACATTTGTGGAGAATCCAACCAAGCAGTGTTTTCGAGCGTTAAAAAAAGTGGTGCTTTATCTTAAACACACACTGCATTACAGATTACATTTTAAGGCGCATAACGATACAGGGTTTGATATTTTTTGTGACGCATCTCATGCATCTGAACATTTCAAATATAAAGGTGTGTCCGGTTTTGTTTACAGATACAATGAATGTCCATTTGAATGGACAACGTGCAGACAGCACATAATTTGTCTGTCAACCACAGAAAGTGAACTTTGTGCATGTTCTGAAGCCATCAGAGACATTGAATGGTTTTTGCAGTTGTTTGCAGACCTAAAAATAAAAGTAAAATTACCAATACCCATGCAAATTGATTCCCAAAGTGGAATAGCCATTTTGACATCAGAAGGCAATACCCAACGTACCAGAACGTTATGGTTATGTTTGGAGTTTGCAAAACAAATGATTAATGAAAAAATGATTACTTTTGAATATGTAGCTGGACTAGAGCAAATAGCAGATATTTTCACAAAAGCTTTGCCAACAGCTACGCATCTTAAACATACACAGAAGATGCTGAATGTTGACTTCCGGTTTGTCGCCCGATCTGGCCGGCGGGGCTTGTCTCGAGCTCCGAGGCAGCCCGGCTTCGCTGAGGGGGGGGAAGGCTGCGAAAGCGCCGCAGCGCCCCAAAAGAGTTCCAGATCGAGAGTTCTGGAAACAAAGCTCCGGCGGTGCCCCATTTTTTAGCGATTCCCCGATCCTCTGGTGAGCTCTAATAAGAGTCCCGGAGAGAAAGGGTCGCGGGAGCCATTTTGGAGAACAGCGTTACCTCAGCGAAGTGAAGCTTCGAGTCCGGTGGTGGTGAGCGGCAGATTCTTCTAAAATTTTGATTTGGAAAAACCCGTGAGTAAAGTTTGAATATATAATATTGGACTATAATTCGGTAACGGGAGTAAGGGGAAAAGAACGGAAGTCACCTTCTCCCACTGATTGATGCAAGAAGCAGTGCAATTGAAATGATGACCAGTCTCAGCGAAAAGCAGCTTATTATATGAACCCCTTCAGAGACTAATTGTAAAGAATTACCTCCGGTGGCAGGGTGAAGGAGAGAGACTTATTTTAAGGCTGATATTCCCTGCACCTTAGGAAAGAGAGAGCTTCTCCCTGCCCTGAAATCGGCAGCCTGGAGAGGACGGTAAGCTGACTGCGAAGATGGATGTCAATAAGGATTTGATATTTAAAAACTTTTTGATTGAAGGTTTGAAACAAATTTAAAGTTGAAGTTAGATATTACGGACAATATACAGTTTCCAGTTTGGATTTGCAACAATATATCTCTTTTGTAAACACCCCCTGGCTCTCAAGCCTCGCGCCATCCCCAGCAAGCTGGAACAATGGCAACAAAAGACTGCACATCTGCGTTCAAGGACAAAGTGATAAAACTCTTATGGGAATTTAGAATAGAAACGTACAAGACTCAGCAACAATTGTTGGAAATAAATCAAGATCTACAGGCGCTCAGAGAACGGGACTTACCAGAGGAAAAGGAACAAGATTTGCAAAAAGAGGACTTGGCTAAAGAAGGAACACGAGAATTACAGGAAAAGGTTTCAACCGAAAAAAAGGCACAAGACGACGAGTGGCTGTACGAACTGAGCGATGGGAAAGAGAAAAATTTAAAGAACAAAGATGGATCACAGGAGTCAATAATGCAAGAGCTACAGGAGAGACAGAACACCCATGAGAAAAACGGCCAGGAAAGAAGAAAAGAAGACTGGGGAGGGGGAGACAGAGGGGGTTGGTTTTTGAAACAGGTTAGGAAGGGGGTGGGTTGAAGGAAGATTGAATATTAATTATTGAGGACAGATAAAAAGGACTGACAACTGGACTGACGACTTTGGAACTTACTGGACTGGAAGGGAAAGGCCGTGATCGGGGCGGGGAGGGGGAAAATTATGATGTTTAATTGTGCAAATAAGAATAATAAAGAGGAGCTTTGGAGGATAAAAAATAGGCAGGTCAAAAATAAAAGTAATGAGCAGATTTGTTTATGAAAAAGATTTAGAAAGATCAAGAGTTTGATTAAAGAGGATTTAAAAAGTGGGACAGTTTTTTATAATATAAGGTTAATTTTTTTTTGTAGAAATAGAATGGGAATAAGAATAAGAATACTGTTAAATAAGAATTGAAAATGGAAATCGGGATGGGGGGAGGTTGGGGAAGTCTTTTTTTATTTCATTTTTACTTTTTTTCTCTTTTTTCTTTTGTTTTTCTTTTTTCTGTTTGGAAATTGGCTGGACGGATGCCCTCCTCTTCGTTCCCTCTCTTGGAGTCTCCCGGTGGCAGGGGGAGTTTCTGGGGGGGGGAGGGAGGAGTGGGGGAGAAACCCAGCCATAAAAGGAAACACTGTCGGCTCTCTGCCTTTCGGGGGTCCCTCTGGTGGGAGAAGAGGGCTCTGGGAGGGTGGGTGGAAGCCAGTGGTAAACATGTAATGTAGTATCCTTCGTTTTTGTTTTTGTTTTGTATAAAATCAATAAAATATAATTTTTAAAAAAAAGAAGAAGATGCTGAATGTTACTGCTATGCATCATTGACCAGCAGGGGGTTGTTAGGTTTTTCCTTTAAGACTACACAGTAGGGCTACACAGAGATGTGTGTTTGTAACCTTGTTCTGAATGTTAACACACCTGTGAGCTTTTGCTAATTTGAATAATTGAAGGTAAAGTTTGCTCACTGTAATGTGATTGGGTAATTGACTATTTTGAATTCTGTATTTAAGCTACCCAAATGGTTCATGGGTGTGGTGGTGGTGTATTGTGAGATATAGAGGAATGGAGTAGAGGAGTGTGTTGTATATAATTGTAAATAAAAGCAAGCAAAGATACTGAAGATGACTTTGTTATTTCGTCGACCCTGCCGCTGTTGCCACTCGGTTGGTGCGTCTTGACCAACAATATATTCATGGGTGGAAAGACAAAAAGTGAGGCCAGTCAGACAGACAATGAAATGCAAGGAATGCAGAAGGGCAGGTTTCTCAAGTTATTTATTATTATTATTATTATTATTATTATTATTATTATTATTATTATTTATACCCCGCCCATCTGGCTGGGTTTCCCCCGCCACTTTGGGCGGCTTCCAACAAATACAAAAATACATTAAAATATCATAGGTAAAAACTTCCCTAAACAGGGCTGCCTTTATGTGTTTTCTAAATGTCAGGTAGTTGTTTAACTCCCTGATCTCCGTTGGAAGGGCGTTCCACAGGGCGGGCGCCACTACCGAGAAGGCCCTCTGCCTGGTTCCCGGTAGCTTTGCTTCTCGCAGTGAGGGAACTGCCAGAAGGCCCTCGGCGCTGGATCTCTGTGTCCGGGCTGAACGATGGGGGTGAAGATGCTCCTTCAGGTATATATTCCAGCTAATTTCCATTTCTATTGTTGTTTTGCAGCAGATTTAGATAATGTAAAAGCACAAAACAACCACAAAGAATCTTGAGGCAGGTTACACATTTATTCCAGTACAGTCTTTGGTTCTTGGCATTTATAGCCCCCAAACCTATTCAGCTAGCAGACTGCCTCCCTCTCCTGCCCCTACAAGCCCATCAGTAAGATTTTATGTAGAGACACTGGGGGCTGTTCCATGACAGTTGTCACTTGCTGACAATGCAGAAGGAAGCCACCTTGGCACACCCAGAAGATACCAGGTGTTGGCTGTAGTTACATCTATACAAAGTGTATTGCCTTTGACCTTCCATGAAGAAATGGGGAGGAATGATGAGCCAGAATAGCTGTCTAGAAGGAAAGGTAACCTGGGAACTTCATGTTGATTGACCACCCGAACCCCCTGACCCCAAGAAGAGACTCATCTAGGGAGGCAGGTGAACATTACGGCTAAACCCCATGTTATGCTCTCCAGTAGCTATTCATTCAGACAGGGCTATTTTCATTCAGTTCTTAGTGTGTCCATGTGGTTTTTTTTTTTTTTACCTTTTCCCGTTCCTTGCAGTTGTTGTAAGAATTTTAAGGTTATATATAAAATAATTGTTCATAAACATGTACATGATTGTACAGGGACATGTCTGAAGCAGCAGAGGAAGACAGGCCTGACTGACACCATTTTGACTCTCTCTGACCAGGTGTTTCTCTGCAAGGAGAGAAGGGGGGTGAAGGAACTTTCTCATTGTCTCAAGGATTAAAGTGATTTCCATCTCAAAGGAATGGCCAGGCTACCCAGGAAAAGGCAAACTAAGAACTTTGTTAAATGAATAAGTTACATAGCAAACAGGATAGACAGGATTTCATGTTAATGCCTCCTCACACCCAACCACTTACCAACAATACTTGCATTTACATATTTTTAAATTCAGGGACATCTCCAGAATAATCAGAATAATTTTTATAACATTTTTGGCAAGCTAGGCAGGAAGATGTTATAAAAACTAATAAGTTCCCTTAAAGGGAGATCAGCCTCATAAGGAGGACTGAAATCCTCTAAGGAGCAGATAGACCTAGGCTCCTTTTGGTCGGGATAAAATGACAAAGACCAAAACCCAGGACTTGTAAAGCAAAGTGTGATCTTTATTAAAAAATGACAGTGGTCTGTTATAACTGGTTTCCTCCCCACCCCACCCCAAAAGCAGGGATGGCAAGAGGAACTCTGAACAAAAGAACATTTTCCCTTACTGTATATACCTTTGGCTGTACATGTAAGTGGATGGAGCGAAAAAAGGCGGGAAGGGGAGATTAACATTTCCAGTAAACAGAGTACTTGTGAGCTTTATCTGTGAATCTTCTGGAAATGGCACCGTGATTATTATGGAGATGTTCCTGAATTTAAGAATGGGAACGCCCTCCCATCAGATGTCACGGAAATAAGCAGCTATCCTATTTTTAAAATACATCTGAAGGCAGCCCTGTTTAGGGAAGTTTTTAACTTTTAATGTTTTAATATTTAATGCTATATTGTTTTTAACACTCAATTGGGAGCCACCCAGAGTGGCTGGGGAAACACAGCCAGATGGGCGGGGTATAAATAATAAATTATTATTATTATATAATAGGAGATATAATGCAAGGGGTTGGGACAATCTCTACAAAGTCAACGGCTATGATTGGCCCCCTGGTAGCTAATTGGAACGTGGTGAAGGGAGAGGTAACGGAATTTTCAGAATGGTGAAAGGCGTATCAATAGAAAAAAGCGTGTCTTATTCTTTGTGCGCTCACTTGTCCGTTAGCTACATTTATATAGCCAAACCATGGCAGATGTTCTGTGGGCAGCTCGTTAAGAATAAATAATGGCATCTGAATGCTACAGCGTAACTTTTTAAGTGTTGGCCACAGGCAGGAACGTATGTTCCCTGACCTTAAAAGATAGACTGCCTCCAGTCCTGGAGGTTCAACAGAGCCATCACATTCTGCAGTCCTGCCCTTGATGTATGTGCGCCTAAGATTAGATTTTCCTTCTCACCATTTTGCAGTCAAACAGGGGCTGCTGATTGGTCCAGTGGTGACCTGAGGCCCCAGAGGCACAGAGCACCTTACAGTAGCACAGAGCCTCTTCCATCTTCTCTCCCGTCATCTGAGGGCTAGGTTTGACAGGTGGGTGAGGACCCCCAACACTTCAAGGAGGGCAGGGGATCAGTTTCTGCCAAGTCCTGTGGAGGACCCTGCAAGTCCCGGTAATCAGCTAACGCAGCTGTTTCGCTCTGCCCCTGGAAGCGCACTCCATTGTCTCTTGAGACAGACAAATCGGGTCCTCCCTGCAAGAGAGGGCATGCGTTGTGGTGGGACCCAGCAACCAGGTCTAGGTGTTGGTGTGGGTACAATTGGAGCAGCCACAACACCCTATTGGTGGTCCAGTGTACGGGGTGCAATTGGGCTGAGCGCTTGCCATTCAAAATATGTCCGATGGACCACTATTTAAACAGATGGGCGTGTCATAGAGATCCTCTTCTCCGGCATAGCGCATCGGAACACCCGCCCACGGCTCCCTAATTTTAGGGGTTTTTTGCTAGCTTGACCTTGCTATGCCATCGTGTGTCGTCTGCCGTTGATGCAGGGGCACGGCAGGAATTTCCACCACTTGGCTGATTGGCTGTTGCCACTCGGGTTTCACCTGCCGCATAGCAATTTGTCACAACTTGTTAGGGTTGGCGGATAGGCTCTGGTCCACGCTGATAGGGTGGAATGGTCCCTTACCACCCTCTCTCCAGGTATTCCTCTTAAAGGAATCTATTGGACTTCTGGTTGGTATTCCCCCAAGCAGGGTTGTGCCCTCTCCAGAGTTCAGGGCACACATTGGGGGAAACAGGGGCCTGGCACACGTCAGTGTCCCTGCCCAGGTGTGGACCTGGTTACTGACTCATGGTGCGCCCAGGGTCAGTGCTACCTAGGTAGCGTTTGGAACCAGAGCCTATGCAACCACTCACTTGATTTGTGATCAGTAAAGTTGTGGCCTAAATTCTGCCAAAAACCAAACCAAAATTTGAGTCATGTCGGAATTTATTTCTAGGCCTAGGTTAAAGGGTCTCCACACGCAAATGCCAACATCAACATATGTTCTGAATTTCAAATTGTTGTAACCCGCTCCGGACCTGCTAGTAAAAGGCAGGTAAGAAATGAAATCATGACGATGATCTTCTCTTGCACTGAGGCCATGATCCAGGTGCCTAATCATCCGAGTTAAGGCAAGTGAAAAATGGGGTAAGGAACTTGCATGGTGAATAAGGCTATGAACCATGCTGGCTATGTTCCCTCTCCGCTGCGGGAGAAAGCAGTGCTTCCGGAAACCAGGAATTACTGGGAACCACAGGAGGGGAGAGTGATCCTGTGCTGAAGTCCTGCTTGTGAGCTTCCCACAGGCATCTGTGAAAGTAGGAGGCTGTGCTAGACAGGCCCTTGATCTGATCTAGCTGGGCTCTTCCTGTGTTTTTATGTTATGCTCTCTATGCTATGGCTCTGTGGTGTGTACACCGCAACCCCACAGTCTCCTTTGACTGCACTTCACCGCCCAGGGTCATTTACCTTTACCTTACGTAGCCTTACCTCATCATCTGTTTAGCTTATTTTGGTGGGTTTCTGTCTGAGAAAAACTGACTTATCTGGCATGCAGAATTCTGGCAAAAGCACCCCAGGAGAACAGAGTCTAGGGCTTGCTGATCAGAAGGTTGGCGGTTCGAATCCCTGTGAGCTCCCGTTGCTTGGTCCCAGCTCCTGCCCACCTAGCAGTTCGAAAGCACATCAAAGTGCAAGTAGATAAATAGGGACTGCTCTGGCGGGAAGGTAAACGGCGTTTCCGTGCGCTGCTCTTGTTCGCCAGAAGCAGCTTTGTCATGCTGGCCACATGACCCAGAAGCGGTCTGCGGACAAACGCTGGCTCCCCTGGAGATGAGCGCCGCAACCCCAGAGCCGGACACGGCTGGACCTGATAGTCAGGGGCCCCTTTACCTTTACCTTTACCAGGTTGTTACAGGATGTTGGGGTTGGGCAGGAAACGGTGGAAACCCCCTTGAGCTCCTTGGAGGTAAAGGGCAAGATTTTTTATTTTATTTTTTATGCAATGCATGTTCCACTCCACAAGAGATACAGCAGCTAGAATTTAATGAGGATCTGGAGTTAGTTTTAATACAATACTTACAATCAGTACAGTTGCTAAAATCTAAACTGCTGTGACTTTGTACATATTGCCTCCTAGCCTCCTTCTGCCCCGGGTGGATCGCAGCGGCCGAGAAACAAATGTGCCCATAACGTAGGTACGCACAAATGGCAAATTGATAAATACCCCCCTTTCATACAATGGAATGGAATATTCTCTCTTCTCCAGTGCCTAAAAGCAGTTGTGTACATTCATCAAGAGAGCTGTTAAAAACCAACAAGCCCATCATGTTCTTTGCCAACAAGGTTTACTTTTTAAAATCCAGCACCAACCTTTATAAGACACCAGCCCTGCAGAAGCAGCGATCCCAACTCAACTCACCTGGGAGTAAGTCCCAATGAATTCAGTGGGACTTCCTTCCAAGTGGGCAGGGCTGGGGTGGCAGCCTAAATATTTCAATTCCCTTTCCATCTGAATTTTATTCCAATCTGCTCGGGCTACGGTGTTGCATTTGAACTCGTTTTCTGGCTGACTCTTTTTTTTTTTTTTTTACACAGCATTTCAATTAAGCTCAAAGCTGGCCTATGACGCTACTTCTTCTTTGGCGATCACTTGTAGATTGTCTTCCATAAACACGGCTTTAACAATGGGTCTGTAAGTGACTGGAGGCCAATTCTGGATCCACACATCCTTCCACAGTGGGGACATTGGTTTCCAGGCGGGTGTGGATTTGCCAAGCGTGCCTTCCTCTTAGCACGTTTCTCCCTTGCGTCCTGAGATCGAGTTTCTTCAAAGCCCATGACACACTTGAACCATGAAACCTCATCCTTGCATATTCAGAGTCTACCTAGGTTCACCAGGGCTTACTTCCAGGTCACCCCAAAGCAGGAATGGCAGAACCCAAAGCTCTCCAGGTGTTGCTGAACCGCAGATTCCTTCATTCTTGGCCATTGCCCGCATCGGCTGGGGATGATGGGAACTGGAGTCTTGCATCCAGAGGGCCACAGGTTCCCCAAACCTGGCATACAAAAAAAAAGACAGCCAGCAGTCCTTGTTCCACTTGCTGGTTCTGAGAGCCAGAGTGCCCCTCCCTTGCAGTTCCCGGGCAGCTGGCAGCTGGAGCAGAGTGTCTCTTTTGGCAGGGAGAAGAGAAACAAAGCGGGTTTTCACTGCAGGAGCACCAGGGGCCATGTCAGGGTGAGGTGTCAGAGAGGTGAGAGTACAGCTTGTCAGTGTGCTGAACCAAAGGTGGCATGTTCTGGAAGGCTTGCAGTCACCATCTTGGTAGTCAAGATAACCCCACAATTAGTTCCAGTTACAGGTAGGTAGCCGTGTTGGTCTGAGTCGAAACAAAATAAAAAAATTCCTTCAGTAGCACCTTAAAGACCAACTAAGTTTTTATTTTGGTATGAGCTTTCGTGTGCATGCACACTTCGTCAGATACCATTTCTGGTCAGATACACCTCGTATCTGACGAAGTGTGCATGCACACGAAAGCTCATACCAAAATAAAAACTTAGTTGGTCTTTAAGGTGCTACTGAAGGAATTTTCCCACAATTAGTTGTTGTAGCAAGGAGCTCAGATATGTTGATATTGACTTGCTTTGGTGGAACTCTGCACCTTTCTTTGAAGAAAGCACTAGAACTGAACCCTTGGGAGTTTTGGACGACCTCCTTTGGTATTCCGACCACACCCGCGATCCCACCGTTGGATCCGGACATGAAGCCGCCATTACGGCTTCTCCCTGGTGTGGATCTTCTGGTGCCGGGACAGGTTGGAGGAGCTGGAGAAGGTTTTCTCGCACCTCGGGCACTGGTAGGGCTTCTCTCCCGTGTGTGTCCGCATGTGTTTCTTGAGGCCTTGGCTCCAGCGGAAGTTCTGCCCACACTCGGAGCAGGCGTAGGGCTTCTCCCCCGTGTGGGACCTCTCGTGCTTGGCCAGCTGCGACCTCTGAATGTAGCCGTTCCCGCAGTGCGCGCAGCGGAAGGGCTTCTCCCCTGTGTGCGTCCGCTTGTGGGCGGTGAAGTGCGAGCTGGAGATGAAGCACTTGCCGCAGTCGGCGCACTGGTAGGGCTTCTCCCCCGTGTGCGTGCGCTTGTGCGTCGTCAGGTGCGAGCTGTAGGTGAAGCGCTTCCCGCACTCGGCGCACTGGTAGGGCTTCTCCCCCGTGTGGATCCGCTCGTGCTTCCTCAGTTGGCAGCTGGAGATGAAGCTCTTCCCACACTCGGAGCAGGCGTACGGCTTCTCGCCCGTGTGGGTCCGGGTGTGCGTGACGAGGTCCGATTTCTGGTTGAAGCTCTTGCCGCAGACAGCACACTTGTGGGGCCTCTCCCCTGTGTGGGTCCACTTGTGGATGACCAGGTGCCGCGTCTGGCTGAAGCTCTCCCCGCACTCGGGGCACTTGTAGGGCTTCTCCCCCTTGTGGCTGCCCTCGTGGATCACCAGCTGCGGCCGGTAGCGGAAGCTCTGGCCGCACTCGACGCACCGGTAAGGCTTCTCCCCCGTGTGCACCCTCCGGTGGCGCAGGAGGTTGCAGCGCGTGCCGAAGCTCTTCCCGCACTCGGGGCACTTGTAGGGCCGCTCGCCCGTGTGGGTCCGCTCGTGGATCAGCCGTCCGATCTTGTCGCTGAAGGTCTTGCCGCAGGCCGAGCACTTGTACGGCTTCTCGCCCGTGTGGAAGCGCTGGTGGATGATGAGGGACTCCTTCCGCGTGAAGCACTTGCCGCAGGCCGAGCACTTGTGCGGCTTCTCGCCCGTGTGCGTCCGCTCGTGGATGATCAGGTGGGCGCGGCAGTCGGAGATCTTCCCGCAGTACTGGCACTTGTGGGGCTTCTCCTTGGGTGGCACCTTTGGGGTCTTCGGACGGGGGCCCAGGACCGCCTTCTTCCTCATCCCCTCCTCCAAGCCAGCCGCTCCCCCAAGGATATATGGCTGCTGGTCACTGATTCCTGGAATAACGGAAATAAGGGTTAAGAGGAGCCTGCTGGATCAGGCCTATGTCCCATCTAGCTTAGGGTCCCGTTCTCACAGTGGCCAACCAGAGGCCAGTGAGAAACCAGTAAGCAGGATTGGAGCACAAGTAGGGCTGGATGCTATCTGCTTTTCAACTATGTGATATATCAGCAGCTAAACATTGCAATATACTGAGCTAAGTGGAGGCATTGGCTGGCTTCATGGTTTTTCCTGCAACATTATTTTTGCCGGCACCTGCTCTTGTGATCCGCTGCCCCCCTGCATGAGTTGGGGGAGAGCTGAGCCGGCAAACAGGGGCTGCAGATGTATGCGGCCACGGCTGCACGGATGTTATTGGCCCAGAGATGGAAAGAAGATAAACCCCTACTAGAGAAGAATGGCGGATGAAGTTGATGGTTTATGCTGAAATGGCTAAACTGACCGGAAGAATCAGAAATCAGGAAGACCAAAATTTTAATAAGGAATGGGGAAAATTTATAACTTATCTTAAAGACTATCGTAAGCTGTTAAAAGTAGGGTTGGAATATCACTTGCAGTCCAAGGGTGAATCCTGGACACAATGGAGAGGTAAAAGATTTGGATCATCATAAAAGATGCGGGAGGAAATGATTAATAATAGGACCCACAAAGGGAAGGATGGAAGTCCAGGAGATTTTTATGATTATTATTTTTTTGATATATATATATCTCTGTAAAAAATTCAATTTGAAAAACCAAATAAATAAATTAAAATAAATAAAATAACAGGGGCTGCAGGAATCGAGAGAAGCATTGTCTGGCTTCATGGTTTTTTCCATATTGTAATTTTTGCAGAACACACACAAACATTATGATTCACGAGCCAGTGTGGTGTAGTGGTTAAGAGCGGTAGACTCGTAATCTGGGGAGCCGGGTTCACATCCCCACTCCTCCACATGCAGCTGCTGGGTGACCTTGAGCTAGTCAAAATTCTCTGAAGTTTCTCAGCCGCCCTCACCTCACAGAGTGTTTGTTATGGGGGAGGAAAGGGAAAGGAGACTGTTAGCCGCTTTGAGACTCCTTAGGGTAGTGATAAAGCGGGATATCAAACCCAAACTCTTCTTCTTCTTCTATATTGCAAGGTCAAAAATTATGAAACCGATATCATGATATGGACTTTGAACCGGTTTTGGATTGCATATCGATATATTGCTCAGCCCTAAGCATAAGAACAGTGTCCCTTCCTGTGGTTTCCAGCAACTGATGTTCAGAGGCATCCCTGCCTCTGACCAGCAGCTTCAATCTTCCGTCAAACGGCTCTGTCCTCACCTGTACCCCACCTCCCCCCCCCAAACCCCACTTTGGGTCTCCTCACCATCACCATCCATGGGCAGCTCAATCTTCACAATGTCCGACGGATCCAGCTCTGACTTGGGGGAACCGGCAGCAGAACTGTCCAAATCCTCTACTGTCTGGGGGAGAAAATAAGGACAATATGCAATATGTTTTTTTTAAATGAGTTTGGAAATGCATGTGAATATGCACATGCATGTTGGTGTGTATCAGGGTGGACAAAAATCAATGATATTTTTAAGAGATAAAAACAGATTTATTTATTTTTATTTAAGTCGGAATTTTTAAAATTTATATCAGATTTTTAAAATAAAATGCTTTCGGAGGAAAAATCTTTCTTTCTTTCTTTCTTTTTTAACCTTTATTGAGATTAAAACAATACTATACATAAAATACATACAAATAAAAACTACAACCAAAACATGAATCAAATCAGCCGTTATCCAAATCTTACATTTTCTTCTTATAAGTTGACTTCCACTCATCTTCATCCCGTGCTACAGATATACTTATTTGTACTGCTTTAAATCAATTTCATTTTGGAATCTCTACAGAATATTTGTTGCAAACCCAAGTCTTAACAGATATTCTCCAAATTTTTCCCAATTATGATTAAATTTCTTATAGGTACCCCCTCTTATTGCATTTGTCAGTCTGGCCAAATCAATGTAACTGATTACTCAAATACAACATAAAAAAAACTCCAGAATCATTTCTATTGGGCATGGTAGATGAGGGAATTGATAAACAGGACGAAAAAGTATTCCTGTACTCAGTGACAGCAGCAAGGATTTTAATCGCTAAATTATGGAAATCACAGGAGACGCCTACAATTAGAGATTGGCAGGAAAAAGTAATCAGTTACGGAGGAAAAATCTTTCTAAAGATAGTTTTCTATTTAAGTAAGGTACATTATAGTCCAAAGGCTACTCATCAGGAAATAGGGATTTATTTAAGTTTTTCATGTGTGCTAAAACTCAGGCCAAGTATTTTTTTTAATTGTTTATCCACACCAGTTAACAAACATGGATACATATGCTATAATGTTATTGTTCCAGTTAAATAAATTGTCTAAATTGTTACTAAGGAAATTATTATTTTTCACCTTCCAATAAAGTACAGCAGAAAAGTTCTCCAAATATAAACAGTTAACTTATTAAACCTCACAATAATTCAATAACAAAATTTAAAAATATATCCTTCCAGTAGCACCTTAGAGACCAACTAAGTTTGTTACTGGTATGAGCTTTTCATGTGCATGCACACAATTCTTGGTCTACTGTATGTATTTCTAATAGTATAACCAAATCAGTGATTTTTGATATAGCTGTAAAAACTACTCTGAAAATCTATTATTCCAAAAAGGAAACCTTCATCTGGTTGGTTGTAAATATTAAGATTATACCAGTAAGAATGAGTCTTTCTGTAAAAAATAAAATAAAAATTAAGTCAAACCTTACTGACTAGTGATTTAGATTGTAATTTAAATCGAGTTGATTTAAATCAAATCCCCTCTGGTGTGTATTCAGTAGCGCAGTGGCGAATTCAGATCTGCAGTGTCCCTTGAGCTCCTTGAACAAAAGGTGGGATACAGACACTTAATAAATAAACTTCAGACCCTGCAGACTGAGCAGGGGGTTGGGCTGGATGACCTCCTGGGATCCCTTACACTCCACTCCCTCCATGGAGGCGCAGGTCAATTCTGTATCCAGGGCAGCTGTCTACCAGCTCCATCTGGTACGCAGGCTGAGACCCTATCTGTCTGCAGACTGTCTCGCAAGAATGGTGCATGCTCTAGTTATCTCCAGCTTGGACTACTGCAATGCGCTCTACATGGGGCTACCTTTGAAGGTGACCTGGAAACGACAACTAATCCAGAATGCGGAAGCTAGACTGGTGGCTGGGAGCAGCCACCGAGACCACATAACACCGGTCCTGAAAGACCTACATTGGCTCCCAGTACGTTTCCGAGCACAATTCCAAGTGTTGGTGCTGACATTTAAAGCCCTAAATGGCCTCGGACCAGTATACCTGAAGGAGTATCTCCACCTCCATCGTTCTGCCCGGACACTGAGGTCCAGCTCTGAGGGCCTTCTGGCCTTTCCCTCACTGCAAGAAGTGAAGTTACAGGGAACCAGACAGAGGGCCTTCTTGGTGGTGGCGCCTGCCCTGTGGAACGCCCTCCCATCAGATGTCAAAGAGATAAATAACTATCTTACATTTAGAAGACATCTGAAGGCAGCCCTGTTCAGGGAAGTTTTTAATGTGTGACATTTTAATGTATTTTTAATCTCTGTTGGCTGGGGAACCCAGCCAGATGGGCGGGGTACAAATAAATTATTATTATTATTATTATTATCATTATTATTATTATTACAAGCAACCTGCCCTCACCTTCTGCTCCGACCTCTCCGTCCTTGGCGGCATCCACAGGAAATCCTCCGCCAGGGCCACGGCCTGGTTGCCAGTCTCCGGGCCCCTCTCCCTCACCCAGCACTGCATCTCCAAGGGCAGGACAGCCAGAAACTGCTCCAGGATCACCAGCTCCAAGATCTGCTCCTTGGTGTGTCTCTCCGGCTTCAGCCACTGGCGACAAAGCTCCCAGAGCTGGCAGAAGACTTCACGGGGACCCTCGGCCTCCCGGTAACTGAACTGCCGGAAGCGCTGGCAGCGCATCTCCATGTTGAGGGCACCTGTGTCCGGGATCTCCTCCTTCACTCCCACAAAGGCTTCTGCGTTTTCCTCCTTGCCACTCAGGCCTAGCAGGGTCAGATCCGCACCCTCTTCTCTGGACCGCTGCTTAGTGCCTGACGCTCCTTCAAAGGAGGCCTTTGTCCCTGCGGAGCTCTTCTCCGTCGGAGGCGATTGTGCGTCTCCCCACCCGGGATACGAGGACGGTGCCACCGTCTTCAGAAATTCCTGCTTTCTGGCTTCCCAGAACTCCTGCACCCGCTCCTCTGGTTCTTGCTTGACCCGAGGCGGAATCGATTCCGCGATGGTCCCAACTTGGACAATGTGAAGTTCTTTCCCAGGCATGCCCTCCGCCGACTTGGGTCCTGGCGAGGCCCACTCCTCCATTTTGACTCCTGGCACGCGGCACCTAGACAGGAAAGGAAATTCAATCAGTTTATGTGGGAAAAAGGAAAGCGGTGCAAACGTGGACCAAATAAATATCTCCCTTGAACGCACCACATCCTTGTCGCTTCCCAGTTGGGGAACTTAAGGCCGCAATGTGAAGACAAATGGACTTTCAGCAATTAATGTTATTTCTTCGTTTGTATGCCAAAAAGTCTTTTTAATTGGTTTGCAAATATGAAATCAAGTTATGAAATCCACACAGTTAAAATGCAGAAAGAAAACAATTCCATAGCAATCGAAACAGTTTTTAAAAAGCAAAGCAATTGAATCTTCCAGGACAAAGTTGCTGTGCGTGGCACTTCACTGAGTGGAAGAGTTCCCTGCCCCAAGGAGCTTACAATCTTAAACTCAACACAGGGAACATCAGAAAAAGAGGGAAAGAGTAAAAAGAGAAGCAATGTGATTTCCGTTACATGCAGCGCTCCAGACCTCTGTACATGGCCCTCAGGTGTCTCCCAAGAAAGCCACATCCCTCACTTGACCTGCTTCACACCCCAAGGCTGGATACCATCCTTGAACTCTGATCATTTGCTTGTCGGGAGATGATCAAGGATGTGGGAAAGTGTGTAGAACCTGGCCCACTGCCCAAATTTACATTTGTTGCTCCACCCAGGTTTCCCATCCCTAACTTAATGGGTTGTGCCAAAGGCTTTGTGGAAAGAGGGGTTTCAAGGGAGAGAGGTGGCACCACTTGCATGTCTTCAAAGGCGGCTCCAACCTCAGGGGTCTGCAAGAGAGAAAGGGGGAGCGTTTTGGGGAGCAGGAGACCTTTCAATCTCCAAAAATGTGAGCGCAATGGGTGATACCTTTCCGGGAGCACCAACAACAAGCAAAACCTGCAACAAAATGTTGCAGTGTAAAGTCCTCCTGTTCTGTATCCCAGTCACTTAGCTATCCCCCTTTCCCCTTATATTCCACTCTATCTTGCCAGTCCCTTTCCCCCACTTTTGTTCCCCAACAGTCGCTCAGCATTTCAAGAAGGGACTTCTGCAAACTTTGTCCCCTTGCATTACTGATCCCACCCTCATGCATGTGATGTGGGAGCTGCCGTTTTTATTTTATTTTTACATGGCTTAAAATATCTAAGCTGTCCACAGCAAAACGATAAAAACACAACTGCAGTGTTCAGTAACATTTCAGTAAAAGCTAAATAGAAGGGGGAAATGTTTATCACTAATAAAACTGGACAGTGTACACGAGACCAACCTAATAAAAATAAGAGAGGTCAGGAATGCGTAAACATCAAAGGCTCCAATCTTAACCCCTCTTCTCCGAAAGTAAGCCCCATTGCATGCAACAGGACTTACTTCGGATTAGACACAGATTAGACACTGCTATTTATTACTATTATTATTTACAACATTTAAATACCTCCTTTATCTTCCAAGGAACTCAAGGTGGTGGCCAAGGTCCCCATGTCATCTTCACAACAACCCTGTGAGGTAGGTTTGGTTAAGAGCTGGTGATGGTCACCCAGTGAGCGTCATGGCTGAGTGGGAATTTGAACCCTGCTCTCCCAGGTTCAACACTCCAACCATGACATCACCTCGGCTCACAAGCATGCAATGTATGCTTGTTAAGAGGCGTTTCAACCTTATGATAATCTCCACTTTGCCTATTTTACAGGGAAGACATCAAGATCTTCACACAACTAGGCAGCAATCCCCACTGGACACGGTGGGAATGTCTACTGGGAACATGGGAGGCTGCCTTAAACCAAGCCAAAGCCACTGGTCCATCTAGCCCAGAATTGCCTACACTGACTGGCAGAGGCTCTCCAGGGTTTGAGGCCGTGGTCTCTACCTGCAACATCTAAAGATGCTGGAGGTTGGACGAGGGACATTCTGAATGCAAGGGAGCGGTTCTACCTGTGAGCCTGCTCCCTCAAGCAGAGGCTGACTAAGAGCAGTACATCAGGCAGAGAAGCAACAGGTGCCCTCTTTTGCAGGGTTTGCTTCCTGTTCTGCAGAACGGAACATAAAGAGAGCTGCCTTACACCACCCATCCATCTTAGCTTAGTGCTGTCAAAACACTGACCGGCAGCGCTTCTCCAGGGTTTCAGGCTGAACCTGTAGATGCCGCTGGGGACTGAACCGAGGCCTTCTACATGCAAGGCAGGTGCACCAACCGCAGGTGCTGCTCGATCCTGGAAGGGCTTGCATGTGCTTGGCTGTGGTGCTGATCACAGGTTCTTGGGCTACGAGCGTGTCCTGGATCTGGGAGGGCGGGGGCACTTTGTGCCTTCACTCCGCGTCTGAACCGGGGAAACTTCTGCATGCAAAGCAGCTGCATGCAAAGCACCTGGGAGACTGGGAAAACGCCTGGATCCCCCCGCCACATCTCTGGCTCTGGCTCTCCAGATTCCCACCTCCCACCCCTCTTCTCCCTCCCAGGAATCCTGACTCCTATTATTAATTAATAATCATCATCAACATCAATCACTCGCCTGTTGCTTCCGCTGCCTTTGCAAACCGTCCACACTTCGGGCTCCTGCCGCCCCCAGCAGAAGGAAATGAGGGGGAGGGGGAGGGAGGGAGGGCTGGCGGTGCAAAAGGGAAGCTTCGCACCAGGAAGGGGAGAAGGTGGGGCAGGAAAGTGACCTCACTGCTTTTCTATCTCTTTGCGCACTCTTTCCCTTCCCTTCCTCGCCATGTGGTTCTCGTTTCCCTCCTCTCTAGGCGCGCGAAGCTCGCTGCACTTAACCCCTTGAGGAAGAGAGAGAAAGAAAAAAAATTGAGAGAGAGAGAGAGAAGGGAAGACTCCTATAATTGTAGCGTCCGAAGGGATCCCGAGGGTCATCCAGTCCAACCCCTTGCAATGCAAGAGATCTCAACTACAGGGGGATCTGTCTGTTTGTCTGTCTGTTTCGGGAAGCGATGGGAATCACTTGCAGACGACTGCAGTGCCTGGAGACTATGTTGCTTCGAGGTTTTTTTGTGGGCAGTGGCTGGAGGAAGCGGGGGGGGTGTGGACTAGGACCCGGGTGGAGCAAGATTAAAATGCCTTGCTCAGCCCAACCTACCTCGCAGGGTTGTTGTGAGGTTAAAATGTAGGGCGGGGAAGATGGAGAGAGAACCATGTAAACTACCTGGATTGCCTGAAGAGCACAGGAAATAATCTATTCGGAATATGATTTATGGGAGATTGAGAAAAATGAAAAACTGCTCTCTGTTGAGTTCAGCGATCTCCAGATATTTATTAATGCATATTGGCAAAGGATATATTTCAGGTTGCCTGGATTGTGTGTTGAAGAATGCCTTAGTTTTCCCTTTCGATATCTCTTGGGTCTTTTAAAATTCCTTCTTCTTCAAATGAAGTATGCGGGAAAATCCAAACACTGACTCCTCTTGTTTTGGAATTTCCAGCAGCAGAGTTCCATGTTCCCTTGGATTGATTTATTAAAGGCTTTCTTCCGAACTTAACTTGATACAGATGTTTCCTTCAGACACCCAAAGTGAAAAATAAGACATCAGACTTGGTGAGACGTTGCACTTTATAGCTCAGAACGCGTTGCACTTTAAGCCCAGGTATTTACTTGCAATTTGTAGCTGCTCCATGGTTCTGGCGATGAAGGAGAACTCAGCACTTCCTCAGAGTTTATTTATACCAAATCTGAACCCCACCCCGTGTAGCAGAAGCAAATTCCCAAACTAACGCCTTGTGATCCATGGATCAGATTAAAGCATTCCTCTTGAAAACAAGAGGAAACTAACTCCAGGATGGCAGATGCACTCAAATTTATTTTGTTCTGAAGGCCGTGGCAAGTGCTTTTGGGGGGCCGCAAACTTTGTGCGGCGCCCCAAACACTTTTGCTTTTTTCAGGAGGGCGGGGTGGGAATTGCAATGCAAAGTTCCATGAGATCACAGGACCCAAAATGGCCACTGTCCTCTTGCAATAAAAAATAGAAAGAAGAATCCTGCTGGATCAGGTCATTGTCCCATCTAGAGTTTGGATTTGGATTTGATATCCCGCTTTATCACTACCCTAAGGAGTCTCAAAGCGGCTAACAATCTCCTTTCCCTTCCTCCCCCACAACAAACACTCTGTGAGGTGAGTGAGGCTGAGAGACTTCAGAGAAGTGTGACTAGCCCAAGGTCACCCAGCAGCTGCATGTGGAGGAGCGGAGACACGAACCCGGTTCACCAGATTACGAGTTTACCACTCTTAACCACTACACCACACTGGCTCTCATCTAGTCCAGCATCCTGTTCTCACAATGGCCAAACAGGTGCCTCTGGGAAACCCTCCAGCAAGACCTAAGCACAAGAGCATTCTCCCCTCCCCCCTGTAGTCTACAGGATTCAGAAGCATTCCTGCCTCCAACCATGGAGGCAGAGGATAGCCATCATGGCTGATAACCATTGATAGCCTTACCCTTCATGAATTTGCCCAGTCCTCTTTTAAAGACATCCAAGTTCATCATTACCTCCTGCGGGAGTGAGTTCCACAGTTTAACTATGCTCTGTATGAAGTATTGTTTTCTTTTATCTGCCCTGGAGCTTGTGGACAGAAGCTCCAAGACGTCCGCAGGGGATTCTCTAGCTAAGGGATATCCTGCCATCTCAGCTTCAGTTTGGGATGCAGTTGGGTTTCATCCAGTGCCATTGAATCTAAGATAAACGGAAGACTTAGATAAACAGGATGAGTTTTGGAAGAGACCCGCTATATCCTTGTGCTTTGAGGAAAAGCTGGAACTGTTGCAGTTAATACATCAAAGGTTGTGTGGATAGCATTGCAGACAAGTGCCTTTGTTATTGAACTTCACAAAGCAGTTAAGCAGAGGGATGTATCACAAAGCATCCAAACTAGGGGGGGAAATTCACCACCGAGGTTTAATGGTTTGCAACTGGGGCGGTCCTGGAGTCCTTCCTAAAATGGCAGGTAAAGGTAAAGGTAAAGGGACCCCTGACCATTAGGTCCAGTCATGACCGACTCTGGGGTTGCGCGCTCATCTCGCATTATTGGCCGAGGGAGCCGGCGTATAGCTTCCAGGTCATGTGGCCAGCATGACAAAGCCGCTTCTGGCAAACCAGAGCAGCACATGGAAACGCCGTTTACCTTCCCGCTGTAGCGGTTCCTATTTATCTACTTGCATTTTGACGTGCTTTCGAACTGCTAGGTTGGCAGAGCTTCTCTAATTTGACAGTTCTCAAGAGATCCCTGGAAAAAGGGATTGAGTGTTAAACCAGTCTTGGAATTGTGAAGAGAATAGGGGTCTCACTGGACAATTCTGTGCACAGAGCTACAATTTTAGGAGCGGTTTAACCATTGTCATAAGAAAAATCACCATCAACCCCTCTTCCCAGGGAACTCTGGGAACTGTAGCTCTCTGAGGGGAACGAGGGCCTCCTAAGAATTCTCAACACCCGTAATACACTTCCTTAGATTTGGGGGGGGGGAGCTGTGACTGTTTAAAGTGATGTGATACTGCTTTAAATGTACGATGCGGATGGGGCCTAACCCAGCATTAGACATAGGCAAGCTGCGAACTCGGCTCTTGAATACCAAGTGACTCTTAAGTCCCTCTTAGAATTGAAGCTCTGGGAGGGGAATACTATAGTGCAGGCATCCCCAAACTGCGGCCCTCCAGATGTTTTGGCCTACAACTCCCATGATCCCTAGCTAACAGGACCAGTGGTCGGGGATGATGAGAATTGTAGTCCAAAACATCTGGAGGGCCGAAGTTTGGGGATGCCTGCTATAGTGGCACCCTTCTAAAAAACCAAAAAACTACAGCTCCCAGAATCCTTTGGGGAAGCCACAGCTGCTTAAAGAGATACTGCTTTATAGGTATGGTGCAGATAGGGCCTGAGTCAGAGCACTAGTTCATTTAGCTCAGTATTGTAAGCACTGACTGGCAGCAGCTCTCTAGGATTTCCGCCCAAGGCCCCTTCTAGGCCTCGCTCTATTCTTCCTCTATACAAGTTCAGGGAAATAGCCTAGACCGGCAAAAGGCACATATGGAGGGTAGGAAGGAGGCACGGGGAGGGGTGTGGCCTGGGGAGGGTATATATATTAGGAGAAATTAGCCCCCTACCCATAGCACTAGAGGACTGGGATTCGAACTGGGGCCTCTTACATCAAAACCAAACTGCATCAGCTTTTCTGCAACGTTTTCCCATAATGGGAAGAGTTTTCTTGCGTGGCAGTGAGGTGCAGTCGTGTTGGCCTCCCTTACTTCTCAGAACAGGGTTGCAGCACTGTATTCTGTACCACTGTATTCTGCTCTGGTCAGACCTCACCTGGAATACTGTGTCCAGTTCTGGGCACCACAGTTCAAGAAGGATACTGACAAGCTGGAACATGTCCAGAGGAGGGCAACCTAAATGGTCAAAGGCCTGGAAACGATGCCTTATGAGGAACGGCTTAGGGAGCTGGGTATGTTTAGTCTGGAGAAGAGAAGGTTAAGGGGTGATATGATAGCCATGTTCAAATATATAAAAGGATGTCATATAGAGGAGGGAGAAAGGTTGTTTTCTGCTGCTCCAGAGAAGCGGACACGGAGCAATGGATTCAAACTACAAGAAAGAAGATTCCACCTAAACATTAGGAAGAACTTCCTGACAGTAAGAGCTGTCCGACAGTGGAATTTGCTGCCAAGAAGTGTGGTGGAGTCTCCTTCTTTGGAGGTCTTTAAGCAGAGGCTTGACAGCCATATGTCAAGAATGCTTTGATGGTGTTTCCTGCTTGGCAGGGGGTTGGACTGGATGGCCCTTGTTGTCTCTTCCAACTCTATGATTCTATGATTCTAAGTCCTTTAATGTCCTAATCTGCCATGCCATGTTCTTTTGGGTGCATTGCCCCCTCCAGGGTTGTCCCTCTCCCCCCCCCCCCGTCCCATATTCTCCCCACCCTGTTTGCATGTTGACGAGAGTTCCCTGGGTAACAGGAAACCTCTCTCCTCCCATGTATTGTGCGGGGCAGGAAACCTTTGACAATGGAGTACAGAGACGGCAGGATGTCCCTCGTTCTTTAAGCAGGGCGGGGGTGGGGGGGTGACAGGGAGAAATCCGTTGCACAGCCCACAGCCCATCTGCAGATATGGGGGGCTCCGTGGGTGGGGGGCACCCAAGGGATACCTCTTGATCCGGTTCTGTCCAACAATCTTGGCTTCGCTTTTTGACACCCTCCCCCGGACGCCTGGGTTCTGCCTTCTGAGCTCACTCCTGGACGGATAGGAAGGGACGTTTTTTTTGGGGGGGGGTGGAATCTGGAGGGTGGTCTTCAAACAGGATGGATCGTTTGCTGCTGCTGGCCTTGATTCCACTCGCTCGAGGTGAGTATTAAGCAAGCCGACCTGTGGCAGGTGGAAGGGGATCGATCCTTAATCCTCGCTGGATTTCAGCAGGGGAAAGTTACCAACTTCTCAGCCCATCTAATAATGCAACTGTGCCTTTGCCAGCAATTTGATCTGACCACAGCAATGCTCAGTGTTCGTCTTGGTACAGAGAGTGATGCTATCAACTGCTGAATTGCTTCAGATCCAGCTGCCATAAGAGGCACACAGCTGCAGAGAATGGCTGAAACGTTGGCAACCGGAGGCACCGTTTATTTATACATTTTTGTATGCAGTTAATGTGGCTCTTCGGGGCAGCATGTGGCTTATTTGTGTACGCATAACTGTTTCCATTTGCATGTTTGTATGTGTGGACACACTGCACACATATATGTGCAAAACCACACTTTGTTGTTGTTTAGTCGTTTAGTCGTGTCCGACTCTTTGTGACCCCAACCATCTCGTCCTCTGTTGTCCCCTTCTCCTGGTGCCCTCAATCTTTCCCAACATCAGGGTCTTTTCCAGGGATTCTTCTCTTCTCATGAGGTGGCCAAAGTATTGGAGCCTCAGCTTCACGATCTGTCCTTCCAGGGAGCACTCAGGGCTGATTTCCTTAAGAATGGATAGGTTTGATCTTCTTGCAGTCCATGGGACTCTCAAGAGTCTCCTCCAGCACCATAATTCAAAAGCATCAATTTTTCGGCGATCAGCCTTCTTTATGGTCCGGCTCTCACTTCCATACATCACTACTGGGAAAACCATAGCTTTAACTATACGGACCTTTGTCGGCAAGGTGATGTCTCTGCTTTTTAAGATGCTGTCTAGGTTTGTCATTGCTTTTCTCCCAAGAAGCAGACGTCTTTTAATTTCGTGACTGCTGTCACCATCTGCAATGATCAAGGAGCCCAAGAAAGTAAAATCTCTCACTGCCACACTTAGGTTTCCTCATTGGTTAGGTATATGTAAAACAAACTGGGAGGGGGACTTGTAGCCCCTTGGATATTGCTGGATTTCAAATCGCCATCATCTCTGACCACTGGCCATGCTGGCTGAGGCTGATGGGAGCTGGAGTCCAGCAACATGCTCTGGAATACCACAGGTTCTCCCTCCCTGATGTAAAAAGCATGAATGGAAGAACTGGAATTGTGGCAAAGGAGCTGTGAATCAGGTTACTGTGTAACCAGTGACAGCTCCTGCTGTTTCATATCCTTGGAGCTACTAACAGCTGAACCCAGGGCCATCTACCCTCAAGCCATGTGCTCTATCCCACAGCTTTGTATGAGTTTTCACGCAAAGCAGCAAAAGAAGCGGTTATCCTGTTTCCGGGCTGGACTACTTTAAACTACAGGTAGAGGCAACTGATGCAACTGAATGTTGCACCATACCAATAAAACAAAATAAAAATCCCTGGATGTAGAAATCCAGCATCTCAGGGAGAAAGGCTGGGCTTGAAACTGCCCCCCTGGCATGCTAGTTTTCTAAGTGCAGGAATATTTAAAAAATTCTGGAAGGGTATCTGAGCCTAAAATGGCACAGCCCAGAAACAGATTCACCAAAAACTCTGTTGTTTATTTGAATTAATCCCATGGACTTGAACCATCTCATTGTTCTGTTTTCTCTCCTGTCCAGGTCTGTCTTGCAACCAGGTTCCCTGCAAGAATGGAGGCATCTGTTTGAGTCACACCAATGGGACTTTCTCCTGCCTGTAAGTTTTCAGGATTCACAATAAGGAAATAAATAATGTATCTGGGATAAAGGGGCAAGGAGTTGAAACTATCCTGAGAGAGAGTAAATTTTCCAGGATGATGTTCTGTTTCTTAGAATCGAGCTATCAAAGGATGACTCAGCCTTCGTTACTCTTTTATTCCCCTCCCACCTGCCCTTCCTCTAATTAGTCCAGGGTGATGTAACACACCATTTCCCACGCCACCTCCTTTTGCCATCATGACTGAGCCCTGATATTGAAAGCAAGTCCTGAACCGACATTGAGCATATTATGACCTCCAAGGTCCCTTTTTTGACTATGTGGCTGCATCCACACCATACATTTAAAGCAGTCATGGGTTCCCTCAAGGAATGCTGGGAACTGTAGTTTGTTAAACATGCAGAAACGTTGGGCAAAGATATTCCTGCATTGCAGGGGGTTGGACTCGATGATCCTCCTGGTCCCTTCCAGTTCTGTGATTTTATCAAGAGGCCACCTTTCGCCCTAAGAGAACAATAGAAACACAGAATTGTAGAGCTTGCAGGGACCCTGAGAGTCATCTAGTTCAACTTCCTGCAACGCAGGAATCTCAACTGAAGCATCCACGACA
Source organism: Zootoca vivipara (assembly GCF_965207765.1). Lineage (NCBI taxonomy): Eukaryota > Metazoa > Chordata > Lepidosauria > Squamata > Lacertidae > Zootoca > Zootoca vivipara. Next base: position 111,564,055 of record NC_142584.1, on the reverse strand, counting down.
GATGGCCACCCAAACTCTGCTTTAAAACCTCCGGTGAAGCAGGGCCCACCAATTCTCCACCAGTTCTTCCTGATGTTTAGTCGGAATCTCATTTCTTGAAGCTTGAATCGATTGATTCAAGTCCTACCCTCCTGAGCAAGAGAAATCAAGCTTCCCTGTGACAGGGCTTTAGATATTTAAAGATGGCTATCATATTTCTTCTCAGGGCTTGTCTATACTTCAGCTTTTGCTGTGCCTAGAAAACTCAGCTCCAAGCAGTTTTCCTTTTCCTTTCTCTTCCCAGAGCTACAGTTCCCAGAGTGGTTTAACAGTCATCTCCTCGGGAAATTGTAACTCTGTGGAGGGAATAGCAGTCTCCTAACCTAGCAGTTTGGAAGCACGTCAAGTGCAAGTAGATAAATAGGTACCGCTCTGGTGGGAAGGTCAACGCCGTTTCCGTGCGCTGCTCTGGTTCGCCAGAAGCGGCTTTGTCATGCTGGCCATATGACCCGGAGGCTGTCTGTGGACAAACACCGGCTCCCTCGGCCTATAGAGCGAGATGATCACCACAACCCCCGAGTCGTCCATGACTGGACCTAACGCTCAGGGGTACCTTTACCTTTAACAACTCTCAGCACCCATAACAAATGACTGTCTTTGGCAACTGTATAGCTCAGACTCAGGCTACCCTAGAGCTTTTTGTGCTATAGGGAAGTTTATCCTTTCTCTAACTTTTCTTCTTCTTCTTGTCTTGTCAGGTGCCTTGCTGGCTATGTGGGAGAGACATGCCAGTTTGCGGACCCCTGCACACCTGGGCGCTGCCAGAACAGGGGCACCTGCTCCCTCACGGCCCTTCTTCCCCCAAATGCCCCTGCCTACACCTGCCTGTGCCCTCCGGGTTTCACTGGGGAGGAATGCCAGGGAGTGGTTGGAGACCCCTGCTTCCCTTCCCCCTGCCAACATGGGGGGACGTGCCACTGGCTCTCCGGGAAAGGGTATCGATGCCAGTGCTTGCCAGGGTGGACAGGTATGGCAAAGGAAGACACACACACACACACACACACACTTGTGGCTACCGTTTGGGAAATCAATTTAGGGTAGGCCCACTGCAATCAACAGACGTGATTAGCTTAGGTCCATTAATTCCAATGCTCTTGAGCAGAATTTAGCTTGGTCCAGTATGCGCTATAAGGGCAAATGCATCAATTTTGGTTTCTCTCATTTTATCATTTCTCCAGTCTTAAAGTCATCTATCCACAATTCCACATCGGCTTGCGATTCTTTCTTTCTTTTTAAGTTCCTTCTAAAAGTTCATTAGTATTTTAAATGCTAATTTCTCTTAGCTTCACACATTTTTGTACACAATTTCCCCCCTGAAATAACGTCAAACCTCGGCTCCTGAACACCGAAAACCCGGAAGTAACTGCTCCTGTTTTCAAATGATTTTCAGAAGCCAAACATCTTCCAGGGAGTTTCTCCCCCTTTTTTACTCCATTGACTTTGCTGACTGCCCTCTGATCCTCGGCTGTCGAACGGATTAAATTCGACAACCGAGGTTTGACTGTACGAAATTTTGCAAGGCGGTTCTGCCTAACAGAATGCCTTTTCACAGGTTGTTTTCACTAATAGATGCATGTTTAAGTACATGCATTCTTGTACTTTGACCCGACTGTATATGCATTCTTGTACACATTACTTGGATGGAGAATGGCATTGTAAAATGTAGGCAAGTGGGAATTTCAAAGGATGGCTGTACAGGGGTGCCTCGCTAGACGAATTTAATTCATTCCACGGGTCTTGTCTTATAACGAAAAATTCGTCTAGTGAATCCCATAGGAATGCATTGAATTTTTTTGAATTTTTTTTTGCCCATAGGAACGCATTAATTGAATTTCAATGCATTCCTATGGGAAACCGCAATTCGCTAGACAAACTTTTCATAAAACGAATTCGTCTAGCGAGGCAGCCTCCGCTCGAAAAATCCTTTCGTTAAGCGGAAATTTCGTTAAGCAGGGCATTCATTAAGCGAGGCACCACTGTATCTCAGTGTTGGGAAAGTATTGTCACAGTGTTTAAAGGGATTTTTCCCAGCCCTCCCTGAAGATGCCGGGGATTAAACCTGAGACAAAGCATTAAGCTGTGGCTCTTCTCCCAGAAGAAAATGACAGTAGGAAGGACGGACATAATTATGTAGCATAGGACTATCAAAGTAACATGGTTAATGATAACATGAAGAGAGACTCCCTATTCAGTTAGTCTATCATGGAACGCCAGTTGCTGCATGGGCAACAGCTAGGGAAAACTGTTGCCCTGCTTCTGAGAGTTAGCAAAGTCACTTAAATAACACAGTCCAGAGAGAAAAGAAATCCTAACACAAACAGTGTATAATCCAGGCATCTCCAGACTTGGCCCTCCAGCTGTTTTGGGACTATAATTCCCATCATCCCTGACTACTGTTCCTGTTAGCTAGGGATGATGGGAGTTGTAGTCCCAAAACAGCTGGAGGGCTGAGTTTGGGGGTGTCTGGTATAATCTGAGGAGAAAGGAACAGAGGTTTTGTTATCTTTAATTCAGGCCTTGCACATCACAGGGAGACATTCAATCAAATATACAGAGGAAAACTCCTGTAAAACTACACAGCTAATCAAAGCACACATTGCTTCAGGGAAGATCATGCCACTTTACCTGGCGGCTAAGCAGCACCTTCACCCTCTGTCTACATGGGCACTGGCTGGGGGTGGGGGTGGGGCATGCCAACCTTCTCCACCCTAACACTTCCCAGGGCAGCAGCTTCCTTCTCCTCTCCCTCTCTTGGCCTGTTGACTGTAACAAAGAACAGAGTTAACCCTTTAGCTGCTCAAGACATGATCTCTGCTGTGGCACTTCCAACGCCGTGCTTCCTTTGAAAGCCATATGGGTGACTACTGTCGGAAACAGGATGCTGAATTGCATTGACCTTTAACCTTACATGCTTGTGAGAGCCAGAGGGGAGGAAAAAGCTGGGAAACAAGGTTGGCTTACGCGTTTGGCTTTGCTTCCAGGGAAGAACTGCCAGCTGATGGACTTCTGCCCAGCGAATCCCTGCGCCAACGGGGGGACTTGCGTCATCACCTACCCGGTCATCGTTTGCCAGTGCCAGCCAGGCTTCGAAGGGCACACCTGCCAGCACGATGTCAACGAGTGCTTTGGGGACCCTCACCCCTGCCTCAACGGAGGCAGCTGTATTAATAACATTGGCTCATTCCGCTGCATCTGCCCACCCAGTTCTACTGGTCCGCTCTGCCAGTACCGTTTGGGACCCTGTTCCCCGGAGATCTGCCTCCACGGCAGCACCTGCCACCCCGTTGATGAAAGATACCATGGCTGCCTGTGTCCCCCAGGTAAGCAAACAGGCGAAGTTGATAAACCCAATCCATGGATTCTGCCTGGATTTGGGGTAGAAGGATCTTTACATTTCAGTGCTTACGGTTTCTCATTTGTCCAAGCTTTGATTCAATTCTCCATGTTTTTGCAGTAAATTGGGGAGCGGTTGGTTTTTATTAAAAAAAGAAATGCCCGTGAAAATTCATTAGTGTGAATTGCACTCAACTCTGCAAGCGGTTTTACACTAAAATAATGTGTTTTGTGTGTGCTGTTTTCACCAATATGTTCATTTTCACTCACACTCTCCCCTAATGTTGGGGGACAGAATGTGAAGTATGAAGCAGCAATAATAATAATTTATTATTTGTACCCCGCCCATCTGACTGGGTTGCCCCAGCCACTCTGGGCAGCTACCAGCATATATACTATTGGCTTTAAAGTAGCTCCTCCTTGCAGAGAAATATTTGAGGTCAATTTTGGAGCGTCAAAATGGCTTCAGGATTGTTCTCTTGTACTATTTCAGACGCGTGGTTTATATTCAGACACGTGGTTTATATACTTATGTATGTGTTTGCCTTGTACATTTATGAACATTTATTTTATATTTGAGACCTTAGAATTCTTAGGGCAATACTTAGTAGAGATAAGGCATCCAGCCGGCCTTCCTGCCTAGTCGTTCTGTTGGGATTTTTAATATACTTCAACTAAGAAAATGAACGCTCAGCTGAGAAATGTTGTGACCATTAATGTTCAAAATCCAGAAATGGAAAACTCCCTAAGCATGGGCTTATTTCGCTTAATGGTTCGTGTGGCCCTGCAGGTAACCGTGGTTACCATCTAAGATGGCCGCCAAGAGCAAATGGTGGCTGTAGGCCTCCTTCCGCACAAGTACCTGAGGAGAGCCCTGTTGCATCAGAACCAAGGCCTGTCCACCTTCCCAACGAATCCTCCATGAATTTGTTTTCTCCCCGCTCTAGGCTACACAGGTCAATACTGCGAAGTGAACCCAGACGACTGCATTGGGCATCAGTGCCGCAACGGGGGAACCTGCCAGGATGGGGTGGCATCATATACTTGCCACTGCCTGCCAGGTTGGACAGGTGAGGTGCCAGCATGTTCCCGCCACCATCTTTGGCAGCTTTCCAAGGTTTCAAGGCAGGGGACATTCCCAGCCCTCCCTGGAGATGCCAAGAATTGAGCCTTTCTCTGCATGCAAAGCAGATGCTCTACCCCTGAGCTGTGGTCCTTCCCACATTAAAAACAAACCAACAAACCATAGGTTGCCTTATATACTAAGTCAGACTTCCAGCCCCATGCTGTCTACTCTGATTGGCAGTAGCTCTCCAGGATTACACAAAAGGAACGTTCCAAATCCCCCCTGGAGATGATAGCAATTGAACCGGGACCTTCTGCATTCAAAGATTGGCACTTTCCCTGGCACTTGAGTCACAGTGCTCAAGCAGTTTTGTAAAACGGTTTGAAGGGTTTTCTTTCTTGCAATGTATCAGTTTTATGAAATAATTGTTTATGAAGTAAGGGGAGGGAGCAGTGGTATTCTGTGATGGGTTCTGAAATGACCAAGGAAAGATCTCAGAGGAGCAGCTGAATGCTCAAGGGACACACCGTCTTGGTGAGTTGGTGGCAACAGCCAAGGGGAAAAAAAAGCAAATGCAATGTTAGGAAAGGGATCAGAAATAAAACGGATAGCATCATAATCTCATTAAAGAGCTACCGATCCTGCCCCGCCAGCCTCTAACGGGTAAACAAGGAAACCAGGAAGCTCCCGGCTTCCTGAATTAGCTGTAAAAGGAGCTGTCTGGCTATCGTAGGAAAGCGACTTGCCTAGTGGTCACTTGAGAAGCAGAATCCGCAGAGACACCCTAGGATGGGTGGCGAGAGCCTTCTGAGTTGAGAAACAGCAAGCACACGTGTTAGCGTTAAGTAGGGATGTTCCCCAGCCACATTGACCTCTCACTTCCCTGACAGAGGTTGCACTGTTTGTCAACATCCTGTTGCTGACGCGGCTGAGAATATTGTTTGCAAACACTGCAGGACACTAGGGCAGCCCAGACATCCACAGAAGCCGCTGTGTGTTGACCGCATCAGACCACTGGCGTCTCTGTTATCTGACCAGGTGAAGCACCACAAGCTAGCGATGTAAGAACTGAGCCTGGGGTCTTGTGCATGTGCTGCACCACTGAGCTATGAGCCCTACTGTAGGTGGTTGGAGAGAGGGGCTGCTCATGGGAAGGAAGGTGAAAAACAGATGACTGGCTCCTTATCTGATGGGTAGTATTCAATTCAGCTTTAATCAGAGTAGACCCCCTGAAATAAATGTGCACGGCAAAGTTAGTTCTGTTAAGTTCAGCAGGTCTACTCTGAGTAAGACTTAATTGATTCTGACCTATTGTATGCAGTTTGAGCTCCCTCCGCCCCTTTCAGAATCTGGACTGTTTATTAACATTCTGTGAAATCACCACAGTGCTGTCAACACAGACAGAGGGAACCAATAGGACCTGGAAACCAAGGCCTATGAGGAACGGTTGAGGAAATTGGGTATGTTTAGCCTGGGAAAGAGGAGACTGAGAGGAAATATGATAGCCATCTTCAAATATGTCACATCGAAGACAGAGCTGTTTTTTCCTGTTCTGAAGGGTAGGATAAAAACAAAAGCTTCAAGCTCTAAGAAAGGAGGTTCTTACTAAACATAGGGAAGAATATTCTGACACTAAGAGCTGTTCCGCACTGGAACCATCTCCCTGGGGAGGTGGTGGGCTCTCCTTCCTTGGAGGTTTTTATTCCTGCATTGCAGGGGGTTGGATTAGAGGACCCTCAGAGTCCCTTCCAGCTCCACAATTTTGTGGTTCTATGAAATGCTGCAGGCTGAGGTTACCATAGGGAGGCATGTAGGGCTGGTGTTAGTTTGAGGGCGTTCCAGCTTCCGTCAAGGACTGTTCCGATATCCGCCTATATCTCCTCCCATAGGGCTCCTTTGCCACCTGCATGATGCCTGTCTGAGCAATCCATGCCACCCCGATGCATTCTGTGATACTGACCTCCGGACCGGCAATGCCGTCTGCACCTGCCAGCAAGGCTATGCTGGGCCCACATGCTACGAAGACATCAACGAGTGCCTGATGGGTAAAGTGGGTGGCATGGGTGGCGGGGGGGGGGGAGAAAAAATGCCCACCATCATAAGTAGAATCTGATTGGGAACGAATGCTGAATAAGAGGACCATACAGAAGCACTCTGCGTGAGCAGATACCCACGTCCCTTACCTGCGTCTGTGTCAGGGTTGGAGTCAGGCGCATAGCTGCCAAGTCTCCCGCTGAAAAATGCGGGATCAGCAGCAGTGCGGCACCGGAAGTCGCTTCTACGCATGTCTGGACATGCGTAGAAGCAACTTCCGGTGCTGGCGCCGCCCGATTTCCGGTGCCCAGGGGCGTAGGAAGATAGGGGTGGGGGGGCAGCACGCCCCGAGTGACGCGATCCCAGGGGTGCCATCGCCGCTGCCCGCCCCGCCCCAAAATACCTGCCCTGCCCCTGCACATGGCACGCCCCGCCTCCAGAACGTGCACCACATCACTGGGGGCAGCGCGCCTGCTCTCCGCCCCCGGTGGCGGAGCATGAAGCTCCGCCGCTGATAGCGCAGCACCGGAAGTCGCTTCTACGCATGTCCGGACATGCGTAGAAGTGACTTCCGGTGCCGCTCTGCCCAATTTTCGGTGCCCAGGCATGGGCGGAGCAGCACCGGAAGTCGCTTCTATGCACATGCGTAGAAGCGACTTCTGGTGCCGCGCTACCCATGTATGGGCACTGGAAATCGGGCGGCACCAGGACCCAAAATGGGGCCTCCCTGGTGGGTAGGAAATCCAGGGGATTTATGGGATTTTTTCCCAATCCGGGCTGCCAGCAGGAAACGGTTTAAAATACGGGGGTTTAAAATGGGAGACTTGGCAGCTATGGTCAGGCGCAGGTCAGCAATGAAACAACGAATCACCCGAGGCCAGTGAAACAAAGGAAACAAACCGCAAGCTCTGGCCTGGTGGTCTCAGCCACCATCCTGGAGGTCTTGCCTCAAGGAGACAGACAGTTCTGAGCACTGAAGGTCCCTGCCTTCCCTCCGTTCTCTAAGACTACTTCCCTAGCAGCCTAATGTTTCTCCTTCTTGCCTCTCATCGCTCTGCCCTCTTCATTTCTTTGCATGTTCTGGGAGACCAGGAAGAGGGGAGCTGGTTGCAGCAGGAGGGAGATTCCCCATCTTCTTCCACAACCGGCCTTCACTCAGCCTCTTGACCACACTCCCTATCTCTTCCAGCCTCGGAGTCTGAACTGCTGTCTGCCACAGCCTCTTCCTGCTCACTAAACCCTGTTGCCCCTCCTGCTCCTGATCCCTCCTCCTACCAGTCTGCTCCTTCTCCCTCTCACCACTCGCCATCCCACCACCAAGGCTCTGAGCCTTCTTCCCTGGGGAGTTCCCTGGCTGGTGCCTCCCACCAGCCTCCTCTGCATCCAGCCAGTCCATGACAGTCTGTTCCTCTCGGCCTGTCCAGGTGCAGAGCCCTGCGAACATGGAGGAAGCTGCCACAACACACCTGGATCTTTTACCTGCCGCTGCCCCGAGGGCTACACGGGCTCCCGCTGTGAAGCGAACCTCAACGAGTGCCTCAGCCAGCCCTGCCACAACGGAGCCTCTTGCCTGGATTTGCTGGGCCGCTTCCAATGCCTCTGCCCCTCGGGTAAGGAGCAGGGCTGGGAAGAGAAAAGGTGGTATAGCAGTCGGGCTGTCAAGAGTCGAGTCAGCCGGGAGTCCTGGGTTCAAATCCTGAAACTCAGCCCTCCAGTTTCTTTGGGTTTCCCCTTGGGCCAGTCACGTAAGAGCGTAAGCAGAGCCTGTGGCTCTTCTGGCCCAGCATCCTGTTCCCACAGTGGCTGGACAGTTGCATGTGGGAAACCAGCAAGCAGGATTTGAGCACAGGAGTCCTCTCCCCTCTTGTGGTTTCCAGCAACTAGTATTCAGCAGCTATCAGTAGCCCTCTCCTCTGTGAATCTGTCTGATCCTCTTTTAAAGCCATCCAAGATAAGGGCAATCTCTGCCTCCTGTGAGAGCAAGTTCCATAGTTTAATTAGGCACTTTATTTTATCCATCATCTCCATCTCCTTCAGCCAAGTGTCCTTCAATATATTGTCCCCAGATGTTGCTGGACTACAACTCCCATCATCCCCAGCCAACTTAGCTTTTGGGGCTCCACAGGTCAGACTGTCCTGATCAGATCAGCCTCGCAGGCCAAGTTCGGCAGGTGGGTCTTGCTGCCCACCTCTCCGTCACCTGATGTCACAGTGAGATCAGCTGCAAGGTGCTTCGAAGTCCCGTTGTCAGGACTTCAAAGCACCATACAAAGCATTGCTTTTAAAAAAACCAAAACCCTGGTTTTAGCAGGGGTTTGCGTGGAATCCCCTACTAAAATGGAGTAAAAAAACAAACACCCAAACATATTTGTTTTAGCATGCACAGCCCTGCCAGATTCAGGATGTGGTTTGCATGAATTCCTGCTGAACCGGGCAGGATTTAACAGCCCCACCAGCCCCCACTCTTCAGCTAGCAAGTGCGGGAACCTTGCTGTTTTGAATTTGTACCTCTGTTCCCTACTGGGAAGAGGCATGCATAGCCAACGGATTTATAAACTCCTTCCTACTTCCTATCAGCTGGTGTCACGGATGAGTACGGTTTGGGGAAAACAGCCTCGTGGGCCAACTTGAACCCTCTTGATAAACCGACTGGATGCGGGCTGGAGATTGCCCACCCCTGCTCTGACCAGTATACTACACTGCCTTCTCACCCCTAATAATATCTTTCTTCTGTTGATTCCTCTCCAATGTAGGCTTCAGTGGGCCATTGTGTGAAGTGGGACAATGCTCCAGAGATAGCTGCCTCAACGGAGGAACCTGCCTGCAACAGACCCATGGAGTTGCCTGCCAGTGTCCTCTTGGTAAGTGAGGAAGGCAAAACGAGGAGCCAGATCTTAAGCCAGGAGGGGATTTATGAAGTGGCTGATTCTTCCTCCCTCTCATCCAACTGCTTGCTCCTAGTCATGTATTCATCCCCATCCAGGGATGAGTCAATCTTTCCATTTCTCTATATTTCTTCTTTCTTCATTCTTCTGTTTCACCCTCCACGTTTCTGCATTTGTTTGTGAATTTGTTTATCTTCTGCTTTACATATTTCTGTGCTGCAGTGGCCCTAATATAACATATTTAGTTCAAAAATCTCTCACCTGCGTCTGAAAGGAGTTCCCACAATCGCTATGTGAACTCTAACGTAAAGGTAAAGGACCCCTGAACATTAGGTCCAGTCGTGACCGACTCTGGGGTTGCACGCTCATCTCGCATTATTGGCCGAGGGAGCAGGCGTATAGCTTCCAGGTCATGTGGCCAGCATGACAAAGCCACTTCTGACGAACCAGAGCAGCACACGGAAACGCCGTTTACCTTCCCGCTGCAGCGGTTCCTATTTATCTACTTGCATTTTGACGTGCTTTCGAACTGCTAGGTTGGCAGGAGCTGGGACCCAGCAACGGGAGCTCACCCCGTCACAGGGATTCGAACCGCCGACCTTCTGATCAGCAAGCCCTAGGCTCAGTGGTTCAACCCACAGCGCCACCTGGGTCCCTATGTGAACTCTACATTGATTAAATTAAATTGCGGGTAAAGCTTTGAACGGATTCTAGTTCATCTTCAAGTTCATTCTCCTAAATGTGCGCGTGTGTTTAAACTCTTAAGACTCTTTGGACCTTTAAGCTTAAATATTGTCATTGGTGGAGGGAATATATTTTTAAAATGCACATTCCCACGTGTATGTTTTTTGATGCTCTCTCGGCATTCTTAAGTGTATTTTGTACATGGAACAGCATTTCCTGGTTATTGCTTTTCTGGCTGGTATGCACTGACCTTTGACCTTCTGCCCTGCTCTTATTAGGTTTTGAGGGACCCCGGTGCAAGATTGAGGTGGACAGCTGTGCCAGCTCCCCCTGCAAGAATGGGGGCCAGTGCCAGAACTCTGCAGGAATTTTCCATTGCTCCTGCCCTCAAGGTAACTGTGTGAGAGGGGTAGGTTCGGGGGGGGGGGGCTCATCCACACTTTTTCTGTGCAGTTTTCAGCTTCCCCCATGATTTCTAGATACGGGTCCGAGCGGTTTTACCCCACCGCTTTCCCCCAGAAAACCCACTCTTTAGCGATAAATCAGAGCAAACATTAATCTGTGGAAAACCTGACTGCTGTTTGCTCCAATCCAGGGGTAAACTGTGGGTTTTCCCAGGGGAAACTGGTGTAGCATACAGAAGTGCGATGAATCATAGAATCATAGAGTTGGAAGAGACCACAAGGGCCATCCAGTCCAACCCCCTGCCAAGCAGGAAACACCATCAAAACATTCCTGAGAGATGGCTGTCAAGCCTCCGCTTAAAGACCTCCAAAGAAGGAGACTCCACCACACTCCTTGGCAGCAAATTCCACTGTCGAACAGCTCTTACTGTCAGGAAGTTCTTCCTAATGTTTAGGTGGAATCTTCTTTCTTGTAGTTTGAATCCATTGCTCCGTGTCTGCTTCTCTGGAGCAGCAGAAAACAACCTTTCTCCCTCCTCTATATGGCATCCTTTAATATGATGAGCCTGGATTGAGAGAGAACGGTGGTGTTTAACAGGTAGAATATGAAATCAGGAAGAATTAAGTCCTTAAGGTGGAAAAAAATTGTAGAATATTTCATAGGATCATAGAATTACAGAATCGTACAGTTGGAAGAGGGCCATCTAGTCCAACCCTATGCAATGCAGGAATTTGAAAATTTATTGTAAGCAAATCAAAACGTTAGCAGGATTAGCAGTTTAAAATAAACTTGGGGGGGGGGGATAGAACAGAAATGGTAAAGAATAATAAGAATATGCAGCAGCAAAGGAAAACTGAAACGAACCATAGAGGGGGGGCAGTTGGTGTCTAATGGACGGTTTGTATTTTGATAAATAAAAATGTGCGAATTTGGTAAAACTGGAATATGATAAATAAATCTTATTAAAATAGAGTGAGAGAGAAAGAGAGAGAAGGGTAGTGGGGAGGAAACAAGGCCCCGAAGAAAGAGCTTTCTTCGAGGGGAAATCGTGTCAAAATGGCCGCCGTTCTCTCACGACAAAAAAAATGGGATGTCCCAGTTTGGCCAGGACACTTGTGGGGTATGTCAGTTGCCTACTGCAGCTCCAAGTGTTGGACCTGGTTTTTGTGTTGTTGTTTTTTTAATGGAGGTCTCAAGGCAGGAAATAGCACTGACTCCCACTGAGACTGTTAGGGCCTGGCAGCTCACCCGGTTTGCCAGACGATGAAGCTGGCCTTGATCAAGTCACATGACCTGTAGCAAGCACACTAAAGTTTCTGTTTGTTCAGGTGTTTGTTCCTCAGAGCCTTCTGACTTGCATGACATCACATGAGGGCAGAGTGGAATTGTGGGGAAGAGAGAGAGGGCAGGGAATGCGTGGCTCGAGGCCAATGACGGTGTTGAGGCTCCCCCTTCTTGCAGGTTTCGAGGGACACCAGTGCGAGAGAGATGCAGACCTCTGCCACGCTGCCCACTGCGGTCATGGAACCTGCTTGAACACACCGGGCTCCTTTACCTGCCTTTGCTCTTTGGGCTTCACGGGACCCCACTGCACAGAGCTCAGCGACCCCTGCCAGAACTGGCAGTGCCTCAATGGGGGCAGCTGCCAAGGGGCAGAGTTTGGGTATGGATGGGGAAGCAGGGGGGAGGGTGCATGATTCCCAAACCATGATTCCCAGATGTTGTTTACGCTATCTCAGCGCTGGTTTTAAGCCCCGTTCCCAAGGGCTTGTTTTGAAACAGGGCTACTCAGCAGGATGAATTTCAGATTCATCCTGAATTACATGCACGCACCAAAAAAGCCTTCTCTCTTTTAGGGATTTTCTCTCAGATTTGAAACTGATTATACCAGAAGGTGCTGAGATATGGGGTCACTCAATTTCACGACTCTGTATTGCCCTGTGGCATCCTTCCCCAACTGGGTGCCCTCCCAGTGTTTTGGACTGGAACTCTTTATCACCGCCAGCTGGAGAGGATTTTGTCTTAAGAATGAAATGGACTGGACCAGAAAGCGCTTGGGATCTGGCCTGATCAATTTCAGTGCTCTATTAACCTGCCTTGGGCTAGGATGTCCTTTTCCTGACCTTCTCTCCCAGTTATTTTGGCCTGTGGTTCTCACCCCACGTGTCAGAGAGCGTGGGCTGCACTGTCTGGGGCTGATGGGAACGGCACAATCCATAACCTCTGACAGGCACCGGATTGGGGAAGGCTGGACCAGGGCATAGCTGCCAAGTCTCCCGTTTTCCCCAGGAAACCCCCGTTTTCCCAGCTGTCCCCAGCCGAAAAAACGGATTTTTTTGTTTTTTCCCGGTTTATTCTGGCACGGCGGCCATTTTGGAACTGGGCGGAGCATGCTCAGAGCGACTTTTGATGCTGCTCTGCCCAGTTCCAAAATGGCTGCAGCGCGACTTCTGGCGCGGCGGCCATTTTGGAACTGGGCACAGCAGCATCAAAAGCCGCTCTGAGCATGCTCCGCCCAGTTCTGAAATGGCCGTCGCGCTACTTCCGGTATGCTACTTCCGGTCCGGTCCCTTATTTTTCAGAGAGAAACTTGGCAGGTATGTACCACGGGAAGCTCTCATTTTCTTCTTCCTCCAGCCCCACCCATTTATTATTATCATTTATTAAATAAGTATACCGCCCTTCATCTCAGGGCAGTTCTCAAGATAAATTTACAATATAGAAAACACAAAGTACAGAATAACAATAAGAACAAAAGCAAACCAATAACCCCTCTCCTACAACACATTTAAACGAGCATAAAATGTCAATCAACCCACGGACTGATTGAAGAGGAATGTTTTCACCTGGCGCCTAAAGCTGTATAATGAAGACACTGGGAGAACCTCCTTGGGGGGAAAGAGAGCATTTCACAGATGGGGAGCCACCGCAGAAAAGGCCCTGCTCTCGTGTTGCCTCCCTACAGACCTCTTGTGGAGGAGGCACACAAAGAAGGGACTCCGAGGATGGTCACAGGGTCTGGGTAGGTCCATATGGAGAGAGACAGTCCTTGAGATATTGTGGTCCTGAGCCATTTCAGTTCCCACTGCACCTCCATGAGCCCTAGCGTCATGCGGCTCTTCCTAACCATTGCTATTTTCTGCAAATTCTGATTGCACAGATGAAGTTGAGTTGGAGCTCTTGTGCGACAAACCCATTACCTCACAACCACCACCTTGTGATAAGGAAAGTGATGATATTATTATTATTATTATTATTATTATTATTATTATTATTATTACCCCATCCATCTGTCTGGGTTTTCCCAGCCACTCTGGGCGGCTCCAAACAGAATATTAAAAACACGATAAAATATCAAACATTAAAAACTTCCCTAAATATGGTTGCCTTCAGATGTCTTCTAAAAGTGAGAAAGTTGTTTATTTCCTTGACATCTGATGGGAGGGCATTCCACAGGGCAGGTGCCACTACCGAGAAGGCCCTCTGCCTGGTTCCCTGTAACTTCGCTTCTTGCAGTGAGGGTACCGCCAGAAGGCCCTCGGAGCTGGACCTCAAAGATGGGGGTGAAGACACCCCTTCAGGTATACTGAGCCAAGGCCGTTTTGATGGGGAAGGTGCACCAGAAAGCCCTATATAAAGGTTGAAAAGGTTAACAGCGCATCTCTCTGTCTCCCTGCAGGCCACGCTGTCTCTGCCTCCCAGGCTGGACAGGACGGGATTGTGGCATGGAGGTAGATGCCTGTGCTTCCAGCCCCTGCCACCAGGGGGCCACGTGCCTGAGTCGCCATGGGGTCTTCAGCTGCAGCTGCCCCAGCGGTTACGTAGGTAACACAACCCTCAACCCTAAATCCCAGCCAGGCCACCCAACATCTCCCCCGTACAGATGATTCCCCATAACCCTGGCCCATCTTCTCGTCCCAGCTCTCCATGACTCCCGCCATCTCTCTGCTCCCTTCCCAACCCCTCCCAGGTTCGATGTGCGAAGTAGATGTGGATGAATGCACCTCCGGCCCCTGCCTCAACTCTGGATCCTGCCTTAACAGCCCTGGGACTTTCCGCTGCCTTTGCCCTGAAGGTTACACGGGGCTCAAGTGCCAGGAGACTTTGGACTTCTGCTCCCCCGGTGAGTACGTGGAGGTTCACCAGCAGTACTTGCATGCCAAGGCACCTGGGCCACAAAGTTCCCAGGAGAACAATAGAACACACAGACACAAAGTATTTTGGTTCATAGGTTCAAATAGGCCACAACTTTATTGGTTACAGATGTGAGCGGTTTGGCTTAGGCCAGGCTTCCTCAAACTTGGCCCTCCAGATGTTTTGAGACTACAGTTCCCATCATCCCTGACCACTGGTCCTGCTAGCTAGGGATCATGGGAGTTGTAGGCCAAAAACATCTGGAGGGCCGAGTTTGAGGAAGCCTGGCTTAGGCAATTGGGTGAAGCCAGCTATATCTTGACTCCTACCTGTGTGCAGGGAGTCCACAGAAGGGTAAACTGCCGATAGGGGGTGCCCCATGACTTACATCAAACAAGGGCATCCCGTGGGGTCCCCATAGGGTCTGTGACATGGCCCTAGCCCCTTACGTTCCAAGTCCCGGACTGCAGAATCCGGGACCAGCAGCCGTGTGACACCGGAAGTTGCGTCAACGTAACTTCCAGTGTCGCTTTGCCCTTCTATGGGCACCAAAAATGGCCGCCGCCAGCTTCAAAAGTAGCTTCTACGCATGACCGGAAGTGCGTCGACACAACTTCTGGTGTCGCCCCGCCCATCTATGGGCACCAAAAAAATTTGTGCCCATAGAAGGGCAAATCAAAATAAAATGGCTGCCGACAGGAGAAAGTAACTGAGAAAAACGGGAGGCGAAGTGATACGGGGGACCACCGGGAAAAGGTAAGTAAAAACGGGGGTTTCCCGGGAAAAACGGGAGACTTGGCAGCTATGCCCTAGCCCACGCCCAGGGTTGGACAGTATTCACACCCCAGATCCCTTTAACAGGGTACCCTTACTGAGGAGGGGCAGGCAAAGGCTACAACCTCCCCTGAAACCAAACAAAGCCTTACCCAATGCCTAAACTCACAAAACTTTTAATGATCGCTACTAGGTAGACGAAAGCCAAATGGCCGGTGCCAATTTGCCAAGTGGGGAAATTCCTACCCGGCCCCAGCAACATGGCGACCAACAATTGTCCATAGCAAGGTCATATCTGAGCAAAGCATGGAAAGAGGGTGGGTGGATTGCATGACCCAGTGATGGAGCAAGAGAGAGGCGGCCAGCTGGCCATGCCGTGATTAAATCGCCTGCGGGCCGTGTCCATCCTGAAGGCTGATTGGCTGGGGCTGTACCACAGGGGAAGATCCCCGGCAACGATGATGCGGGCAGGATGACACAGGGGAGAGGCGGCGTCCCTCCGCCCCTTAGGCGAGTAAGCTGTTGTGACCTGGCTGCCCGGCCGCAATGCTGCCCCACCGGGAAAAAGTGAGCGGACTTCACACAACGCAAGACCTGGCCCTATAAGGACTGGGACACCTTTCTGTTGGCTGCTGTGCAACTGAGGATGGCGAAACCTGTCATTTTCAGCCTTTTTCCAGTTTTAAATTCAGTTCCCCACATTTCTACATCAGTTTACCATTTCATTTTATTCATTTTTTTAAAAAAAAATCTCATGAAAATTGATATAAAATTAAAAAGTTCCCTTAAAGGGAGATCAGCCTCATAAGGAGGACTGAAACCCTCTAAGGAGCAGATAGACCTAGGCTCCTTTTGGTTGGGATAAAATGACAAAGACCAAAACCCAGGGCTTGTAAAGCAAAGCGTGATCTTTATTTTTAAAAAGACAGAGGTCTGTTATAACAGAGGTTCCCCCCCCCCAAAAAAAAGCAGAGATGGCAAGAGGAACGTTACAACCGCATCTGTTCCAACTCTACAGACAGAGAATCTCACCTAAGAGATCTACAGCAAACCTTTTTAGAACTAAAATATCCACCTGATGAAGTTAAACAACAGATCAACAGAGCCAGACAGATACCTAGAGAGAACCTGCTGCAAGACAGACCCAAAAAAGAAAATAACAGAACACCACTAGTCATCACATACAGCTCCCAAGTTAAAACAGTACAACGCATCATCAGAGATCTACAGCCTCTCCTGGACAATGACAGCTCCCTTTCTCAAGCTCTGGGAGGAAGACCTTTCATTGCCTACAGACAGCCACCCAATCTTAAACAACTCCTCACCCACAATAATACAACCACCAGACCTAACATGGACACTGGTACCAGAGCCTGCAATAAACCCAGATGCCAACTTTGCTGCCACATACACCCAGACAATACCATTACTGGCCCCAACAACATCCAACATACCATCTCAGGACTATTTAATTGCTCATCCTCTAACATTGTGTATGCCATCAAATGCCAACAGTGCCCTTCAGCTCTCTATATTGGACAAACAGGCCAAACCCTACGCCAAAGGATAAATGGACATAAATCTGACATCAGGAACCAGAAGACAGAAAAACCAGTAGGAGAACACTTCAATCTCCCAGGACATTCTATACAAGATCTCAAAGTAGCTGTCTTACTACAAAAGAATTTCAGAAATAGACTGGAAAGAGAAGTTGCTGAATTGCAACTTATCACCAAGCTCAAAACCATGGAGGGACCTGGTTTGAACAGAGATATCGGGTTCTTATCTCATTATACATGATAAGCGATCTTCAGCCATCTCCACCCTTGCTTTTTCATGCAAAACCATTTGCAGTCGTTTCCGGTCATCAACAGCTATCAGTCAGTCAATCACCCATTTCCACCACCCTTCTGAGTGATCCCCCCTCCCCATCCCCACCCCTCCCCACCCCTTCTCTACATAAGTGCCTGGAAACTTCCATTTCACTGTATCTGAAGAAGTGTGCATGCACACGAAAGCTCATACCAAAATAAAAACTTAGTTGGTCTTTAAGGTGCTACTGAAGGAATTTTTTTATTTTACTTCGATCCAGACCAACACGGCTACCTACCTGTGGCAAGAGGAACCTTGAACAAAAGAACATTTTCCCTTACTGTATATACCTTTGGCTGTACCGGGAAGGGGAGATTAACATTTTCAGTAAACAGAGTACTTGTGAGATCTATCTGTGAATCTTCTGGAAATGGCACCCTGATTATTCTGGAGATGGCTTGATTTTATCTCAACAGGTGACTCTTCTTTATTCTTCAAGGAAATGGAGACCAGGGAAATGGTCCCTCAAAGGAATGGGAAAGGTGTTTTGTAAAACAAAGGGAGTCTGAGCGGCTTTGCCTGGGAGGGAAGGAGAGTCTAAATGTGTTGTTTATGACCAAAGGGCTCAAGATTCTTCAGGGTTGTAGCAGGGGAAATGTAGGGCAAAGGTGAGATGATGTGCTTCCATTTTGGTTCAGGAAATTTAGTTACATGTGGGTGTCAGTGAACCCTTCACAATGAAAATTATGTAGTTTGCCCCCTCTCTGTTAATCGGTTTACTCTTATAACAAAAATACATCAGCATTTAAATGCAAAATTCTCCTACCGGTAATTGTTTTTGCAAAGCAGTTTCCCCTAATATGCACATTTTCGCCTAGCAATTTCCCCTTAAAGCAATGCATATTTGCTTCTTGTTTTCACTAATATTTTCATGGACACATTTTACATGTATGTGGATTTTTCTCTGCATGCTACTTGACCAGAGAAACCCATTATTGACACTGGGGGTGGGGGGGCTTCATTGTATTTGCTAATAAGCACGCTGAGACTCTGTTAACTGGGCAGATTCTGTGAGTTCCTTTCGGAAGCATTTATTGCCTCGGCACCTACAATCTACAATTTCATTGCTATTAGAGACCTTTCATCTGCTTTCTGCAATGATATTCTCTATTCCAGCAACTGACTCGATATTCCATGGATATACATCATGTTCAATTGTTCTGGGTTTGTGCCTGTGTTGTCCAAATTTGGCCTGCAGAGCTGTTTCCTCCTCAAAAACAAAGCAGGGCTTGATGTCAGCGCCAATCAGCTGACAGCAAACCCCTTTGAAGTTGTCTGTTTGCAGGTGTAGTTTGAATTGAAACCACACCAAAGCGAGATGCACTGTCTGCACTAGTCAGCTGATTGGCACCCATACTGAGTGCCTTTGAAGGTATCAGTTGGGGTCATGGTGATTTAGAGGTGGGCAGCCCCAGACATCTGTCAAAGTGGCAATCAGCAGAAATTACTGCATCGCGTGGCCAAAGAAGTTGAAATTCATCAAAGCGCTTGGCAACAGTTGTTGTTGTTTAGTCGTTTAGTCGTGTCCGACTCTTCGTGACCCCATGGACCATAGCACGCCAGGCACTCCTGTCTTGCACTGCCTCCCGCAGTTTGGTCAAACTCATGTTCGTAGCTTCGAGAACACTGTCCAACCATCTCGTCCTCTGTCGTCCCCTTCTCCTAGTGCCCTCAATCTTTCCCAACATCAGGGTCTTTTCCAAGGATTCTTCTCTTCTCATGAGGTGGCCAAAGTATTGGAGCCTCAGCTTCACGATCTGTCCTTCCAGGGAGCACTCAGGGCTGATTTCCTTAAGAATGGATAGGTTTGATCTTCTTGCAGTCCACGGGACTCTCAAGAGTCTCCTCCAGCACCATAATTCAAAAGCATCAATTCTTCGGCGATCAGCCTTCTTTATGGTCCAGCTCTCACTTCCATACATCACTACTGGGAAAACCATAGCTTTAACTATACGGACCTTTGTCGGCAAGGTGATGTCTCTGCTTTTTAAGATGCTGTCTAGGTTTGTCATTGCTTTTCTCCCAAGAAGCAGGCGTCTTTTAATTTCGTGACTGCTGTCACCATCTGCAGTGATCAAGGAGCCCAAGAAGGTGAAATCTCTCACTGCCTCCATTTCTTCCCCTTCTATTTGCCAGGAGGTGATGGGACCAGTGGCCATGATCTTGGTTTTTTTGATGTTGAGCTTCAGACCATATTTTGCGCTCTCCTCTTTCACCCTCATTAAAAGGTTCTTTAATTCCTCCTCGCTTTCTGCCATCAAGGTTGTGTCATCTGCATATCTGAGGTTGTTGATATTTCTTCCAGCAATCTTAATTCCGGCTTGGGATTCATCTAGTCCAGCCTTTCGCATGATGAATTCTGCATATAAGTTAAATAAGCAGGGAGACAATATACAACCTTGTCGTACTCCTTTCCCAATTTTGAACCACTCAGTTGTTCCATATCCAGTTCTGACTGTAGCTTCTTGTCCCACATAGAGATTTCTCAGGAGACAGATGAGGTGATCAGGCACTCCCATTTCTTTAAGAACTTGCCATAGTTTGCTGTGGTCGACACAGTCAAAGGCTTTTGGCAACAGTGCCTGCTATCAAGTGGAAAATCCATCTACTTTGTCCTCCCTCTCTATTTCTCTCCATCCATTTCAACAGATCCCTGCAGAAACGGAGGTCGGTGTGTAACGAAGGAATCTGCCCCCTATTGCATCTGCCCCCCAGGCTGGGGTGGCTCGCAGTGCCAGCAGAGGGCAAGCCGGAATGGTGACAATTGTACTGATCAAGCTGGAGATCACAGTTGTCAGGTGAGCTTGGAAGGTACAGCATCTGCCTCCTGGGTCTGAAGAACTCCCCAACAGGAGTGTCAGCAAAGTTCACTTCCAGACAACCTGCTTATTCCCCATCCCGATCTGCTTCCACCAAGTTTGCGGGGAGGCTCAGTGAGCTTCTTGAGCATTTGTTCTGCTTTGTTTGTGGGGAGGTTAGACGAGGTTGCTTCCATCCAGTGTTTTCCCATCTTCTGCCGTGCATTTGCCCATCACTTCCGTTAAAGGCGTAAGATGTTCCTGGCTGCTGGATCAGGCAAAATGCCCATCACAGTTCTAGCCTCCTGTTCTCACAGGAACTGTAGCTTGCAAATCTGTGAGGGGTAAACTACAGTTTCCAATGTTCTTTGTTTGGTGGGGATGGGGAAGTGCTTTCAAACTATGCCGTGTAAACAGCCATTTGGTACTCATGCAGGAAACCTGCTTCCCCACCCCAATCCTGAAATCAGACTCTATGCAGTAAGTGATGAGAAGATGCACTGGGAAATGCTGGATAACATTCGCTTGGTATGACACCATCAAACTTCCCTTCAAACCAATCAGAGTGAATGCTCCAAAACCAGCCAACATTGTCTAATTTCCCTGTGAAGTTTGTGGCAACAAATCAGGGCGAACGCTCAATAAGCAGTGGTGCAGAAATGGAGGTAGGAGGGGAGGAAACGTTTTTGGGACTTTTCCTGCTTCAATACGGTTGTCCTGAATTGCCTCGGGATCTTTCCAATTACAGTGCCTACCGAAGGAGAAGTGTCTGAATGGGGGAACCTGTACCAGGACACAAGATGGGTTCCGCTGCTTGTGCCCTCCGGGGACCAAAGGTAAGTGGGAGCGGAAGAATTACACAAGACCAGTGGAAGGTGGTGCCCATTGGGACTTAGAGAATCATAGTTCTGTAAAGTTGGACCCCAAGGGTCCTCTAGTCCAACCCCCTGCAATGCAGGAATCTCAGCTAAAGCACCCATGACAGATGGCCATCCAGCCTCTGCTTAAAAGCCTCCAAGGAAGGAGAGTCCAGCACCTCCCAAGGGAGACCGTTCCACTGTTGAACAACTCTTCCTGATGTCTAGTCAGAATCTCCTTTCTTGTAAGTTCAATCCATTGGTTCAGGTCTTCCCTTTTGGAGCAGGAGAAATCAAACTTGCTCCATCTTCCATGTGACACCCCTTTAGGTTTTGCAAGGATGCCTATCCTATCTCCTCTCCCTCTCCTCTTTCCCAAGCTCAACATGTTGGGAAATTCCATTCCACCTTTAGTGCAGACATGGAACTGTTGCGTGTCACATGTCTGTTTACATGCCAGCACAGATTGCTGGGAACTTCCGTTTGTGTATAGCTTTCGCTTTTGAGACTCTGAGGAGACGAAGGAGAGAGGACATGTTTTCTTTGTCCTGATTTACGCTTAATAAATCTGCTTGTTATTATGGGTTGCTGGTTTATGTCGCACTAGAGATTGTGGGATCGTCTAGCATGTCGGCTGGAAGGGCATAATCCAGCTGGGGGCTAGCCAGCTGGCCTCTCGACCCCCTCTGGATGCTGACAAAACACACCCAGTTCCCTCAACCGTTCCTCATCAGGCTTGGCTTCCAGACGCTTGATCACCTTGGTTGCCCTCCTCTGAAACCTTGCATTCTTACAGGAAAAGAAGGCTTCCTCAGTGAGGCTTCCTCATTCATCAGTTGCTCTGATCAAAACTGCTGGTGTTTCTAAGGAGCTCTGAGGAAGGGAGGCTCAGAAAGGCTTCATTCTCTGAATAAGAGCAATGCTGGGTTGAGGCTATGCGATGTCCGTGTGTTCAGTGCATACAACCAGAATTTCTCCATCTCTCCTAAATCTGACATGTTGTGTGGTTCTCAGAATTAAAGTGTTTGGCAACAGGCTGCTCCATTAGTTATGTATGTATGTATGTATGTATGTATGTATGTATGTATATACAGTGGTACCTTGACTTACGAAGGTGATCCGTTCCACGGCACTCTTCATAAGTCGAAACCTTCGGATGTCAAAGCGCCCATTTTGCGCATGCGTGAAGCGCGATTTTGCGCTTAGCGCATGTGCAGACCGCACATGCTGCTTCTGTGCAGGGGCAGAATGCACACGCGGCGAAAATACTTCCAGGTTTGCCAACTTCGTAAGTCGAAACCTTTGGAAGTCAAGGCATTCGGAAGTCGAGGTACCACTGTATGTGCAATTGATGATGATATACTACTACGGTACTACTACCACTACTACTACTACTACTACTACTACTACTAACAATAATAATACGTTTTTATTATTTATACCCTGCCCATCTGGCTGGGTTTCCCCAGTTACTCTGGGCAGCTTCCAACAAAACATTAAAATTTCAATAAACCATCAGACACTAAAAACTTCCCTAGAGTCTTCAGATGACTTCTAAAAGTCAGATAGTTGTTTATTTCCTTGACATCTGATGGGAGGGCATTCCACAGGGCAGGCGCCACCACCGAGAAGGCCCTCTGCCTGGTTCCCTGTAACCTCACTTCTCGCAGTGAGGGAACTGGCAGAAGGCCCTCAGAGGAGGACCTTGGTGTCTGGGCTGCATTTATTTATTAAATTTATGTACCACCCTTCATTCAAGTATCAGAGGGCGGTTTCCATCTGTCGCCCTGCAACCTGAGATGCCGTCTTTTCTATCTCCCACAGGTCCCAAATGTGATTTGGACCCCTGTTCCCTTCCTGGTCCCCGTTGTTACCACGGGGGGACCTGCCAGGCTCAGGCCGAAGGATTTTCTTGTATCTGCCCACCCGGGTACGTTGGTGAGAGGTGCCAGGGCGTGGTGGACGCCTGCTTCTCTCAGCCATGCCACCGGCCTGGTGCCCATCGCTGTCACTCCAATGAAGATGGCTTCCGATGTTTGTGCCTATCAGGATATACAGGTAAGTGTTTGCTGTTATGAAGGCAGTTTAACCAGTTCGTTTTTTGTTTTTTCTGTTTAATGTGTGTACATGAGGAACTGTTTAAAACAATTTTTTTTATTTTACAAGTGTAGAGTTATAACAATACAAAATACATATCCATATTTAGAGATTTCTCCGAATCTCTGGAGTTCCCACCTTCCCATCCATGGGTCCTATTATAAACCTTTTCAACTGCATATTATTTCATCATCCAAATTTTGTCTCTCCATTTTGTCCATAGTATTTTCTACATTACAAGTGTTATTGCAATCCTGCTAATGTTTTCATCTGCTTACAGTGGTCTCTCAAGTAAATTATAAATGTTTCCCATTATTTATTGAAGTTTTGGTCTTCTTGGTTCTTGAGCTTTCCGGTCAGTTTTGCCTTTTCGGCATAATCCAACAGCTTAGTTTGCCATTCCTCTCTGGTAGGGACTTTGTCTTCTTTCCATCTCTGGGCTAGTAAGATCCGTGCAGCTGTCATTACACACACAAAAAGTCTTTTCTGCTCTTTTGGGATCTTGGTGCTTATAATTCCTAATAAAAAGGCTTTTGGTGTTTTTTTAATATAAAAGATATTTTAAACATTTTTTCAGTTCATTATATATCATTTCCCAGAATGCTTTTATTATCTTACACATACACCACATATTGTAAAAGGTGCCTTCTTTTTCTTTACATTTCCAACAGATATTTGCACTTGTCATATACATTTTTGCTAACTTACAAGGAGTCAAATACGACAGGTACATCATTTCCATATAATTTTCTTTCAGCGTACCACATGCTGAGAATTTCAAGTCAGTTTTCCATAACCTTTCCCAGTCTAAAAGTTGGATATTATGCCCCAAATCCCTCACCCAGTGAATCATTACAGTTTTAACCTGTTCATCCTTTGTGCATGAGGAATTTAACTACTCTAGCTTTATCGCTCCTCTTATGACTGCTCCTGGACATGGGTGGCGCTGTGGTCTAAACCACAGAGCCTGAGGCTTGCTGATCAGAAGGTCAGCAGTTCGAATCCCAGCGATGCGGTGAGCTCCCGTTGCTCGGTCCCAGCTCCTGCCCACCTAGCAGTTTGAAAGCACATCAAAGTGCAAGTAGATAAATAGGTACCGCTCCAGCGGGAAGGTAAACGGCATTTCCGTGCTCTGTTCTGGTTCGCCAGAAGCGGCTTAGTGCTGCTGGCCACATGACCCAGAAGCTGTTTGCGGACAAACGCCGGCTCCCTCGGCCTAGAGAGTGAGATGAGCATTCAACCCCAGAGTCATCTGCGACTGAGGGGTATCTTTACCTTTATGACTGCTCCTAGTGGTGCTGCAATGAAACTGCTAGCACATCTGTGAAGCTAAGTGCAGGGTCCAGGGTGGTTTCAAATTGGATGGGGGGGCGGCACATGTTGAGATTCCTGCATGGGGGGGGGGGATTGGACTTGATGACCCTCAGAGTTGTGTGTCTAATTCTACAATCCAGTGAATCTACGAAGCATCAACATGGCTAGCAGTAAATGACCAGACAAATGGCTGAACTATGGCAGAATTTACAGGAAGAATCAGAAACCAGGAAGAGGAGGTCTTTAATAAAGAATGGGGGAAGTTTATAATTTCTTTGAAAAACTATTGTAAACAATTACACACGTTGGTGGGATTGACAGAAAGCTTGTAGTCAAAATTTGAACTTTGGAATCATAAAGGATTTATAATAATAGAGTTATGAAAGAGATGCAGAGGGGAAATCATTATACAGTGGTGCCTCGACTTACGAATTTAATCCGTTCCGAATGTACATTCGTAGGTTGAAAAGTTTGTAAAGCGGTTTCCCATTGGAATGCATTGGAAACGGAAAAATTCGTAAGTCGAGTAAACCGCATCTAAAATTCGTAAGTCGAGAAAACCCCATCTAAACCGCAACGGTTTTCCTTTCGGATGTCGAAAAAAACATAAGCGTGTGGCCATTTTTTTACATTCGTAACTCGAAAATTCGTAAGTCGAGTACTTCATAAGTTGAGGGACCACTGTATTAAGATCCACAATGGGGGAAGAGGGAAGTCAAAGGGGATTATATGTTTATGTTTTTAATTCATTTGTTTGTGTAAAATCAAAAATGCAAATAAATAAAGGAGGAGACATTTTTAACCCACCCCTCTAAAAACATCAGATAAATCAAAAATGTGATTTAAAAAAAATATTGTTTTTAGTTTTTTCCACGACTCAAGGAAGAGTAAGGATCTGAGGTGGATTACATATGGAAGGAAAATTTCAGTAATAACAAAATAAAACACTCGTGTATATATATATATATATATATTTCTCCCCACCACCACCACCACAGGTATTCTTTGTGAATCTTTGATTGACAGTTGTCAGTCAAATCCCTGCCTCAATGGGGGAAGCTGCAGCGTGATGCCGGGTAACCCTCTTGAATTCACCTGCCACTGTCCACAGGTATGAATGGGGGTGAGGAGCTGCAGCCAGTCTGTGGGAGGGGGGTGTTGTTCAAATTCTAAAATGGGTGTGTCCCAGGTAGGCATGGAGGCAGGGATTCAACTCAGTTTATGCCTAAAAAGTGATCGTTAGTCAAAACTGCATACCAAAAAAAAAGTAATTAGGAAAAAATCAGGTCGAAATGCAGATGAATTTTCAGGTGAATTAAAAAAAAAAGTGGAAATGTGGAGAACTGGCTTTAAGATTTGGAAAGATGAGAATCTCGGAGAAGCAAAATGGACAGATTTTTGACATCCCTATACCAGGACTTAAGCATGCACATAAATCTCAACTTATGGCAGCTGATAACTGTTGCTGGACCCTGCAGCCACAGCACCCTGCCTTTATGGCAGATCAGGCAATCTGTTCAGCGCAATAGCACTTCCCAAAGAGGGCATGTTGTTGTTGTTGTGCAACTGGCACTTGTCATGTATGCGTAGTCTCCATCAGGGGTTCCCAAACTAAGACCCGGGGGCCAGATGCGGCCCAATCACCTTCTAAATCCATGCCCGTTCAGCATGTTTTTACATGAGTAGAATGTGTCCTTTTATTTAAAATTCATCTCTGGGTTATTTGTGGGGCATAGGAATTCGTTCATTTTCCCCCCCAAAATATAGTCTGCCCCCCCAAAAGGTCTGAGGGACAGTGGACCGGCCCCCTGCTGAAAAAGTTTGCTGACCCCTGGTCTCCATTATCAAAATGCAGGCTGCGTTCCTTCCCCACCCACTCCATCAAACATACCTATTGACTATAACCCATTTGTGAGATCTGAATAATCTACTGGATCAGACCAATGTCACGTCTCCTCAAGCGTCCTGTTCTCAGTGATCAACCAAGAGACCTGTGAGAAACCCACAAGCAGGAACTGAGTGCAAGAGCCATCTCTCCTCCTGCGGTTTCCAGCTTACAAAAAAAAAGATTAAAGCAATAACATTATCATTTCAGCAACAACAAAAAACACAAAACCTGAACACCTATTTAAAACATTTTTTTAAAAAAAACATCAACGACAAGCTGCAACCTAATTAACAAATGTCAGCATCCTACATATTTGGATAGACTTCCCTTTGCAGAAATTCCAAAGTGCAGCTGCTGTTGCAACAGTAAAAGATCGATTTTAGGGCAGTTCCTTATATCAAAACAGTTATACCAGGCATCCCCAAACTTTGGCCCTCCAGATGTTTTGGCCTACAACTCCCATGATCCCTAGCTAACAGGACCAGTGGTCAGGGATGATGGGAATTGTAGTCCAAGACATCTGGAGGGCCAAAGTTTGGGGGTGCCTGTTATACCAATCCAGTTTTGGGTGGACTTTCAGCTGCTTTCGTGTTTTATGGGGCTGTAAGCCGCTTTGAGACATCTTTTTTCCTATTGAGCAATGAATTAAATATTAATATTAATAGCTTGCATCCAATTAAGCTATTGTTCAGGGTAGTCTCATTTGAAATTTATGGACCTAAGTTTGGAAAGTTCATTCATTTCAACAGATCTACTCTTAAAAGGGCCAGGATAGGATAGTGCCTAATAATAGCAACAGCAATAATTAGTACTATTTTTCTAGAGAAAGAGGTTACAGAACTCACCATGAGTGCCTCCCTTATTCTCTTATAATGGCAATGGTGCCCACCTGAGAGGTGCCGGAACTGAGTTGGAAAAAAAGCCTTGGCTGTGCTAATGATTTCTAAATGCGCCATCTTGTTTCAAGACTCAAATAAAGTAGACTGTGGAAGGGTTTTTTTAATGACCTTTACTTCCCCACTCATCACTATCTAGGGTTATGATGGAACCACCTGTGAGCTGCGAGCCCCTCCTTGTGGATCACTCCACTGCCACAACGGGGGAGTTTGCATCGCCCACCCGTCTGGACTCCGGTGCCTGTGTGTGCAAGGGTTCTCTGGACGTGACTGCCACCTCCCCCCCTGCTCCTCGGGTTCCTGTCCCACCACCAAGGCCACCACGAGCTCCGAGTGCCGGCTGGTGGCAGGAGACCAGCGCTGTGACCGGGCCTGCAGCTCCCCCGAGACCAACTGGGATGGCGGCGACTGTTCCCTGGGGGTGCTTGATCCTTGGGGGTCCTGCCCAAAGCAGGAGCTGTGCCAGGCAGCTTTCCAGGACGGGGATTGTGAGCGCCGCTGCCGTAGCAAGGACTGCCTGTATGACGGATTCGACTGTGCCCCGTGGAAGCCTTGCAAGTGGGTCACTGCCAGGGGGTGTGGCGAATGGGGGGGTGTCTGGGGGGTGGGGAGCGGGGTCTAGCATTGGCCGAGTAGGACAGAGGCGGCCAACCTCTTAGGGCCGATGGACTTGTTGGTAGACTGGAGAAACTTCTGTGGGCACCAGTGAAGGCTGGTTCATTACGGTGAACTGGGCCCTGCCCCGCCAACCTTCGTGTGTCCTCAGCCAGCTCCCACCTGCCTGGCATCTTACTTACTAGTAGTTCCATGGGATGGCACTGGCTGGCAAATTTACCTTCCACCTGAGGGTGGGGGCAAATGACAGGAGAGAGCCAGCAGTAAATCACACTGTGCAAGTTGAAGTGAACTCTTTATTAGCAAAAATGGGATCTGCACAGGAGAGTCATGCCTAATGAGCACAGCAACCCATCTCCAGCAGGTCTTGCCCCCATGAAGCAGTTGCTGAGACCAAGGTCCCACGCTCCCTCACCACAGCTGCCCTCCTCTCCAGGCTTTCCCCCCAAGCAATCTGAGACTGTGCCTTCGCAAAGCTAACTTCTGCTCTCCCCTTTTCATACCTCTCCGGGTTCTGCGGTTTCCAGCAACTTGGCTTTCAGAAGCATTGCTGCTTCTGTCAGTGGAAGGGAGAGCATCTCCAGCTAGTGCGGAAACCCTAGAGAGCCACTCCCTGGCAGTGTAGACAATACTGTGCTAGATGTAGCCATGGTTTGACTTGGTTTAAGGCAGCTTCCTGTCTCCCTGTGCATGTGGTGTGTGTGCCTCAAGGCACACTTGGAAATGGACCTGAGGGTGGCAGAGCCAGACACTTCCTTGCCTGTTCTTAAAAATCTAAGAAGGACCCGGCTGGACGAAACCAAAGACCCATCTGGTCCAGCGTCCTGTTTATCACAGTGGCAACCCAGGTGCCTCTTGGGAAGCCCACAAGCCGGACGTAGAGACAAAATGGAGCTGCTTCCCCTGCCGTTTGTTTACAAAAGTGCCCACCAAGATGCTTCCTTCATGGGAAGCTTGCGAGCCAAAAACTGAAATAGACAAGTGTTCTTCTCTTGCTTGTCGTCAGCAGTCGATATTCAGAGGTAGACTTCC
Organism: Zootoca vivipara; assembly: GCF_965207765.1. Taxonomy (NCBI): domain Eukaryota; kingdom Metazoa; phylum Chordata; class Lepidosauria; order Squamata; family Lacertidae; genus Zootoca; species Zootoca vivipara. The sequence continues at coordinate 111,535,332 of NC_142584.1, read as the reverse complement.
CTTGAACCTGGGGGTTCCATTTTGAACGTTCATGAGGTTCTGGTGTTTTTTTTTTATATAAAAGAAATTCCACAAAGGGCTGCCAAATGTAGAAAAATGAGGGGCTGGCAGATCTTCCCATCCCTATCGAGGTTTAGTGGTATAGGTGAAAAAATGTTTTAAGCACCCACTTTCCCCACACCATTCACCACGCGGCGAACTTTTCCTCCTCAGCCCTTTCTATGAGCAATATTGTCGGGACCACTCCTCGGACGGGCACTGCGACAGAGGATGCAATGAGGCCTCATGTGGCTGGGATGGGGGAGATTGTTGGTCTCATCCTGGCCCACTCGGGAACTCCGCCTTGGGCCTGGCTGTCCTGCTTCCCCGCAAGGACCTTCCCCATTTCCTGTATTCTCTGGCGGTCGCTGTGCGGACAGCGCTGCAAGTTCAGCAAGATTCCCAGGGCAGGGAGAGGATTTACCCCTACACAGGAAAGGAGCTGCTTGGAAGCAGGAGCAACTGGACAGAGGTTCAACCTGAGACTTTGGAGGAGACTGTTGGGTAAGAGAGAGCCTCCCTTTCTCTCTGTCTGCACCAATCATTCCACACAATGCCAGACCTCTTCTTCTTGGTTTTTAATTATTCCTGTAAGTTTTTGCCATCTCAGCATAGTTCATCAATTTTGTCTGCCACTCTTCTTTGGTCGGAGTTGTACCATCTTTCCATTTCTGGGCTAACAAAATCTGCACAGCCGTGGTCACGTACATAAATAGTTTCAGGATCTCTGGTCCTATGATACCTAAAAGAAAAGCTTCTGGTTTCTTAGGGAAAGTTATTTTCAATATTTCCCCCCAGTTCATTATCTATCATTTCCCCCGTCTTTAAAGGCACAGGTTTGTCCTTTAATGCTTTGTGTCTAAGCATGTTTTTCCCTCCTTGAGCTTTCCCTACAAAAACCCACTCTTTGAAGCTGAATCGGAGCAATCGACAATTAGAGTTTTCTATGGATGGATGTTTGTTCTGATTCAGCTCTAAAGCACAGCTTTTTGTGGGGGAAACCCCAGAGCAAAAAACAGGACGTTTGGACGCAGAGCTTTAAATCGCGGGCCGTGTCTGGAAAGAGCAGAGGAAAGGCAAGTGTGTAACTCACAGAGCTGCAGTTTTGAGGTCCCTGGGAAGAAGGGTTGCTCAGCTATTTCGTATTTATTTTACTTTGCATTTATTTATTTTTGGGTTTCTTGTCATTTGTTGCAGATTTACCATCTTCTTGGCCGTGGATGGGAACCAGTGCTCAGGGCAGTGCTTCACATCCCCCCAAAGTGTCCTGAATTTCTTGGCAGCCTTATCAGCCAAAGGAAGCCTCGAGTCCCTGGTGCCATACCCAGTGGTAGCTGCCTGGGTCGAGTCTGCGGGAAATGGTAGGTAGCAGATACACTAGGCCCGAATTCCTGAGAGTTTAAGGGGAAAGAGAGCCCTCCTGTCTGATTAGAACAGAGTGGAGTTTCACTTCATACTTTTCCTCCATGGAGATAAATATGGCATATACACAGTTCGCCTCCTGCCTGTTCTCACCCTCACACGAACCCTGTGAGGTAGGCCAGGCTTAAGGGACAATGCCTGACCCCAGGTTGCCCATTAAGTTTCTCTTTTTATTTTTTCTCTTTTTGTTTGCATCTCACCATGTTTGGTTGGTGCACATATGTATTTTTGAACTTTCAATAAAGATGTTACCAAAACATGAATCCTGACAAGACAGAAGTACTGCTCTTGGGGGACAGGGGGCGGGCTGGTGTTGAGGACTCCCTGGTCCTGAATGGGGTAACTGTGCCCCTGAAGGACCAGGTGCGCAGCCTGGGAGTCATTTTGGACTCACAGCTGTCCATGAAGGCGCAGGTTAATTCTGTGTCCAGGGCAGCTGTCTACCAGCTCCATCTGGTACGTAGGCTGAGACCCTACCTGCTGGCGGACTGTCTCGCCAGAGTGGTGCATGCTCTTAGTTATCTCCCGCTTTGGACTACTGCAATGCGCTCTACGTGGGGCTACCTTTGAAGGTGACTCAGAAACTGCAATTAATCCAGAATGCGGCAGCTAGACTGGTGACTGGGAGCGGCCACCGAGACCATATAACACCGATCCTGAAAGATCTTCATTGGCTCCCAGTATACTTCCGAGCACAATTCAGAGTGCTGGTGCTGACCTTTAAAGCCCTAAACGGCCTCAGTCCTGTATACCTGAAGGAGTGTCTCCACCCCCATCATTCAGCCTGGACACTGAGGTCCAGCTCCGAGGGCCTTCTGGCGGTTCCCTCACTGTGAGAAGTGAGGTTACAGGGAACCAGGCAGAGGGCCTTCTTGGTAGCGGCACCTGCCCTGTGGAACACCCTCCCAGCAGATGTCAATGCAATAAGCAACTATTTTACTTTTAAAAGACAACTGAAGGCGGCCCTGTTTAGGGAAGTTTTTCATGTCTGGTGCTGTATTGTTTTTAATATTCAGTTGGAAGCTGTCCAGAGTGGCTGGAGAAACCCAGCCAAATGGGTGGGGTATAAATAATAAATTATTATATTATTATTAAAAGAAAAAAGAAAGTTCTTCCTAACATTTAGAGTGTATGATACTGTTTTAAGTCTGTTATGTGGATGGGGCTTTGCTTAAAAAAAAAAGAAGGCAAAGCAAGCTGGGAATCTGGAAATTATGGCATATCAGGGGGGAGGGAAGAGGCTCCCTTGCCCCCTACCCAAAGGATAGCCACAAAAAGGCCACTTCTATTTAGCAGAAAAAGTTAGCCAGGGGGGGGGGGGGAGTTTGATTCAGAATGTGCTCCCAGTCCAGATCAGGGTTCTCACCTCATGCCATTTTCTGCTGGAAATGCCACCTCTGGCCTGCTATTTGTCTCCCCCACCCCACCCCAATTGCTCTTTGCAGCACCGTTCAGGGCAAATACCAATGGATCTTTACCAGATAATTCTTGCCAAACCACAATTCCCATAGTCACTGTATATTCCTGCGTATAAGACTACTTTTTAACCCAAGAAAATCTTCTCAAAAGTCAGGGGTCGTCTTATACGCCGGGTCGTATTTCTTATACGGCGAGGGTATTTAGAAGGAAGCCGTGCTTAGGAAACTGGTATGGAACTGATATAAATCGGTAGCGCAGATGGGATTTGGTGAGGGGGGCTCCTGTTTCATATTCTCTCTCCTCCCCACCACCAGACCCCCAGGCCTCCGTTTCCCATTTTTCAGGGCCTCTCATATACGGCGTTGGTGCTGCCGTTGTGGTCATAGCGTTGGCCGTCTTCCTCGGAGTCTGGAGGATCCGCCGGCCGCAGAGGCGCGAACACGGCTCCATCTGGTTCCCCCCTGGATTTGCTCCACACCAAGCCAAGAAGCGACGTTGCCGCCGGGACCCGGTGGGAGAGGATGCCATTGGGCTCAAGTGAGTATGAAAGGCGTGGCTGGTGGCAGCCAAACAGCGAGGATGACTTGGGTACTCAGTCCACTTACTTGCTGGTTGCCATTGGGCGGAAAGCAGGGAAGCTGAGAGGTGGTTGAGCCAAAGGCAAAGACAGACAAAGCATCCTGATTTGCTTAAGGGGCTATTATATTTGCTCAAGGGGCGATTAGCCGACATTGCAACAAGCCATTGCCCCCCCCCCCACCTCATGTTCCAGTTCATTATCCTTTTGGGCAGAGGCAGATTTTGGAAGCACAACTGCTTCTGTCACACTGGGCGCAGAGTCTCGGGGCGCCATAACTATGATGTAGAACAGGGGTGTCAAACTCAAATTCATCGGGGGCCGCATCAGCAGTTTGGTCACCCTCAAAGGGCCGGTTGTATCTGTAGGACTATGTGTCCACTCTTTATTATCATAAATTATTGTCACTGCATTCAATTATTACTGTTTTTTTGTAATAATGTAAGTAATAACTAGCTCTGAAAGCAGAAACATAGTCAGAGTAATGGCAAGTAGATATTCAAATGTACAATTATTGTACAATTTATTGAAAAATGATTTTTGGTAACTGCACTGGGTGGTGGAGGCTCGCTAGGATTTCATGCAGGACCTTTGCAGAGCTACTAGTACCTGAAGATGCTGGGGTCCTTCTGCATGCAGGACAGATGTTCTGCCAGTGAGCCACCACCCTTCACCAAAGGGACTGGCTGAGGTTGACTCACTGGAGCTGCTCTCCTGGTTCCAGGGTTTAAGGGCCAGAAGTATAAAGCAGCATCCTATGTTTCTGAGGAGAGGGAGAGGGAGGGGAGGGAGGGAGGGAGGGAGGGAGGAAGAAAAGAGGGAGTGGGAGGGAGAGACAAAGGAAGGAAGGAAAGAGGGGAGAGAAAGAAGAGTAGGAAATAAGGAAGGGAATAAAGAAGGAAAGAAAAAGAAAGAGGGAGAGAAGACGGAAAGGGAGAAAGAAGGAAGGAAGTAGAGGGAAAGAAAGAATAAGAATGAGGGAGAGGAAGAAAGATGGGAAGGACGGAAGGAAGGAAGGAAGGAAGGAAGGAAGGAAGGAAGGAAGAAAGAAAGAAAGGAGGGAGCAGGAGGGAGAGAGGAAGGAAAGAGGTGAGAGAAAGAAGAGTAGGAAAGAAGGAATAAAGAAGGAAAGAAAAAGAAAGAGGGAGAGAAGACAGAGATAAAGAAGGAAGGAAGGAGAGGGAAAGAAAGAATAAGAACGAGAGAGAGGAAGAAAGAAAGGGAAGGGGGGGCTGTCGCCGCCTTGATTCAGCGCCAGAAAAGAGCGCGAAGGGACCCAGGGGCAAAAACATTTCCCGTGCAGCGTGAGGCAGCGGGTGTCCGTTTTAGGAGAAGTGCGTAAAGCCTCAGAGTTGCACGTTCGTGAGGCTGAGCCGCTGCTGAGCTCACGTAGGCAAGAGAAGGAGGAGGAGGCGGCTTCCCGGGTCGGTGCCCGGCAGCACCGTGCGGAGAGTGCCGAGCCTCTAGGACGCAGCAGTGCTCTGTAGCACTTTGAATCCTCCTCCTCCTCCACACGGCGCTGCTGGGTGCTTTGTCTGTGCTTCAGCAGCAGCAGCAGCAGCAGCCGTTTCCAGGCGCCGAGCCGTGGCAGGAGGAGGAGGATTCAAAGTGCTACAGAGCACTGCTGCGTCGCAGAGGCTCAGCACTCTCCGTGCAGCACTGCCGGGTGCTGACCCGGCAAGCTGCCTCCTCCTTCTCCTGCTGTGGCTCGGGGCGCTCCACGCAGCGCTGCTCCGGCCGCCTTTCTAACCCCCCCCCCCCGGCCCCAGCTGTTTGTCGGCGCTTTGTCGGTGCGGTGCTTCAGCAGCAAGGTCCCGCTGCTGGGTCCCGCTGGCTGGGGCGCTCGGCGGGCCATATGATGAGGTCTGGCGGGCCGGATTTGGCCCCCGGGCCTTGTGTTTGACACCCGTGATGTAGAATGAAAGGTGAGAGGCCGGGGGGGGGGGACCACTGATATTTGAGACCTCCAAAGTCTGCCAATGTTTTGGGGAAACGGGTTTGTTGCATAAGACCTCTCAATCGACTCTCCTTACGCCGCTGAATTTGCCAGTATGTGACATTGAATGCTGCCTCCAAAACAGTGTTACACGTCTGCATCTATGAGTGGCGCGCAAATCCAGGGGTTCCAGGCGTTTCCCCAGGGTTGTGTTTCCTTTTGGATAATGAGACACAGCAGAGACTGTGATGTCTTTATGATAGATGGTTTACCTCCACATACAGTCGAAGGTTTTGGCTCCCGAATGCTGCAAACCTGGAAGTGAGTGTTCCAGTTTGCGAATGTTCTTTGGAACCCGAATGTCCTCCGCGGCTTCTGATTGGCTGCAGGAAGCTCCTGCAATCGGAAGCTGCGCCTTGGTTTCTGAACGTTTTGGCAGTCGAATGGACTTCCGGAATGGATTCCGTTCAACTTCCTAGGTCTCATTGTATATGAAACCTGAGCTTGCGATGGAGGGGTTCGCTGCATTGACATGCCAAAAGGGTCTTGCTCCTCCCATTGCTGCAGCTGTGGAGTCAAACAGAAATCAAATATTATTATCAAACATTGCTCTAACTCTCCAGCCTGCTGCTTTACCTCTAGGTCACATCACTGCTCTCCAATTCTTCTTTGCCTTTTTTCTCCCTTCTCCGTATCTGCGAATTAAGGGAGGGCATTTGCCGTCTCTCACAGATCCCTTTCCTTTGTTCTCTTACACCTCACCAGGGAGCTAGACAGGCTATTCCAAAATTTAGAAGCCTTTATTTGATTTTAGCACTTGCTACCGGTAGATCCAGGGATTAAGGCTGAGGATGAATCCTGACAAGACAGAAGTATTGTTTGTGGGGGACAGGGCGGGGGTGGGGGACTCCTGGTCCTGAATGGGATAACTGTGCCCTTGAAGGACCAGCCTGGGAGTCATTTTGGACTCACTGCTGTCCATGGAGGCACAGGTTAATTCTGTGTCCAGGGTGGCTGTCTATCAGCTCCATCTGGTACGCAGGCTGAGACCTTACCTGCCCGCAGACTGTCTCACCAGAGTAGTGCATGCTCTAGTTATCTCCTGCTTGGACTACTGCAATGCACTCTATGTGGGGCTACCTTTGAAGGTGACCCAGAAACTGCAATTAATCTAGAATGCGGCAGCTAGACTGGTGACTGGGAGCAGCCGCCGAGACCACATAAACACCGGTCCTAAGAGATCTACATTGGTTCCCAGTACGTTTCCGAGCACAATTCAAACGGCCTCAGTCCTATATACCTGAAGGAGCATCTCCACCCCCATTGCTCAGCCCGGACACTTGAGATCCAGCGCCGAGGGCCTTCTGGCGGTTCCCTCACTGTGAGAAGCAAAGCTACAGGGAACCAGGCAGAGGGCCTTCTCGGTAGTGGTGCCTGCCCTGAGGACGCCCTCCCATCGGAGGTCAAGGAGATAAACAACTACCTGACATTCAGAACATTCCTGTTTAGGGAAGTTTTTAATCTGTGATATTTTAATGTATTTGGTATTTATTGGAAGCCGCCCCAGAGTAGCGGGGGAAACCCAGCCAAATGGGCGAGGTATAAATAAAATAAAGAAGGCTGATCACCGAAGAATTGATGCTTTTGAATTATGGTGCTGGAGGAGACTCTTGAGAGTCCCATGGACTGCAAGAAGATCAAACCTATCCATTCTGAAGGAAATCAGCCCTGAGTGCTCCCTGGAAGGACAGATCGTGAAGCTGAGGCTCCAATACTTTGGCCACCTCATGAGAAGAGAAGACTCCCTGGAAAAGACCCTGATGTTGGGAAAGATGGAGGGCATAAGGAGAAGGGGACGACAGAGGACGAGATGGTTGGACAGTGTTCTCGAAGCTACGAACATGAGTTTGACCAAACTGCGGGAGGCGGTGGAAGACAGGAGTGCCTGGCGTGCTCTGGTCCATGGGGTCACGAAGAGTCGGACACAATTAACGACTAAACAACAACAACATGGAACCTTATGGCTGAAAAAGCTGTTGAAACCAGGTCTCCTATGCCCAAGTCGAACAATATCGTTCAATAACTGCGGGAGGCGGTGGAAGACAGGAGTGCCTGGCGTGCTCTGGTCCATGGGGTCACGAAGAGTCAGACACGACTAAACGACTAAACAACAACAACACAAAAATATAATAGTAATAATAATAATAATAATAATAATAAATAATAAACACCGCAAACTCATAACAGTAGCAGCAGCAGCAGCAGCAGCAGCAGCAGCAGCAGTACAGCCTGGGATCTCTCCTTATTCCTCTCCATTTCTTTCCCCTCTCTTCCCTGCAATGCAGGCCAATGAAGCCGAGTGCTGAATTTGTAGATGACCCCGACATGTGCTCCAGCCCCCACTTCGATGGACCACTGAACTATGCAGATATGGAGGTATTTGGTCCGGATGAGGAGGCAGTGGTGCTGCTAGGATTGGGACGGCAGAGTGCATGTCCAGAGCCCTACAGCCCTACAGGCAAGGCAAGGCCAGGGCCAGGACCGTTGTAACAACTTTTAAAAAAAGAAATCAATATGTTACAAAGCACCATAGTTGGGCCATAGAGAAAGTGGCGGGGACGAATATGTCCCCTTTTACTCCCCCCCCCACAAAGGAACAGAGAAGGGTCACATTTGTTCCCACCTGGGAACAAGGTAAGCAGGGAGGATGGCTGGCATGCAAGGTGGCAAAGGGGAGATGCCCACATTCGCAGCAGTGCCCATGTTGTCCGGTAGCAGGGACGGAGCAACCTTTTTATAGCCTCTTTTGTACAGGGTGATGCAGATGCCGTCTCGATCCCGGACCGAGGCCAGTCTAGGCCAAAGAAGCAGGTGCAGTTCAGCACACCGACCTCAAGCCAGGAGAAGGACCCCAAGCCGAAGGCCGTCAAGACTCAAAAGCCAGGTAAAGAGGGAAGCAGGCCTTCAAGGCAAGCCATCAACAACAAGGCAGGAAGTCCCGCCCCTGGACTGGATGTAATAAGGAGAGACTCTGCCCTTGGGGGGAGGGTGGGCAATATAAATATAATATTATATCATAATGAATTAAATAATAATAATAATAATAATAATAATAATAACAACAATAATAGGAAAGATTGCCTTGCAAATGTGTATATTTGCCAGAATTGCACACATAAATGTGTATGATGGGAGAAATTTGCACTAAACGGCTGACAAATTTTCATGAGGGGGCTTTTCTTCTTTAAAAAAATTGACTTAAAAGAAATATTGTTTAACAGAAAATTGAGAAGACATGGACTGAATGTCTTAAATAGTTTCCTTTTTTAATGTAACCGGCAGATGGAAAACCAGAAGCCTTTTTTATTTTTCTCTAATGCTTCTTTTCCTTTTCTCGTTCTTTTCTCTCCCTCCCTCCCTCTCTTTCCTTTCTTCTTCTTGTTTTGTTATCTTACTGAGATTTTAAGAAACAGAAATCTTACCAATAAACCAAAAAAACAGATAAATAATAACACTGACAAACTGATGAGGAAATCTGGGGAACAGAACTCGAGATTGGGAAAATGAGAGGCAGAGGGAAACCGCAATAGTTACAAGTCTGACCTTCACGAAACGCCCTTTTATATCCCTCCAGTTTGTGGCCTAACCCCTATGATGCCATTGGCCCATTCTCCTGGATTGGACCTGGAGGGATCCTGGGCAGAGGGGCAGAGAGGAAGCCCTGGAGAGACGCCCCTTCACTTGGCAGCTCGATTCTCCCGTGCTGATGCTGCCCGCAGGCTCCTGGCCTCCGGTGCCGACGTCAACGCCCGCGACCAGTGGGGACGGAGCCCCTTGCACAGCGCCATCGCGGCCGATGCGCTGGGTGTATTCCAGGTGACTAAAATAAAACGGAGGTGCAGGGGTGGAATGACATCACACTCCCGGAAGGCCTTCTCCATACAAACAAGACTCTTTGAACACAGAGGACAAGGCTATCATACTGTTCACAATGGCCATGTTCTCTCCCTCCTCTGTCAGAGGCAATATATGCCTCTGAAGAGTACAGTGGTACCTCGGTTTGCGAACGCAATCTGTTCTGCAGAGGCGTTCGCTCGGCGAGGCATTCTGCGTGTGTGTGAAACCCCGATAGAGTGCTTCTGCGCGCGCGCACGCTGCACAGATCGCTTCTGCACATGCGCGAGCTGCGCAGATCGCGTCTGCGCATCCAACGCCGCAGAACCCGGATGTAAACACTTCTGGGTTCGCGGCGTTCGTAAATGGAGGTTTTAATAAACGGAGGTAGGCGTAAACCGAGGTTCCACTGTACTTGCTGGGAATCGCAGTTGGGGAGGTGGGTGCACTCAGGTTCTTCTCAGGCTTCTCGGGGGCGCATCTGAAAAAGGCAAAAGATTTACACAATCTGAAGAGAAACCAGAGTCTCAGGGGTGCATCTGGTTGGCCACTGGGAGAACAGGATGTCAGACTAGGTGGGTGTCATTGGACACAGAGGAACGGTGGGAGGAACCAGCTGGGGAACCCCCAAAGGAAGAAGGCTGAGAGCCCCGGGAGTGGTGGTGGGACAATAATGAGTGGTCAGGGGGAAAAGACTGGAAGGAGGAGTTGTGGGAAGCTGAGGAGGTAACAGGGCTTGGTGAGCAGGGAGACTCTGTAGCAGAGAGAAGTCCAGAATCAGAAGCAGGAGAAGAGGGAGGTCAAGAGGCAGAGATGAGTCAGGCTGGTGAAGAGTCATAGGTTGTCTCCCCTTCCTGTTGCGACAAGCTCCCCTTCCCTCTGGTCTCCCAGGACCAAGAGAGGCATGAAAAGAGCAGAAGAGAGGTTGGCTGCACGTAGGCGCAGTCTCAGATTGCTTGGGGAAAACCCTGGAGAGAAAATGACCTTTTAGGAGGAGGTTACAGGTAGGTAGCCGTGTTGGTCTGGATCGAAGTAAAATAAAAAAAATTCCTTCAGTAGCACCTTAAAGACCAACTAAGTTTTTATTTTGGTATGAGCTTTCGTGTGCATGCACACTTCTTCAGATACAGTGAAATGGAAGTTTCCAGGCACTTATGTAGAGAAGGGGTGGGGAGGGGTGGGGATGGGGAGGGGGGATCACTCAGAAGGGTGGTGGAAATGGGTGATTGACTGACTGATAGCTGTTGATGACCGCAAACGACTGCAAATGGTTTTGCATGAAAAAGCAAGGGTTGAGATGGCTGAAGATCGCTTATCATGTATAATGAGATAAGAATCCGATATCTGTTCAAACCAGGTCCCTCCATGGTTTTGAGCTTGGTGATAAGTTGCAATTCAGCAACTTCTCTTTCCAGTCTATTTCTGAAATTCTTTTGTAGTAAGACAGCTACTTTGAGATCTTGTATAGAATGTCCTGGGAGATTGAAGTGTTCTCCTACTGGTTTTTCTGTCTTCTGGTTCCTGATGTCAGATTTATGTCCATTTATCCTTTGGCGTAGGGTTTGGCCTGTTTGTCCAATATAGAGAGCTGAAGGGCACTGTTGGCATTTGATGGCATACACAATGTTAGAGGATGAGCAATTAAATAGTCCTGAGATGGTATGTTGGATGTTGTTGGGGCCAGTAATGGTGTTGTCTGGGTGTATGTGGCAGCAAAGTTGGCATCTGGGTTTATTGCAGGCTCTGGTACCAGTGTCCATGTTAAGTCTGGTGGTTGTATTATTGTGGGTGAGGAGTTGTTTAAGATTGGGTGGCTGTCTGTAGGCAATGAAAGGTCTTCCTCCCAGAGCTTGAGAAAGGGAGCTGTCATTGTCCAGGAGAGGCTGTAGATCTCTGATGATGCGTTGTACTGTTTTAGCTTGGGAGCTGTATGTGATGACTAGTGGTGTTCTGTTATTTTCTTTTTTGGGTCTGTCTTGCAGCAGGTTCTCTCTAGGTATCTGTCTGGCTCTGTTGATCTGTTGTTTAACTTCATCAGGTGGATATTTTAGTTCTAAAAAGGTTTGCTGTAGATCTCTTAGGTGAGATTCTCTGTCTGTAGAGTTGGAACAGATGCGGTTGTAACGTAAGGCCTGGCTGTATACATCCTCTAACATTGTGTATGCCATCAAATGCCAACAGTGCCCTTCAGCTCTCTATATTGGACAAACAGGCCAAACCCTACGCCAAAGGATAAATGGACATAAATCTGACATCAGGAACCAGAAGACAGAAAAACCAGTAGGAGAACACTTCAATCTCCCAGGACATTCTATACAAGATCTCAAAGTAGCTGTCTTACTACAAAAGAATTTCAGAAATAGACTGGAAAGAGAAGTTGCTGAATTGCAACTTATCACCAAGCTCAAAACCATGGAGGGACCTGGTTTGAACAGAGATATCGGATTCTTATCTCATTATACATGATAAGCGATCTTCAGCCATCTCAACCCTTGCTTTTTCATGCAAAACCATTTGCAGTCGTTTGCGGTCATCAACAGCTATCAGTCAGTCAATCACCCATTTCCACCACCCTTCTGAGTGATCCCCCCTCCCCATCCCCACCCCTCCCCACCCCTTCTCTACATAAGTGCCTGGAAACTTCCATTTCACTGTATCTGAAGAAGTGTGCATGCACACGAATCTCATACCAAAATAAAAACTTAGTTGGTCTTTAAGGTGCTACTGAAGGAAATTTTTTTATTTTACTTTTAGGAGGAGGTGTGGGAAGCTAAAGAGCTAACAGGGCTTGGTGAGCAGGGAGAGTCTGTGGCAGAGAGAAGTCCAGAATCAGAAGGTAAAGAGGAGAGAGAAGCTAAAAAGCCAGAGATGAGTCCATAGAATTGTAGAGTTGGAAGGCACCCCAAGGGACATCAAGTCCAACCCCCTGGGATGCAGGAATCAGGAGTCCAGCTGGTGAAGAGTCACCTGGTTCTGCTGCGACAGAACCAGGAGAGGCAAGAGAAGAGCGGAGGAGAAGTTACCTTTGTGCAGGCACAGTCTCAGATTGCTTTTGGGGGAAAACCTTGAGGAGGAGGGGCTTTGGCAGTTGCAGGGAGGTGGGGCCTTACAGTCTCAGCAGCTGATCCCCATAGCTGCCAAGTTTTCCCTTTTCTCGCGAGGAAGCCTATTCAGCATAAGGGAAAATCCCTTTAAAAAAGGGATAACTTGGCAGCTATGCTGATCCCTAACAGGGATGAGTTGCTTTGCTCATTAAGCCTGACACTTCTGTGACAATCCTGGTTTTTGCTGAGAAACAGTTAACTCCAACTTGCTCCGTGTGATTTGGTGCTGGCTCCCTCCTGCCTGTGGGCCACATCTCAATGAGACTGTGGTAAGAGCATAAGGAGAGCTCTGCTGGATGAGGCCAGCGGCCCACCGGCAGGAGTGAGCCAGCAGCGAATTTTTTTAAGGGAACATTTTCTCCACAGATCCTTCTGCGGCACCGGCATACGGACTTGGACGCATCAGCGCACGACGGCTCCACCCCCCTCATGCTTGCCACACGGCTTGGGGTTGAAAACATGGTGGAGGAGCTGGTCTCCAATCACGCCGACATCAGGGCTGTGGATAAGAGAGGTGAGGGCATTGCTTGACTGTGTGCTGAACCCAAAATGGCATGTCCCAGAAGGCCTGCAAATGGCATCTTGGTGGTCAAGATAACACCAAAACTAATAGTTAGTTGTTGTAGGACTGAGCTTATATATATGTCTGTGCATTCACTCGCTTTGGTGTATGCTAATTGGGTCACATTGATGCTGTGATTATCCGTGGAGTGACTTTGGGCAGTTGCCACCTATGGCCTCACCAGCCGGGTGTGATGGGAAGTTCTGGGTAAACAGATCTATGCTTTTGTTGTTGTGACCCCATGGACCAGAGCACGCCAAGCACTCCTGTCTTCCACTGCCTCCCGCAGTTTGGTCAGACTCATGTTGGTGGCTTCGAGAACGCTGTCCAACCATCTCGTCCTCTGTCGTCCCCTTCTCCTTGTGCCCTCCATCTTTCCCAACATCAGGGAGTTTTCTCATGAGGCGGCCAAGGTATTGGAGCCTCGACTTCAGGATCTGTCCTTCCAGTGAGCACTCAGTGTTGATTTCCTTCAGAATAGATAGGTTTGATCTTCTTGCAGTCCATGGGACTCTCAAGAGTCTCCTCCAGCACCATAATTCAAAAGCATCAATTCTTCAGCAGCCTTCTTTATGGTCCAGCTCTCACTTCCATACATCACTACTGGGAAAACCATGGCTTTAACTATACAGATTTTGCTTTGTGCATAAAGGATGCAGAACTGTTTGCTTGGGTGCAGACAAGCCATCCCCTTGCTGCGGCATCCGTTTCACATCTGGGAGACCTGGCAGGCTGATTTGCTGTAAGTTAGGGTTGCCATATTTCAAAAAGTGAAAATCCGGACACGAAAGTTTTTAGTTTTGCCCAGACTTGTTGAGCTTTTTCTTGCTAAATCTCAAAACAAAAAAATGGAAGTATTTGAGCTATTTTTAAGGAAATTCGCCATAATCTACACTTCCGACATGGGTTGCCATACGTCTGGATTTTCCCAGAGATTTCAGCAGTTTCCATCTGGGCACCGTTTCTGACTGCCGTGTTCCGGCTATGCCCGGACGTATGGCAACCCTATGTAAATCTACACCAGGGAGCTCCTCCAAGGTGGTTTGGTTTCGCTGATTGATGGCGACTTGGCCAAGATCACCCAGAGAGCCTCATGGAATTCAATTCAGTAAATCCCTGTACCGGTATTATCTGTCCCACAGGAAAAACGGCCCTCCACTGGGCTGCGGCGGTCAATAACACCCGTGCCACCCTTGTCCTGCTCAGAAATGGAGCTGATAAGGACAGCCAAGATAATCGGGTAGGTAATGTATTTCTGCTCCTGCTGTCTGAAAACAGACATGCAGGGGTCTGCATGGGGTCTGCTAACAAGCCTCAGCACCTTTAACAAACAGCATTTCCCCAGCATTCCTTGAGGGAAGCCATGGCTGTTTTATAAGCATGCTTTAAATAGATTTGTGCAGATGTGACTCTTAACTTTTATCTATTTTGCGCCCTTCCATCAGGCACAGACCCCGTTGTTTGTGGCTGCCCAAGAGGGGAGCTACAAAGTGGCTTCCCTTCTTCTCCAGCACGGAGCCAAGCAGAGCATCCGGGACCACGTGGGCCGCCTCCCGAAAGACGTGGCCCTCGAGCGCCTCCACCACGACATCCTGGCCCTCTTGGACTGCCCCCGCCCCTCCCACGTCGCTGGCCAGCAGCTCTCGCCACACAGGCCACGCCCCCAACCCCACCGGTCTGCCGGCAACCCACGCAGGTTAAAGTGGCAACCTGGCAACCAGCGGCTAACTCCGGTCCTAGAGACCAAGGGCCCTTTTAAGGATCTCCCCGCTCCTACGATGCCGATTGGCCAATCAGAAAATGCTGTGGGGCCACCCGACGAGTGACTCTGCACCCTCTGGGTCTGGGTTGGCCAGAGGCTACAGCTGCGAGTCAGCGACAGCGGACTGAGCCATGGCGTGGCGCTTCCTGATGAGGTCATGCAGGGCTGGGATGATGTCACAGGACGGCACCACAAAGGAAGGCAATTCAGAGCCGAGAGGCGCCAGAGGGCAGATTTAGACGTCCTGCATGGAGGAACGAGGAGGATCTGGTGTGACATTGGAGAACTGTCTGAGAACACATCTGAGGTCACGCAAGGGTCTGTCGCAATGACGTGTCACACAGCTTGGAGCGTACAGAGAAATCCTTGATCATAACTCGCTGTTGGATAATGGTGGACGATCTCAGGCTACTGGGGTCAGAGTGGTCTTTCGCCCTGCTTCCCCAAGCTGCAATTCCCCAATATACGCGCTGTCATAGTTTGCTTTGCTTTTCCATTGGTCCAGAATCAGATAGACCAAGGCCTCGCAGTGATTACACACCATCCCTGCCACGTAGCATAGCTCAGCTCTGCCTCCTTAGAACCTCGAGGGCTCCTTAGGAATCAGAACCAGGGATCTGCTCTCTTGCGGCTAATCTTCCCTGCTCCTCCTCCCAGCACCTAAAGAAAATTATCAGGGAGAAGGAAGGAGCTCTGTCCCCCAACCCTGAGAAAAATTGGGAGGTGGCCATAAGAAGAACCATCTAGTCCAGCGTCCTGCTTTCACAAGGACCAACCGAATGCCTGTAGGAAGACTGAGCACAAGAGAACTCTCCCCGTCTGCATTTCCCCGTAACTGATATCCTGTGGCAGTGGAGGATGAGTATAGACATTGTGGCTCATAACCCAAAAACAATTGAAGCAAGTGAAGATTTTCCTGACAGTGTCCTGGGGAAAGGATTGGCTGCAGTCCTAGAAAAGTTAATTTTAAAAAAGAGCTAGTTCAGGGTGTCCGAAAAGGAAAACTACTTCTAGTACCTTTGCGATATAAACCAGTTTGGTTCACGCTTGGTTTAGATTTATCCAAATTATTCTTAGCCATAGACACACACACACACATTCAGCATGTTGCAAGCGGCTGTGATGAAGTATAAAATATACTTAGGAAGGCTAAGCAAATATCAACATCCACACACAAAGCAGTTTTAAGATATATTTTCCCCAGCAATTATGATCTTTTAACTTAAAAGCCCAAAGAGTCAAAACAAAACAAAACAAACCATGCAAGCCAACAAACCTGAAAATGAGCTAGAAACTGTTGAAAGTTCTACAAACACACCCAACACACAATAAAACCCAAACTTATTTTGCATTCAGTTCACCCAGAAATCATTAGGATGACTTTTAGGCGTGGTTCAGAGATTTTTGAACGAATTCAGTCCGCTTCGCTAAACCAAACTGGTTCATTCGAAGCACTGCCCGCCCCCCCTGCCCCCGGCTAATTTCAGGCGTGGCAGGCTCGCCTTTAAAGGCCGGTACAAAAAGGTAACCCACACCTACACTCTGCACATGCTCAAGGACACTCTCCCCTTGTGTCATCAAGTCACATATCCTTGGATTGAAAATTGGGTTCTGCACTGGCTCTTGCTGGAACTCCGGCTGAGCCCTGAATATCTGAAAATGTACTGCTAAAATAAATGTACTAGCTTCGGAGTTTTTTTTACGAGCAGTATTTTCTTCTTCCCCCGCCCACTGTCAAGTCGCCTGCTCCCAGTTTCATGGAAAATAACATTTATTGAAAAAGCACCATGATCTTAACTCAGAAACTTTTTTTTCAAGCATCTTTTTTTTCAAGCAGGGTTTCTCTGTCTGCAACAGCTGCACCAACATATCTAACTTGGTGGTATTCAGAGCTTCTACAGCAAGGAGGGGAACACCTGTGGTTGTTCCTGAACTATAACTCCCAGCATCTCTGACTAATGGGACATAGTGGCTGAAGCAGATGGGAGCCCATCAACATCTGTAGAGGAACAAGTTCCCCACCTAGGTAGTTTTGAAGATGCCATGGGACTCTGTGCGTAGGCTGTTCTTCTGATCTGCCAAAACAGGGGCTCCTCTCTCTTCTCCCTGTCCATTGAAAAGACAAAGGAAGCTGCAGAACTCTGCAGGTTAAAAGCAAAAAAAGAAGTAACCACACTCATCGCAATTACAAACAGTCCCTTTTGCTGAATTTCTCTCAACCGGTTGTCATTCCAGGTTGAGCCGCAGGGTGGCAAATGGTGCCATACTTGAAAATAGTAACAAGTTCCACAAGTTCTCATTTCTCCCAGAGTTGCTACAGCGGCCTTTTGGCGGAGGGCAGAGCGAGGGGGGCGCAGAAACACACCCCCCCCCCGCTCTCTTCACAGATCCCCGTATGAGGCAGGACCAAAGAAGGAGGGAAGAAGGAAGGCAGCGCTGGGTCACACCAGCCACCAGAAGCGTATGTAGATCATAAGTATGACAAAGACAAGACTGGTAGCGGCAGCTTTGGCGTAGGCGGAACGGCTGTTGAGGAGTTTGGCGTCATGGCGGTATTTCTTGGAGAGAGTTGACAGGTTGCTGGCCTTGGAATCCAGAGCTGGAGGGCAAATGGAGGGGGAAAAAGAAGACAGGGCTGGCTAACAGACATTTAAAAAAACCCATAGAATCGTAGAGTTGGAAGAGACCACAAGGGCCATCCAGTCCAACCCCCTGCCGGGAAGGAAACACCATCAAAGCATTCTTGACATATGCCTGTCAAGCCTCTGCTTAAAGACCTCCAAAGAAGGAGACTCCACCACACTCCTTGGTAGCAAATTCCACTGCCGAACAGCTCTTACTGTCAGGAAGTTCTTCCTAATGTTTAGGTGGAATCTTCACTGTTTTTTCTCATCCCGCTCGCCACGATGAGCGGCTAACCCGTCATAGGCGAGTATGTCCAGGCTCGGATTTCCTCCCAAACCTGGGGCTGCGATAACCTCGCATCCACCCCACCCCCCAAATTAGAGAGATGTGGGATTTTGCTCTGCGACTTCCCATACGCAGGACCCACGACACGCAGATCACTGCATACAGACACAGATCTCCCCACAGCACCGATCACAAATCCCCTCTCCCCATACCTGATAAGGCCTCTCCGCGTTGGAGCACCTCTTCAATGTTGGTCACCATGATTTTCTGAACATCCTGTAGTTCCATGTTGATGCTGCTCAGGTGGCGCTTGGACCAGGTGTCCAGGTAGGATTTCTTCAGCTTCTGGATATAGAGGTCTTAAAAATATATATAGGAGGATTTCGTGGATTGGCAACATCTGAGATGAACTACTACTGGGCCACAGGGACTCACTTTTTGGGGGTGGGTGGGTGGGGCTGAGACCACTTGCCTAGTGGTGTTTTTGGGGGGTTTTTTGCACTGGTATCCTGCCTTTTATCTGTGTAACAACACTGGTCCAAGCTCACCCAGTGGGCTTCATGACTGAGTGGGGATTTGAACCCTGCTCTCCCAAGGTCCTAGGGCAGCATTCTGGCCACTACTCCATGCTGTGGTGTGTACATGTGGCCCAAAGTGAATGTGGGTCTGCTTTTATTTTTATTCCAAGTTTTGGAGGGGGTCAGAAAAATTGGCTCGAGGGAGCAGGCAAATTAGCTCATTACCCACCCACCCCAAAAAACCTGGAGGCTGTCCACTTCTCTTCTAGACAAATAAAATAAAAGTACACCCCAGATCCAATATCCACCGGGACTGAACTGAAGGTCTACTGCTTGCAAGGCAGGTAGGAGTTTTGTGTTGCCTGACACAGTTTAGACAATGAGGACTAGAAGGCTGGCGGGGTGGGGCTGGAGAGGCTCCCCCAGTTAGTACGCACCAAACTCGATGAAGGCGTACGGCCGTGACACGGAGGACACCTTCTTCCCATACAGCTCCCAGAATTCGGCTTGCAGCTCCTCCAGGAAGGCGAAGGCCAGCTTTTTGGAGTAAGCAGCTTCGCACAGCGTCAGGTAGCAAATGCCCTGGCTGATCAGATAGCTGCAGAGGAGGAAGAGGGCGCAGAAGGGAGGAGGAAGGGAAATTGTGATCCGGCTCGTTCAAGCGAGCACAAACAACCTCACAAGCAAGTTCAGGGAAAAGTTTCTAGACCCTAGGAATTTGTAGCAGCGCAACCGCACTAGTAAAATAATGCAAATAATCGACAACGTTGGGCTAGCTTGCATGAATAAACGAACCATCGTCTCCCAATTGGGAACACAGGTGAAGGTGGTTTAGAAGCAGCAGCCGGGTGTCACGTGGAGCTGTACGAGTCACACCATTGGTCCATCTAGTTCAGTGTTGTGAAATATGATTGGCAGCAGCTCTTCCCCATCGAGGAAAGAGGTATTTTCCAGCCCAGCTGCCCAGGAACGCTTTTTTAATATAGGCAAGCAAGGGGATTGGACCTTCTGCATGCAAAGCACATGCTCTATCTCTAAGTTGGGGCCCCTCCAACTTCTCTCAATTGTAGCTTCCCCCAGTCCAGGCGGGTTTCACATTCAGGATTCGAACACAGGGCCCCCAGCACTCTAAGTGAGAAACACGCATCCGCAGCAGGGATGGGGGAACCTGCGACCCACCAGCTGCTGTTGGACTCCAGCAGACATCAGCCCCAGCCAGCATGGCCGGCAGCCAGGGATGATGGGAGATACCTTGGGCAAAAGATTCCTGCATTGCAGGGGGTTGGACTAGATGACTCTCGGGGTCCCCTTCCAACTCTATAATTCTAAGATACTTCTATGAATAACATCCAGAGGGAGCCGGACCCCCTACCCCACCCCCTGCTCTAGGCCAACAGGCCTACTACCCTGTCAATTCCAAGACTGTTATAGCATCTTTTAACAGTTTGCAGGTTCTCAAAAGATATTCCCTTTTAATACCAAACTCCCTCCTTATTTCTGAGAAACACTGGACACTTACTGGAAAGTCATCGCCCCAGCCTGCAAGGAACAGCGGTTCGGCGAATGCTCCCCGAGCTTCCGGAAAAGTTGCTTCGCTTGGCTGTGATATTCTTGGAAGTTCCGGTTTGACTGCGGAGGAAATAATTTGGAATAATACCAAGGGGATAAGGCTATATCGGAGACTATTGGCCGCAATGGCTACGTTTTCATTGAATATTCCTCTGAATACCAGTTTCTGAGAGCTACAGGTAGGAAGGCTGGTGCTGTTGCTCTCCAATGGTCCTGCTGTTGAGCTTCCCAGAAAAAAAAGGCATCTGCTTGGCCACTCTGTGAACGGGGTGCTAGACCAGGGAAGGCCGCTGGCCTGATTCAGCCGTTCTGTTTTTACCCTGGTCTTGGATACTCAAGAGGTATATTTTTACGACCCACCCTTTTCCTGTGGCTGCAATTTGTTTTAAACGATTTTTTAATGTTGCATTTGAAACTGTTGCAATGTTCCCTTGAGGCATTAGGGTGAAGGTTGGGAAACAAATCAAATTATTATACAGTACTTATAACACCGCAATAATTCGCCTCCAGCAGCAAAATCTCTTTGCATGGCAGGCTGCCATTATTGCACTGGATTCCCTAGGCCTGTTTAGTGAAAAGAATAACAGTCTTGCTGGATAATCTAGTCCAGCAACTTGTTTTCATCACTTGCCAGTTAGCTGCCCATTTTTGTTAGCTTCTGAAGGACCCCTGTGATCTTCTCCCAAGTATCTGGTATTCAAAGATAAACTGCCTCTGAGCAAGGAAGCTCTCTTTAGCAGTTATGGTTCACCTGCCTAAAGCTGATTCTATATAGGAGTGTGTGTAATGAAGTGCCCACCTAGCAGTTCGAAAGCACATCAAAATGCAAGTACTGTAGATAAATAGGAACCGCTACAGCGGGAAGGTAAACGGCGTTTCCATGTGCTGCTCTGGTTTGCCAGAAGTGGCTTTGTCATGCTGGCCACATCACCTGGAAACTATACGCCGGCTCCCTCGGCCAATAATGCGAGATGAGCGCGCAACCCCAGAGTCGGTCACAACTGGACCTAATGGCCAGGGGTCCCTTTACCTTTACCTTAATGAAGTGCCGGGGAAATGCAAAATTAGCCTACAATACAAAGTACACTTGAAGCGGTCTCCTATACGTTGGAGCAGCCCTTTTTGCATCAAGGGCCGCGTTTGCCCTCAGCCAACCCTCTGGGGGCCACATGCAGGCAGAGGGCGGGCCCAAAAGTGGGCACACTCATCTGCCCACACATCAACTGGGAGGCAGGAGAGCGATTTATTTTCCAATGGCCAAGGAAGGGTAGATTTGTAATGCAGGAAGCTGCCTTATACTGAGTCAGACCACTGGCCCACCTAGCTCAGTACTGTCAACACTGGCCGGAAGCAGCACTCTGGGGTTCCAGAGTGAGGTCTCTCCTAACTGTAGCTGGAAATGTCAGGATTGAACTTGGGACTTTCTGCAAGCAAAGCAGATGCTCCACTACTGAGCATTCCAAATCAGGGCACCATCTTACTTTTTAATTAATTTATTTACGGTATTTAGTTCTGCCTTCAAAACCCATGGGATCTTGAAGTGGGGCAGAAAAATTACCAAGAGGAGGAGTGGGTCCAGATCAGGTCCCCCCAAACTGGCATGTATCCACCCCTGCTATACATCATATTATTTATTATTTATTATTATTATTATTATTATTATTATTATTATTATTATTATTATTATTATTATTATTATTATTATTATTTCTACACAGAAAGGTGTATCATTGTTTTTCAATTGAGTTTCCTTGCAGATGTGTGTACACGATTGCAGCCTTCAAACAGACAGACGCCCCGTTAGTTACGTTTGGTGCTATTAATTGATTTGTTTAACACCCCCAATCCACGTGCACCAATGTCATAAACCCCTACCTGAAACAAGGTTTGAAAGATCACTCCCCCCCCCCACCAACAAAAAGACCCCACGTAGAACAAAACCAGGTGCAAGTAAGCGAAAAGGGTCCTAGAAAGTTGAAACGTGACTCTTGAGAGGAAAGGATTTCCTAGTGGTTAGAGCTGAGGGGGTGGGGGCGGAGATGCCCTGTAAGACCCGGACTCCTGGGTTCCTGCTTCCTCTTACCTGCTCCGTTTCTTGCATAGAAGCTGCCAGGAGAAGCCCGTCTTGGACCCGGCTAATCATGGTAAGCAAGACCATCCTGACTTTGGGGGGGGTGTCCTAGGATTTTTTTTTAAAAGGGGAGGGTACTCTGTATCCCTCTCCCCCTTCCCTCCGGAGGCTGCTGCCGGACCCGGACTCCCGGCTGACGTGGCCGACGGGAGGGATGCAAATCGCGGGCGAAACGGGGCGGAGCGACGCCGCCAAGAAGTTAGTTTGGCACCAGGCTAGTTTGGCGCACGCCCCGCCTGGCCTCCGAAGGTCTCCTCCTCTCTTTCGCCTTGGAGGTAATATCCTGCTATTAATATCGTTTGCAGCTGCAGCAGCAGCAGCATCTCTTTAGCTTGTGTTGATTTTAGTCATTGTGGGAGTTTTGCAATATATATATGTTGCAATTAGTATTATATAGCTAGATGGGCTGAGCTGCTTTGGCTATCGTGGCTGCATTTGGCTTTTTTTTTGGCAACTTCGATTATTTAGCGTTGCATTATCTTGGTCGTGGTTTCATATTATTATAATGCAATTTGCAAATAATAATATTTTGCAAGTTACTGATCAGAAATAGCAATAAGGCAGACTTCAAAAACAACAGGCACCAGTAAATTACCAAAGTACAAAGTAATGATGCCAAAAAAATAAGCGGAATTAACTTTTTAGGTCGTCTGGTTTGGGCTATTGTGGCATGTTGCGCTTTTGTAATTTATTTCGCAAAACTTACAAACCACTCAAAAAACGAGTGGCTTCTTTGCTGCACCGAGGGTGCTTGCCAGCTTTACAGTGCAGTTCTACATAGGTCTACTCTGTGTTGTAAAGTTTAAGTTCTGCTGTTAAAAACTGCAGGCGCGTTGAGCTGAGGGGGCTTCTGAGCCTGCACAGAGTTCCTTAGCCCAGAGGTGCATGGAGCTTTCCCCGCAGCATCTGTTTTCTTTGGAATGGACACCATTCACTCAGTTATTCTTGAAAAGCCAGTTGTTGCTCCCTAGGCTTATCTCATTGTTTCCCAGCTGTCCCCTCCCTCCAGCATCCCACCCCCCCAAGTGCTCATTTGTAGCATTTCCTCTGCTCCCCCAGCTTCAAATGCAATTGCACAGGAACACAGGAAGTTGGCTTATGCCAAGTCAAACCATTGGTCCGCCTAGCTCAGTATTGACAGCACAGACTGGCAGCAAGGTTTCAGACAGGGGGCATTCTTACCCCCCCCTTTTTTTGGAGATGCCAGGAACTGAACCTCGGACCTTCTGAAAATGCTCTGACCACTGAGTGACAGCTCTTGGTGCTTGCAGAGACTGACACCACTGTCTTGTCCTGCCTTCTGTGGAGTGTCCCTTGACGCAGGCTGCAACGTGGATGTTGAAGGTGGGTGCTTCTAGACAAGGGCTACATCTCACAAATGGGTCGCTCAGATCCAGTTTTCTGTGCGCATCACTGGTGCATGGCCACCCACCCACCCACTCATTTTTGAATGCATGTGTTCTTCACAGGCATTCTATTGTTTCCTGGCCCGGGGCGAAAGTAGGCTTTATTTCAACCGGGTCAAAGACTCAGTTTGGCACAAACCCCCATGTGCTGGGAGCTTCCACTGGGGCAAAAAAACCCCAGCTAGCCCCCCTGTAGCTACGGCTCTGCCTGGTGGCCATACCAGTAGCAAGGAGTGGGGTGTGCTGGATGAAATGTTTTGGTGCTGTCTTCTTGGCCCTTTTGTGGGCATTCACACAGGTAATCCTGTCCCCATGCCTGCACACTATTTTAAAAAATGGACAGGAAGTGTGAAACTGCAGTTATTACAAGCTCCTAGTTTTCATGTTCTACAATGGCCTAGAGGGATGCTTGTACTTTCTGGAGAGTGAGCAAGACTGATGTGCTTTGGGCTTGCCTCCCTCATTTTTGGTATTATTATTTTTTACATTTTTAAGACAGAGGTCTTGCGGAAGGCTGACATTTGGCTATGCCAAAATTCTGATAAAGGGGTCTTGGGTGAGACCTCTGCATTAATACCTTTTAAAAGGTATTCAGTCACACGTGTTAAGCAAAAAGCTCTTCTGAACGAGGGTTGCCATATTTCAAAAAGTGAAAATCTGGACACAAAAGTTGTTGGGGGGGGGGAATATTTTTTGGGGTGTGTGTGTGCAAAGTTGTTGAGCTTCTTTTGCAAAATCTCAAGCAACCCGGGTTTTCGAAAACTCCACCCGGATGCCATTTTCAACAGATGAATCCTGGCTGTGTCCGGTCATCTGGCAGCCCTATCTGAACAGAGTTGCCAGAATTCCAGTGTGCTTTTGGCACGTGCCTGTCAAAGGAAACAGACACGCTCCATATTGTTTGGAAACAAAACGGTTTTGCTCCTATGACCAATTGTACAGAAAGAGCAGAGAACAGGAGAGTGTGTGTACATAGGCCCTTAATGTTAAAGGGATAAAGAACAGGTTGGCATTTTGATGAGGATGCTGACATCGTACGATCAGTGCAAAAAAAGTGCATGCGCCTACAACCCTGGGCAAAGTATACCTCCACCTGCAAGCACCTGACAGTCTTTTTCAGGGGCTAATAGCCACAAGACAGTGATAGCTTGCCTCTGACTGCCAGTGGGTGGGAATCACAGGTGAGGAGAACAGGGCTGTTGCACTCAGGTGGGCTCTGCATGTTCTGAAGAGGAATGTGAGAGGCAGATGGGGCTCATCAACCTGGGAAAGGAGCCCATCTAGGAGAAGGAAACTCTGATCCTCAGCCTCCGCTGCCTTGCAGGATATATTCAGGGGAGGAAAAGGTTCAGGAGTAACCCAACACACATCCGGAGTGGGGTCCCTAAGACGGTTGGATGGCGCCTTGTACGCCTTCTGGTGCCAAATGCCTTGCTCTGCTTTCCTGTGGACCAAATCAGCGAGGGCAAGAGGGGAGTCTTGTGGTCTGAGCACCCCAGGGGAGGTCATGGAGGAGGTACATTTCTTGTTAGCGCCTTTGCCTTTGATTTTCCTGCCATGTGCTCTCTTCTGCCCTTCGCATCTCTCGTTTCTTTCCCCCTCTTGAAATGGTGTGTGCAAGCATGCAGAAGCACAAACAGCTCAAGAACACGCAAGGAAGTTTTATTATGATGACCACATTAAAGCGCAACCGTGCATAAAAACGACAAACTTTTCTCGCAAGGGCGGCCAACCGCTGCCGTTTTATCTTAGCTTTGCAATGCAGCAGCTGGCAACTGCGGCTGTGGGCAGCGAGGGTTTGCAGGTGGGCTGCTGTACATAAGCCGGGTAAAAACCCCTATCGCAATCGAGTTCCCGGGTTGTGATTCTGCCTGGTTTGCTACTACTTAAAATAAAAATTAAAAAAAACAACATGTAACAACCGCACAGATAATATTCGGCGCATTTGCACTCGTCTTTACAAGAACAAAAAGGGGGTTCTGCTCTGCTGGGATTCTTTGCATAGGCCCACAAGAGCTGCACCCCGAATGTGTAGTGCAGACAGGGATGGTATTGGCAGGATGGAGGAAAACAACTCCATTTGCAGAACCGCCATTTTAATTACACTTCCAGATGATTGCATTACGGGACACAGCGTGGAAGCAGCTAAATAAGACAGTCCCATCTTCATTGTTTTAAAAGATTGGAAGCATGTAAAACCGATCTCTTTCAAAGCAAGCATCAATAAGCTGATTTTACATTTCAATTGCACACACACGAACACCCCAATACATCCTGACCCTAATTTTAGAATAGGGACACAGCACTTCTTTATGGCCCTCCAGTTGTTGATAGACTACAGCTCCAATGATCATTGGCCACGCTGACCGGGGGTGAAGTCTGGCAATATCAAGAGGGCTGCAGGTTCCCCAGCCATAAAAGATTGCTATGAGGATACAGTGCAAGATGGTGGATCAATCTAGCAAAAAGTGATGGTTCTAACAGCTTGATGCCTCCTAAAACTAAAGATCTAGAACAGGCACCCCCAAACTGCGGCCCTCCAGATGTTTTGGACTACAATTCCCATCATCCCTGACCACTGGTCCTGTTAGCTAGGGATCATGGGAGTTGTAGGCCAAAACATCTGGAGGGCCGCAGTTTGGGGGTGCCTGATCTAGAACATCAGGTTATCCACTCGTATGGCCTTCTTTGGGGCAGGAATTATTAGCATCATACATACCTAATGTCTGCTATTTGCTTATCAGTGTGGTCTCTCCCCCCCTTTTCTCTGCCCACCTGAGGAAGAGGTAGAACCATAGAGTCATAGAGTTTTGGAAGGGAACCCAAGGATCATCTAGTCCAACCCCCTGCAATGCAGGAACTTTTTGCCCAATGTGGGGCTCGAACCCACAACCCTGAGATTAAGAGCAGACTCAGAAACTTTCCGACTTTCCATGGCTCCCAATAAACATATCACACTACTGCTTCTGCCACCAGTTCAGGCCATTTTGCTCGTAGATGGGTTAGAAGGAAACGCCATAAATTGTTGAGGACAGAAAGCTTAGCCGGGAATCAAATAGGGTGCTGCATTTGGAGAGTTTTGCACCCACCCTCTTTTTTTCTACAACACAGGATACCTTCACAGTATGAAACTTTTTCGAAGCGGCCCATCTCGATTTCTCAGTCCACGCTGCCTTGCTTAGTTTAGGCCTCGCAAGGATTCTGTCTTTCGGCGCAATGTGTCTCGAGTCACTAGAACCACATCTGTTGGAGGGAGGAGTCTGCCGGGGGACTCAGGCACTGCATGGGGAAGGAAGTGTGTGGCCCCAGCAAGGACGGCCCACCGAGGCCAGGAGGGAGAGCTGAACGCTGGTCTTCCATCCGGGTGCCTTGGGCTTTGAGCAGCAAATCCAGCAGGCCCTGAATTCCTACTGGGATGGGGGGCTCTGTGCGCTGGTCTTCGAGACGCTGGCTCTGTAAGGAAAAGAGGAGGCGCTGAGCTCTGCTAGCTGACTGAGAGCCAGCGTGGCATAATGGTTAGAGTGTCGGACTAGGACCTGGGAGAGCAGGGTTCAAATCCACGCTCAGCCATGAAGCTCGCTGAGCGACCTCGGAGTCAGCTGCTGTCTCCTAGACTAACCCACCTCACAAGGTTATTGGGAGGATGAAATGGGAAGGAGGATTGCCCTAAGGCAGCTACATCGAGTCCTCCATTTCCAGTGTTTAGAGTTCGAGTGCCATAGTTTCTAGAGCCAAAACAGCACCACATGAACAAACGGGAAGTATTAGCAAACTCGAGGAAATACCAAGAGTTGCAGAAGCAAGGGGGGGAGTATTTAGGGGGGGAAACACCCTAACATTTGGGGGAACCTTGGAAACAGTCCATGAGGACTAAGGATAAAGGAAGTTAGCAAGGTTCCTTTCCAAGCTGTGTTTGTTGTAATCAGCGCTGCTGCTGTTCTGCTGCAGTTCAGCTTCTGTTAAAAACTATGTCAGTTACCTTGCTGTGGCTGATGTAATGTAATTAATCACATTGTCATTGTGTGATTCCATCCCATTCGCTTCAATGCAAAGGAAATGTCAGAACGGGGGGGGGGGGGATGACAACCCTATAACAAATACCAGTCGTATTAATTTGCCTGAGGCCTCGGTTCCTG
The DNA here is from genome assembly GCF_965207765.1 of Zootoca vivipara. Lineage (NCBI taxonomy): Eukaryota > Metazoa > Chordata > Lepidosauria > Squamata > Lacertidae > Zootoca > Zootoca vivipara. Next base: position 111,507,947 of record NC_142584.1, on the reverse strand, counting down.
TCTACAAACAAGCATGGAAACTGAGGCAGTTTCCGCTTCTGTGTCTGCTTGGAGCAGAATTTGCTGCCATCCTTAAGGAGGACTGAGCATGCTCAGTAGCCACAAGATGCTGACTGACTGCTAGGGCGGGGGGGGGATTGCAATCCTAAGTAGAAGCACTCCATGCTGCAACATTTTGTTACAGATCCCGCTGTAGTTGGATTTCAGGATTGGTAATGTTAACCACCCTGGGAACGTCAGACGGAAGGGAAGTATCAAAATTTTCGTTGTCGGCATCATCAAGAGGGTCCACCAACGTCCACTCAGACCTTCTGTGGAGACCGCATGGCTCACCTGATGCGCCAAGATAGTGTCGTAGAGCCTATCTTCAGAGACCCTCAAGTTGCCCGCACACATTTCTGCGCCCTCCTCAAAATCAGCCCGCTGGTCATCAAGCCTCCGGGCCTGGACTTTAGCCACCATGTCAAAAAACTCCTCCGCTTGGAGAGAGGTCAGCGAAGAGAAGAAGACTGGGGGAAGAGAGGAAAGAGAACAGGTTGTGTAACAGAACAGCCATATAGTCAGGGGATTGTTGCGGCTACTCTCGAATAAAGACACCCCAGTCCGCTCTGTCTTTCAGAGTTTTATTGTGCATATTATTTACAGTGCAGAGATATCAGAAAACATGGCTGCCTAGTCCGATTCAGAACCCGGCAATGGCTGTTTCCGGCTCTTCGGCCAGCATAAAAGCCTAGGCACCCCAAAGCGCCTCCCCCTAGCCCTGCGTGTGGGCGCGCGCCTCAATTCGGGCGCCGGAAGGGGCTGCGTTCCTTCTCCCGTCCTTCGGCTGGGGCGTTGCAGAGGCTCCGGCACCTCACTGCGCTGTCCTTCCCTCTCTGGCCAGCCTAGGCTCTGACGCGTCTGACAGCCCTCTCTCCACCCCTCTCCATTCCTCATTCCCTCCTCCTGACCCGCTGCTAGTGCTGTCACTGGGCGAAGTGCTGGTCAGGATGATTGGGGGGGGTCCCTGTAAGGAGTCCCCCTGACACATATGCAGAGGGCAGAAGGATAGCAGAGAATCCTGGGTGTGAAAGCTTCAGATCCTCCTGCTTCACCCAATCAAAATGTGAATTGGTTTGAAGTACTCTTCTAGCCCTCATGACTGTCAACCAAAGTTTGGACATGCTGAGGTTCCATGTCTGCTAAAACCTCCAAGCGTATGTCAGTGGTGGAATATCCGTGGCCCTCCAGAGGTGGTTTGGCCAGGTGTTGAGGCCCCAGGGCTCACACCTGTGCTCCAGAATGGTTCTCTCTACCGAAATTTGTGTCGTGGGCACAAGTTAGCATGCACAAGTCTGTGCCACATGAGCCTGTGCTCTGAGACGTCAAAGTACCTACCCACACCCCCGGAAAACTGTTGGTGGAAGCCAAAAGGCCCCCCGCCAGGGGACCACTTGGAGTAAGAGGATCCTAGGGAGTTGGGCTTTCGGCAACCACCCCTTCAGTTTCCCTGCGTCACTTCTTCAAATAACAACAACAACAACAACTTATTATTTATTCCCTGTAACAACAACAACAACAACAACTTATTTATTCCCTGCCCATCTGGCTGGGTTTCCCCACCCACTCTGAGCAGCTCCCAACAGAATTAAAAGCACAGTAAAAAACATTAAAAACTTCCCTAAACAGGGCTGCCTTCAGAGGTCTTCTAAAAGTGAGATAGTTGATTATTTCCTTGACATCTGATGGGAAGGCGTTCCACAGGGCAGGTGCAACTACTGAGAAGGCCCTCTGCCTGGTTCCCGGTGTAACCTCAGTTCGCGCAGTGAAGGAACCGCCAGAAGGCCCTCGGAGCTGGACCTCAGTGTCCGGGCTGAACGATGGGGGTATACTGAGCCGTGGCCATTTAGGGCTTTAAAGGTCAGCACCAACACTTTGAATTATGCTCAGAAACATACTGGGGGCCAATGTAGGTCTTTCAAAGGAAGGATACGCCTGTAAATCTTTGGAGAACTGCAAATTATAAGTTTTCTTTTGGCGGGGGAGGGTAAACCCCCAAAATTAGTAAATGGTAGTATTTTGGTTAGTTGAGATGCGAAGAGAGAATTACAAGCTGCAGAGGAATTCCTGAGCAAGCCCGAGGTGCGAACAGGGACTGGCGATTTGGAGGGTTGCCAGTTGTAAGATTAAAGAGTGTCTTTAACAAGGTGTGTTGAGAAGAGGAAGGGAGAACAAAGACAAGAGATCCATGTTGGGCAAATGCCCTTGACTCCAGGGCTGTGGGGAAGACACCCCTCTTGAAAGGACCATGCTGTAAGATCTGGACCCCCTCCCTCCAAACTCGGGTGTAAATATGTGATTAAGCCATATTTCTGAAAGCTACGACAGTCTCCGTTATGTCTTTAGTTCTCCAAAGGAGCACAGGCCCTGGTTGAGGGCCAAGACCCCGGGAATCCCGAAGGGATAGACCATTGCAAATATACTAAATGCCTATTAGCACGGACATAAAACATGGATGAAAATACTGTCCGCTTAAAAACACACATTCAAATTAGAATCATAGAGTTGGAAGAGACCACAAGGGCCATCCAGTCCAACACCCTGCCAAGCAGGAAACACCATCAAAGCATTCTTGACATATGCCTGTCAAGCCTCTGCTTAAAGACCTCCAAAGAAGAAGACTCCACCACACTCCTTGGCAGCAAATTCCACTGTTGAACAGCTCTTACTGTCAGGAAGTTCTTCCTAATGTTTAGGTGGAATCTTCTTTCTTGTAGCTTGAATCCATTGCTCCGTGTCCGCTTCTCTGGAGCAGCAGAAAACAACCTTTCTTTCCTTCCTCTATGTGACATCCTTTTATATATTTGAACATGGCTATCATATCACCCCTTAACCTCCTCTTCTCCGGGCTAAACATACCCAGCTCTCTAAGCCGTTCCTCATAAGGCATTGTTTCCAGGCCTTTGACCATTTTGGTTGCCCTCTTCTGGACATGTTCCAGCTTGTCAGTATCCTCCTTGAACGGTGGTGCCCAGAACCTGAACTAAATTAAAACAGAACCTGAAAACTTGCAGGGGTTGCTCTTAGGTTTAGCTTGCTCAAGGTGAGTTGCAGCAGCCCTGAGCCAAGCAAATGTCTCCGGCGCCTGACTTCCTCATAATCAACAGAAACTTCTGCATCCGGGACAAGAACAAACAGCATCGCTTTCTTTTTGAAGTTCAGAAGCTTTTTGACTACATATTTGTAAAGAAACACCTTCCTTAAAGGAATGAGCAGTTCAAGCAAAAAAGCTAGATTTTGCCAATGGGTTTCTGCAGCCTTTCTGAAAAAGTTGAGCCTAATGGAAAAAGTAATTATAGCCCCCCCTCCCCCCAAGCTTAATGATTGATGCAGGAGGGTTTTGTTTCATAAGAAGTACAGGAAGTGTAATCTCGACGGAGTGAATAAGGGTTAGCAAAAGGTTAACAGAATTTTGTTTGCAATAACTAGGAAGTCAGAAAATAGATGCAGCTCATTTTGTCAAACATTTGGTTTCAATCTTGCACTATATACAGACACTAAAAATAGCCTAAGGGCAGGATCGGGGCCAAAATTGGATTACTGTATTTTGTTTTATAATCCTTTCCTCCAAGGGTTTTGGGGCCGTGTACAAAGTCATCTCCCCTGCTCTTCCTCCCTCCCCCACTTTATCCACACAACAGCCCTGCAAAGCAGGCCAGTCTGAGAGATGGTGACTGGCCCAGGGTCACCCGCTGAGTTTTGGGGGCGACTGGGTGTGGGAACATGGGTCTCATTGGTGCTACGGTGACACCACTCCTCGCACCGTGCACTTAAAACACGCGCAAACCACATTATTTCCCCCAAAGAATCCTAGGAACGGTAATGTGTTAAGGGCGCTAGGAACTGTAACTGTGTGAGGATTCTTTGGGAGAAATAATGTGCTTCAAATAAAAATTAAAGCAACTTTTAAGTTAAAGCAACTGTGGTAATGCAGGCGTCTCCAGCTTAAACACACAAGAACTGGTCTGCTAAAATAAAGTTGTTAACCCTGGATTTGGGAAAGGAGGTCTCATACACATCATAGATACGCAGGAGCAGATGCCTTCTGCCAAATAATCCTGGGAGCTGTAATTTGTCAAGCGTTCTAAGGATTGTAGCTTTGCAAAGGGAAAGCTACAGTTCCTTTGTGCTTCGAACGTGCTTGCCACGCACGGTGTGAATGTGACTAGCGATAGCAGGCTGGCGTTCTCATCTTACCCATCTGGTCTTTCTCCATCTCCCCCGTAGGGGTGGCTGGCAGGGACCTCCAGGGCCGCGCAGGATCCGTCTGCCGTGTTCTCTGCTTTGGATGCAAAAGAGCACCCGGGTTTGGCAGGAGGCTGAGGTCATCTTGAGAGGAGGCCTGGATCTGCTGTGCAGAAGGAAGCAAGGTTGAAAGTAAGTCTCTGACCTTCCTAGAAAGAAGGTTATGGGGTGCAATGAGTGAGTGCCATAGCTGCCAAGTTATCCCTTTTTTTAAGGGATTTTCCCTTATGCTGAATAGGCTTCCTCGCGAGAAAAGGGAAAACTTGGCAGCTATGGTGAGTGCCTTCCAAACAATTTCTCTGAAATGAGAGTGAGGGTGGATCTACACATAGGACAAAAACGCTGTGAATGTCAGTAATCGTTATAACAAAAGAAAAGAAAATGCATAGGGGAAATCGCAAAGAATTTTTTTTGCTCTCCAGCGCCATCTGGTGTTGCATGTTTATAACACATTCAAAACGCTGTCTTTTGACTAAGGTAGCTGAGTCCTGAGTGTAGTGTGGCCGCCTTGACCAATCATAGACAGGAACGGCTAGGTGGAATCGCAGATCTGTAAACAAAAAAAGTGTAGACTTGCACACACTGGCCAGTTTCTCTCTTGACTTTAAATGTTCTTTCGGGGCTTCTCAGAAGTACGTAAAGGCACAAAGTGGGCAGGGGGAGCGCCGGCCCACAATGACACCCACCTGATAGGTGCCGGAATAGTGCTCCGGCTGAAAAAAAAGCACTGGATGTAGACATCCTGTTTTGCTCAACCAGCAGACCCTCTTGCTGCTAGCCCTCACTGGATGCGAGTTCCCTTTTTTCTTTTGTGCTCCTGGATACCTCTTGGGGCTCAGCCTAGCATGCTAATACCGCCCGCTTGTTTCCTAGCGGTCCCATTTTGCCTTCGATTCTGTTGACACTCGGCCTCCCAAATTTGTTTTTAGAGGGGATGATCGTGGCGGCTGCCATTTTCTGTGGCGCACGTGCAGTTTAAGAATAGCCCGGCTAGATCAGGCAAATGACCCATCTGGTTCTCACATTTAAGTTCAAGCATGGGGTACCTCTGGCTGGTGGGAACTCTAGTTCAACAGCACCTGGAAGGCCAAAGGTGCTGCTGGGCCCTTATTCCTCTGAGAGGTACATAAGCCCCCTTACCTGTTCTTCTGTGGCTGTTGCACTGACATCCAGTTGCATCTCTTCTTCCACTATCACATCCATTTCCTGCATCCTTCTTTTGGTTTACTCTCTGCCTGCTGGCCGAAGACTCTTGTGGCCGAATATGCAGAGAAATCGCTTCCCCCCTTGTCCTGGGCAACAGAGAATAAAGGAGATAAGCAGTTCCCTTGCCCCCCCAAAGTCTCATCCCAGAATGTAGCAGTTCCTGCTTTCTGAAGAATGGCTGGGTGTTTGGAGAAGAAAAAATATGCTCCAGCTAAATCTCTAGTCTCTGAGCCCAGTCAATTCATAAGAACCGAAGAAAATAGCTCTTAAAAAGGAATAAAAAACAAACATCAGGAAAGGAGGGGTGGGAAGTCAAGAAGAAACTTTGTATGCTAAAAAAATAATTATATGATGATAAATGCTTTGAAATATTGTTGGAGACAGTCATATATACAGGTGAAATTCAGAAAAGTAGAATATCGTCGAAAGTGCATTTATTTCAGTAATGCAACTTAAAAGGTAAAACCAATATATGAGATAGATGCATGACATGCAAAGCAAGATATGTCAAGCCTTTATTTGTTGCAATTGTAATTATTTGTCGTTAGGTGGGTCAACTATGAATGGAATGTAATTAATGAAATGTAATAGCGATGTTTATTTTTGTTCCTTTTTGTATTATTGTAACTATTTGTTTTATTACTGTGGAATTTCCAAAAGAAATCATTTGTAAAAATTAAAAGAAAAAATAAATAATAATAAGTTGCATTACTGAAATAAATGCACTTTTTGACGATATTCTAATTTTCCGAGTTTCGCCTGTATATGAAGAAGATAGCTCAGTTGGTATCAGCATGGTGCTAATAATATCAAGATTGCAGGTTCAATCTGCGTATGGGACAGTGGCATATTTCTACATTGCAGGGGGTTGGACCAGAATATCCTCAGGGTTCCTTCTAACTCTACGATTCTAAAAGCATTGCTGGATCAGGCCCACGGCCCACCTCGTCCAGCATCCTGTTCTCACGGTGGCCAACCGGGGGCCTTTTGGGGGAACCTGCAAGAAGGAACCCGAGCACAAGAGCCCTCTCCCCTTCTGCAATTTCCAGCAACTGGTATTCAGAAACATTGCTGAGTGCCACTGAATGCATTAACTGAACCCAGTTAATCCATCATCAACGTGCCATCAACTTGCACAACATTTTTATATGTTAGCATAAACACCCTCTTTCCCCGCCTTCTCATTTCCCCCCAAACAATAGCTCCTTGATCTGAAGAGTTTAAAGCTAAATTTGGACAGCTGGGAGACAATAGAAGGAAGGGGAGGGTCAGAGCAGAAACTGGGCCGTGAGGGCAAGCAGGGCAGTGCCCACCGAGGGCAGCCTGCCCCTGCTTGCCTTCTGACCACCAGGCTGAGGTGTGGCTTGGTCTGTCAGATTCCTCCTCCTCCTCCTCCTCTTCCTCCTCCTCCAGTTCCTTAGTGTTTTCCGTTGTAGAACTCAGCAGGCAAGACGACAGTGATAGGCACAAGACTCCCCCAACTCTGCAATTCTGTGATTCTTTGAATTTCTGTGATTCTTGCTTGGACCACCATTGGCTACACTTATTGTCTGTCTCGCTGTCTTCCATCTTAGGCGGGTTGGTCCCATGCATACCAGGTACCTCTGGGAAAGGCTGGGAAAGAATTAAAGTAGGGGAGCCAACTGACCTGGGAAATGTGGCCTTGCCTGCTCCTGCATCTTATCGCGGTACAGTGGTACCTCGCAAGACGAATGCCTCGCGCGATGAAAAGCTCGCAAGACGAAAGCGTTTTGTGATGTTTTTGGTGACTCGCAAGACAGTTTTCTATGGCCGTGCTTCGCAAGACGACGTTTTTCGGCGGGACCCCCCCCCCGACGGCAAACCGTTTATCGCTAGACGAAGCGACTTGCAGAACGAATTACTTTTGTCTTGCGAGGCACCACTGTAGTTTGCTGCTGCACAGGTTGGGTTTTATTTCAAAAAGTGTTGGCTTTAGGCGAATTTCCTTAGCTCAGAAACTTTCCCTTTTTTGGAGAATGTGTAAAAAAAAGCTCAACAACTTTGCCAAATTAAAAGCTCAAAAAGCATTTCTGTCTGGATTTTCACTTTTTGAAATACTGCAGCCCTCAGTTAAATCACTCCCATGCATGCCCAATAAAAATAAAGAAACTCTCATAAAACATCAAAGAGAGCAAAATATTGTTATGAGTTCGAAAGGGAGGTGCTAGATGGAAATGGCCAAACTGACCTGCAGAATTTGCGATCAGGATGATTTGAGATTTCAAAAGGAGTGGAGTAAATATGTTGAATATGTAAAAGAAAATTATAAAGGGATGAAAACATTAGCGGGGTTGGGATAAATCCTATATCTCGGATATGGTGGAAAATTTAGAAAATGCTAGAGTGTATGAAGTCTAATTTACCTGCTGGGGAGACGGAGGGAAGTCAGAGCTTGGCAAAGCTATATTTTGTATACATTTGAATTATATTGTATATAAAATTGCAAAGGATAAAAACCAATAAAAATTTATTCTGAAAAAGAAAGAAAGAAAGGGAGGTGCTAGATGCCCATAAATGTGGTAAAAGTTAAAATTAATCAAGATTTGATTAAACTTTGCCGAACATGGAAATCCACAGGATTTAGTTACACTCATGAGCCAAGCCATCTGGACAGAGCTAGCTGGATAGGCCATCAGTAGGGGACAAAGGGCAGTGGAGGCCTATCAAGAGGGCAAGGTTGCCAGGCAAAGGGGGGGGTCCTTATTTGCTGGGTGCTGGAGAGCAGATGCAAAGGTCACGACTGGGTCTTTGGAGTCGGAAAAGGAGGGGCAGATCTCTGAGTTTGCTGGGGATGACCAGCTAGAACTAAGAGAGGAGGCCTTTTTTGCTGCCCTTAAGGGGTAAGCCAGACCCTCCTGGTATGCGGGTGCTCTTCAGTCCCTCAACCTAGGCTCAGGTTGTTTATACGTGTCAATAAAACCATATATCATAATAAAAACACCATGGTCTCTGCCGTGCCTCATGCCCAAAAGGAACAACAAACCCTGGAGCCGCAGGAATATCACCCTGCTCGTGGAGATTGGGGTGACGTGTCACAATATCAAAACAAAGCATGATAGATTAAGATCCAATAGAAAAGGCAACCAAGATCGGCACCGAAAGCCGCATCGTTAGCAGCAAAAATGAACTCCAATTTAGGGTTGCCAACTCCCCCCCCCTGCTGTGCTCCTGCGCCTTTTAAGAACTGCATGATGAGCAGAACCTGGCACGTAAATGCATGGGCGGGAATAAGCTTCCCCTTTTGAATTTCTGCCTGCCACGCAGCTCTTAGGGGCACAGGAGCCTTGATTGGGAAAGCCAGGTGGCGCCTCCCCTCCCTTCCCCCTTATTCTGTTACGGCACCTCTCCTTTCCAGCTACGTCTCCCCTCCACGGGGCAAGGGGTGGGATGTCACTCAGCCTGCCCCTACCTTGCCTGCTTTCTCACTTGTATCAGGCCCAGAGGGTGGCCCTGGCTGTCAGCTGCCTGTTCCTCTGTGGCTTCAATGCTGCTCCTTGTAAAACTTGGCAGGGACGAGGATAGGGACCAAAAGAGCAGGAGGTACCTCTGGTCTTGTCGCCCCCCCCCCACCAGACTAGACTTCTCCCCTCCCTGTGGTCAGGCAAAACATGTCAAGTCATGGGCCTGCAGCGGGGAGGGGAGGTTGTTGTTTTCAGTTTCTTCTCCAAATTCTGGGCTGAGTCACAGAGCTTGGTCTGTGTCACAGGAATAAATCTCACGCAGGCTCAGCCCCCTAACCTAGGTGGCCGGCTGAAAAAGAGAAGAGGGCCCCACAGTCGTTTTGAAAGGGGGATTTCAAACCCGCCATGGCGAGTTACTACACCTGCAGATAAATTCCGCTTTCCACCCAAGTCTGAAAGTTGCCACGAGCACCGTTTTCTTTATCAAACCCTCCCCAAAGTTTCCTTTTTTTAAATACCAAGGACATAGCTGTGGAAACACAAGGCATAATGGTAAAGAAAAGAGGGTTTCTGGGAATGTACAAAGTTCACGTCCCCGCTGGTGCCTGTCAGGCGCTCCCACCTGCTCCCCATCCCCCACCCCTGCAATCTGTTTATCTAAAGAAGTGGCTGTGTGTGGCTGAGGGGTGTAAAGTACAATTGGGTCCTGCAACAAAATGTTGCAGTATGGAGAGCTCATATTCAGAGTTCCAACAACATATAAAAAACACCCAAAACATCAGACATTAAAAACTTCCTAATACAGGGTTGTGCTTCAGATGTCTGCTAAAAGTCAGATAGTTGTTTATTTCCTTGACATCTGTAGGGAGGCGTTCCACAGGGCGGGAGCCACTACTGAGAAAGCCCTCTGCCTGGTTCCCTGTGTAACCTCACTTCTAGCAGTGAGGGAACCACCAGAAGGCCCTTGGAGGAGAACCTCAGTATCCAGGCTGAACGCTGGCGTTTGAGATGCTCCTTAAGGTATTCACTTCTGTCTTCCCACCCCACATCATTGGTTTTTTTGTCCCTATCCCCCATACATGTACACACACACAAAGTCCACTTTTACACCACTTGAACATTCCTGGGAATCATAGTTTGTTAAAAGTGCCGAGAAAGTTGTTACAAGACCCTTTTCCCCTTCACGGAGCTACAATTCCCAGAGCGCTTTAGGAATCAATTCCTCTTCCCAGGGAATTTCTGGATATTGTAGCTCTGTGAGGGGGATAGGGGCATTCCAACAAGTCTCTCAGTACCTTTAACAAACTACAGTTTCCAGGCTCCTTTGGGGGAAGCCATGACTGCTTAAAGTGGTGTAATACTGATTTAATGATTAGCCGCAGGTGTGGCCCTAATCTGCATTGTATGCCCACGAAATCACCAGACTCTTGGTGGGGGTCTCCCCTTAGAGTTTTTCCCTCTAAAGATCTGGTCCACTTCTTTCTGCAAACCTCAGGGTTTTCCCCCAAACCTGCTGATACTTCCCTTCAGTGTGTGAACTGTGCCATTTTAAAGAAACATGCCTTGCATTCAGAAGGCCTCATTTTACTATTTATACCCCACACATCTTATCGGGTTGACCCAGCCACTCTGGGCAGCTTCCAACACATATAAAAACATAATAAAACATTAAACATTAAAAGAAGTAAAACTTCCCTATACAGGATTGCCTTCGGGTGGCTTGGGGGGTTGGATAACTCCATACCCTCCAACAATTCTCCAACAATGAAAATTGGGACGTCGAAAGAAAAGCAGGACATTCTGGGATCAAATCAGAAACCGGGACAGCTTCTCTAAATCAGGGACGTCCCTGGAAAATAGGGGCACTTGGAGGGTCTGTGCTCAAGAGTTGTTTGGCCCTCATCAACAACACCAAGAAGGTCCCTTTGGGAGTAGGAGGGAGGAATATTTTTGCAGCCTCAAGGGGACGTTCCGCTCAAGCTGCCAGGATTCCTAAATTCTAAACATGGCCAATCCTCATTCTCCAAAGGGCTTCCTCGCACATGACACATTCCTACCCAGAGAGGACACTCCCTGCAGGCCAAACTAGACCGAGTTGCTGTTGACATGGTTTGCCCCTTGCTGCTGCTGTTGTTGTTTTTTAACAAATGACCAATGGGCAGGCAATAGTGGGGGAACTGGTTGCAAATCTTTATTTACTGCACTGCCAAGCCAAACATTAGAATGAACAGATGCTGCAGAACGTTCTCAGGCCAACATAAGTGCAGGCCTGCATTCAACCAAGGACTTCTGCTGGTGCCATGGGGCTTCTTGCCCCCTCTCTGACCTTGTGCACCCCCTGCCCCCCAACTTGGCTCAGGGTCGATGGTTCCGGCTAGCAAGCTTGCGCTGATGGAACAAGCTTAACACTATGATGAATTCCTCCCCCTGGCCTGGGCTTCTGCCTTCCCTCAGGGCAGACAGGTCCTTAAGAAGCCCCAAGGAAGATGGGGGGTGGGCGGTACAGGAGAGAGGCTGCCCCACATTTCTTCCAGGCCCTTGTCCACAGGGGTCAGCAAACTTTTTCAGCAGGGGGCCGGTCCACTGTCCCTCAGACCTTGTGGGGGGCCGGACTGTATTTTTTTTAAAAAAAAAATGAACGAATTCCTATGCCCCACAAATAACCCAGAGATGCATTTTACATAAAAGGACACATTCTACTCATGTAAAAACACCAGGCAGGCCCCATAAATAACCCAGAGATGCATTTTACATGAAAGGACACATTCTACTCATGTAAAAACATGCTGATTCCTGGACCATCCGCGGACTGGATTTAGAAGGCGATTGGGCCGCATCCGGCCCCTGGGCCTTAGTTTGGGGGTTTGGGAACCCCCTGCCCTTGACAGTCCCCTCAGAGGCTGGTGAACGGAGCTTCTAGGCTTCCTTCGGGGCTTCTCCTCCCATGGCAAATCAGCAGGTGTAAGGAGGAGGCCCGATTCATAGAATCATAAAATCGTAGTGTCGGAAGGGACCTCGAGGGTCCTCTAGTCCAACCCCCTGCAATGCAGGAATCTCAGCAAAAACATCCATGACAGATAGATGGCCAGCCAAACTCTGCTTAAAAACCTCCAAAGAAGGAGAGTCCGCCACCTTCTGAGGGGGGTGGGGTGGGTCCTGTTCACTGTCAAACAGATCTTGCTGTCAGAAAGTTTCCCCTGGTGTTTAGTCAGAATCTCCTTCCTCGTAACTCGAAGCCGTTGGTTCGAGTCTTACCCTCCAGATTTCGATCAGGACCGGGTCACGGGCAACAACATCACACTGTCAAGTTTAGTTTTGGCCCATGGCGAAAGGCCAGCATACACAACCGTTTACACACGACCTACCGGAGGGCGTTAGGCTTATTTATTTAGGTGGTTTATATGCCCCTTATTTGCGCAGCAAATAAGAATCCGTGACAACCCATTAAAATAGCAGTCCATAAAACCACGCACGCCACATTCCCAAGCCAGCTTCTCCTATCCCACCCCATGCTGCCTAGCTGTGTAAACAACACACCAAACCACACAAGGCCGATATGTGCAAACCATGCCGGATGTGGCTCTGTGGAAACGCAGCCAGACCCACACCTGGACTAGACGGCTGCACATGTGGGAATTTACACCTGGTGAAGCCGCCTTCTGCCGAGACGGGCCGTTGCGAGGTCTCCAACCGGCCAAGCGTTGTCTCCTCTGACTGGCAGCAGCTCTCAAGGGGCAACAAACATGTCGGCCCTCCAGGTGTTGCTGGCATCCAGCTTGCATCCTCCCTGCTCATCTGGGGCTGGTGGAAGTTGGAGAACCCAGCAACATCTGGAAGGCGGCTCCACATTGACTTAGAGACAAACACACGGGGGGGGGGCTTTCCCAGCTGTCCTCTCTGTGGTCCTCTTCTCAGGAGATGCCACTTCCCAGCACGGAAGTGACTTGCACGTCGGAAACCCATTACTTACGAAGCAACTTTCTAGGGCTGTTTTCGTGCTGGCAATTGTCCTCTGCGGCGCTCACCTTTTTTTGGGGGGGATGTCGGTGTGGTCCCCCCCCCAGATTTATTCCCGCTGTTGCTGACAGTGCCACGTCCCCATCTTCCTTCTTTCTTTCCTTCCTTTCCCCCTTGCTTTTGCCCCAGTTGTTTAGTTCTGGCTGTTGTCTTCTCTCCTTCCTCCTTCTGCCTGGACTGTCGCTCGGCCGCTCAGCTGTGGCTACGCCCCTATTTCTACACGGGAAGCCACCACTTCCTGCCTCTGCCGCTCAGGCATTTGCTGCTCATTTGCTTTCGCCTCAGCTCCTTTCCCCACAAACCCCCTTCCTTTTATCTCCCCACCCACTCCTTGCGGCTGAGGAAGGAGGGCAGGTACACAGAGGCCTTGCTCTTTACTCAATCAGCCTTTGCTTCCTTCTCAAGAGACTGCATTGCCTGCTGGGAAAGCCCCTTTGCCCAGGAGCCTAGTTCTTTGCTCAGGGTCCCTCTGCAAAGCGATGCTCCATCTCAAAATCCTGGAGACATTGAATTGTAGAGTTGGGTCCTGCCGATCATCTAGTGCAACCCCCTTGCAACGCAGAGATACGCAGCTGTCCTGTGCGGGGATCGAACCTGCGACCTCTCGGTATTATCAGTACCATGCTCTGTTTTCCAGCAATAGTCCCGGATTTAGAGAAGCTGTCCCGGTTTCTGATTTGATCCCATTATGTCCCTTAAAGGTAAAGGTAAAGGGACCCCTGACCATTAGGTCCAGTCGTGACCGACTCTGGGGTTGCACTCTCATCTCGCATTATTGGCCGAGGGAGCTGGCGTATAGCTTCCAGGTCATGTGGCCAGCACGACAAAGCCGCTTCTGGCAAACCAGAGCAGCACATGGAAACGCCGTTCACCTTCCCGCTGTAGCGGTTCCTATTTATCTACTTGCATTTTGATGTGCTTTCGAACTGCTAGGTTGGCAGGAGCTGGGACCCAGCAACGGGAGCTCACCCCGTCACAGGGATTCGAACCGCCGACCTTCTGATCAGCAAGCCCTAGGCTCAGTGGTTTAGCCCACAGCGCCACCTGGGTCCCCATCATGTCCCTTAGGACGTCCCTATTTTCATCAGGGGAAATGTTGGAGGGTATGGAGTAATGCAACCCTTGAGCCAGCCTTTAGAAGACACCTGAAGACACCCTGTATAGGGAAGTTTTTTTAATGTTTTAATGTTTAATGTTTTATTATGTTTTTATTTGTTGGAAGCTACCCAGAGTGGTTCATCAACCCAGTCAGAAGGGCAGGGTAATAATAATAATAATAATAATAATAATAAGGATAGAATATCCCTGTTTTCATCGGAGAAATGTTGGAGGGCATGCCATCTTCTTGCTTTGTTTTATTTTGCGCATTGGGAGGTGAAAAATGAAAGCCACCTTCCCTTTGTATGGCTGGGACAGAGACCCTGCCTAAATCGCTGAAGAGCCGCTGCCAGTCAGTGCAGGCAATACAGAGCTCAATGGCCCAAGTGGCCCTGAAGCAAGCATCAAAGCCTGTACAGATTCCCACAGCCTGACTCATTATAAGGCAGCTTCTGACACCCGTGTCGCATCGGGCTGCCATGTTGTTCTGCCACCTTGTGAAAGGAGGTGGGTGGAAGGATGGCTGTGGACCAGCGGCACATATGCGCCCTCCAGAAATCTCACACTGCGTGTGTGAAACTGGGCTGGAGCTCAACAGCCTGGCACTTCAGGGTGGCTGTGTGGGCTTCATCGTTTAATCCTGGCTTTCACACAAAATATTCTGGCGGCTATCCCAGAGGTCAAAAAGCGGCCAGGCCGATTTTCTTCTGTTTGGGGTTAGCCAGGACCCTTTCGTGTCCTCTGGGGGAGAGAGAGAGAGAGAGAGGAAAGAAAGAGGAAGAGAGAGAGAGAGGGAGAGAGAGAGAGAGAGAGAGAGAGAGAGAGAGAGAGAGAGAGAAAGAAAGAAAGAAAGAAAGAAAGAAAGAAAGAAAGAAAGAAAGAAAGAATACTCAAGAAAGACAGGGCTCAATCCCTGTGCTTAATTTTCAAAGCTCGCAATATAAAGAAGTACTAAACCAACAGGGAAATGCGTTGCAGCATGGCTGTTGGGGTGTTGAGCCCGCTATGTACGTGACATTTGAGCCATACAAATCAACATTTGCACTCTCTTTCAAGCAGCAAACACTTGCCTGAGTATGAGTATAACGTGTGAACGTGGCCACTGTTCACACACCCAAGTTTCTGAGCAAGTGAGAAATCCTTCCCATCCTGTTCAAGCATGAAGCTTGCTGGGTGACCTTGGGCCAGTCCCTGTCTCTCAACCATACCCGCCTCACAGGGTTGTTGTGAGAGTAAAAGGCATGTGCACCACCTTGAGGTCCTTGGGGAGAAAGTGGGATGTAAACATAATCATAATTATAACAATAAACACAGCAGTCTCCGTGAATACCTTGGGACCGGATTTCCTACAAATGAAGCTCACTGGGGCGTTTGTGATACCTGTGATATACGGTTTTATTTGCAGATAGAATCATAGAGTTGGAAGGGACCCTGTGGGTCATCTAGTGCAACACCCTGCAGTGCAGTAATTTTTTTTGCCCAGTGTGGGGCTCGAACCCACAACACTGAGATTTAGAGTCTCCTGCTCTATCGACTGAGCTACCAAGGTGGATGTGTACCAACTGAGCTTACAATGGATGGTCTCACAGGGCTAACACTCCACCAAAGGCTGGTCCCCCTTTAGTTCTAGGTTCCTCAAAGAGAGCAAAACCTCTGGGTGTTCCCAGTTCCAGTTGCAATATGAGGTTGGCTAGCCTTCTTGCCGATCAGAAGGCTGGCAGTTTGAATCCCTGCGATGGGGGAGAGCTCCCATTGTTCGGTCCCAGCTCCTGCCCACCTAGCAGTTCAAAAGCATGTCAAGTGCAAGTAGATAAATAGGTACCACTCCGGCGGGAAGGGAAACAGCGTTTCCATGCGCTGCTCTGGTTTGCCAGAAGCGGCTTAGTCCTGCTGGCCACATGACCTAAAAGCTGTCTGTGGACAAACGCCGGCTCCCTCGGCCTACAGAGCGAGATGAGTGTGCAACCCCAGAGTCATCCGCGACTGGACCTAACGGTCAGGGGTCCCTTTACCTTTACCTTTCGTCTTATTTTATGCTCTCCCCCAGTGAAGAGATGGTGGCCTGGCAGCTGAGTCCTGATTCCCCAAAGGAGGCATCGCCTTAACCCTCCCCTACCTCACTCTCCCAGTCAAGAACCACATACCCCTCAACTGCCCCATTTCTTCTGTGGCAGCCGGCAAATCAATCACAATTTCTGTCGGTGTCCTGCTAAGTCCCGATTTTTCCAAGCGGGGCAGAAGCAACTCTAGTGAAGTTCTGGGCACCACAGTTCAAGAAGGATACTGACAAGCTGGAAAGTGTCCAGAGGAGGGCAACCAAAATGGTCAAAGGCCTGGAAACAATGCCTTATGAGGAACGGCTTAGGGAGCTGGGTATGTTTAGCCTGGAGAAGAGAAGGTTAAGGGGTGATATGATAGCCATGTTCAAATATATAAAAGGATGTCACATAGAGGAGGGTGAAAGGTTGTTTTCTGCTGCTCCAGAGAAGCGGACACGGAGCAATGGATTCAAGCTACAAGAAAGAAGATTCCACCTAAACATTAGGAAGAACTTCCTGACAGTAAGAGCTGTTCGGCAGTGGAATTTGCTACCAAGGAGTGTGGTGGAGTCTCCTTCTTTGGAGGTCTTTAAGCAGAGGCTTGACAGCCATCTGTCAGGAATGCTTTGATGGTGTTTCCTGCTTGGCAGGGGGTTGGACTGGATGGCCCTTGTGGTCTCTTCCAACTCTATGATTCTAAGTGTTCTCGGCACGGTGGCTAGCTCGCACCCGAGCAAAAGGCGCTTGGTTTTGGGCAGGTGCTCTGGCTCATGCCAGAGTGTCTGACCCAAAAAAGAGCACCCAAATTTGGATCCTCTGAATGTTGAAGTGTATTGAATCAAATGACTGTGTGGTACCGCTCAAGGGACATCTATTTTAGACTAAGACTCTGTCCACACTCCCGTTTACTGTGCCCTCCCTGTGTTTCTGGTGCTGAGTTTTTAATCCATGTTCATATGCTTTTTTATAAAATGCTACCGCCTGGTGCATTATTTCTGAAACCAGCTTTATACTGATGAGAGTCCTTCAACGATTCCCTAGCCAAGGTGTGAACACCTTGGCAGAGGGTGAAAGCCTCCCCTCCCACCAGCGCCCCCTGCCTAGAAATGAATCTGACACTAATGAAGCCATGCTGATGTGAACAGCTTGGGGGGAAAGAGCTGTGAAATGCATGAAGGAAGCGGGGGGGGGGGGGCAACTTCACTGTGCTTTAACGTGAACACACCCGAACACACCCACAAATCCTTTAACAAAACCTGGCACGGTAGCAGACTCAGGTCTCAAATTTCAGTGACACCCTGTGCAATGCCAAAATTTGGCGCCCCTGCCTTTAAATAGCAGTTGTGGCACCCCCTGTGGCTCCGCACCCTCAATCCCTGCTCCCCTAAATCCCCCTCTGCCTGGCGCAACCCAGTCCTGGTTCGGGTGGAATGAGTTAACAGGGGAAATTATTTCCAAGCGTTGCTTCTCTCTGGCAGGAAAGGCTTTGCCCGTTGAATTTCAGTCAAGAGGGGGGAATATTCCCTGCCCCTGTTTCTCCCTGATGACCAGCCTGTTGCATTGAAGGAGAGAAGGTGCAGATGTTCAGCCATGCAGCGGACTTGCCCCTGCTAACGAAAAGGATCTCTTATCGCCGCCTCTCCTCCTGGCCCACCCAGACACCGGGCTCCTTCATCTTGAAGGGGTTGCAGTGGGAGACAATGCGTGTGGCTGTAGCCAGCCGGTTTGTTTTAAAGGCCGACGTCTGTGGGCGACATTTTCCGTCGCAGCCTGGAACCAGTTCCTGCCTTTGTCCTATTGTGGCAGCCCAGACGGTAGCCCCTCTCGAGTTCCCGAACTTCGCCACAGCCTCCTGCCAGCAGTGGCCCCCGACAATTCTGGCACACAACTCTACATACACACACACACACACACACACCACACACAGAGCTCCCCGATATCCTGGCCTTGTGGTGTGTATGTGCTGGGTTGGGGAGGGGGGCTTTGCACATACTATAATGCTCTTCCATTCCAGCACAAAGCACCCTGAGAGTGACAATGAACTGGTTTGTTCGGTGGGGGGTGAGGAATCCCAAGAGGGCGAGGGGGACAATGAGGCCCTGTCTGGGCCACTCGCCTCGTCGGCGGGTTTGGGGGTGAGGGGGTGAGGGCGTGACTCATGCCAGGGGCCGAAATGCCAGGGGGCATCGGCCAGAGGTGGGTGGAAGGGGGGATTTGCTGCGGTTGTTGCAAGGGTGTGTGGCGGCCGTCCAAGAAAGGTGGGGACTTGACTGTTTCAAACTCTGCTTCCACCCACAGCTGAGCTGGGAACAGACGGCTGGATGTAGCAGCTCTCAGGCTGGGACCTTGAGGGCAGCTGGAGAGAAGCGCCAGGGCTGAGAAGAGACGAAACAGGTAGTGTACAAGGATATTTGTGAGAGGTGGATGGTGGGGACATTTTGCAGCATGCAATGAGAGAACATGTGTGTGTGTGTGTGTGTCCGTCCTGAGGGATAGCTCAGTTGGTAGAGCATGAGACTCAAGGTTGTGGGTTCGAATCCCACGCTGGGCGAAAGATTCCTGCATTGCAACGGTTGGCCTGGATGACAAACCCCACCCTTAGTGGCCCCTTCCAACTCCATAGATTTGTGATTCTTCATGTAAAGTTTGCTGAATTCTCCGCAGCGCCAGATGTTGAGGATGATGCGGGGCCATCTTTGCCAACCTGGTGCCCCCCCAGATGTGTTTCAGACTACATATCCCATCAGCCCTGGCTGGCACCCCTGGAGGCCATCGGGTCCGGTCGGCAAAGGCTGATGAAGATGAACATTGCTATACTCTCTCCTTTGCTGTTTTGACACGGAGAGGGTTGAAGGTTTGTGTTATCGTTTTGTAATGTATAGAGAACAGAGAAGAATTACGACGACTGGCGGAAGCTAAAAGATGAAAAGCAGAACTATAAAATGGGCATGCAGAATGCACACAGTTAGTTGCACAGGGGTTAAAATAACAAGTCTAAGTAAAGACTATAAACGTTATCAGATCACCCAGGATAGTTCCAGATTTGCCAAGCTGGTGATGATGATTGCACTGTAAACGATGGCTCTGCTGTGTATGTCATAGAACAGAGGTGGCCATCTCCCAAGAGACTGCAGTCTACTCACAGAGTTAAAGACTAGCAGTGATCTACCCCCTTTTGGGGGGTTCAGGACAAAGTTGTTGAACTTTTTTTAGGGAAGAGGGAAGCCCGTTTCTTGGGTGTTCAGGTCAAAGTTTTTGAGCTTTTTTTTTTTTTTAGGAAGGAAAGGCCTGTTATGGGGGGTTCAGGTCAAACTTGTTGACCTTCATTTAGGGAGAAGGGAAGGCCCGTTTTTGGGGAGTGAAGGGCCAAAATGTTGAGCTTTTTTTTAGGGGAGCCAAAGTTGTTCAGCTTCTTTGGGGGGAGCCACTGATCTACCAGTGATCTACCACAGATGTCCAGTGATCTACTGGTAGATCACGATCTACCTGTTGGACGTGCCTGTCATAGAAGAATGCCAAACCGTATAAAAATGGCCTGGAGGTTCCAGTCCTTGTCGAAATTTTGAATTATCCATTATAGCTATATTCCAGAATGAGCAATACCAAGCAGCCAGGGGAAGATTTGGTACTGCTTTCCATTGAGTTGCAGTTACCATTCATGCTGCCAAGACCAATTCATAGAATCATAGGATTGTAGCGTCGGAAGGGACCCTGAAAGTCATCTAGCCCAACCCTCTGCAATGCAGGAATCTTTTACCCAACGTGGGGCTCGAACCCACAACCCTGGGCTTCAGGGTCTCATGCTCTATTGATTGAACTAATATATATCTATTTTAACATTAGCTCGACACGTTGGAAATAGAGGATGAAAACCTGTCCTTGGCATGGAGAGAAGTGGGACAGGGGGAGCTTTAGCTGTTGCCATTTCTGCATGTTAAGGTGTTCAGCAAAGGAAACAGTACCAAAGGGAGCCAGTTAAAAGAGGAGAAGCCTCGTTGCAATGGACAAGATGAAATTCTATACAAATTTGCAATACAGTAGTACAGCACACCTTTGGAAATCACACAAAGCCCTACCAGAAAAGATAAATTTTGTGACAAAAGGCCCATCTTCAAAAGATTTTTTTAAAAAAATACATCCCTTTCTCTCTTTTATTGAAGAAGAAGAAGAAGAGGATATTTTAATCCCATCCCTATCATTACAGAGGCGTCTGTGGAGGGGATATATTGATTGAAAATGCCTAGCCAACCCGATGGGAAGCTGGGTTCCTATTGAGTTTATTTTTGGCGAGCCATCATGACAGTGATGTGGGATTGACGATTGGAGTGATCACTCTGTGATATTATGGCAGGGGACAAAGCTGTATTGTAACTTTTGAATACATGTATTATAATAATAATACAAAAATTACATCAGATAATAAAGTCAGGAAAGCCGCTCCTTCTCATTCATTTCCCCCTCGCCCTACCACATATAAGGAATCTGAGAAGAGCTGTGCCGGATCAAGGCAAGGGGCTTGATGCTAATTCTTAGCTGAGATACTACCGGTATCACCTACTGGCAAATTGAGGATGCAGGATTCAGGCCAGTTTGGGAACTCTTGCAGGACAAACCCACTTCCCCCCAAAGACCAGGCTTTTGTGATAAGGAAAGTATGGATGTTTGCTTTGATCTAACCTTGCCCAGCCTCCCCTGCAAACCAATCGGACTGATGGCTCTGCTAGTTGGAGCGAGGTGCTGATCATGCCAAAGTCGCAGGTTCAACCAGCTGCATATTCCTGCATTGCTAGGGGTGGACTGGATGGCCCCCCGGGTCCCTTCCAAGTGTACGATTCTATGTCAAGGACTGAAGCTGCAGGCAAAGGTGCTGCTTTCTCGCTGAGCCGCAGCCCTTTCCTTAAACCCCTCTCTTCTCTTCCACAGGTCCCGGGATTTGAACCCGCTCCCTGCCCGCTGTGCTATGGGGAGGCTGGGTGTTGCTGCCACAGCCTTCCTCTGCGGGGGGCTCCTCGCTGCCTTCCTCCTGAGGGAAACACTTGGAGAGAGCAAGAAGCCTGAGACGTAAGGAGAGAGCGGTGGGGTGGGGAATGCAGGCAAGGAATGTGAGGCTTACCCTGGATCTGGACCACAAAGCTGCAGCAGGAATGGGGATGGGGGGGACTCCTGCAATCGCTTCCCACCCTCTATAGAGCAAGGTTCAAAGTCCTTGTCCTAGTGTACAAAGAACTTTTGGCCCAGGGACACCTTTCCTAGTATATCCTAAGCTGGGATAGCTCAGTCGGTAGAGCATGAGACTCTCTTAATCCCAGGGTCGCGGGTTCAAGCACTGCATTGGGCAAAATATTCCTGCATTGCAGGGGGTTGAACTAGATGTCCCTTGTGGTCCCTTCCAACTCTACGATTCTATGAGATCATCACGCGGAGGGGGGGGGGGGACACAACACTGTGAGAATCTCCCGATGAACCCGAAACACAAGTCTTTGGGCAAAGTGGGCCGAAATCTGCGGAACTCCTTGCCACAAGAAATCAGGCAGGTGCCATCAAGTTGAAAATGGTTTTTCTGCTCAGGACACCTTCGCAGTTTAAAGCTGTTCTGATGTGACACACACACATACACAGTGCTTTCATTTGTGTCTTAAATTTTCCATATGATATTCTTTACCTTTGTCGTAAGTCGCTTTGACACAAATCTTGGAAACTGGATATGAGTTCCTTAAATAAAGAGAAACTGTGAAATAAATGAGAATGGAAGAGCGGAGGCAGGCTGAACACAGCAGAATTTGGCAGCCAAGTTGCTCACCGGAGCAAGGCGGTTTGAGCATATTACGCTGATCCTGGTCCAACTGCACTGGCTACCAATTACCGGTAGTTTCCAGACCCAATTCAAAGGGCTAGTTTTGACCTATAAAGCCTTAAATGGCTCAGGACCGCAATACTTCAAGGACCGCCTCTTTCCATTTGCACCTACCTGGAACCAGAGATCATCTTCCGAGACCCTCCTTCATGTGCCTCCTCCTTGAGAGGTCCGGAGGGTGGCAACACGAGAATGGGGCTTCTCTGTCTGTGGAAGGGAGGTTCATCTGACGCCTTCATTATACACCTTGAGGTGCCAGGCAAAAATGTTCCTTTTTAACCAGGCCTTTGGTTGACTTGATTGACATTCTATGCCAGGCATCCCCAAACTGTGGCCCTCCAGATGTTTTGGCCTTCAACTCCCATGATCCCTAGCTAGCAGGACCAGGGATGGTGGGAATTGTAGTCCAAAACATCTGGAGGGCCGAAGTTTGGGGAAGCCTGTTCTATGCCCTTTTAAAATGTGTTTTTTTTATTTTTTTTGGGGGGGGCGTTATTGGGTTGTTGTTTTCATTTTGATTATGTATTTTGTGGTTTTATATTTTGATTTTATTCTGTGAACTGCCCTGAGACCTCCGGGTATAGGACGGTATATAAATTCAATTAATAATAATAATAATAATAGGCTAGGTGATTGGTGCGTGAGAGTGCACCCCACCCGCCCACCCACATACAATCACACTTCCTTTTCTTCGAAAACCTGAAACATGGGGATCAAGCAGCTAGGCAGGAAAGAGAAGAGCAGAAAAAGGAAGCTCCTTCACATCAAATAGCCCCAAGCTCTGCTGATAGCCACAAGGCATCACAGTCTGGAACCCTCGACAACAGTCCCAGAATCATGGAACTGTAGAGTCAGAAGGTACCACGGGGTCATCTAGTCCAACCCCCTACAAAGCAGTAATATTTTTGCGTGACGTGGGGCTTGAACCCATGACCCTGAGATTAAGGGTCTCATGCTCCACTGACTGAGTTACCCTAGGAGTCCTCCCACTAGGGCAGGCATAGGCAACTTTTGGCCCTCCAGATGTTTTGGACTACAATTCCCATAATCCCTTACCACTGGTCCTGTTAGCTAGGGATCATGGGAGTTGTAGGCAAAAAACATCTGGAGGGCCGAAGGTTGCCTATGCGTGCGCTAGGGGGTGAGAGAATCCTCTGCCACGTTTTCTTGGAGATCCCACTGATAAAGTACCGTAAATAAATCTCACATTATGTCCATTATCAGCTTTTAGGTGCCAGGCAATGACATTAACATAAGGCCCTTAATGGGGGTCTTAGGCACGGTAGCTGTTTTTAATATATATAGTTGGCAAGGTAGCATTTATCTTCTTTATGTTATTGCAGAATGAGTGCTTTTAGGCAAGTGGAACGGATTCCTTTGGAAAGCGTTTGACTCTCCTTCCTTGGAGATATTTAAGCAGAGGCTGGATGGCCATCTCTCAGGAATGCTTCAGTTCCGATTCCAACATTGCAGGAGATTGAGCTAGATGACTCCTTAGGGTCCCTTCCAGTTCCACAATCACACGATTCTAAGGTTTATTCCCAGCTGTGCCATTCCAGCCCAGGTCTGGGAGAATCACTTCAGAAATATATTTATGGAAAATTCAAACCTTTCCATCTGCTCTCAGGAAGCTGACAGTGCAGAACTGGCACTGCTACCTCTTTGGAGACCAGTTACAGTGGAGGAAATTTATACATTAATGGAGAAACTGAAGAATGGCAAGGCCCCGGGAAAAGACTTTATACCAGCGGAACTTATAACATCCAACCAACTCTGGTGGGCTCCGCTTTTGGCGGCCCTTTTCACAGTGGTAAACAGCTCAGGCAAAGTACTACAAAGCTGGAAGCATGCTACAGTCATCCCAATATTCAAGAAAGGCGACCCTAAAGAACCTTCAAATTATAGGCCAATTAGCCTGCTATCAGTAATTGGGAAGTTGTATGCCTGCTTCCTAAGTAATAAACTGACAACTTTTCTTAATGAATATAACATCTTATCTGAAGCCCAGGCAGCCTATCGAGAGAATCACTCAACCACAGTCCACTGCCTAATGCTGTCTTTCCTAGCCGAAAAATATACCAGGCCGCTTCAGGGCAAGCTCTTTGTGGCATTTATGGATCTGAAGTCAGCATTTGATTCTGTTCCCAGATCCCATTTGTGGACCAAATTAGATCTGATAATACAGGACAAACGTCTCCTCTTTCTTATAAAAGCCCTATATAACGGAACCAAACTGCAGGTCCGATGCGGTCAGCAGGGACAGCTATCAAATAATATCGAAATGAGTAGGGGGGTTCGACAGGGTTGTGTCCTGGCCCCAACATTGTTTTGCTTATTCCTAAATGATCTAGAAGAGTGCCTAATGGACACAGATGGTCACCTTCCAAAAATAGGTATAAGAAGGTTTATTAATTTCAATAGGTCTACTCTGAGCAGGACTTAGTTGAATACAACCCAATGTTTAAAATGCTTTCTGGTCCTCATCTTTGACATGCAGAAAGTCCTGATTCAGTCTTGGGCTTTCCAAAGAATCTAGGGTCTGATGAAAGACCTTGGCATATGGCACCAGAGCTTGGCACTGAGACAGAACTGTGTAGACGGATCCCCATACAAAAGGCTCTTTTGTCTGAATCCAGCAAAAGACAACATCTCATCTCTTTAAAACAAAGCAAATAATTAAGAAGCGAAGACTTCCCTGGGCCCTTCGCTTCCCCCCCCCCTTTCCTCTTGGAAAGATAAAATAAAAATGTGCTGCGAATTGGGTTTTTTGTTAAGAGCTGTGGGCTATACAAAGAGGATAAATTATGTCAATCAAAGCAAATGCATGCACAAAATTTGTCTGGAGACAGATTCTGGTCCCCACCCCTGACTCTCCCAGGCAGCTTGAAAAAGATGAAAAATTGGGATGAATCCAAAAGCGATCCTACTTCTCCAAGTGGCAAATAACTTATGCAGGTTCCTGTATCGTTTTAACAACCTGCTTGGCCAGAGGAGACAACAGAATGACAGAAATATATGTATATGCCTCAGAAAGCAAACTCTTTCCCAGATAACATGCAACTCTCTTAAAAAACATTGTCTCTGCTCAGCTAAGCAGCCAACGACAGCACCTTACACACAGATCAGATCAATTTAACTTTCCATTCAACTCGGTCCCTCTAGAGTAGAAGGGTTCTGGGATATATTTTTAGCAGAGCAGCAGCACTGGGAGATAGTGGCTCCTTAATCCTTCCCCCACCTGCCATTTCTCCACTCCAAATCATCCGCCCACCCTCATGGCTTTTTCTCCATGGGTTTCAGAAAGCACAATTTCACCCAGCCCCCAGCTGCAGCTGGCAGAGAGGCAGGGAACGGAAGCCACATAGGGGTGGGCAAGAATTTCAGAATGAAAAACTGGCAGTGGGCATTCAAAGAGTTAAGCATCCCTCCACAGTCCTGCAATGAATATCTCATGGTCATGCCCAATGACATTTTCAAAAAGCTGGCTCCAGGGCACCTTTTGGATGTAACCATAGAAATATAGTGTTGGAAGGGACCCCGAGGGTCATCTAGTCCAACCCCCTGCAATGCAGGAAAATGCAGCTGTCCCTAAATGGCCTTGGATCAGCATACCTAAAGGAGCGTCTCCACCTCCATCATTCAGCCTGGACACTGAGGTCCAGCTCCGAGGGCTTTCTGGTGGTTCCCTGCGAGAAGTGAAGTTACAGGAAACCAGGCAGAAGGCCCTCTCGGTAGTGGCACCCGCCCTGTGGAATGCCCTCCCATCAGATGTCAAGGAAATAAACAACTACAGTACAGTATCTGACTTTTAGAAGGCAGCCCTATTTAGGGAAGTTTTTAATGTTTGACGTTTCATTGCGCTTTTAACATTCTGTTGGGAGCTGCTCCGAGTGGCTGGGGAAACCCTACCAGATGGATGGGGTATTATTATTATTATTATTACTGGTATTATTATTATTATTATTCGGATCAAACCCACAACCTTGGCATTATCAGGGCCACGTGCTAACCAACTGATGCCCATGCGTAGTTTAAATTGGACGGGATGGGAATATGGATGGGTTTGGGCAGAGAATTTAGCAATCTATGCGGCACCCGGTTTTAAACCAGCAGCCGCATTACGCAGTCAGGCCCTTAGTCCATCTATCTCAGTATGGTAGACACTGGCTGGCAGCATCACTCCATTGATTCAGGCCGGGGACTATAGGGGATTGAACCTGGAACCTCCTGCATGGAATGCAGATATTTTAACCACTGTGCTAAGACCTTTATTTTCGATGTGTTAGCAATCCCATGTGGTTTAAGCCATCACGGGGCTCTAATATTCTAGAGGCTGAAAGGAATCACCCAAACCCTCTCAGTTGTGCACCTTCTCTGACCCACAGCCGAGTGTGCGCACGTCGCACGTTAAGGATTCCCTTGTTCTACAACGAGACCTATGCCAAGCCTGCGCACCAGCCGTATTTGACGCTGTGTGCTGGACCCCGAGTCTGCAGCACCTACAGGTATGTGAAGTCCTCCACTGCTTGGGGATCCCAGGGGTGAGGACGTTTTACTGAATAGTGCATTTTTAGGGTCATGTATTTCATACCCCTCAACTGTCCCGTTTTTAAGTGGCACATCCCAGAATCACAGAAGCCAATCCCGGCTTTTGTTTGGATCTTGGAATGTCTCATTTTTTGGCCTGGTGCTCTGGGGCGACCGTGCTGATTTGCGCCAGAGCGCCAGAATGAAAGATGCTCGTTTTCTGGTCTCATGAGAGTGTCTTTTGGTCTTGTACTCCCACATGCGCAAGAGTTCAGGACCAAAAAAGGAGTGTCCCGATTTTGGTGCCACAAATGTTGGAGAGAATGGTTTCTGCTGGTGTTGTTGTTGTTGTTTTAAAAAAACTGCTATCTGTTTTAACTTGCTTAGGGAGAGGGTCTTTTCTGTGGTGGCTCCCTGCTTGTGGAATGCTCTCCCCGGTGAGGTCTGCCTGGAGCCATCCTTAGCATTCTCTCGACACCAGATAAAAACTTCACCTAGGCATTGGACAGATTTTCTGCTCATTGATTATGTCAGGGATAGCCAACATGACCCCCTCCTGATGTTGCGGACTCCACCTCCCATCACCCTTGGTCATGCTGACTGAGGCTCATGGGAGTTGTAGTCCAAAACAGTGGCTGCCCCTAGATTGTACGCCTTTGCTGCTGCTTTATTAGATCTGTTTCATGAGTCACCGTGTTGCCTATTAATTTCATCTTGCTCATTTTAAGAGAGAAATGTGTTTTATGCTCTTAAAATTCCGTCAGTCACCTGGACACTCCGTATATGGCAAGGGGCTAGTGATCTGAACTCGTGACTGTTGTAATGCCTGTTGTGATTTTGATCTTTTAGGCTGCATTGTATGGTTATCTGCTTTGTATACGGTCATAAAAAGGTGAGATAAATAAACTCTTTTCCTCATCAGTGGTCCTTACCAGCTATTAGCCACAATAGCTAGGAAGGGGTCCTTGTAATTTCCGAATGCTGAAGACAAACGACAAAGGATGCTGATGCCCCCCCCCCCAATTGTGCAGTGAGCATAGAGTTCTGGTCCTTTACTGTGTGTAGCATGTCTGTCGCAGTATTAACCTAATAAAAGGAGGGGTTTTTTGCTCAAACGTCTCTCTGCGGTTCCTGCTTCAGATAATGGTGGCATTGGCTGGTCTTAAAACACTGTATGGTGTCAGAAATGGAAACTGTCGTTTTCTTTAGGGTAATGCGAGAGAAATTCTGGTAACCCAGATTGGGGAGCTGCATCAATAGAGTATAGCATCTAGATCAAGGGAAGTAATAGTACCACTGTATTCTGCTCTGGTCAGACCTCACCTGGAGTACTGTGTCCAGTTCTGGGCACCACAGTTCAAGAAGGATACTGACAAGCTGGAACGTGTCCAGAGGAGGGCAACCAAAATGGTCAAAGGCCTGGAAACGATGCCTTATGAGGAACGGCTTAGGGAGCTGGGTATGTTTAGCCTGGAGAAGAGAAGGGTAAGGGGTGATATGATAGCCATGTTCAAATATATAAAAGGATGTCTTTATAGAAGAGGGTGAAAGGTTGTTTTCTGCTGCTCCAGAGAAGCGGACACGGAGCAATGGATTCAAACTACAAGAAAGAAGATTCCACCTAAACATTAGGAAGAACTTCCTGACAGTAAGAGCTGTTCGGCAGTGGAATTTGCTGCCAAGGAGTGTGGTGGAGTCTCCTTCTTTGGAGGTCTTTAAGCAGAGGCTTGACAGCCATATGTCAAGAATGCTTTGATGGTGTTTCCTGCTTGGCAGGGGGTTGGACTGGATGGCCCTTGTGGTCTCTTCCAACTCTATGATTCTATGGGGAGAAGGAGAAGTAGCCAAGGACGCTTGCGTATTTCCTCTTCCCTAGGACTACCTACCGCGTGGCCACACGGCAGGTGCGGAAAGACATTCTGCAGACCCACATCGTCTGCTGCCAGGGCTGGAAGAAACGGCACGTGGGGGATACTAAGTGCGAGGAAGGTGAGTCAGCGAACCATGGTAAAAGTCAGGGAAGCCGCAGAGATCAGAGTCTGACATCACTGAGTTATCCGCACATCCCTAAGATAGTTGTTTATCTCCTTGGCATCTGATGGGAGGGCGTTCCACAGGGAGGGCACCACTACCGAGAAGGCCTCTGCCTGGTTCCCTGTAACCTCACTTCTTGCAGGGAGGGAACCGCCAGAAGGCCGTCAGCGCTGGACCTCAGTGTCCAGGCAGAATGATGGGGGTGGAGACACTCCTTCAGCCTTGCTCTCGCCTTTCTCCTGCCAGCCATCTGCCACAAGCCCTGTCAGAACGGAGGCAGCTGTGCCCAGCCCAACCAGTGCCAGTGCCAACCAGGCTGGGGTGGTCGCTACTGCCATGTCGGTGAGTAGAGAAGCCGGGAGCGACGAGAGAGGCGGATTAGCAGTGGTTGGCTGGTGGGGGACTAGGAAGGCACCTCAGGTGGCAATTGCTGGGAGGTGCAGGGTGGTGCCCTCTAACTTAGCCTGGTGCCCTTTATTGCAACAGAAGGCACCACCAGGGCTCATTTAAGGGATAGCTCAGTCAGAAGAGCGTGAGACTTTTAAATCTCAGGGTCGTGGGTTCGAATCCCACACTCGGCCGGGCGTAACATTGCAGGGGGCTGGACTAGATGACCTGTGGGGTCCCTTCTACCTCTATAGCTCTAAGGTTCAGCTTCTAGTTCAGATTTCCTGTGGGTTGGCAGGTACTTTGCTTAAAGGCCTTAATCACCGTCACCAGGACTAGAAACTTGAGGTTCCAGGGATTTCTGCAGATTCTTTATTCGAGGCCCTGAGAGGAAGATGCACAGGGGTTCTCCCTCCCCTTCCCGCCAGACTCGCAGACTCCTAACCCCGCTGCCGTCTTTCCTTAGATGTGGACGAGTGCCACGCACCCGTCTCTCTCTGCGACCAAGGCTGCCTCAACACCGCAGGGAGCTACGAGTGCCAGTGCAACCCTGGCTATGCCCTGGAACCAGATGGCAAGAGCTGCCACTTGCTGCCCACTGCCCAGGCGGCCCCAATGCTTGCCAGCAAAGGTGGGTCCCCACAAGGACTGGGAGGAAGCTCTGTGGAAGGGAGGGGAGGACACTTTGCACCCTGAGGGTGGCATTGCCTTCTGGGTAACCTTCCAGGGGCATAGCTGCCAAGTCTCCCGTATTCCCCGGGAAACCCCCGTTTTCCCAGCTGTTCCCAGCTGAAAAAACGGATTTTTTTGTTTTTCCCCAGTTTATTCTGGCGCGGCGGCCATTTTGGAACTGGGCGGAGCATGCTCAGAAGCGACTTTTGACGCTGCTTTGCCCAGTTCCAAAATGGCTGCAGTGCGACTTCTGGCGCAGCGGCCATTTTGGAACTGGGCAGAGCAGCATCAAAAGTCGCTTCTGAGCATGCTCTGCCCAGTTCCAAAATGGCGGCAGCGCTACTTCCGGCCTGCTACTTCCGGCCCGATCCCTTATTTCTCCGACAGGAACTTGGCAGGTATGTCCAGGAGCCACATGTGGGCAGGGGCAAAAGTGGGCGGAGCAACAGCTCTGAATTTTACCTATACACTCTAGACCAGTTTCTATTTGTATTTAGGGTTTGTTTGTTGCATCTGTTCCCCACCTTTATCTCCAAGGAGCTCAAGATGGCGTACGTGGCTCTCCCCTGCCTCTCTCTCTCCCTACAACAACCCTTTGAGGTGGGTCAGGCTGAGGGGCAGTGACTGGACCAAGGTCACCCAGTGAGCTTCATGGCTGAGTGAGGATTCGAACTCTAATCTCCCAGGTTCTAGTCTGACACACTAACCGCTATGGCTGTGTCTCTCTCACACACACAAACCCCTCTGCCCTCTATCCAGGCAAGCAGGATGCCTTAGCAGAATTAAAGGACACATCCCAGCTGTGCCAAAACACTCCTGGAAGGTGCGAAGCTGGGCTGGCGAGGGGCGTGGCCTGTGGAATGGGGTGTGGCCTGTTGAAAAGGGGTGTGGCCTACAGAAATTCTCAAGGGCCAGATAGACCTGGCAGGCAGGCAGGTGGGGACTGGCAGAGAGCAGAGTGAAGTTGGTGGGTCAGGGCCCCATATGCTTTACCAAACTATCCTCTGCTAGCAGCCACCTCCTTGCCAACGGAGCTCACTTGCTGCTTCTGCCTCCACCCTCTCTCTGGGCCGCTTGTGTCCTGGCCACATCCTTACCATCCACTTAAAGCAACTCCTATCTCACTTTCGCAGTCATGGCTTCCCTGCAAAGAATTCTGGGAACTATAGCTGGTGGAGAGCGCTGGGAATGGTAGCTCCGTGGGGAGAGGGGATTTTAACAGCCCTCTGGTTCCCAGAAATCTTTGGGAGAGGAAGCTACGGCTGTTTAACAAAGCGATACAGTGGAACCTTGGTTGTCGAACGTAATCCGTTCCGGAAGACCCTTCGACTTCCCCAAAACGTTCGACAACCGAGGCGCAAAGGGCTGTCTGCAAATTCAATTGAGAAAATTGGAAAACACACAGTGGGAGAAGTGTGGGTGAAGGCCAGTGTGCCCCACAACCGCCACCTCCTCCTGCCTCACGCAAGCACCTTGTTTCATTCCCTCATAGAAAGAAGCAGCCGGCTCTACCATTGGGCGGAGTGAGGCGGCTGCTTCAGGCGGCAGTTGGTGTTGGCAGGTGGCGTTGAAGGGCAGGTGTGTGCTTGTGTGCCCGCCCTGTGTCCTCAACTTGTGTCCACAGTGCCTCGAGGCCATTTTAATGGGTTTTTTTGGTTCAATCCCCACCATCTCCCTGGAGAGCTACCGTAGTAGAATTTCCTGCCTGAACTCCTGGGGAGAAGCTGCCAGTCCGTGTAGGCAGCACTGAACCGGGATGGACCAATGATCCAATTCAGTGCAAGGCAGCTTCATAAGTTTGTTAGGGATGCTCAACAGGATTTTTTTTGGGGGGGCGTAAGGCATCTTCTCCCTCCTCCCTTTCCGTTTACTGGTTGCTGGGACCCAGAGATGAAAGAGAGGGTGGCACCTTCGATTGCGCCACTTCCTGGCTTCTTACAAACAGATCTATTCTTCACGGGTCACAGCGGCAGCTGCCTCAGACTGTGACCCCACGCTGCTGAGTGTATTTCACAACTTCCCTGTAAAAAGCAGCTTCGAATCTGGCCACTGAGTTCAGTTCCAAGAACCTCTTTCTGCTTTGGTTTGCATGAAAAAGGAAACAAAACAAAAAGTGTAGAGGCCCTGAGAGCCGCATAAGTGCCAGGGAGGGGGAACACAGTCTTCAGTTCCTTTGTAAAGTACCCCAAACCAATATATGTACACAGATTGGCTTGGGGTTGTATCCAATACTAGTCCTACTCAGAGTAGATTTATCTGAGTGAAGGGACCTGACTAAATTATGAGTAGGACCAGCATTGGCTGAGGGGGCGGAGTCTGGACACTTGAGGGCGGTGCCTGGTAGAAAAGGAGGCAGAGCCTGCCAGGGACCTATCGGTTGACGCTCAGAATTAAGTGTACAAAGAGCGGATTTGTTGTGTTCTGTACATGTGTTCAAATCTTGCCCTTCTGCCAGTGTGGCATAGTGGTTAGCGCAGGCATCCCCAAACTGCGGCCCTCCAGATGTTCTGGCCTACAACTCCCATGATCCCTAGCTAACCGGACCAGTGGTCGGGGAAGATGGGAATTGTAGTCCAAAACATCTGGAGGGCCGAAGTTTGGGGATGCCTGGGTTAGCGTGTTGCACTTCGCAGACCAGGGTTCGAATCCAATCTTAGAGACCTTGGGCCTTTCACTGCCACTCAGCCTAACCTACAGGTGAAACTCGGAAAATTAGAATATCGTCGAAAAGTGCATTTATTTCAGTAATGCAACTTAAAAGGTGAAACCAATATATGAGTGTTTTGTATTGAGTCAAAGGATTTTATATCTGCATTACTATTGTCTGTATGTGCTTTAGGGTTAAGTAACTGCCTTTTGGTTCCAGAAGGTACAGCTACTATTGGTTCATTTAAGCTGCTGTATTTGGATCCTCTGTCTTATTGGTTCCCTCCAAAAGGCAGCACTGTGATTGCCTGATATTGTTCCCTCCAAAATGTATCCCTTTCTAGCTAGTTCCCTGTCCCTATAAATGTAGCCTTCCTGCCCTCAGAGTCAGTCCTGTTTTGCCCTGAATAAAGAACAGTTCTATTGAAGATGCGTATCTGGACTTCTTAAGCCATGACACAACAATGAGTCAGATGCATGACATGCAAAGCAAGATATGTCAAGCCTTTATTTCTTGTAATTGTAATTATTTGTCGTTAGGCGGGTGAATTATAAATGGAATGTAATTAATGAAATGTAATAGCGATGTTTATTTTTGTATTATTGTAACTATTTGTTTTATTACTGTGGAATTTTCAAAAGAAAGCATTTGTAAAAATTAAAAGAAAAATAAATAATAATAAGTTGCATTACTGAAATAAATGCACTTTTAGACGATATTCTAATCTTCCGAGTTTCACCTGTATGGTTGCCATACGTCCGGAATATCCCGGACATTACCCAGAATATTGCAGTCAGCCAATTTTCCTGAAAAATGGCTTTAAAAAAATTATTTTTTTATTTTTTGCAATTATGCCAAAAAAGCTCAACAACGTTGGGCAAAACAAAAACGTTTGTGTTGTGTGGAGTAAAGGGGAAGAGGAGAAGCCATGTATTCTACCTTGAGCTCCTTGGAGAAAATGGTAGGAGATAAAAACAAGGAAGACATGAAATCAGTTTTGGACCCTCTCTGGGGCTCCACCACAGTTCCAGTCCTGCTCCTTCTCACGCTCTCTTCTCCCTCGTCCTCTTCTCTTCCCCCCCAGTGCAAATTTTAGGGGCTCAGGAGACGATTCCCAATGAGATCCAGGAGCTTCAAGCCAAAGTGGAGCAGCTGGAAGAGGTGAGAGTCTTTGTAGGTCTGTCTGAGGAGGGACAGGATGTTGGGCTCGGTGGGCCATTGGCCTGGTCTTTATTACGTTTCTCTTCTGGCCCTTTGAGTTTCAACCAACAGCTGATCCATAAGGGATAGTGGCCTTTGAAAGAAAAACCAGTTTCCTCACCCCAATTTTAGGGGTCACTGGACCACCCCTCCCTGGTTTTGGGCCACCACATTCCTTACATGCCAGGGAGGGAGAGGCCCTCCAGTTTCCAACAGCTGGGTCTGTTTCAGATAGTTGCTGGATGAGGGCATAGCGGACAGATTGATACCTTTTAAAGACCCAGGTGGGGGGAGCTAAAGGCCAAAGATTAGCAAATCAAAGAACTTAGCAGTAAGAAGATTTCAGTGCTGCAATTCTCGGAGGTAGAAACAGAGACGGGGTTTACCGGGGATATGTGCCATTTTCCCCCTTGCAACACGTGTGGGCATAAAGAATTTGGCAAAGCCAGCTCTGGATAAATAGCAGATGAAGAATCCATAGTGGGTGCCCTTGAAAATGGTTATGTCCTGGCTATACCCTTGGGTGGCCAAGGTACTATTTTGGAGGAGAGCCGAATGATGCAGGGCATTCCTGCATTCTCTCTCCCTCCCATGATGGGGTTTGTGTATTTATATTAATATTAATATTAATAATATCCCCCACCCCTCACTGTAAGGTCGCAAGGTAGGGTGCAACAATTTAAAATACAGTATTATTAGCGTTGTTGTTGTGTTGGCTGTCTCTGTTGCTGCCTCTGGCGCCACCTACTGGCTGGCTCCCCACCTTCTGTCCTATCAGTCCCAGTGGGCCCCTGCCATAACTGCCCTGCAGCCCAACTCTCTCCATCCCTCCCCTGCAGCGCCTGGAACGTGCCATCGCCATCTTGCCGCCTTCCCTGGAGCCCGCCCAGCTGAAGGAGCTCTGGAGTCGCCTGCTCTACCTGGACCAGGTGGAGTCGCTCAGCGATCAGCTGCTTTTCCTTGAAGAGAAACTGGGGGACTGTGAGTATCAGAAAGGCCAGGCTGTCCCGACAACCTCAGCGGCGAGAACACGCCTGGCGAACCAGGGGCGGCCCCATTGGCGAAGCAAGGGGGGCAATGGGGGTGGTCCACCCTGGGTGCCACCCTGGAGGGGGACTGACACTCCGCGCCTCCCCCACGACTCCCAAGCTGAGCTGTGCCGCTCCAGCGCCATGCGGGGATGGTGCCAAGGTCCTGTGCTCGCAGCTACCGCCACAACTGGAGTGTCCCGGCACCATCCTGCACGGCGCTGGAGTGGCACCACTCGGCTTCGGAGTCATGGGGGGGGGGCACAGCGAGTGTCACCCCCTTCAGGGTCCCAGCGCCGTCCCCGCGTGGCACTAAAGCAGTTTGCCAGTGGCGCAGCACGCATAGTGACATCACACATGTGCGCTGCATGGTGATGCCACACCTCTGGATGCCAGAGCGGCTTCCTCCGCCCCTGGGCGGCCCATCCTGTTTTAATACCTGAAGCGAAATGGGAAGGTGCCACCTTGCACGTGTGCCCTGCACCACCCACCCTTCCTTGCCCTCTCCGCTGAAGCCTCACATATGAGGGTCGTACAGCTGGGGCTTCCAGGTTCTTGCAAGAGTTCGCCGGAAGCCACCATGGCCGCTTCCACTCACTTCTCCAGCGGTGGCAGAGACGCCCCTAGAATTTCACCGCCTGAGGCACCTGCCACAGTCTGCCTCATGGTTGGGCCGGCGCCATCCATGGGAGGGAAATGATTTCATGCAGGCAAGGGTGCGACCTGGGGCAAGGGCATGGCTAAGGAGAATCCCAAGGGCCAAGTGGACTGGTCTGGAGGGCCGTAGGTCCCCCCACCAGACCTGAGGCAATAACAGGCTGGCTCAGGGGTGGGGAACGCTTTGCATTCCGCAGGTTGCATTCTCTTCTGGGCAACTTTCCAAGGGCCGCATGCAACTCTCCACAGAATTTCAAGCAGCGTATTTCCCCCAGCCCTACCTGTAGATGCCTTGGGGACTGAAACTGGAACCTTCAGCAAGGAAACCATATTTTTTGCATGCACCCCCCTGCTTCCTATCGGGCTAGGAAACATTGCTTTCAGGCACTTTGACTGCTACAGCTCAATTCACCCCTCCATCCCAAGTCACCCCCGCTGATAATCAATTTTGCCTTGCTGGTGGGATGTGCAAGCCCCTCCACATAATATTGGGAGCTGCCTTACAGCAATTCTACCAGTCATCCACCTAGTTCAATACTGTCTACATTGGCAGAATGAGGTCTCTCCCCATCTCCTCCCAGATGCCAAGGATATTGGGACCTTCTATGTGCAGATAATGCTGAATGCCCTTCCCCGACTATTGAAACTCTTAAATAGCTGCCAACTATTTCTATGAACTGCCTTCCCTCTAGTATCAGGGGTGGTTTGGGGGGAGGGTCTCTTGCACTTTTCAAACCTCGTTTTTTTCCCCCCTCCTTCTGGGTTCCTTGCTCCCAGGTGCCTGTCAAAACGGTAAAAATGGCTTTGGCTACGACATTGCCCGGTGATGGCTGCGTCCTGGACTCGATTGATGGGAAACCAGGCCCTCCACCACCACCACCTCCTGCTCCCGACTCTGGGCTGGTGGCTACTGCTCTAGGAAGCTTCAGTTTAACATCTCCTCCCTGGGCGCACTCCACTCACTCATTACTTAAAAGCAAAATACGCACAGCAAGGGCTAGGGCTCTAATGGATTAACTAATGGAAGCAAGCTTCTGAGTCACACAGCATTCTTCTGGAAGAATTCGAAGCACGGCCACACACAATTCTTGAGGCATTCACAGCCAATGCAGAAGAAAAAGAGGAAAATTAAGCACTTTTGATTTCAACGGGAGATTTGCAATGAATTTCTATGCGTGTCGACTCATTTACAAATCCTGCTGCAACCAGTAGATTATCCCCAAGTTAACTATGCAAAGGACAGCAATCTTAAGCATGTGTTTAATGCGCCCACAGAAGTCAATGGAATTTAAAAGTCTTAGCATCCGACTCATGCCAACTTTTAAGTAGCAGTGTGGCCTGCCTGGGGTGTTCTTGATATTCCGTTGCCTGGTTTTTTTCTGTGGTAAGTTGTTTCTTGGATTACCTCCCTTCCACACCAATGGACCAGTTTCCCCATCCCCTTGTTTATCCTGGGCTGGTCTCTCAACCACAGGCAGTCCAGAATTCAACAGGTAGAGCTCCTAACTACTCTCAAACGCCCTTTCTTCTGAAATGCACCAAAATCTTAAGAAGCTAAGGATCGTGTTCTGCACCACATTCCCTGCAACCCTGTACTTCTTCCAACCACACGTGAACAACGGAAGGCACTTATTTGCTTTTGAGATCTCGCTGTCCCTGCTAAGTTGGCTGCGGTGTTGTTGGACAATGCAACTTCCATCTTCCTTGACCTCCCCCGCACCTGCTGGGTGTGTGGTGGGCATTGATGGTAGCTGGAAATCCAGCATCTGGAAGGCCACAGGTTTTCCAGCTCTGGAACTAGGGAAAGATCTGTGTTCAGTTCCTCTGACTGGAAGCTCACCCTAAACCAGGCACCCCCAAACTGCGGCCCTCCAGATGTTTTGGCCTACAACTCCCATGATCCCTAGCTAACAGGACCAGTGGTCGGGGAAGATGGGAATTGTAGTCCAAAACATCTGGAGGGCCGAAGTTTGGGGGTGCCTGCCCTAAACCTATGTATGCTACCTTTGAGCTCAGTCTCCAACAGGGCAAGCTATGATGGCACGTTGCGGCATCTGAAAGACGAATGGCTTTATTATGGCATAAACTTTCGCGGCGAAGCACAATAATTTTGTTAAATCCTTCTTCTCTGGCAATCACTTGTAGCCGAGTAAGATTGCCTTCCATGAACACGGTCTTAACAGTGAGTCTGTGACTGTGGAGGCCAATTCTGGATCCAAACATCCTTCCACAGTGGGGACATAGGTTTCCGGATGTGAGTTGATCACGGTGAGGGTTTGCCAAGTGTGCCTGCCTCTTAGCAGGTTTCCCACTTTTCTCCTGAGTTCGTGCTTTTTCAAAGTCCATGACACCTTTGGTGGAGGCTGTTCTCCAATTGGAGCGCTCGCAGGCCGGTGTTTCCCAGTTATCAGTGCTTATATTGCATTTTTAAAAGATTTGCCTTGAGAGTGTCTTTATAAACCTCTTTTGTTGTCCACCGGTATTTTGCTTTCCATTCTTTGGAAGATGACAATTGTTGTTGAAGTATCATTGCTTCCACGGGTGATCTTTGCTTCTTCCAGTACTCTGGCATTAGTTTGCTTGTCTTCCCAAGTGAATTAGGGGGTCGTGGGAACCTGGCGCCGAGTTTCCCAGGGACAGCTTTCTGGGCAAGAGTATATTGTTCAAGCTGCACTTTTGACATAGTTAATTTCCTTTTATTAAAAACAAATAAATAAAAGGCCACTTATTAACTTCTTGAATGGTAGCAGTCCTGTTTGGAGAAAGATGCTATTTTAATTCCACAGAACCAACATCGCTTGTAAGATTCTGATCCAGTTAATAATTGTTCATTGGAATGAATTGCTACAGCTGGATATATTTGGGAATAAAATAATAATAGTTTTATTATTTATATGCCACTCATCTGACTGAGTTGCTCCAGGGCGGCTTCCAACGAAAAGACATTAAAAATCACACATTAAAAACTTCGCTAGACAGGGCTGCCTTCAGATGTCTCCTAAAAGTTTAGTCATTATCTCCTTGACATCTAAGAAGAGGTTCCACAGGTGGGCGCCACTACCGAGAAGGCCCTCTGCCTGGTTCCCTGTAACCTCCCTTCTTGCAATAAGGGAACCGCCAAAAGGCCCTCAGAGCTGGACCTGTGTCTGGGCTGAACGATGGGGGTGGAGACACTCCTTCAGGTATAAAGGGCTGAAGCCTTGTATGTAAATATTAATGATTATATCCCTGCAACTGTCTAATCCCATTTTTAAAGCCATCCCAGTGTGTGGCCATCACTACCTTCTGTGGGGGCAAATCCCACAGCTCTCTTTCCATAGGTAAAGGTAAAGGTACCCCTGACCATTAGGTCCAGTCGTGGACGACTCTGGGGTTGCGGCGTTCATCTCGCTTTACTGGCCGAGGGAGCCAGCTTACAGCTTCCAGGTCATGTGGCCAGCATGACTAAGCTGCTTCTGGCGAACCAGAGCAGTGCACCGAAACACCGTTTACCTTCCCGCTGTAGCGGTACCTATTTATCTACTTACACTTCGTGCTTGCGAACTGCTAGGTTGGCAGGAGCTGGGACCGAACAACGGGAACTCACCCCGTTGCAGGGTTTCGAACCGTCGACCTTCTGATCGGCAAGCCCTAGGCTCTGTGGTTTTAACCCAGAGCGCCACCCGCATAGCTGCAATTCTGGTAACGCCTGCAGTAGATGCACAGAAAGGCTTCGCCTGCAGCTCAACCCCACCATCTCCGAAAAGGTGCCAAAGGCAAAGGTTACAGGACCCCATCATCACACAAAAAAACCCCACCTTTATCTGCTAGAGACACAGAGCGAGACGCGTTGCAATGGAGGGGGCTTGTTTGAGGGTCTTTATTAAAAGCAGGAAGGTCTTAGGAACATGGACTTGGTGGTGCCCCTTTTGCCCATCGCCCCCTCCCCACATTGACGCTCCCTCGACATCAACCCCCCCCCCAGAAGGGCATCTGGCAGGAGGGATAGGCAACTGGGTCTCCAACTGGGGAGAGGACAGAAATATATCAAGGGGGAAATTCCCCAAAGGCAGGAGAGGAGCAGAGGCAGCTACCCCTCTTCCCCCCCAAAGCAGGGAATATTTGGCAAAATCCCACCCACCCCCTCCACCCCACGAAGAAGCGCACACTCCCTGAAACAGCTCCCCAAGCACGCCTGCCCCCCACAATAGAGGGGGTCTCTCCTTCTGCCCCCTTTCATCCCAAAATTATAGCCTCTCCCCAATCCTAATGGCCCACCCTCGTAAAAAATATAGCTGCACACAGAAATCCACT
This sequence comes from Zootoca vivipara, assembly GCF_965207765.1. Classification (NCBI taxonomy): domain Eukaryota; kingdom Metazoa; phylum Chordata; class Lepidosauria; order Squamata; family Lacertidae; genus Zootoca; species Zootoca vivipara. The sequence continues at coordinate 111,468,582 of NC_142584.1, read as the reverse complement.
CCAGTCCCAGGAAACATGCGCAGGAAGTGCATGTACCTGGCCGCCCCCGATTCATCTCTCCTCCAACCCAGGCCTTATAGGGCACCAACATGGCGCCCTCCTGATCATCTGGACTACAACTCCCATCAGCCCCAGGGCTAGAGAGAACAGGTCCGGGAAAGGCTTTCCCTTCTTCCTGAGGCCTTGGAGTAGGCCAGGCAACGAGGTGCCCTCCAGCGGCTGCCGTACCCCTACTCCCATCAGCCCCTGCCAGCGTGGCCAGTGGTGAAGGACGATGGGCATTGTAGTCCAGTAATAGCTGAAGGGTGCCACATCAACTACCACCCCCACGCTTTAATTCCTGCTTGGCCCAGTTGGCTAAAGGGCACCAGCCTCATGCCACTAGCCCCCTCCATGTTGTGCACCCCTCCCCCCCCCCAAAAAAAACCGGCCTAGTGACCCCGCACCCAAACACTGGTTGTCCTTCCCCCAATGCCCTCTCCCAAGGCCTTCCTGCCACACTTTGCCATAGAGGGAACACACACACATACTTCCCCTCTGCCAATCTCCATGATCAAAACTCAAGAGTTTGCAGCGCCCGATGCCTCCAGCTGGAGCTAGGAAAGCAGGCTGCCACACTGACGCAGCTCGGATAAGGGCATGCTTGCTTCCCCCTTCGCAGGGCAGTTGAGATATTTTAACCAAAACGAGAGAGGAGAAAAGTAACAGGCCCCTCGTACCTGCTCTCGCTTTCTCCCCAAGCAGCACCCCCAATTTCCACCCCACATCAATTGGGTCAAGGGCTGGTCCCATAAACTGGGTTCCACAGCGTCAGCCCATATTATTTTATCCCTTCCCCCTCCCCGCAAGACACACCGCAACGCCCCCTTCCCCACAAAGCTGCTTTTTCGATCCCTCGTTTCACCCACCGGGTGACTGAAGAGAGCCAATACAGAGTCACATTCTTTCTGTGTCCCCACCCTGCCCCCGGTTCCCCCGTTCGCCGTGCCCCTTTCACAGAGGGAGGTAGTCTTGTCCACTGTTTTATTAGAGCGGCTGGTCAGTCCGAGGCCCGGGTGGGTCGTAGTCCGCACAGCTCCCCTCCTCGGGGAACTCTGGAGTGGATCAACGACGCCTTGCTCCCACCGCTGGCAAGATGTAGCGGATCTTTCAATCATGCCCATTTCTCTCCCTTATATCACACACACACACACACACACACACACACACCCTTCGTGAAAGGCCAGCAGGGTGTTTGCAACCAGCCCGCAACCCGGCATCACATTTTGCAATGTTCACACTCAGAACCTGCCCTGCGCCCATCTCGTCCGCCAGGGTGGGTCTTCCCCCTGCAGGATTCGAGGAGCGGTTCTGTTTGTACGGTGCCTGTGGGTCAGCCCACAAAATGCTCCCCGGCCCCGGAACAGGGGGCTGGAGCGGTCCAGTCTGAGAAGCTCAAGCGGAACAGTTCACATCGACAGAAACGGGGAGGGGAAGAAGACCTGGCGGGGAGAGGGCTGCACCATCTACCTGGCCGTGGGAGGGGAGAATTCTGGTCCAAAACGTGGAAGCGGGCGTGGCTGGGATCAACTCCGCCCCTGCGGCTCCTTGTGGGCGTGGCCAGGCTAAGCCCACCCCAGCTTGCAAATCTCCCGAGTTTGGTTGTAGCGTGGGCTGCTCCCGTCACCGCCTCTGCCACTCCTGGTCCTGGCTTGGCCGCTGGGGATTTAACGTCGCCCTCTTCTGCCATGGCCCCCGTCCCAGTGGGCGCAAAGCTGTTCCCAGTCCCTACCCCATAAGCTCCTCTCTCTCTCTGTCTCTCTCTAGGGCCGGATGTTGGGAGGGAGGAAGTAGTAAAAGGGGGTCACTGCGGGGCACCCAGCTCCACCGAGAGCCCCTCGAAGGCAATGAGCATGGCCTGGCGCACCCGATCTGTCAGCGCTGGCACGTCTTCAGCCCCCAGCCCCCGCGTAGGCATGGGAGGCAAGATCCGGACCGTGCAGCGCCCTGCGCCGGAGGGAGAGGAAACGGAGGCAGCGGGAAGGCGCGTGATGGTGTTGCCGGACCAGGTGGGGTGCAGAAAGGGAGAGAGAAGGAAAGAAAAAGAAAAGTGTTAAGTGTGCAGGCTGCAAAGGGGGTATTTAATTATTTTCATTTATTTGCCTGATAATTTCACATTCCTGCTTTCCTCCCAAGTCAGCTCACAGCGTAAATTAAAACAGATACAACTAAAAATGTATGATTACTTTTATATATATATATATAAAAAACCAACTAAGTAGCCCTATTGAAAGCAGCACTGAAAACACTCAAAGCCATTTAACCCCCAAAATTACATCACCCGCCCTCACAAGACCCTGCCACACAACAGCCGGTGAGTGGCCAAAGGTTTGTCAGAACCAACCTCCTCCATGGGGATAGGGGAAGGGGAAGGGAGGGGAAAGGAGCCAGGCGGCTGGACTCACCCGTGGTGAAACGCCTTTCCTTCTTACTGTAGAAATCCCGATAGGATGAGATCACAACTGGGATTATAGGAACCTGGAAAGGGGGGGGGGGCAGGAAGGGACAGCGGGAAGAAGACAAAAATATAATACACTTCAGGGAGGGCTGTTAAAAATCTTCCTCCCTCCTTTTTCAGCTCTTTCTTCCCCCCTTCCTTCCTTCTCTCATGTCATGGTGGTCTAACCCATTAAGGCCTTGGCAAGGACTGGAAAAAGACAGTGCACCAGGTTCTCTGAATAGTGCCATAGGAATGCAAAGTTTTTTGTTATGAAAACACACCTCTTTACACTTTTTGACACCTCAGGTGCTTCACTTAATGGTGCCCACCTCTTTTCCTACATCGACACTGCTCCGTTCGACTTGGGAGCGGTTTTGTTTTATAGCAGCACTGGTTTCATCTGCTTTTATAACGGTGTGCTGTACGGCTGAGATTCCTGCGTTGCAGGGGGTTGGACTAGATGACCCCTGGGGTTCCTTCCAACTCTCCAATTCTATGAAATGAAAGGATTCTGCCCTCTGAAACCCTGGAGACCCACCAACAGTCCGTTTAGGCCAGTGTTTCCCAAACTTGGGTCTCCCACTGTTTATGGACTACTATTCCCATCATCCCTGACCACTGGCCTTGCTAGCTAGGGATAATGGGAGTTGTAGTCCAAAAATAGTCGCGAGACCCAAGCTTGGGAAAACCGGCTTTAGGCAATACAGAGTCAGGCAAACCAATATTCTGACTCTAAGACACCTTTCTTTGGCGTACAAAGTGCTCCTGGTTCATGCTTTGTGTACATCTTCCTGCTAATCTTTACAAAACAGCCCTGCAAGGTAAAGGTAAAGGGACCCCTGACCTTTAGGTCCAGTGGCGGAGAACTCTGGGGTTGCGGCGCTCATCTCGCTTTACTGGCCGAGGGAGCCGGCATACAGCTTCCAGGTCATGTGGCCAGCATAACTAAGCTACTTCTGGCAAACCAGAGCAGTGCATGGAAACACCGTTTACCTTCCCGCTGTAGCAGTACCTATTTATCTACTTGCACTTTGACATGCTTTCGAACTCCTAGGTTGGCAGGAGCAGGGACTGAGCAACGAGCGCTCACCCCGTCATGGGTATTCGAACCGCTGACCTTCTGATCGGCAAGCCCTATGCTCTGTGGTTTAACCCACAACGCCACCCGCGTCCCAATTGTACCAGCCCTGCAAGGTAGGCTGGTACAATTACAGTGGTACCTCGGTTTAAGTACAGTACACAATTGGTTCTGGAAGTCTGTACTTAACCTGAAGCGTACTTAGCCTGAAGTGAACTTTCCCATTGAAAGTAATGGAAAGTGGATTAATCCGTTCCAGACGGTCCGCGGAGTACTCAACCTGAAGTGTACTTAACCTGAAGCGAACTTTCCCATTGAAAGTAATGGAAAGTGGATTCATCCGTTCCAGACAGGTCCGCGGAGTACTTAAACTGAAAGTACTCAAACCGAAGCGTACTTAAACTGAGGTATGACTGTATCCCCGTTTGGCCGATGGGAGACGTCAAAGCCGAAAGAGAGAGGAAGTGGTGTAGCAGAGACCGCTTGGCAAGTCAGTGGCGGAGGAGAGACTTGGAGGTGGCTTTGGGGCTCTTAACCTGCTGCTCTGCAAACTTAGCAAGACACGGGCTATGTGTGTTTGCTCAGAGGTCACCCCTGCTGGATTTCAGAGGGCAAAACCGCACAGGGGGTTGCAGCTCGAGTCACCCCCACGACTAAGTAAAAAGGGAAGGACTTCCTACCTGGGCTTGCACAGCCAAATGGAAGGCACCCCTCTTGAAGGGCAACATGGAGCCGTTGTGGTTCCTGGTGCCCTCGGGGAACACCCAAACCCGAACCTGCAGGGGAGTCAGAGGAGAAAAGGAAGGAGCGTAAGTAGATGCAGGCTGTACAAATACAAAAACCCACCAAAAGAAGAGCCCGGCCCAGAATATGTTTCCCAAGCAGAAGCACATGAGCAGAACATCCCTCCACTGTCATTTGGGTCCCAGAAACTTGTATCTGGAGCTACACTGCCTCTAAAAATGGACAGTCCGTTCGGCCAAATTGATGTCGCAATCCACACACTCTGCCCTGCAGCGTTGTCGATTTAGCAGACAGCTAAATTGGCGCAGAGCAAAGCCAAAAAGTCCTTCTCTGCAGAGAGAGCTTGAGGCCGGTTTGTTTTCCTACAAAAGCGTTTCCCTCCACCTTGTGCACTCCAAGATGGTGTGTTCCACCAAGGAGGCTGTACCAGTACAGCGGTACCTTGGTTCTCGAACTTAGTCCATTCTGGGAGTCCGTTCGACTCCCAAAACCATTCAAAAACCAAAGCGCCACTTTCAATTGGCTGCAGGAGCTTCCTGCACCCAAGCGGAAGCAGCGTTGGACGTTTGGCTTCTGAAAAACCTTTGCAAATTGGAACACTTACCTCCAGGTTGGGAGCGTTCGGGAGCCGATTTGTTCAACAACTAAGCCGTTCGGGAAACAAGGAACCACGGTAATTAAGAGCTGAACGCTACAATGGCAAACTTCCCACTCTCTGCCCAAAAGGACTGTACCAGCAAGTTAGCATTTAAGTACGGTGGGAAATTCCAAGAGGCTGGCACCCAGGTGCAAGCCCTTAAGAATTTTGGGGGGAAATAATTTTTGCTCTCTGTACACCCAGCCATGACACAGACACAATCCCACTTCGCTATCCCTTCCTCCTCCCCACAATGCCTCCAGATCCCCCATGCTTCCCGAAAATGTAGGCAGCCCCCTCTCCCGCTCCAGAAGCACTCACATCCTCACAGAGCATGGTTTGCGCCGTCTCCGCCATGACGCTAATGGCGTCATCGGTTTTCTTGCGGTTGATGAAGATGATGCCCCCTAGCCAGCACGCCAGCCCCACTGTGCCCATGTACATCAGCTCCTTCTTGGCAATTGGCACACACCGGCTGGGCAAGACTTCCATCAACCCTGCAGGGCGGGACGAGGCAACGGAGAGGGAGGAAAGCAGGAAGGTTAGCCACGGCAACAGATCAAGGCCGCCCAGCCCACCATGTGCCAGACACCGGTCAGGGGGGGGGGGGCAACCACAGCCTGGTGGCACAGCAAAGGCCCAGTCAGAGTAAACCAGAGGTGGGGAGTCTGTGGCATTTTGTATCTTGTTGACTACAACTCCCATTGTCCCTGACCACTGGGCCATGCTGCCTGGAGGCTCTTGGGAGCCTCAGAATAATGATGATGATGATGATGATGATGATGATAATAATAATAAATTTTTATTCCCCAGCCACTCTAGGCGGCTTCCAACAAAGATTTCAAATACATTAAAATGTCACACATCAAAAACTTCCCTGAACAGAGCTACCTTCAGATGTCTTCTAAATGTCAGGTAGTTATTTATCTCTTTGACATCTGATGGGAGGGCGTTCCACAGGGCGGGTGCCACTACCGAGAAGGCCCTTGGCGCTGGACCTCAAGTGTCTGGGCAGAATGATGGGGGTAGAGACGCTCCTTCAGGTTTACTGGACCAAGGCCATTTAGGGCTTTAAAGGTCAGCAACAGCACTTTGAATTGTGCTCGGAAACATACTGGGAGTCAATGTAGGTCTTTCAGGACCGGTGTTATATGGTCTCGGCAGCCGGCCCCAGTCACCAGTCTAGCTGTAGGGCCATAGCTTCCCCATTGGGATGTAAAAGCAAATTTTAAAAAATGTTTTCACACTTCCTGGACTCCCTTCCTGTGCAAAATTCAACTAAAAAGGTCAACCAAAATTTGAGGCAGCCAATGCAGTCCCCCTCTGGATGTTGTTAGACTCTCAGCAGACGGCGGTCAAGGGGAACAGGATTTATGGTTCAGTCACATCTGAAGGGTTGGCTTTCCCAGACTAAATTACTTGTGATAACCAGGCCTGATAATTGTCTTCCAAAGCAACTCCTCTATTCCGAACTTAAAAATGGAAAGCGTAATGATGGTGGTCAACAAAAACGGTTTAAGGACTCTCTCAAGGGAAATATAAAAAATGTAGGATAAACACCAACAACTGGGAAACACTGGCCTGTGAGCCCTTCAATTGGAGAACAGTCTTTAGCAAAGGTGTCATGGGCTTTGAAGACACTCGAACGCAGGACGAAAGGGAGAAACATGCTAAGAGGAAGGCACGCTTAGCAAACCCTCACCGTGATCGACTCCTGCCCAGAAACCAATGTCCCCATTGTGGAAGGATGTGTGGATCCAGAATTGGCCTCCACAGTCACCTATGGACTCATTGTTAAAACCGTGTTTATGGCAGACAATCTTACTCGGCTACGAGTGATTGCCAAAGAAGAAGACGACTTTTGAAGATGCCTTCCCAACTCTGCAAATCAGGTGTGGGCAACCTTTGGCTCCCCAGAGGTTATTGGCTGCCAACAGCCACCATCCCTGGCTGTGGGCCACACTTACTGGGGCTGATGGGAGTTATTGTAGTTCAGCATGAGACTTTGAATTGCAGGGTCGCAGGTTCGAGCCCTACGCTGGTCAAAAGATTCCTGCACTGCACGGGGTTGGGCTAGGTCAGTGCTTTTCTTCCTAAAAAATGTTTAGGGGTATGCGGCCCCCCGCGGCCCCCCAGAAAAAAAGCACTGGGCTAGGTGAATCTCATGGTCCCTTCTAACCTTACAATTCTATGAACATCTAGGGCAGGGGTTCCCAAACTAAGGCCCGGGGGCCAGATGTGGCCCAATTGCCTTCTAAATCCGGCCCGCGGGCGGTCTGGGAATTAGCATGTTTTTACATGAGTAGAATGTGTCCTTTTATTTAAAATGCATCTCTGAGTTATTTGTGGGGCATAGGAATTCATATTTTTTTTCAAAAAATAGTCCGGCCCCCCACAAGCTCTGAGGGACAGTGGATTGGTCCCCTGCTGAAAAAGTTTGCTGACCCCTGATCAAGGGGTCCAAAGTCTCCCTGCACCTGCTTAGAAACCAATGAAGATTGCTTTAAATTGGGCAGGAACTCTTAATAATAATTTAGTGGTATGGTAAAATGGATTGACGGGAGAGGTTACAAGGGGTCTTCTACTCACATTCTGGCCACATGGCCCTCAGCCACCTACCCAGACCCCTTCCCCCCCCCCCCGTGCCCAGCCGTACCGAGCAAGTCAAGCGAGCTCTGATGGTTGGACACGATCACATAAGGCTGCTTGATGTTGAAGTTCTCTGTCCCCCGCACGTCAATCTTGATCCCGTACAGGTATTTCACATGCAGCATCATGAACCGGATTATCCTGGAGATGGGAAAGAAAAGGGAGGAGAAAACTTGTTCACCTGCCACTTCCGTACCTCACGGCACAGCAGTCGCTGCTGATCATGACAACACTTTGCCATCTTCCCTTCTGGAAGGTTTGCCTGGTGGCTGGTGCCTTCATTATACAGTAGTACAGTGATGGCAAACCTATGACACGCGTGTCAGACGTGACACGCAGAGCCGTCACTGCTGGCACGCGCCCCATCGGCCCATTCACGTTGTTGTTGTTGTTTTCCCCCCATTTGTTCTCCAGCTCCTCCTCACGCTACAGCTTGTCTCCGCTGTTAAAACCCGGATCCTTTGTTGTTGTTGTTGTTGCTGGTAGCCAGAGATTGGTTTTTTAACCCGTTCTGTGCTGGGTTTTTTGGCGTTTTGGCAGACTATGTCGGTGTTGCGTGTTAGTTCCAGCGAAGGTATTATTCGTCATTTATTTCTGTTCTCTTTCCCCCCTAAAAGCGCAGCAGCTTTGGGGCATCATTCCCAAAAAAGCAAAGCAACTTTTGCACCCCCCAAAAATCCTCCAAAACTTTGGTCAGCAGCTCCCCCAAAAAAGCTCAACAACTCTGGGCACTTTGTGATAAATAAGGGTTTTTTGGTTTGGTTTGGTTAAATAATTAGTTTTTGGTTTATTAAATACAGTTATATATTAGAATTATACATTTTTATTATTTAAACTCTAAATATCGTGAAATTATGGGTTTTTTCTCGAAGTGACATACCACCCGAGTTATGCTCGGTTTTTTGGCGAATTTTGACACACCAAGCTCAAAAGGTTGCCCATCACTGCAGTAGTAGAACCTTGGTTCTCAAACGTAATCTGTTCCAGAAGTACGATCGACAACTGAAACGTTCAAAAACCAAGGCGCAGCTTCCGATTGGTGCCGGCGCCGTGGAAACAATAGCCGACAGCAGCATCGGACGTTCAAAAACCGAAACACTTCTGGGTTGTCGGAGTTCGGGAACCAAAACTTTCCGAGGACCCAGGTGTTCAAGAACCAAGGTTTCACTGTATATCTTTAGATGCCAGGCAAAAATGTTCCTCCTCACCTGGGCCTTTGGCTAATTAATTTGCCACAACCTTTTAAATGCATGTGTGGGATGGTGGGCTACTGTTTTGTTGCTGTTGTTTAGCTGTTTATTTGTGTTTTTATCTTGTGAACTGCCCAGAGATCTTTTGATGAAGGGTGGGGGAAATATCTAATAAATAAAAATGGTAATAAAATAATAAGCTGCCAGTCAAAAATAATTTTTGAGGCACTGAGGTGTCCGGAGTGCTCATGCTCCCTCTAGAGGCCAGTGTTGTTCACTGCAGCTTTCACTTTTCAAAATACCAAAGCAGCAAGAAATCGTTTTTATTGCTGTTTTTGGCTCTCCTCTTTCTACCAATACAGTAAAGGTAAAGGTGAAGTCCACAGGTGGCCAACCTGCCTATAATAATGTAAGAAGCAGCTGCCGCAAGACATTTTGCTGCCTCAGGTGAAGTCCAAGATGGCTCCTTGTGGCACTCACCTAAAAGATCGCCTCATCCCCTGTGCAGTCTCAGATATGTAAGTTCATCGTCAAATAGCACCTTAAACCCAGGTTACAGTGGCCACAACAGAATGTCTAGGTACCTCTTTGTTTACAATGAATTTTGTTGTGGTGGTGGTTGTTCATTTTACTTCTATACCACTATATGGGCGTGTTGAATTTTTCATCTTTAAAAATCCTGATTTGAGGGGTGTTTAAAAGTTGTGGTATGATGAGGTAATTTGAAATATATTTTGGTTCCTTGTAAATATTGAGGTCTTGCTTGGTAAATCTCTATGTGAAAAGTTCCTACTTTTTAACATTTTTTAAATTTTCCTGTCATTTATAAACATATAGGTTATTCCCCAATTTTGATGAAAACAGATGTTGATAAGTGCCTAAAACAGTGGTACCTTGCAAGACGAAATTAATTTGTTCTGCAAGTCACTTCGTATAGCAAAAAACTCATCTTGCAAAGCACAGTTTAAAATTTTCCCGGTTTACCCGGTCTACCCATTTAGTTAATGCATTCCTATTTGTCTTGCGAAGCGCGGTCATGGGAAACTTTGTCTTGAGAGTCGCCTCGCGCAACGCAAAACACTTTTATCTTGAGAGTTTTTCGTTGCATGAGGCATTCGTCTTGTGGGGTACCACTGTATTGTAGTTCTCTTATATATGTATTGTAGTTATCTGTACTATTAATATGAATATGAATATGAATATGAATATTATACAACAGTATGTGATATCTTTTTTGCTTTCTACCACCAGTCCACCCACTGAGGTCATTGGGGTTTCAAAGCCGAAATGCTCTGACAAGTAGATTTCTCATCTATCCGAGATAGACAGAATGGGGTGGCATGAGGACATCTAACCAGCCCTAGCAATTGTCTTCTGTGTTGCATTGGAGATTGGGGGCTGGGGTCTTGCTTGAATATGTTACAGAGCATCTCTGGTACCAGAACAATTGTGTGGTCATCAAAGGAGCTGGGATCCTCACCAACCAACATCATTTTATTATACTATACTATATATATATACTATATTCAGCAGAGAATTTTGTCCTTTTGTTGCTCACTCCCACCCTTTGAAACAGAATTTTATTCCCATGAAGGAGAAAAGCATGTTTTCTTTGAAGAATAGCTATGATGATAAACACGATAAGGAAGTCTATGCAGAGGACTGGATAAACTACTTGGAGGTGTTAAAAATACACTGTAAAGTAGAGCTACCAAAGTTCAGTCGAATTTCCTTATTGGATAAATTGGGGGTGCAAAAACAGCATTCTGATAGTGTAGGATTCAGGCTGTTGGGCAGGCACCCAATCTTAAGATAAGGATTGCCACATTTTAAGAAAGACAAGATTTTAGTTCCTTCAATAGTAGCATGGATAATAAGCATTATAGTAACCCTTCTATCACAGTGATGGAAGGATGGAAATACTATATATTCTCCTGCTTCAGAACCATTAAATGAACAGAAGTCTTGACCTGCATGGAATATGGTTTCTCTAAGTCTGACACCATCTTTGTGAGGATCAAGAGCAGGCCTTTAGATTCTACAGGAATCAAATTTTAACAGTGTACACTTCTTTTGAAGAGCATGGTCCAGGGGGCTTCTGCCAGTGGCTCTACTACTCAGATGTGGGCCCTCAGCAGATACATGATCATGTGACACCAGCCCTTGAAGTTGTTAATTTATTATTCTTTTTTACTATAATAGGACGTTATAAGATAAAGCAAGCATCCCCAAACTTCGGCCCTCCAGATGTTTTGGACTACAATCCCCATCATCCCTGATCATTGGTCCTGTTAGCTAGGGATCATGGGAGTTGTAGGCAAAACATCTGGAGGGCCGCAGTTTGGGGATGCCTAAGATAAAGTAATGAAATGTTGTTACAGCTGGAAACAAAATTTCTTTATATTTTCGCTTGTATAAAATGATTAAAAACTTTAACTTCGCTTCAAAATGTGAGTTTTTGGCTTTTTTTTAGTGTATTTCAAACAGATCTCAATTTACCAAGCTAAACATAAACCAATCATAAAAATAATTGCATATTTGGATTCCTCATGTGCAATAACATATTTTTAGAACCCCTCATTGAGCAAATTCCAAAAAAAAAATCGTCCTTAAATGACACACACACACACACACACACACACACACACATATATATATATATAAATTCTCAAAGCTTCCTTGGAAGTATTTAAGCAGAGGTTGGATGGCCCTCTGTCATGGATGCTTTGGCTGAAATTCCTGCATTCAAGGGGTTGGGTTAAATGACCCCTGGGTCCCTTCCAACTCATAATTCTATTATACCTGCCAAATCTGCCCCTAAGACTCGCCTTCAGTCACATTGCTATCTAAAACCATCTAAAACCAAGCCACAGGTCCATGTAGCAGCATCTCTCCTCTTTCTCTCTGCCTCCACCCCCGCCCCGTTCCTCTATTGCAAGGAGCAATAAATTTTTTCAGCCAGAGGCCAGATTCCATTCTGAGCAAAATTCTAGGAGGCCAAATGTCAGTGGTGGGCAGGGCCAGAGGCAAAAGTTGGCAGGGAAAAAAATTAATGCAAAATTTACCTTTGTGCAGTAGGCTAGTTTATCCTGCTCTATCCTTAATCTAAGGAAACAAGAGGCATTGTCAGAGTCTGTGGGGACATTCCAGCTAGGCCAAAAGTCATCGAGGAAGGGTGCAGAGCAGAACAGCCTCAAACTGATTTTATCTATAAATACTCAGAAAGGGCATAGTTTAAAATGCAAATAAAACTCAGTTCCAGAGAGTAACAGGCACAGCACAAATAATGCAGGAATTATTCTTCACAAAGTGTAAAGATATTAACAAGTGTCAGTATTGTTCTTACTATTTCTACCAGCACAAAGGACTATAATTTCCACATAGCAACATACTGAGATGAGGGCTATTCTGTCGTGAGTTTCCTTGTTCAGATACATTACAAAATCACACCATTCAGATCCAGATCCCCCCCCCCCCCCGCCGCCGCCGCTGCCCTCTAAAATTTATTCCCAAGCTTTTCAAATAAAGCTACATCCCAAATGTTTTAATACCTTTTAACATGTGTTTTATTCTGTGGTTTCATTGGTTATAAGTTTGTATTTTGGCGACATTGTTTTTTTCAGCTTGCATACTGCTTAAGGGATTTTTAAAACATTAAGCGGTTCATAAATGCTTTCGGAATAAATCACTCAGAGATGTACCAGTAGAACCCAATTTACCTTCTGCCCATCCCTACTCCAAAGTAAAGGGAAAGGTAAAGGGACCCCTGACCATTAGGTCCAGTCGTGACCGACTCTGGGGTTGCGGCGCTCATCTCGCATTATTGGCCGAGGGAGCCGGCGTACAGCTTCCAGGTCATGTGGCCAGCATGACAAAGCCGCTTCTGGAGAACCAGAGCAGCGCACGGAAACGCCATTTACCTTCCCGCTGTAGCAGTACCTATTTATCTACTTGCACTTTAACGTGCTTTCGAACTGCTAGGTTGGCAGGAGCTAGGACCGAGCAAACTACGGGTTTGACCAAACTACGGGAGGCAGTGCAAGACAGGAGTGCCTGGCGTGCTATGGTCCATGGGGTCACGAAGAGTCGGACACGACTAAACGACTAAACAACAACAACAACAGGACCGAGCAACAGGAGCTTACCCCGTCGCAGGGATTCGAACCGCCGACCTTCTGATCGGCAAGCCCTAGGCTCTGTGGTTTAACCCACAGCGCCACCTGCGGCCCCCACTCCAAAGTACCGTCGTACTAATATGAAAAGCGCTCTGTGTAACCGAAGTTACATTACACAGAGATACCAAAGTTATGGAAACTGAAATGAATAGCCTCTTGGAGCTCTTTGGCATGCAAATTGTGCATTGTACAACTTGTGAATCTGGTTAGAGAGTAGATGTCACTTGTTGCAATCGCACATGGAGCAGAGTAAAAAAAATAGCTTTATTCTGGGAAGCTCAGAACCTGGATAGAAAACTGTTCTAGCTCTAACGTAATTACGTCATCTAAGGAAGACCAAAGGAGTCATGCTTGCTTCTCTATTTTCCGATGATGGATTCAAGGTGACCTCTCACCTTGAGGTCTGAGGAGTAAGTGTGAGAAGTTGGATGCAACCTAAGACATATCCGTCTGAATTTTTAAAAAAGGACAGGGAGGCCAGAAAAGAGGTCAGAGGCTACATGGAATCATAGCTTTGGAAGGGACCCCGAGAGTCATCTAGCTGGTTTCCTGCCCACAGCCATCCCTGGGCAGTCTCGAACCACCAACCTTCCGGTTAAAAGGTGCAGGGATAGTCTAGGAATCTGGAGGTCCTTTGCTCTGCCTGCCTTAAAGGTAAATGTAAAGGGACCCCTGACCATTAGGTCCAGTCGCTAGCAACTCTGGGGTTGCAGCACTCATCTCGCTTTATTGGCCAACGGAGCCGGCGTACAGCTTCCGGGTCATGTGGCCAGCATGGCAAACCAGAGCAGCGCATGGAAACGCCGTTTACCTTCCCGCCGGAGTGGTACCTATTTATCTACTTGCACTTTGACGTGCTTTCGAACTGCTAGGTTGGCAGGAGCTGGGACCGAGCAACGGGAGCTCACCCCGCCGCCGGGATTCGAACCTCCGACCTTCTGATTGGCAAGCCCTAGGCTCTGTGGTTTACACCACAGTGCCACCTATGCAAACCCCATGCAAAAAGCTTCTCTCTTTTCTTCTTAAGTTTTAATTGATACTTTTCAAGTTTATACATTTCATTAGCTTTACAATCAATTTAACGTTTCTAAGTTTGACTTCCTTCCCCCTCTTTCTCCTCTCTCAGCAAGCCGAGTCAGGCCCAATCTTCCAACAAAAGATTTAAGAGTCATCCCCGCCCCAACCCCACCAAACACAAGAAGGGCTGCACCCACCATTGCGCCGGCTATGTGAACATCCCAGCAGCACATGGACTTCCTTTGGCATGGAATAACATTGTTCCCCAAGCCTCCCTCCCCCATGCCCCCCCCTAAATCTGTTCTAGGGGTTTTTCCCACCGCTCACCCTAACACTTGAGCAGATTTGGGGAAGGTGGAAGGGGACAGGGGGGGTCCCACGGTACGAACGGAAATCCTTGTGCTAGCAGAATGAGTTAGCTGAATGCCTCCCAAAGAGCCTAATACACACAAACAAACAAACTCTTGTACTTACCTCATATTCTCCACGTTTCGCCCACGGACTGCGCAAATAGGGATGACGATGACGGCCAGGAAGAGGATGTAGCTGTTGTAGAACGCCATCTTGCAGTAGTACTTGAAGGTGGTACTCCATTCGTAGAGAAGTGGGACCACCACCAGGAACAAAATGAGGAGCCCCTGGCCCAGCGAAATCTCCATTGTCCCTGCAGGAGGGAGGGGGGGAGGGAAAGAGTTAATGCCGTTTCTATTTCAGAAGCCATTTTAAAGCCATTCTTCCATTTTATAATTCGCTTTTCGTTTGGGTTTTTTTTATCTCTGTTGTATTTTTTACACTTATCATACATTGCTGAGAGACGGCTGCAATTGAGCAGCATATAAATTTTCACAAAATTTATGCAACGCTTGATGATTGTTGTTTGTTTTTTTAAAAAAACTCAAGGAAGTTTTTGAAAAGACACGTCAAATAAAATTAACAACAATTCAAAACTGTCAAAAAGTTAGCATAGCAATAGACTGAAATGGATTGAAATTTGGAGATTAAAATGGCCAAAACAATCATCATTAATAGGTATTCTGGATTCTTGTAAGCGCTGCATGTCAAACAGAAACACCCCCCCAAAAAAGCTGTAAAAATGTATATCCATAACAACAAAATCATGAAATTAAGTTAGAGCATACATAATAATTCATAACGCTGTGTTTGTTTCACTTCTCGGGTTGGCAAGGCCATCGGTGGGGAGCGAGGCATCGCAAGGATATGAGAATTGGCCAAATGAGCTCATAGCTGCACCAAGAGATGTGTTGAACTAGGGGCACCCAGCACCTTGTGTGTGATCCTGACTCCGATATAGCCTTCTGCATCTTCCATCATTTAAGCCTGGTGCATGGCAAAGCGAACTACAGCTAGAAGGCACCGTTCCCCGCTCAGAAAAGACCTATAAGCCCCTCTTTAATGGGCAGACTTTTGCTTTGCTGTCAAACCATCAAAATTCTGCCTTGAGGCCACTCAAAGTCCACGCCCAGAGATCTTCCCTGATGAGCAAGTGCGGCAGGTTCCTTAATTTACACCATTTTGCAAGCTTCTGTCCTAGGACTACAGGAGTAAAGTGTTTTTATGCAGTTCCTTGCAAGTACACACACACACACACACACACACACACACACACACACACACACACACACACACACACGGCACCTGAGATTTCACCAGGAGTGGATCCACACACAGGGGAAATTTTTGCTCTCCAGCGCCATCTGGTGTTGCATGTTTCTAACACAATCAAAATGCTGTTTTTTGACTAATGTAGTTGAGTCCCAGATTTATTCTGGACCAGTGTCTTGCCTTGCTAAAGGACTGGATGAGAGCCAGCAAACAAGCTCAATCCAGATATGAACGAGGCACTATTAGGGGGTAGTTCCCTAGACCAGATGGGTGGGAGGTCGCCTGCTCTTGATGGGGTTACACTTCCTCTGAAGGAGCAGTTTTGTAGCTTAGGGGTAGATCCTGGATCCTTTGCTGTCACTCGAGGCTCAGGTGGCCTCAGTGGCACAGAGTGCCTTCCATCAGCTTCAGCTGGTGGTCCAGCTACGCCCCTATCTGGACAGGGATAGCCTAACTACAGTATTGTTGTCTATGCTCTGATAACCTCAAGGTTGGATTAATGCAATGCATTATACGTAGGGCGGCTTCTGAAGGAGGTTGGGAAACTTCAGCTGATGCAGAATTCAGCGGACAGGTTGTTCACCGGAGCAAGACGGTTTGAGCATATTACACTGATCCTGGTTTGACTGCAATGGCTACCAAACAGTTTACGAGCCCAATTCAAAGTTAGAATAGAATCATAGAATTGTAGAGTTGGAAGAGACCACAAGGGCCATCCAGTCCAACCCCCTGCCGAGCAGGAAACACCATCAAAGCATTCTTGACATATGCCTGTCAAGCCTCTGCTTAAAGACCTCTAAAGAAGGAGACTCCACCACACTCCTTGGTAGCAAATTCCACTGCCGAACAGCTCTTACTGTCAGGAATGTTTAGGTGGAATATTCTTTCTTGTAGTTTGAATCCATTGCTCCGTGGTTTTGACTCAGTGGTTTTGACCTATAAAGCCTTAAACGGTTCAGGACCACAACACCTCAAGGACCGCCTCTTTCCATATGAACCTACCCGGACCCTGAGATCACCTTCTGAGGCCCTCCTTCGTGTGCCGCCTCCTCGAGAGGTCTGGAGGGTGGCAACACGAGAACGGGGCCTTCCCTGTAGTGGCTCCCCGTCTGTGGAATGCTCTCCCCAGGGAAGTTTGCTTGGCGCCTTCATTATACACCTTTAGGCGCCAGGCAAAAACGTTCCTGTTTAACCAGGCCTTCGGTTGATTTGATTGATATCCTACGCCATTTTAAAAAGGTGGGTTTTTTGGGAGGGGCAGTTATTGGGTTCTTGTTTTTATTTTTATTATATATATTTGTGGTTTTATATTTTGATTTTCTTCTGTGAACCACCCTGAGACCTCTGGGTATAGGGCAGTATATAAATTCAATAAATAATAAATAATAATAATTTATTGGCCAAGTACATTTTCCAACATACTTGGAATTTGTTTCGGCTACATTGCAATGTAAACATACACACACTGTTCCACTCACAATACAAATAAGCAAAGAAACCCACCCATAATTGACCTCTCCTTCAGCTACACATCTACAAATTTAACAATTTAATGGCACAAGGGATCAGAATCAGAATGTTTATTCGGCTTTACACCCATCATAAAACACAACAAAATAAATCAAATAAGACAGCGGACCCGTTCAAGCCACAAGTAATATAACACAATTCACAGCTCACAAGGACAAATATTAACAATTATAAAAGAAAAGTTTAAGATTATGATTTAAAAAAATTAGGCACTACGCTGAAATCAATATCTGATGTCATTATAGAAAATTCTTATAACTATAAATAATCTGCTAACATTCCATTCCGTCTCTTGTACGAGAGGACGGCTATTAGGAATTTAGCAACCTGTAGAGTAATATAAGGATCCACATCTTGAAGAGCCCAGGCAAGCTGAAGGTCAACTGGTTTGTCAGCCATAGGCTGGATTATGGAATTTAGTATACTAGCACTAGCCGAACTGTACATAGGGCAGATAAACATAACATGATGTAGAGATTTAGATGTTTTGATTTCACAAGCACACATTGAAGAGACTTGGCCCTTAGTAAATCTATGTCTCAGCACGTTTGTTGGAAAAACATTGAACCTAGCTTTAATGAAGGCATATCGGTGAGACGCAGCCGTAAGCGATGTTAAATAGGATGGAGCACGGTAAATAGGGGTTATGCCGAAATTTAACGGCGAGCATACTCCACCACCAGCTAAGAAATTTTGGTATAGCTCCGCATCATCCAGCCTTTGATTTATACACCTTTTTGCCGCATTTAGATCCAGTTTGAGCAATTCAGTGGGCGAGATCTCATAGGACAGCAATTTGGCATGGATTTTTCCTGACCACAAATTTGTGAAGTCATCCCGCCATATGCATTGAATGAGATAGTGGTTCGGGAGTTTATGCCATAGGGATATCCAATAAATCAAAACTCGCCTCCATAAAACTAACTCCACTGAGGGGATCTTCATTTCTAAGCGAATAGCCGCATTACTTACGCATGTTGGTAATTTTAGAAGTCGGCGTAAGAATTGGCTTTGAAGCGACTCTAAAGGTGAGAGATTTGCAAAGGCCGCCCATGAAGGTGCAGCATAGGCCATTGTGGCCATCACTTTGATGCTATACACTTTCAAGGCTGCAGGGATGAATAAGGCCCCCTCGGAATAGAAAAAAACAGAGGAGGGAGTGCGATGGGGCTTTTGTCTTGTTTTGAAGGTATTCAACTTGCGCTTTCCACCCTAAATTGTATTGAAAATAGATTCCTAAATATTTAAATTTGTGTACTTGTTCTATTTTCGTGCCCTCCAGTTTCCATGTATAAAGTTTTCGACTCCTTGAATATATCAGTACTTTTGACTTGGTGTGGTTGATAGACAGATGATTAAGATGGCAATAAGTCGCAAAAATCTTTAGTGCTCTCCTTAAACCCACTCTGGAGTAAGAGAGTAGCACCGCATCATCTGCGTAGAGAAGTAAAGGACAACGATAATCTGCTAATACGAGGGGCGGCACAAGGGAAAAAAACTGTTCCTGTGCCTGGCCGATTTTGTATATGAAGACCTGTAGTGACGTCCAGGTGGGAGTAAATCTAGCAGACGATGGCAGGGATGTAAAGGATCTGCTGCAATTTTCTGTGCTCTCTTCTTAACTCTGGTAGCATAGATTGACTCTATTGTAGGCAAGCTAGCACCAATTACCCTTTCTGCAATTCTTACAGCTCGCTGGAGCCTTTCCTTGTCTGTCTTGGAGGCTGTACCATACCAAGCAGTAATAGAATTACAGAGAACTGTTTCAATGATGCTTCTGTAAAATTGGATCCATACTTTCTGGGGCAATTTAAATTCCCTTAGTTGTTGATAATAATAATAATAATAATAATAATAATAATAATAATAATAATAATAATAATAATGTTATTTCCAAAGATTTTTTTTAGCACAATCTATCTTTAAAAAACACACACCCTCCACTTTGCCACAGCACTATTGCCAACATACACTATGGCCTGGTCTTTCGAAACCATCATGCTAAGGTGCACTAAAAAACAAGAACACTGACGCGAGGAAGGAATGTTCTCTCTGGTATGGTGGAGGGAAATATCAGGGACTGCTGACAGGCAGGCTGGGCATCAGAAGTTTTGCAATGACACATCAGAAGTTTTGCAATGACACATCAAGAAGGACATCAGAAGTTTTGCAATGACACATCAAGGAATCCAAGCTTTCTTCCAACCACGCTAGGAGGAAAGCTGCCAAATTATGCCCTACGTTCCTTTGTTTGTGCTCTCTCTCTCCGCCCGCACGCGCACACACGTGACTTTCCCCAGCTCCTGAATGTTTGCCACTTGGGGGCACAGATACTTGGCCACTGTACTGCATACTGCAGTAACTTCCAGACTAGATTACTGCAGTGCACCCTACATGGGGCTGCCCTTGAAGACAGCTTGAAAAACTTCAAGGGGTCCAGAATGCAGCGGCCAGATTACTGGCTGCGGTTCCGTTTGGATCTTGCAGAACATCCGTTTTAAAACAGTGGCGTTGTTTGTTTCCGAGCCCAATTCAAGGTGCTCACATGTTAAACCCTCTTGGTTGTTACACTACCCTCAGAAGCTCGGAGGGTAGGGGTGGCCCAGGAGAGGGCCTGCTTTGTGGCAGCCCCTAAGTTGTGGGGCCACCTCCCCACAGAGGTGCACCTGGAAACTTCCAGAGGCACCTTGGTAATGCAGCTTTCAGTGATGTTATACAGGTGAAACTCGGAAAAATAGAATATCATCGAAAAGTGCATTTATTTCAGTAATGCAACCTATTATTTTTTATTTTTCTTTTAATTTTTACAAATGCTTTCTTTTGGAAATTCCACAGTAATAAAACAAATAGTTACAATAATACAAAAACAAACAAAAATAAACATCGCTATTACATTTCATTAATTACATTCCATTTATAATTCACCCGCCTAACGACAAATAATTACAATTACAGTGGTACCTCTACTTACGAATGACTCGACTTACGAATATTTCTACTTACGAATGGAGCTCCGTCCGCCATCTTGGATGCTGTTTAGATAGGATTTTTCTACTTACGAATTTTTAGATAGGGTTGCTTCGACTTACAATTTTTTTCTCCCAATGCATTCCTATGGGATTCAACTTACAATTTTTTTCGACTTACAAATGTGTGTTCAGAACGCATTAAATTCGTACGTAGAGGTACCCCTGTACAACAAATAAAGGCTTGACATATCTTGCTTTGCAATGTCATGCATCTATCTTATACTGGTTGCACCTTTTAAGTTGCATTACATAAATGCACTTTTCAACGATATTCTAATATTCCGAGTTTCACCTGTAGACACACTGCTATTCCTGGCTTTCGACACAGAATATGTCTATTTTTAGCCCCCCCCCCATTTCTTCAGTTTTAAATTGTTGTAGCCTATTTTTGCCATTGCTTAATAATTTGTTTCCACGAACATGCCTTCTTCAAGTTAGGTCTGAAGGCAAAGAGCCTTCTCGGTGGTGGTGCCTGCCCTGTGGAACACCCTCCCATCAGATGTCAAGGAAATAAACAACTACAGTGGTGCCTCGCTTTACGAATGCCTCGCACAACGAAAAACTCGCTAGACGAAAGAGTTTTGCGTTGCGAGAGGCATTCGTAAGACGACAGAATTTTCTATGGCCGCCACTTCGTCTTACGAAGCGCGGCCATAGAAAGCGGCAAAGGAAGATCAGCTGTCAGCGCGGGAAGCTGACAGCTAATCTTCCTTTGCCTCCGAAGCTGTGCTCAGTGTGGGGGGAGGCAGGCGGGAGGCGGCGGCGGGAAAAGGTCTTTCCCCCCCGCCGCCTCTCGCCCCGCAGCCCCGGCACTGAGCGCAACTTTGGAGACCTCCGAAGTTGCGCTCCGTGTGGGGGGAGGCAGGCGGGAGGCGGCAGCGGTAGGAGGTCTTTTCCCGCTGCCGCCTCTAGCCCCTCGACAGGCGGGATGCGGGGGAAACACAGAATTTCTCCTGCGTCCCCCCCGCATCCCGTCCGACACACAGTGGGGATCGTAGGGGCTTGAGAAGCCCCTACGATCCCCGCTGTGTGGCAGGCGGGATGGTGGGGGGACGCAGGAGAAGAAGCCCCTACGATCCCCACTGTGTGTCGGACGGGATGCGGGCGGGACGCAGGAGAAATTCTGCGTTTCCCCCCACATCCCGTCCGACACACAACGGGGATCGTAGGGGCTTCTCAAGCCCCTACGATCCCCACTGTGTGTCGGGGGAGGCAGGCAAGACGCGGCGGTGGGGGAACGTTTTCCCCTGCCGCCGCGTCTTGCCGCGCACAGCCGGCATGGAGCGCGGTTTCGGAGGTGTCCGAAGCCACGCTCCATGTCAGGGGAGGCAGGCAAGACGCGGCGGCGGGGGAACGTCTTCCCCCGCCGCCGCTTCTCGCCAGCATGGGGCTTGGCAGAGGTGGGGAAAGGCGCAGGATCGTTCCTTCGCCTTTCCCCCACCCCGCCCGACAGAGCCGGATCCGCCGAAGCTTCTGAAGCTTCGTCCGATCCGGCTCTGTCGTTGGCAGCAGCGGCGCTTGCTCTCTTGGCTCGGGGAAGCGCCTGCCTGCCTTCCCCGAGCCAAGAGAACAAGCGCCGCCTCTGCCACCAGTTCCCCCCGAGCCCATAGGAACGCATTAATTGACTTTTAATGCATTCCTATGGAAAACGGTGCATCGCTAGACGAAATTTTCGTAGGTCGAATTGAGTCCTGGAACGAATTAATTTCGTCTAGCGAGGCACCACTGTATCCAACTTTTAGAAGACATCTGGAGGCAGCCCTGTAACAGGAAGTTTTTAAAGTTTGACGTTTTGTTGTGCTTTAATTTTCTGTTGGGAGCCGCCCAGAGTGGCTGAGGAAACCCAGCCGGATAGAGGGGTATAAATAATAATGATGATGATGATGATGATGATGATGATGATGATGATGATGATGAAAAAGAGCTCAAGGCTATTTCATACTGTCATGATCATTATTATTTATTAAATTTGTATACTGCCCTTCATCTGTCAGTCTCAGGGCAGTTCACACCATAAAAATAGAAGATAAAAACATAAAATGCACAATAAAAACAAGAACAAACCAATAACCCCCCCCCAACCCCCCTTGCCCCGCCACAGTTTTTCCCTTATTCATTTGGGGCGAGGGGGGGTATAGGGAGCCAAAAGGAGCTAAACAATATCAAAACACAAACCAAACCAAAGTAATAATTAAACACAAACAAAAAGATTTCAATTGCAATTGGTGGTGGTGGGGAAAGAATATAATACAATTCGATTCCTGCAAAATGCGTACATATTGGGTCAGTTTCCTCAAAGTCAAACATTTCTCTAAAAAAGTGGCTAAACAAGAAGATTGTCACAAGACCCTATAAGTGGACGCACTGAAATTAGTATAGTGATGGCACAGGGTATACAGTTAAGCTTCGGGATTTTAATTCATAGAATCATAGGGCTGGAAGGGACACCAAGGGTCATCTAGTCCACCCCCGGCAATGCAGCAATCTTTTGGGGCCCAGACCCATGATTAAGAGTCTTGGCTTCTACTAACTGAGCTCACCCTTCCTCCAAGGAACTTCAGTTCATCCTCACCTACCTGAAAGACACCACATGGCTTAAGAAAAGCGTCTCTTCCCAAACCAACTCAGGCAAGTGGGGAAATGGACCCCTGTATATCTTGGGACTGGAGATCCGGTCTGGTCAAAAAGAATGAAACTTCCGACCAACAGGAAGGAGGAGGAGGAGCCGCCTCTGGCTTTTAGATTCCAGGCGGGCAGGACTCGGCAATTAAAAAATAAATCAGGCCTTCCCTTGAGACATCATTTCTGGCAGAAGCTCAGATCGCTGCATTATCCTAAGAGGAACAGATGCTTCATCAGACAAGGCCAGGAGGAGAAGGCAGAGTTCAGTGTCATTTGTCTTGGGTAAACAAGCTGGAAACTTGCCCCAGCAAGATCCCAGCATGCCAAGGGCGGTGTGGGAATGGGGAGAGGAAGAGAAAAGATTGGGGGGGGGGGAACCACACGCACCATGTTGGGATGGAATGTAGGAAACAGATTCCTGCTTCATGCCAGAGATAGTGAGATTTCCAGCTTATCTCCTCCAGCCCTGGGGCAGCATTTGAAGCTGTTGCTTCCAGCACAGAGCTGCCACTGAAAGATTTGGCAGAACTTCACGGCAGAAATGTGGAAATATTTGGTTGGTTAATCAAAGGCTTAAAAAAAAAGGCAGCTAGGATGAGCATTAAGGACACCATAATTTCTCTTTTAAAATGAAGATCTAGCGCTGAACAAACAATTTGAAAGCTTCATCATCAATGAACCCCGCATAATAATAATAATAATAATAATAATAATAATAATAATAATACCGGTAATAATAAATAATTTATTTATTTATACCCCAGCCACTTTTTTCAATTCATTATCTTTTCCCAGAAATCCTTAACCAATGGGCATGTCCACCACATGTGATAGAATGTTCCTTCCACCTTTTTACATTTCCAGCACTTATTGTCTTGGTTATGGTAAATCTTAGCAAGTTTTACTGGTGTTAAATACCATCTATACATCATTTTCATCATGTTTTCTCTTAAAACAGTACATGCAGTAAATTTCATATTCTTCTTCCATAACCTAGCTGTTTTACTCTTTGACATCTGATGGGAGGGTGTTCCACAGGGCAGGCGCCACCACCGAGAAGGCCCTCTGCCTGGTTCCCTGCAACTTGGCTTCTCGCAACTATATGACTCTTGGAAGACATCTGAAGGCAGCCCTGTTTAGGAAGTTTTTAATGGTTGATGTTTTAGGGTACTTTTAATTCTGCTGGGAGCCGCCCAGAGTGGGTGGGGAAACCCAGACAGAAGGGTGGGGTATAAATTATTATTATTATTATTGGGAGTGTGGTTTTAAAAATGGCCAACGAAAACATGTCAACAACCGCTCTTCCATCACCAACATGAAGATGCCACTGTGAGATTTGGCGAGCATGAACCTAGTCACCTGCCTACGAGAAATGTTCTGCAAAGTTCTCAAGGGAACCCGCCTGCACAAAGATAATAGAATCACAGACTTGGAAGGTACCCCAAGGGTCATCTAGTCCAACCCCCTGTAACGCAGGAATCCTGCCCACAGCTGTCCCTGTGCAGCCTTTTGGTTGAGAGCCAGGGACACTCACCCAGCCAATACTTGTGGTCAATTGCAAACCACACACTGGAGATATTATGCGGCAGGTAATACCAGAGCGCAAGGTATCAGAGCTCACCGCAGCTTAAAAGTTTACAAAGCAGTACTGAAACTCCCTTTTGGGAGACGCCCTGCCATTAACTGGAGCGCTCTCATCTTCTCCACTAAAACAACTATTCTCAGAAAGGCACAGAATGCAAAAAAGGTACAGTGGTGCCTCGCTAGACGAAATTAATTCGTTCCACGGGTCTTTTCTTATAGCGAAAAATTCGTCTAGCGAATCCCATAGGAATGCACTGAATTTTTCGACTTTCTTTGCCCATAGGAACGCATTAATTGAATTTCAATGCATTCCTATGGGAAACCGCGATTCGCTAGACGAATTTTTCGTAAAACGCATTCATCTAGCGAGGCAAGCTCCGCTCGAAAAATCCTTTCGTTAAGCGGAAATTTTGTTAAGCAGGGCATTCGTTAAACGAGGCACCACTGTATAGTGACAGCCAAGGACCCTCGGGGTTCTTAGAGGGAGGCAACTTAGCAGGTCAGGAGTGGCCCAAGAAGAAGAAGAACTGGGATCCTGGGCTTCGCGTCTTCCATTTTCCAAACACATTTCTCTCCCACCCCCCTTTAAAAGAATTAAGAATGATAAAGAGACAGATGCGCTTCCCAGAAATAAAATGCTGTAGGCAGATATTAACTGATTTGTGCTCTTATGACCATGTTAATGGGGCAGTTTGGAAGAGGAACAAAGACCAAGGCGGTGGCAGCTCATTCCACCACCAAACTTGCCCAATCCAAGTCCTGGAAACAAGCAATCAAACCCCTGTGTTGCAACAAGTACATCAACGATATAAAAGGCACCACGATGACCATGTACAAAATATGCAAAATCTTATTGGGATATCTTCAGAACTTCAAACAAAATGAACATAAATCTTTGAAAGTCTCTGCAAGTCTTTAAATGAAGCAATATGTCCAGCAGCATTGGACATCTTATTTGCTGACAACACAAAGCTTTACAGCTTTTATTTCACCGGATTATAGTCTGGCATCTTGTTTCATTTAAAGACTTGCAGAGACTTTCAAAGATTTCTGTTCATTTTGTTTGCTGCTCTGAAGATATCCCAGTAAGATTTTGCATATTGTACATGGTCATCGTGTTGCCTTTTATATTGTTGACAATCCAATTCCTGAGCGCCTGGCCTTTCCATTTGAGTCCTAGGTGGGCTCAGGATTTATGGCCAGAAGCAAAACAGAAAACACACACACACACACACAGAGAGAGAGAGAGAGAGAGAGAGAGAGAGAGAGAGAGAGAGAGAGAGAGAGAGAGAAGAGAAGAGAAGAGAAGAGAAGAGGAGTTGGGAACCAAAGCTTCTGCACTTAAGTTACGTTCACAACTGCCACTGAGGGCTCCAGAGAGGGTAGAGGCCTTGAGATATTGGGAACAGAGCAAACAGTCACAAAAAACAGCCTTCCCCCAGCATGAAATCATGGGCCGGGTGGACACAGAGGAATGATGGGAGGAACCAGCTGAGGAAGCACCGGGGAGGGGGGAAAGCACAGAGCCCGGGGAGAGGTGGTGGGACAACGATGAGTGGTCAGAGGGGGAAGACTGGGAGGTGGTGGTGTCTGAAGCTGAGGAGGTAACAGGGCATAGTGAGAGGGGGGAGTCGGTGGCAGAAAGAAGTCCAGAATCAGAAGCAGGAGAGGAGGGAGGTGAAGAGGCAGAGGTGAGTCTTCCCATCCTGATGCGACAAGCTCTAATCTCCTCTGGTCTCCCAGGACCAAGAGAGGCATAAAAAGAGCAGAGGAGAGGTTGGCCGCATGTAGGCGCAGTCTCCGATTGCTTGGGGGAAAACCCTGGAGAGGAGGCAACTTTTAGACGGCTGTGGGGAGACCTTCAGTCTCAGCAACTGATTCATGGGGCCAGACCTATTGAGAATGAGCTGCTATGCTCATTTGGCCTGACATTTCATTCGTCTGTGAAGACTGCCTTTTTTCTAATAGAGAACTAACTCCAATGTTGACACCTGGTGACCCTTCTGATGTTTTGAACCACATCTTCTGCGAGCTCCCAACCCAGCTGTAGTTCAAAAACATCTGGAGGGTACCCGGCTGGGGGAAGCCAAGGTAGACAAATCTGACCACTAGTTTTTTATTTATGGGCTGCTTCTTCATAAACAAAGATTTCTAAAGGAGATTTCGGATAAGCAGATATTCAAAGGGGGCATCTGTAAGAAAGGGGGAAAGAGGGCAGTCTGGCTGGATGGCCACCTGTCGGGGATTCCCTAGCTGTGATTCCTGAATTCCAGGGGGTGGACTAGATGACCCTTGGGGACCCTTCCAATGCCAAAATTCTATAATCCTATCACTTATGGGAACAGCAGAACACAGGACACATTAATGGGCCGACTCCAATAAAGCCATTACATGAGTGGAAAGACTTCCTGTCGTGCAAAAGGAAAGAGCCCTTCCTTAGCGGCCAAAGGCTGTGCCCTGCATCAAATGCTGCATCTGTGCCCTGCATCAAATGCTGCACCAGCCCCGCTTGCGCTACACAACTTCTGTTTCCTCCTCTTTCCGTGCCCAACCAAGTGCAGATCTCAAGGGCGCACAAGGGAGGGAGGGCCTTATAGCAGATTGTCAACACGTGTCTGTCAGGGAACAGAGGGCAATGGATTCTGCCTAGTCACATACAATGGTACTTCGACATCCGAATGACTCGACTTCCAAAGGTTTCGACTTACGAAGTCTGCAAACCCGGAAGTCTTTTCGCCGCACATGCGTGGTCCGCACATGCGCAGAAGCGCAAATTCACACTTCGCACATGCGCAAAATGGGCGCTTCGACAACCGAAGACTTCGACTTACGAAGAGCGCCGTGGAATGGATCATCTTCGTAAGTCGAGGCACCACTTTTAAGTTTAACAGAAATAAAGAAAACACAAGAAAATCCCAAGCACAGAGAGGCTACAGCTCGGTGGGAGAGCATTCCCTTTGTGTGCCAAAGCCGTCAGATTTAGAGACTCTTGTCTAAAACCCCTGAAAAACCTCTATCAGGACTGACAGTTCTGAACTAGGTTGACACGGTACAAGGCAGCGTCCTTGTGTCCAAGCTTAGCAAGGTCTTTCATGACAGTGGAAAAGCCCCAGCAGGCCAGATCCGAGGCAAGACATGCATTGCATTCTCTCTCTCTCTCTCTCTCTCTCTCTCTCTCTCTCTCTCTCTCTCTCTCTCTCTCTCTCTCTCTCTATATATATATATATATATATATATATATAATTATTAGTTTTCAAGTACAATAATCCAATAATAGCCTCATTATAACATTACCAATTATAATACAATTACTGGTACAGTGGAACCTTGGTTCTTGAACGCCTTGGTATTCAAACATTTCAGCTCCAGAACACCAAAACCCCAAAATTAAGTGTTCCAGTTTCCGAAAGTTTTTTGGAAGCCGAATGCCCGATGCGGCTGTCAGCCATTCTTTCTGAGGCTCTTGCGCCAATCAGAAGCTGCACCTTGGTTTTTGAACGTTTCAGAAGCTGAATGGACCTCTGGAACAGATTATATTCGAGAACCAAGGTACCACTGAACCAATCATTCAGATGCCAAATTATATAATTTAAATGGCCGCCTGCATGCTAGAATTGATGTTTGGTTTACTTTATTTCTGCATTCCAAACTCTTATTAATTTCAATTGCACTCCAGTCAAAATAACCAATCCCTTACACAACAACTGCAATATGAATGACTTCCATTTGTATTGACACATTAAATGATTTATAAATCTACAGGTGAAGCATTCAGACTATATCCTTGTTCTTCCTGTGTGTGGCAATTATTCTGTCCATGGTGTTTCTTCCTGTCCTTGTAAAATACTATGTCTAACTTTCCCTGGTTGTTTTCCAACATGCCTTGGACGAAGCTAATATCCCATTGTTGTTTCAGAGGTTATCCATTGCGCCGTCCCGTGCTTCATTGTTTTGCACAAATCACACTGTCCCAGTAAATAACCTGTTTTCGCCATTTTCCTCTCCGCCTGGGAAGGATCTGCGAGCTTGCCAAGGAGTTGGTAAGGTTCGTTCCTGAGTTATTGAAGTTCGACAGATCACTCTCCTGCACTCTAGAATTCAGATCTTTAGTTAAATTGCTCTGGTTTTGATTGCCCCGGTGTTCCAGCACGCTAACTAGTCCCCAATTAAATGAATAACAAGCAAGTTTACAAGCTGAATTCTTGAGGCCACATGGATGAAAGAAACTTAGGGAACCTGCTCTGCATCCCAGGTTCAGTCCTTCAATCCTCTTCCAACCCGATGCAATGCAGGAATAAAGCAACTGTTTTCAACATCCCCAGAGCCAGTTTCTATGCAGGCCGCAAATGAGGGTGTAGTCTTCCGCCTGCAACCAGGGCCAGCGTTGAAATGCAAGCTCCTAGCCTCTAATAACAGGTGGGTTTACAAGGCTGAGTAAACAAACAAACAAACAAACAAACAGCCTCTGCGTCTACCCCGGGGCTCCTGGCTCCCAGATCCCCTGGCACATTTGTCCGAGCAGGATTTTACACAAGGGGGGAGCAGGAGGGGGGAGCGTGAAAGCACGCTTTGTGGACTTGCCAGAAAACGCCAGACCAGCACTCTCCAGCTGGGGCATCGAGAGAGCAGTTCCGATTCACATGCACGTAAACACAGGATTCCTCGGAGCACAGACATGCACGGCGCACGTTGCAATAATGCTGCACGCACTCGCTTTCCCCAGACAGGGACCTCAGGTGGCAGGCCTTACGTAAACCTCTCAAGGAGCCAATCCCATTCCTTGCAAACCTCCGGCTCAAAAATAAAAATGCACAAGGACACCCACAGCATCCTGGCATTTCATGGAACCATATCCCAGCCAGCAGGTCGCCGGAAAAAACCACAGGAAACAAACTGTCTGGTCAAAGCTCAGGCATTTTATGCAGTGTTTTTTTTTAGAACAGAGTAGCCCTGAGAGCTCCAGGTATACGGCAGTAAATAAATTCAATAAACAACAACAACAACCTCCCTTCTGCTCTACCTGCCTCAGTGATACTGGGGAAAAAAACAACCCAATACTCTTAATAACTTTGCCTCCCAGGATGGTTGCAAGAGAGGGGAGGTGCCCGACACCACGAGTGTTGAAAAGGATTTTGCGGTTGGGTGCTAATGACAGTAATCTTAACCATTGCTAGCGGGAAATAATTGCTAATAGCAGCACTCATAAAATATGACCTACTGTAAATTGGAGGTTTCTCTGCTGGACAGTTTCCAGATCTGGAATTTTTGCATGCACACACACACACACACACACACAAACACACCCCAGCAACATGCCTATGTGTCAGATCTTTCAGGAAGCAACAAGGGATCTTCTTGCACCTCCATGGGGAGCAGGCTCATGCCAGCATTTGAAATTTACCAGGTGCATTTTGCACCTGGCTATTGGCCACTTGTGACCAAGTGAAGTTGTCTGGGCGCCAGGATGATGCCTGACATCTCCACCACCTGGAAGTGCATGCCTGGGGACTGTTTTCTCACACTAATGCCACATCCTGTAGAATTCTATCCGTGATATTTTAAGTGCACAATCAGAATGAATTTCAGGAACCCAAAAGCTGTCTGTTTTGGCGACCGTAACCCTGGTTTAAGCAGCCACTTGGCACCTGGCTTATTTATCTGAGTTTCTAACGCTGCTCATGACCCAGAAGAAGTGGGCAGGTTTTGCACACCAAAAACCCCACAATAAATCCCTGGAAATTTTCCAGTGAAGTGGCTTTCGTGGAAGCGGAAAGGGGTCTTGCCCACCACCTGCCAGGACCCTGGAGATCCACTGCCGGAGAGAGCCTATCAGCCTTCCCCAACTTGGTTTCCCCCAGGTGTCCTGAACTACAACTCCCATCAACCCCAGCTAGCCTGAGCAGCCCTCAGAGATGATTGGAGCTGTAGGCCAATAGCATATGGAGAGCTTTGGTTGCTAGGAGACCCCTATTTCCCTCCCAGAGTAGTTTAACAACCAGTCTTCCCAGGGAACTCTGGGGATTATAGCTCTGGGAGGAGAATGAGGTCTCCCAACAACTCTCTGCACCCTTAAACTACAGTTCCCAGAATTCTTTGGGGGAAGCCATGAATGTTTTGAGTGGTACCACAGTGCTTTAAATAAATGGTGTGGATGTGGCCTCACAGAATGCTACTTAACACCATCTTACAACATGATACTTGCAGGATTAACATAAACCAGAAAGAGAGAGGTCCCTGCCCTGAGGAGATTACAATCTAGATTCTCCCCCCCTCACTTGGTAGTGGGATGAAAAGCAGAGATGGGGAAGGCAAATGCAGTAATACAGAGACAGAAGCCAGATGACACAAAAGAGGTCAAACTCAAACATTATCCTTGTATTTCTTTGTCGCTTGCTACAAAAAATTCTCACAGTGACTAACAAAACTTAAAACACATCTGAAAGATTTAAAAAAGCGTTACTTAGAAACATAGAATTGTAGAGTTGGAAGGGACCCCAAAGGTCATCGACCAGAGGTTTAACGGCAACATTGCAGAACGTATTTGACTTCTCAGCACATCCCTGACAGATGGCTACCAAAACTCTGCTTAAAAATCTCCAAGAAAGGAGAGTCCGAGGGGGTTCTTTCCACTTGACTAAAAGTGCCCACCCTGCAATAACATAAAGAGGACAAGTGCCCTGATATATATGGCAACCATGCCATAAGACCCTAATTAAGAGCCGTCACCCAAGCTTTCCATTTTATTTCCTTACAATAATTATGACAAAACACCACACTCACATAACAAGACAGTGGTTTAAACCAATAAATAAAGTGCAGCAACCAGCAGCAATATAATTTAAAACTGCAGAGCAAATAATACTTTAGGACACAAATGCCTAGAGATGTGAAAACGTCCTTAACCATTTCTTTAAAAAATACTTTTGCAGTGGGGAGCATTTTAAAAGGGCAATACATTTTTAAAAAACACATTGCCACCTACCACAATTCAAAATATGACTAGAAGTTCCACAAAACCAAAAAGCTCAAGAAACCATTTCCCACAGACAGCGTTACAAGGCCAAAAAATAAATAAAAATTGTTTGGTTTTTTTTTAGACTGCGCACCACATTTCAAAAATCATTAAGTGTTTTACAACATATCTTAAATCACAATGCTTAAGTACAACAAAAAAATCAGAAAAAGTCTACATTATAGACCGCAACGGACAGCTAAACAGGGCATCATCTTAAATAATAAATAAAAATCAACTCAAACAAAGTTCAGTAAAAACCACACATTTTAAAATAGCATAACTAAGCAAAAAATAAAAATAAACTCACTCTTCCTAACCCTTAATATGCTCAATCATACCATTAAACACGGCAATCTGATTAAATCCCCAGCCCTAGATGCAATGATAAACAAAACTTAAAACTGCAACTAAAACTTCTCTCTGATTCATATGTGACCCTTCCCCCAAAAAATCCAATAGTTATCTGACCACCTGCGTTCACTATTAAAGAGAATGATAAAAACAGTAATTTCTATTTTTCACTTTTCTTCCAAAGAGTTCAAAGTTTCTTCCCTCTTCCCATTTCATCCTCACAACAACCCTGTGAGGTTGGTCAGGTAGTGAGATCAGTCAGCCAGGAAGCATTCCAGCCATTCCTAGTCCAACATCCTACCTAACCCATGGATGAGGAACTTGAGTGGCCCTACGGTCTGCTGCTG